>NW_027139537.1:1378333-2067500 GCF_035084215.1 Heptranchias perlo
GTATTGGAGCAAAGCATTGAAAAAATTCATGGAGGTTGCAATTCGTGGCGCTGCTTGGAGGCGAGTGTAAAGCGACTATTGTGAAGGGCAAATAGATTCGCCAAACAGGGGAATTAGCTCAAATGGTAGAGCGCTCGCTCAGCATGCGAGAAGTAGCGGGATCGATGCCCGCATTCTCCACTCACTTTTTTACCTTGGGGAATTGTCCCGAAACGAAAATGGTGTCAGTTCTCAGCAAATCCAGAAGCCACGTCAATCCTCAGCTTCGATGAAGAGAGGTCAAGGAGCAGCAAATCTTTTGGTGTGCTGCAGCGAGCAAAAGTTTTTGATTTTGGTGTTCAGCAAAGATGGAAAGATGAAGTGAGACATGGAAAAAAGCTTCACAGGTCCTGATATCTTTTCTATGGATTGAACTCAGGATTTACAAAGTTAATAAAACTAATGCACTCCCTGCTGTATGAAAAGCGCATGAACGGTGGAGACTGCCAGGCAGCATTATCAATAAGGTAAGTTTGCAAGCTATCTATAGTCATAAAGCCATGGACAGTTGGCAAAAACAATCCAGTCAGGTAGGAGTTGTCCAGACAATCTTCTGATTTCTCATTAGACACGAAATCCACTGCTCCACTGGTCTCGGGTGTGCAGAGAAAGTAGCAGCTTACACTGCCACAGCGCTGCGGTCTGAGCAGGAAATGAGTCAGTCTCGGTCATGCACACGTGACTCCACGAGTCCGGGAGTGTCAAAAGGCGCACAGTGAATATTGACCAAAGAGAGCAATCTTGGCTGCTTCCCTTCGATCGTTCAGCTAGTACAGCGGAGGACTGCAATACAATTAACAGATAAAAGTCATCCTTAGGTTTCTGGTTGGAACTAGCGAACGTGCTTTTGGAGTGAGCAGAAATTAGCTCAAGGCCGTTTTCTTTACTTTACAGACAACCAAAAGCTTAACATGTTGGCGCTGAGGCACAGGAGACCTCCTTTCCTTTCTTCAACCTGAAAGTTTTTTGTGTCTGCCCGAAAACGGCTGTTTTGCTCGAGCACTTGCCTCTGCTCACCAGCAGGGCGTACCTTTGAATAACAACACGTCAAACCGCACTCATTTTCTGGCAAATAAGCCTTCCATCAGTCAGTCAGACCGACAGACAGACAGAGCTCTCGCTGTTTCCTCAAGCTCGGGCTGCTGTTCTTTTCCGATGACCTCGTCTGCGTTCCGCAGGCTCGGGCTCTTCTCGGCATCATTCACGATGACTGTGCCTTCCCGTTCTGCTGTTGCTCAATTGCGAACAATCGAGACCGCGGATTGGAGCATTGAATGCATTCAGGGAGGTGGCAATTCGTGGCACTGCCTGGAGACGAATGTTAAGCGATTATTGTGAAGGGCAAAGTCACCACCGTAACTGGGGAATTAGCTCAAATGGTAGAGTGCTTGCTTAGCATGCGAGAAGTACTGGGATCGATGTCCGCATTTTCCACTCACTTTTTTTACCTTGGGGAATTGTCCCGAAACAAAAATGGTGTCAGTTTTCAGCAAATCCATAACCCACGTGAATCCTGAGCTTCGATAAATAGAGGTCAAGGGGCAGTAAATCTTTTGGTGTGCTGCAGTCAGCAAACGTTTTTGATTTTGGTGTTTCGCAAAGATGGAAAGATAAAGTGAGACATGGAAAAAAGCTTCACGGGTCCTGGTATCTTTTCTTTGGATTGAACTCAGGATTTGCAAAGTGAATAAAACTAATGCATTTCCTGCTCTGTTAAGAGTGCACGAACGGTGGAGACTTCCAGGCAGCACTTCCAATTAGGGCAATTTGCAAGCTATTAAAAGTCATAAAGTAATGGACAGTTTGCAAAAACAACCCAGTCAGGTTGGAGTTGACCAGACAATCTTCTGATTTGTCATAAGACACGGTGTCCACTGCTGCATTCGCCTCTCGGGTGTGCAGAGAAAGTAACAGCTCACACTCCCACAACGATGCGCTATGAGCAGGAACCGAGTCAGTCTCGGTCATGCACATGTGACTCCACGAGTCCGGGAGTGTCAAAAGGCGCACAATGAACATTTACCAAAGAGAGCAATCTTTGCTGCTTCCCTTTGATCGATCAGCTGGTACAGCGGAGGACTGTAATACAATTAACAGATAAAAGTCATCCTTAGGATTCTGGTTGGAACCAGCGAACGTGCTTTTGGAGTAAGCAGAAATTAGCTCAAAGCCGTTTTCTTTACTTTACAGACAGCCTACAGCTTAACATGTTGGCGCTGAGGCACAGGAGACCTCCGTTCCTTTCTTCAACCTGAAAGCTTTGTGCATCTGCCCGAAAACGTCTGTTTTGCTCGAGCACTTGCCTCTGCTCACCAGCAGGGCAAGTGCACCTTTGAGTCACAACACGTCAAACCGCACTGACTTTATTACGAACAGAAGACAAACACACGTCTTCGTTCAAAAACCACCCTGCAGGTGGACACGGAGTGAGATAAACACAGGGCAGAGATGCAAACAGTATCAGGAAACATCGGGAAGTAGACAAGAGAAATAGATTGAGCGCTTTGTTATCAGAAAAATGTCTGAACCTCCACGGTCAATGAAAGGGCTTTTGTTGGTCGGTTTCCCATTGAACCTGATAATTCGGGAGAACTTGGTGGATGTTTGGTTTGGTTCCCTTGACCCCACCAGCGGAAAAGGCTTGTCGATTCCACCCGACAACTCGTTTCAAAAGCCACTCTGTCCAAAGCAAATGTATCCTTCCAGATTAAAAGGGAATAAAACTTGAAAAGAGCGTCACTGTGGATCAGTTTTCTCTCACTCAAAGTAAACTGTTTAATGAAGTAAAAGATGCAGCTTCCAAAGAATCAGGGAACAGCCACTGTCTCCCTTTTTGGCAGGAGAAGAAAATCGATGTGGATGTTCATGGAGACCAAGTTCCAACATAATGTTCCTGCCTGGAATCGAACTGGGGACTTTTTGTGTACAAAGCAGACGTGATAACCGCTACACTACGGAAATTGATAATATTTCACTAAACAATGGGCAACTGAATGGTGTTCTCTCTCTGCTCGCAGTTGGAATGTGTTGTTTCAAGTGCAGCAAGAGATACAGACAGTGGCTGTTCCCCCTTTGCTTTAAAAACTCTCAGGGTGGTGGGTTTGAGCCCACGTTGGGCGAGTACCGTTTTAAACTTTTATGCTGCTTCCACCGGTGAGCCCCAGCTCTGACACTTCCCCCACCCGCCTCTGTCTCACCGCGCACGATGGGGCCGCGCCCGGGCTGAATCTCTCCAATGAGGTTTCCGCCCCTGTCGCAGCATGAAATGGTCCTTATCAAAGTCACAATTGATACCCTATGTGACTACCACCATGATAAACTATCCCTCCTCATCCTTCTCAAATACAATATCTCACCGTGCTGTTGTGCTGTTAGACGAGTTTCCTCTCTCTGCTCTTATTTGGAATATGTTGCTTTTCCGTCTGACAACACTTAGTATCATCGTATTATGTTAGTCCACAAGAGGAGATCATTCGGCCCATCGTGCCTGTGCCGGGTCAAACGCACATTTTCGTTCAAAATTCGTTCAGGAATAGATTGAGTGCTTTGTTATCAGAAAATTGCCTGAACCCCGACAGTCTACAGCTTTCCACCTCGATATCAACCACACGGCCTATTTTTGTGTCACCCGCAAATTTCTTCATCATGCCCCCTCCGTTTAAGTCCGAATCGTTAATGTGTACCACAAAAAGCAAAGGACCAAGTACCGAGCCCTGCGGCACCCCACTGGAAACAGCCTTCCAGCCGCAAAAACACCCATCGACCATTACCCTTTGCTTCCTGCCACTGAGCTAATTTTGGATCCAACAAGTCACATTCCCTTGGATCCCATGGGCCTTTAATTTTTCGACCAATCTGCCATTTGGGAATTTTTCAAAAGCCTTGCTAAAATCCATGTCGACGACATCAATTGCGCTACCCTCATCGATCCTCCTTGTCACCTCCTCGAAAAATTCAATCAGGTTAGTCAGACACGACCTCCCCTGAACAAATCCATGCTGACTGTCCTTGATGAGTCCGTGCCTTTCGAAGTGACAGTTTATCCGAGCCCTCAGAAATGATTCCAATAATTTGAAATGGAGTCTTTCTCCTGGTTGCTGCAATAACAGACAAGGCGATTAAAGTAACCATGCCCGGCTAGCTCAGTCGGTAGAGCATGAGATTCTTAATCTCAGGGTCGTGGGTTCGAGCCCCACTTTGGGCGAGTGCGATTTTCAAATTTTATGCTCAGTTCACTGACCAACAGTGCAGAAATAATGCAGAATGGAATATGCATTCGGTAGTCAGGATGGCCGAGCGGTCGAAGGCGCTGCGTTCAGGTCGCAGTCTCTTCTGGAGGCGTGGGTTCGAATCCCACTTCTGACATTCCTTACTTTTACTAAGACGTGAAAATATTTTATTGGTGGATTGGGCTGCAGCTGATTTTTCGACCAAGTTGAGTTGCTCCTCCCACAAAAGCAACTGGCTTTGTGATGGAAATGTGACTTGAGAAGTTTCAAACGGTGAAATGTTTGACATATTAATGACCTGGACAAAGAAATAGAACAACAGTGGGAAACATTTAAAACGGTGATCAATAGAGTCCAGGAGAAATATATCCCACTGAAAAGCAAGAACAAACTAGCCAGAAATGACACACCAGGGATGAATAAAGAAATAAGGGTAAAATTGAAACTGAAGAAAAAGGCACACACTGGACAATAAAGGAGAGAGGGGAATGTGAAAAGACTGGGAAAGAAGTCTAAAGAACTATTGGAAAGGCAAAAAGGAATATAAAAAAAAGCAAAGTATTCGAGACACAACAACAGCCAAAGAAAATTTAGGACAGGAATAGGGTCACTTAGCGATACACACGACAAACTCACAGGCAATGACAGCGAAATGGCAGAAATATTCAATAATCACTTTGCTTCAGTATTTACCAGGGAGACTGGTATTGTGGGCATGGCAGTAGAAGAAGAGATCAAAAAATATGTAAAGACATTTAAGATGGAAAGCGGGGAGATAATTGATAAACTAATCAAACTCAGAGAGGAAATTTCCTGTTCGGAGGCTAACCAGAGTTTCAAACCGCTCAGCCACGCTAATTTCCGTATTACTGTTCAGGAGCTCATTTCACAGGGACACGATTACTGCGCTCCATTTAGGGAGGCTCAGTGAAAGGCGGAAATTGATCTATTAATCGAATCATAGAATAAGACAGCGCTATTCGGATACCATTCGGCCCATCGTGCCTGTGCCTGCTCTCTGAACGAGCTGTCCAGTTAGTACCACTCGCCTGCTGTTTCTCCATTGCCCTGAAAATGTTTCCGTCCAAGCGTTTATCCAATTCCCTTTTGAAAACTGTGAGTTAAGAAAAACAATATTGAAAGGGGTGCTGGGGCCTCTGCAGCGTCGATGTAGAGTGTGTGATGATTGAAGTTATCAAGATGGTTGCTTTACACATGGTATGTTGTGCAATCATCCTGAAATATCTTCAATATCCAATACAAATTGAATTGCAAACCTGAAGGACAAACACTGGAAAACAAGTCACGAGTGAACGCAAATCATCTGGGACCCGTTTTCAGTCTCACGGCACTTTAAATAAAGTGAAATAACTTTGCATTGAAAATATTTGGAACTTGCATCTGTGCCTTCACCTGTTCCATTTGTAAAAGTTGCTGGTGTCTGATGATGTACACGCCTCTGCTCCCTCTATTGAACAAGAAAGGAGGTGTTTGACGATGACGGGACCTGTTGCTTATGAGCTCATCCTTTACATTGAGTGGGTTCGCGTTTTTTAAACGGCGTCAGCTTTAGCCCAGCGGTGAACTTCACAACAAACAAGTTCGACACCGTCTCACCGCGGGCATTGACTGACATGTTTATTGTTATTTCTTTCAGACCAAAATGAATAGTGACCGTGATTTTAAATTTGCACTAAGTGATTTTTAGATAGTCGCCTTTAAATGTTTCAAAGGCGACTCCTAATTTATGATAGTCCGGCCATTTCACCAGCCGTGTTGAAAACAAAACATGTCTCTGCTTTTCGCGTCTTTTTTCGAAAGGCAAAAAATATATTTCCCCTGGCCTCTGAAGGATGGAGAAGTACATTTCAGAAAGCTGAAGCAAGTTCACCGAGCTTAAATCGTCTGACCACGTTAAAAGCAATGTTTTCAGATATATATGCAAGTCGTTGCTGTCTGTTTCTGTGGTTCTCTTTCTTCTGTGTGTGTCCATCTGCAGGTCGATTTTGAATCAATACCAGTGTTGGTGTCAGTTTGTTGCATGAAATAAATGAGGGTATCAGGCTCTCCCCTCCCTGCCACTGGGTCGGTACTGAATCAGGTTTTGGGCCAAACACCTGTTTCTTTTCTGTGAAAAAGCAATTAAAACCTTCATTCGGGAATTATCCAGTCTCATGTGAGCGGTGAAAGAAACAGTGACCCCGATGTGATGTGAACACGCAGACTTTTGATCTGGAGTCAGACCTTTGCGCCACGCACTCTGAAGACAGGATCCAGGATGTTATTGTATGCATGAATGTTTCTCAAACACAGTTTCATTTATCCCACCTTGGTTGAATAGATAGAACTCATCAAATTTCCGCCAGGTCCCACCGGGTGTGGGACAGTATTGGAAGCAGCCTTCACCCCCAATATCACGGGTCTTTCATCGCCTGCTCTCAGCGGGCTGCAAGTTATGGACTTTGTTCACATTTCATCAGCAGTGTGAATCGTTAAATATTTACTCATTTTTAATGGGAACAAGGTTTTCGCCCGGTTTCGAACTGGGGACCTTTCGCGTGTTAGGCGAACGTGATAACCACGACACGACGGAAACCTGAAGCATGCAGTCCCGTGTTCGGGACATAACGCCTCAGCCAAGCTGATTTCACAGGGATACATTTACTGCGCTGTATTTCGGAAGGCTGCAGAGAAGGATCGGTGGTGATGGTCAGGCAGGGAATCCCAGAGCATCGCGCCCACACAAACATTTCACTGTTTTTCATGTGCCTGATATCCGACCGCAGTTTGAACTATAGCGAATCAGGCATGCTCAGATGACATTGTTCACAGAGTGTTTTCTTGTAGCCAAATCACACATTCGAAAACTTGAAATGAGATTACGAGATCGGAGCCATTCAAAGTGCTCCCAGTTACTGCAGATCAGGAATTAAAACCTGGCACCGGCTTCAGGGCGATCAGAATGAGGCAATGAATCCGAAAGTGGGAAGAAAAAGGTGCAACTTTCGTTCCTGGCTGGGCTCAAACCACCAAAGCTTTTGATTAACAACCGAATGCGCTAACCGATTGCGCCACAGAGACCACCCAATGCACGTGTTTGCAAGATACACTAAAGCAGCGTGTCACCTAGCCAAAGTTACAAGTTGCAGCCACAGAAATGCAATTGACAACTATCAGTGTTACTTTTCCAGAAACAAAGGATGGGACATTGTTTGTGGAAACATGGAAACGGTCTGGTCTCGCTCACAGCGTCGATATCACCGACAACCAGCTCTCCTGCAACCGGCGCGCCCACCGGTCCTTTGTCTGTCACTCAGTAGCACTGTGGGAGAACCTTCGCCACACGGACTGCAGCGGTTCAAGGAGGCGGCTCACCACCACCTTCTCAAGGGCAATTAAGGATGGGTAATAAATGCCGGCCTCGCCAGCGACGCGGCGCCCACATCCCATGAACAAATAAAGATGAAGTGTTGTGAGCGTTCTTGCGCTGATGTCAGGTTTTGATCCCTGATCTGCAGCAACTGGGAACGCTTCAAATGGCTCCGACCTCTTAATTTCAATTACAGCATCAGAGTACCTGTTCCAGGGGAACATGCCGACTCAGCTGCGTCTTGGCCGCCTGTCTGGTCAGTCCTTTATTTGTCTCCAATTCTGTTTCCCAAAGCGTATCGACAGATTCACAAAGCTGTTTGTCATTTCGGTTCCTTTCGATTTGTCCAGCTCCCGACTGGCAATAATTTGCAAACCTGGTTGCAACCCTCCGCCTTCCATCGTGTCCGGGGATGGGTTATGTGGAGAGACTGGACAAGCTGGGATTGTTCTCCTTCGAGCAAAAAGAGGTGAAGGGGAGATTTAATAGAGGTGTTCAAATTATGAGGGGATTTTGATAGAATGGATGGGGAGTAGTTGTTTCCATTGGCAGGAGGGTCGATAACCAGAGGACACAACCTGCATTTATATAGCGCCTTTAACGTAGTAAAACATCACAAGGTGCTTCACAGGAGCGTTATTAAACAAAACTTGACACTAAGCCACATAAGGAGATATTGGGACAGGTTACCAAAAGCTGAGTCGGAGAGTTAGGTTTTAAGGTATGTGTTAAAGGAGAGAGAGGCGGAGAGGTTTAGGGAGGGAATTCCAGAGCTTCGGGCCTCGGCAGCTGAAGGCACGGCCGCCAATGGTGGAGCGATTAAAATCGAGGATGCGCAAGAGGCCAGAATTGGAGGAGCACAGATTGTTTTTATTCGTTCATGGGATGTGGACGTCGTTGGCGAGGCCGGCATTTAGTGCCCATCCCTAATTGCCCTTTAGAAGGTGGTGTTGAGCCGCCTTCTTGAACCGATGCAGTCCATGTGCTGTTATGTCGTGAGTTCCAGCGACGATGAAGGAACGGCCGATATATTTCCAAGTCAGGATGGTGTGTGACTTGGAGGGGAACGTGCAGGTGGTGTTGTTCCCATGTGCCTGCTGCCCTTGTCCTTCTAGGTGGTAGAGGTCGCGGGTTTGGGATGTGCTGTCGAAGAAGCCTTGGCGAGCTGCTGCAGCTGCAGTGCATCCTGTGGATGGTACACACTGCAGCCACAGTGCGCCAGTGGTGAAGGGAATGAATGTTTAGGGTGGTGGATGGGATGCCAATCAAGCGGGCTACTTTGTCTTGGATGGTGTCGAGCTTCTTGAGTGTTGTTGGAGCTGCAATCATCCACTCCTGACTTGTGCCTTGTAAATGGTGCAAAGGCTTTGGGGAGTCAGGAGGTGAGTCACTCGCCGCAGAATACCGATCCTCTGACCTGCCCTTGTAGCCACATGATCTGGGAGGGTTGTAGGTTACAGATGTAGGGTGGGGCGAGGGCCATGGTGGGATTTGAAAGCAAGGATGAGAATTTTAAAATCGAGGCGTTCCCGGACAGAAGGTTTGACTGGAACGTTACACCGTCCCCTCTCGTGCTTACTTCCACAAACGTACATTGGGACAGGGCTTGGGCGGATTTTTCTGTGTCTCACCCGGGGCCGCTGAATCTCCTGCAGTCCCCCCGATCACCAACTCATCCTGTTTGTACATTTAAACCGGAAAAAGTGCCTTGCAAAGGGCAAGAGATGAAGGCAAGGCTGGAAGCTCTGACAAAAAAATCTCTTATCCACCACCGAGGTTTGTGCACCTGAATCACTAACTCTTCTTTCAAAGTTTTGTCATTCATTGGACGCCACGCGGCACCGACAGACTTGTCTCTTGCACTCACAGTGAAGCGGAGGGCCGTTTTCACTCCCACGCCTGCAATTGTGATATCAAGAAAAAGGTGGCGGAGAAATTCTCCATTTCAGCGAAAATGGAGCGCTGGGGTCCGCTCATGAGTGCAGCATAAAAGTTGAAACTAGCACCCACGATCCTGAGGTGAATGCCTCTGCCGACTGAGCTAGCCAAGCCTGAGGACACTGCTTCTTCCTTGTCTGTCGGGCCCATCAATGTGTCAGAATCAAGCACCCGGGCGTTTAAGCAACAACCAACTGAACTAAGACGGTTCACTCACTTGTCCCAACACCTGCTGTGCCTGAACTTGTTCACCGCTACCAGCAGTTTATTTTGAAAAGAAGCTTCCCTCCCTGGCACCGCAGAACTAGTGACCAAAGTTCCGTTTATTGTTAAAAAGCATTAATTCCGAAATGATCCAGGCTCCTATGAATGGTAAGATAAATAGTAACTTCGTCGTGATTTGGACACGCAGCTTTCTGATTTGGCGTCAGATGCGCTACCGTTGCGCCACGAGGTTAACTGATGGCATCGATTATATATGTAAATATACTTATTACTTACTTAAATATATATGATTGATGCAGTGTTCCCTTGTGGTTGGGAATAGTTCATTGCACAAAAATAATTCAAGTCTGTGAGACACTTATTGTTCTTTTCAATCACCATTCATACGTTCTGTTACACACTGAAGGAAATGCTAACTTGTTTGCGAACTGACAATTGAAACGTTAATAAATCTTTGCGCTTTGCATTTCATGAACTTTTATCCCTTACCATTTTACATACTGTATTTTAGGAGTCTGCTTAAAAATGTTTCGTGCTTATTATACCAGGAATCCGGTGCAGCCGCTGTTAAATTTAAAAAGGTTTGTATCCCCTTTCACACTTGAAGAAACTCGACCCTGGAGGTTTATGGGGAGCAAATCCCAACAAAATGCTTCCCTCCGAGATCAAATCGGGCACTTTCTGCATGTAACTGGTGAACACGATAACCGCTACACTATGAAAACGACAAACTTTTCGGTCTCAGGTCTGAAGGAAGTGTCAATGGAAAACATGACCTGCTGACTCTCTTTACACTGACACTTTTCACGAACATTTCATCGATCGAAACTATACAAGTCACAGGGAAAAAAATGTCAAAGTCATTAAACTCCCGAATTAGCCCCAAAATCTATCAATCTCAGTTTTGAAATTTCAATTGACCCCCAGCCTCAACAGCTTTTTAGGGGAGAGAGTTCCAGATTTCCACTCCCCTTTGTGTGAAGAAGTGCTTCCTGACATCACCCCTGAACGGCCAAGCTCTAATTTTAACGTTACACACCCTTGTTCTGGAGTCTCCCCACCAGTGGAAATAGTCTCTATCTGCCCTGTCAAATCCTTTAATCATCTTAAACACCTCAATTAGATCACCCCTTAATATTCTATACTCAAGGGAATGCAAGTCTAGTCTTTGCAACCTGTACTCATAATTGCTTATCAAGGATAGCCACCAAAAAGTGTTTTACGATAGCTGACTCTTGAGTGCATTGTTTTGTATCCGTGGGCTGGTTCATCCAGGGGTTGATTCTCGCTTTGTGGTTATTAATCCAAATATATAAGAGGTCCTGGTTCAAATCCCGGAGGAGCCCTTATTTTACTTTTGATCTTGAACTTCCAAAGACTGAAAAGTCTCCAAATCACCCCACATGAGTGAAACAATTCCCATGTTTCATACTATTACCTAACACAACTGCCCAACGTGGTTCTGATGAAAGGTCATTGACCTGAAACATTAACCCTGTTTCTCTCCCCACAGATGCTGCCTGACCTGCTGAGGGTTTCCAGCATTGTCCATGTTATCAGAGTATCACTTCCCTCATCACCTAACTACACTCCTCCACTAGATGTCGCCTTGTGGTGCAAACAGGCTCCTTCCACACAGCCAGGTGTTCTGCTTTAGGCATTAATTATAACTAGAACTTTTGAACTTGTTAGTTAAAACATATGGCCTTGCCCATTGACCAGAAAGCAGAATGGTGTTTATCTCTCACCAGTACAGCCCTTTCCCGCTGCGTCAGCTTGGAATGATACGTAGCAATCATACAGATGTCACACCTCTCCTGCTTCCCTGTGAAGCTGGTAAGACGAATAGCACACAATGCTGTCTGACACACATACACACCAGCTCTGAATGATTTAAAGGCCTTGTTACAATGGTCAGAGAATTGTTTATATCGAAAGAATAATTAAACTTACGAGTATAATGATATCAGCTAAAATCAAAGAATTTCTGGACTTCAGAATCTACCAGTCTCTATATTAATCATATGCATGGATATCAAATGAAGCAAATCTGTCTTATGATTGTAGTTTCATTCTCCCAACAGAGATTTATACTTCCTTACTTAAGAGTCAAAAGCAAAAGGTTAATATTACTTCAATATAAAGACTAACTCTTTCCTCACAATACAGATACCCCAACTAATATAACACCTCAAATTGATAGAGCTTCTCAAATTAAACAGTACCTTACACTAATACAGTACCTCAAACGGATAGAGAATCTGAAACTAATATAATACCTCAAGCTAATACATCGTCTCAAACTAATAAAGTACCTCAAACTAATACACTACCTCCAACAAATACAACACCTTAAACTAATACAGTACCTCAAACCGATACAGAACCTGAAACTAATATAATACCTCAAACTCATACAGCATCTCAATCTAATACAGCATCTCAAACGAATACAACACCTTAATCTAATACAGCACCTCAAACTGATACAGATTCTGAAACTAATATAAAACCACAAACTACTACAACACCTCAAACTAATACAGCACCTCAAACTAATATGCACCTCATACTAATAGAGCACCTCAAGCCAATACAACACCTCAAACTAAAGAACACCTCAAACTGATACAGCACCTCAGGCTAATACAGTACCTCAAACTAATATATTGCCTTAAATTAGTACAGCATCTCAAACTAACGCAGCACCTCAAACTAATACTGTACCTCGAATTAATACAGTACTTCAAACAAATACAGTACCTCAAACTGATACCGTATCTCGAATTAATACAGCACCTCAAACTAATACAGCACCTTAAACGAATACTGTACTTCGAATTAATATAGGAACTCAAACAAATACCGCACGTCAAACTAATAGTGTTCCTCAAACAATACAGCACTTCAAACTAATAGTGTTCCTCAAACAAATACCGCACCTCAAACTAATAGTGTTCCTCAAACTAATACAGTACCCCAAACTAATACTGGACCTAAACAAATACAGCACTTCAAACTATTAATGGTCCTCAAACAAATACAGCACGTCAAACTAATACTGGACCTAAACAAATACAGCACCTCAAACTAATAGTGTTCCTCAAACAAATACAGCACCTCAAAGTAATAGTGTTCCTTAAACAATTACAGCACCTCAAACGAATAGTGTTCCTCAAACAATTACAGCACCTCAAACCAAGAGTGTTCCTCAAACAATTACAGCACCTCAAACCAAGAGTGTTCCTCAAAAGAATCCAGCACCTCAAACTAACACAGTACTGCACACAAAGGGTGGTAGAAGTTTGGAACTCTCTTCTGCAAACGGAAAATTGATACTAGCTCAATTGCTAAATTTAAATCTGAGATAGATAGCTTTTTGGCCACCAAAGGTATGAAGGGATATGGGCTAAAGGCAGGTATATGGAGTTAGATCACAGATCAGCCATGATCTTATCAAATGGTGGAGCAGGCACGAGGGGTTGATTGGCCTACTCCTCTTCCTATGTTCCGATGTACCCCAAAACTAATCATTAACTCAAATGTCAAAGTCCGAACAGGTCAAGCAGGTTGACTTTGATAGGCGGCGGATCTGTTTAGAGGATATTAAGGTGAAAGAGAAAGTCCCGTTCAGGAACTGCAGTTGGATTCAATTAATTTCGAGTCTTTTCTCAACATTCGAACAGAGAAACACGTGATATGTAGTATCACTGCAGGGCCTTCCATGGTCGGCCTAACTCAGTACAACATCTCCAGTCCATTTAGTCTGAAGCTCATCACTCGATGCCTTTCAAGTAACCTTTGCTGATTTGATGCCGTTCAGTTTGGGTGTCAATAGAGTTGTTTCTTTACCAGCATAGCTTTATTGGGGCGAGGGATATTTGAGTTTGTACCGGGCAATTTGTAGTTGTCCATTGCTAATTGATCTTCAATTGAATCAATACATTTCAATTAAACTATCACAAAAAGACAGACTATTCCTGCACCCACTCCCCGCCCCCAATGTTCCAACTTACTCCACTTCTCCATCGCTCCTTCTGCCAATCTCTAACTCTGTCTCTAATTATAAATCTGTCTATCGTGCTCTCTTTCTACTAATTTTATATTTCTTTATCTCTTTCACTATATCCATTGTTATTTTCACCTTATTAAAAATCAATATAAATCTACTTCGACTGATTTGTATGTATTGTTGCCTCTCCACTGCTTTAAATGTATCTATCTATCTATCTATCTCGCCATCTATCTATCCATCTATCTCTCTATCCATATTTCTCTCTATCCATCTATCTACCTATATATCTTTCTATCCATCTATCTCTCCATCCATCTATTTAACTATCTATCTACCTGTCTCTCTATCTATTTATCTCTCTATCCATCTATCACACACACCGCTCTTCACACTCCCACTGGGGATGGAAGGGCCGCTGTCACTTCACACTGAGGAGCCGCTCTTCACACTCTCACTGGGGAAGGAAGGGCCGCTGTCACTTCACACTGAGGAGCCGCTCTTCACACTCCCACTGGGGAAGGAAGGGCCGCTGTCACTTCACACTGAGGAGCCGCTCTTCACACTCTCACTGGGGAAGGAAGGGCCGCTGTCACTTCACACTGAGGAGCCGCTCTTCACACTCCCACTGGGGAAGGAAGGGCCCCTGACGGTCCACATGTTCAACACACATGTGCCCGTCATGGATGTGCTGACATTCCTCAGGAGAAACGTGGATGGCGCGGACTGGAGCATCAACATCGAGGTAATGTTCGTGATCTGGACGAACGAGAGGAGCATCACGGCGACGCTGAGTGTGAATGGCCCGCGAAACATCACTCACCTCCCCTCAAGCTTCGTGATTGGGACGAGTCGTGGGTGTGCGGTGTACCAGGGGCAGCCCAGAGTGTGTCGCTCCTGCGGCAAACCCGGGCACGAGGCGGCCTCCTGCAAGGTGGTGATCTGTAGAAACTGCAGCAAGATGGACAACAGGCACTGGACTGACAGGAGGGCAGGCCACGCAGGTGAGGAAAGCCGCAGTCGTGGCTGCACCAATGGAGGTCAGACCCCTTCCCCCACTTCGGCGACTCCTGTGAAAAAGCCAAAGACCAAGAGGAGGAAAAGGAAAAGGCAGGGAGCGTCCAGAAAACCAACCAAGCCCCGACAGTCGACCCCGAGACTCTCCCTGAGCCGACGGAAGGTGAACCAGGGGCGGAAGAAGGATGGTCCACACAGAAAAAGAAAAAGAGGAAGTCCTGTCGGATCAGGGGAATTGACATCAAAGGTTGGACCGGCAGCAAAAGGCGCTTCGAGCCCTCAATGGACAACAGCTGCTGCTCCTCGACTGATGAACAGGAAAAAAGGGGGAAGACCCCGCCTTCATCAAAGGAAGTGGCAAAACGCAACAGTGAGAAGAGACACAGACAGCACGCTCCCGGTTCCAGGGATTCGGGAGCAGGTATATCCCGCTCTGGGGCACCGGGAGAAGCGACACATACAGCACGCTCCAGCTCCAGGGACTCGGGAGCAGGTATATCCCGTTCTGGGGCACCGGGAGAAGTGTCACAGACAGCACGCTCCAGCCCCAGGGGCTCGGGAGCAGGAACATCCCGCTCTGGGGCACCGGGAGAAGTGAGACAGACAGCACGCTCCCACTCCAGGGATTCGGGAGCTGTAACATCCCGCTCTGGAGCACCAGGAGAAGTGTCACCGACAGCACGCTCCCACTCCAGGGACTTGGGAGCAGGAACATCCCACGGTGGGGCACCGGGAGAAGTGACACAGACAGCACGCTCCAGCTCCAGGGACTCGGGAGCAGGAGCATCCCGCTCTGGACCACCGGGAGAAGTGAGACAGACAGCACGCTCCAGCTCCCGGGACTCGGGAGCAGTAACACCCCGCTCTGGGACACCGGGAGCAGGGACGCATCCAACGCACCCCAAATCCGGAACACTAGGAGCAGCACGACAGTCACGGAGAACGCACAAACAGCAAAGGCCGAGGAGCTGGACTTGGCCGCAGAAGTGACGGACATACCACCACAAGAAATCCCGCCGTTGACCGCCGAACGCAGACTCTCTCCCAAAGGAGGACAGGCCTATGTCGTCAGCCCAAGGACTGTCCAGAAGTTCCTGCACATGACACCAATGCAAAATCTGGCCCGAGGGTTGAAAATGGACGGTAACGTTGAACCTGGACTGATGCAATTGGAAGACGTTAATGGTTGTCCTTTGTATTTTTAAAATGGCTTTCAAAATTGCATCCTTAAACGTGTGTAGTATTAAAGCTACTACACGGTGTGCTGAAACTCTGAACGACCTGTCGAGGGTGAAGAAGGACATGCTGTTCTTGCAGGAGTGTGGGATCCCGCACCTTAGCAACTACCGACAGTGGTCACGCATTTGGACCCACGGGCAGTCGAACTGGTCGGGAATCAACGATAGTCAATCCTCGGGCCTGGGGATTCTGCTGCAAGGACTTCAATTCACCATCACCGAGGTTAAGGAGGTGGTGGAGGGCCGCCTGCGCATAGCAGACATTCTGTAGAAGAACATCCCGCTCTGACTGTGGCCAACATAAAAGGGAATCCCAAAGTCTTCTACAGGCATGTAAGCAGTAAACGTGTAATAAGAGGAGGGGTGGGCCTGATTAGGGACCATAAAGGAGATCTACTCTTGGAGGCAGAGGGGATGGCCGAGGTACTAAATGAATACATTACATCTGTCTTTACCAAGGAAGAAAATGCTGCCAGAATCTCAATATAGGAAGATATAGTTGAGGTACTGGATGGGCTAAAAATTGGTAAAGAAGAGGTAATTGAAAGGCTAGCTGTGCTTAAAGTAGATAAGTAACCCGGTCCAGATGGGATGCATCCCAGGTTGCTGAGGGAAGTAAGAAACGATAATCCGGGACAGAATTAACAGTCACTTGGACGAGGGTGAATTGATTAGGGAAAGTCAGCACGGATTTGTTAAAGGCAAATCGTGTTTAACTAACCTGACAGAGTTTTTTGATGAGGTCACAGAGAGGGTACATGAGGACAGTACAGCTGATGTGGTGTCTCTGGACTTTCAAAAGGCGTTTGATAAAGTACCGCATGGTAGGCTTGTCATCAATATGGCAGCCCATGGAATAAAGAGGGCAGTAGCGACATGGATACAGAATTGGCTAAGGGACACGAAGCAGAAAGTAGTGGTGAATGGTTGTTTTTCGGACTGGAGGGGGTGTACAGTGGTGTTCCACAGGGGTTGGGGCTGGGACCACTGCTTTTCTTGATAGTTATTAATGACTTGGACTTGGGTGTACAGGGCATAATTTCAAAATTTGCAGATGGCACGAAACTTGGAAGGGTAGTGAACAGTGAGGAGGATTGTGATAGACTTCAAGAGGATATGAACAGGCTGGTGAAATGGGCGGACACGTAGCAGATGAAATTTAACGCAGAAAATTGCAAAGTGGTACATTTCAGTTGGAAAAACGAGGAGAGGCAATATAAACTAGAGGACACAATTCTAAAAGGCGTACAGGAACAGAGAGATCTGGGGATATGTGGACATACATCGTTGAAGGTGGCAGAACAGTTTGAGAAAGCGGTTAAAAAGCATACCGGATCCTGGGCTTTATCAATAGAGGCATAGAGTACAAAAGTAAGGAAGTCATGATGAACCTTTATTAAACACTGGTTCGGCCACAACTGGAGCATTGTATCAATTTCTGAGCACCGCACTTCAGGAAAGATGTGAAGGCCTTAGAGAGGGTGCAGAAGAGATTTACTGGAATGATTCCAGGGATGACGGACTTTAGTTACGTCGATAGACTGGAGAAGCTGGTGTTTTTCTCCTTGGAACAGACAGGTTTCAAGGAGATTTGATGGAGGTATTCAAAATAATGAAGTGTCCAGACAGAGTAGATAGCGAGAAACTGTTCCCTTTGGCAGAAGGGTCAAGAACCAAAGGGTGTAGATTTAAGGTGACTGGCAAAAGAAAAGGAAAAACTTTTCGACACAGCCAGTGGTTATGATCTGGAATGCACTGCCCGAGGGAATGGTGGAGGCAGATTCAATCATGGCCTTCAAAAGGGAACTGGATCAGCACTTGAAAGTTAAAAAAAGCAGCGCTACGGGGATAGGGCGGGGGAGTGGGACTAGTGGATTGCTGTTGCATTGAGCGGCACTGATTCGATAGGCTGAATGGCCTCCTTTCGTGCTGTAAACTTTCTATGATTCTATGATTCTAACGTGTACGATCCTCAACACCGAGATTCTGGAGGACTTCCAGCATCTCCCGATGCTGCTGGCGACGTCCAGGCCGATCGTTCTCGCCGGAGGCTTCAACTGCATCATCAATGCGGCTGGACGATCCAGCGGGGGCGGCGGAATACTGGACACCACTTCCAAACTCCTGATGGAAGCAGTGA
This sequence comes from Heptranchias perlo, assembly GCF_035084215.1. NCBI lineage: Eukaryota > Metazoa > Chordata > Chondrichthyes > Hexanchiformes > Hexanchidae > Heptranchias > Heptranchias perlo. Next base: position 1,396,542 of record NW_027139537.1, read on the forward strand.
AAGAAGCAAAGCTTCATGTCGTCTTCAGCAACTCGGCAGACCGAGCGCCGCAGAGGTACACCTGGTCCAGGCCAGACGGGACTGTCCGTTCCAGGATAGACTTCCTATTTGTGTCCCCAACACTCAAGATCAGGTCCACCCACGTCCAGCCGGTGTTTCTTCTTGACCACTGCCTCCTACTGGCCGACTGTCAATCGCTGGAGGACAAGAGGGCGGGTAGCGGGATCTGGAAGCTGAACGTGGGACTGTTGACCCCGGAGAACATCAAGGAACTAAAGAGGGATTACACAGGTTGGAGGACCGTACAACCCCCCCTTCGCCTCCACGGTGCACTGGTGGGAAGCGATCAAGTCCAACATCAAGCGGTTCTTCATCCTCAAAGGCGTTCAGAAGACGAGAGAGAGGCAGAGGGAATTGGCACAGCTCCAGAAAAGCATTCAGGATATGCCGCAGCTGCAGTCGATGGGGGTCGATATCTGGGAGGAACTCCAGGAAGTGAAGGGTCAGTAAGCCTCGCTCTTCTTCTCCGAGGCCTCAAGGAAATCTTCCAGCCCAGAGTCCGCTCCGTGGAGCAGGGTGAGAAATGCTCGGGCTACTTCTTCCAGAAGCTGCACAGAAAGACCTCTGAGATCAGCAGCCTGAAGGAGGAAGACGGCACAGTGACGTCTTCACAGGCCGACATACTGAGGATCAGCAAATCCTTTTATGCCGGGCTGTACAACACGAAGTCCAGAGACAGCACGGCCTCCCAGTCCTTCCTGTCCTCTATCATGGAGGTCTTAGAGGACAGCGAACGGGGGAGCATGAATCGGCCACTGACCTTGGACGAGCTGACAAAGGCCGTCCAGTCCTTCGAGAAGAGTAGAACTCCGGGGAGTGATGATTTACCAGTTGAGTTGTACTTGGCTCTGTGGGACTGGATAGGCCCAAACATACTGGATGTGTACGGAGGTTTGTTTCTGGCAGGCAGCATGTCAGAGTCCATGAGGAAAGGCATAATCACCCTCATCTACAAGGAGAAGGGGGAGAGGGAAGAAATCAGAAATTGGGCACTCATTTCCATGTAAGTGTTGACAACAAGATTCTGTCTAAGGTCATCGCCAATTGGCTCAAGTGTGCTCTGGAGCGAGTGATCCACCCGGATCAGGCCTGTATTGTACCCGGCAGGAAGATCTCCAATAGATTGCGCCACTCAGGGATACGATCGCCTATGTGCAGGTCAGCGGGGTGAACACTTGCCTCATCAGCCTGGACCAGGACGAGGCCTTTTACAGTATATCCCACACGTTCATGATGGACGTGCTCTTCAAAATGTGATTTGGGGAGGGAATCCGCGATTGGATCTTACTGCTCTACATAGACATCTGTAGCACAGTCCTAATCAACGGGCAGGAGTCGGAAAGCTCACGGATCAGATCTGGAGTCAGGCAGGCCTGTCATCTCTCCGCGGCCTTGGTCGTATGTTGCATCGAGCAGATTGCTGCGTTCATCAGATAGGATGCAGATATCAGGGGGTGACTATCCTAGGCAGCGGATGCTCTCAGGTTTAGGCCTCCCAATACATGGACGACGTCACCGACTTTTGCTCCGATCAGCAGCAGGTTCACTGTCCTCAGCACCACCGTGAGCTTCCCTCGAGGCTGCGGCGGGGAGGAGGTCGTCGTCCATCTCCTGGTGGGATGCCCTTTGGTGCAGAAGGTCTGGAGACAGATGCGTTTGTATCTGTCACGGTTCATCCCCAATACCTCAGTAACACAAGATGCTGTGCTCTCCGGGCAGTTCCCCGGGACGCACACCAAGACAGATATCAACTGCTGCTGGAAGACCATCAACTCGGTGAAGGAGGCCCCTTGGTCCGCCTGAAACCTGCTGGTCTTCCAGCTGATGGAGCTGTGCATGACCGAATGTTGTCCACTGACATACTGCAAGGTCCAGGAGTATGTGCTGAGGGATGTAATGAAGCGAGGTGCAGCCTATGCAAAGGGACTATGGGGAAAGACCACCGTGTCAGGCCATTTCACCATGTATTGTACAGAAAGTGCTCGAAGAATAAAATTTTGGGGCACAGATACACAAATCACTAAAAGTAGCGACACAAGTTATGAAAGGCAAATCAAGCATTGGGGTTCAAATCTGGAGGCGTAGAATTGATAAGCAAAGCAGTTATGTTAAACTTGTGTGAAGCCTAGTTTAGGCCACACTTGTAGTACTGTGCACAGTTCTGGTCTCCATATTAGAGAAAGATATAAAAGCATTGGAGAGAGGGCAAAAAAGATTCACAAGGATGATACTGGAAGTGAGAAGACATACTTATCAGGAAAGGCTGAACAGGCTGGATCTCTTCTCTGCAGAAAGGAGAATGCTGAGGGGTGACCTGATAGAGGCCTTTAAGATAATGATCGAGTTTGGTAGGGTAGATGGAGAGAAAATGTTTCCACTTTTGAGCGAGTCCAAAATTAAAGGTCATAAATATAAGATAGTCACTTATAAATCCAATAGGGAATTCAGGAGAAACTTCTTTACTAAAGAGTGGTAAGGATATGGAACGCGCTACCACAAGCAGTAGTTGCGGGAAAATAACGTAGATGTATTTAAGGGGGAGCTAGATAAGCACAAGATGGAGAAAGGAATAGGGTATCCTGATAGGGTTAGATGAAGTGGGGAGGGAGGGGGCTCGTGTGGAGCATGAAAGCTGGCATAAACCAATTTCGATGTAAGTCAATGTACTATTTTGACGGTGGTGGAAGAGCAGACGGACCTGGTGGCGCATATTCACAAAACTTTGAAGGTAGCAGGGCAAGTTGATAAGGCGGTTAAGCAAGTGTACTTCATATATGGGTTTCTAAACAGGGGCATTGAATACACAAATAGGGAAGTGAAGTTGAACGTTTACAAAAGACTGGTTAGACTTCAGCCAGACTATTGTGTGCAACACTGGGCATCACACTTTAAGAAGGATGTCAAGGCCTTGGAGAGGGTTCAGTGGAGACTTACCAGGGTGATACCAGGGATGAAGGACTTCAGTTATGTGGAGGGAATGGAGAAGCTGGGATTGTTCGCCTTAGATCAGAGAAGGTTAAGGTTAAGATTAACCTCATAGAGGCGTTCACAGTAATGACGGGTTTTTATAGAGCAAATAGGGGAAATTGTTTACTCTGGCATGCCTGAAAGGATGGTGTCCCTTTTAGAGGCTTCCTTCGTGTCAGAGACTCCAAATTCATATCTTAACTGGGAAACTGCAGGAATAGAGTGAAACGGGTCTGCTTGTGTCCCTCGATTCAATGTATAATATGGAGAAATCTGTAAAATGTATAAATGAATCACCAGGAATGAACATGGTCAATACAATTATATGAAAACTGCAAATGAAGCCGCTCATTGTTGGACCAGTCCTTTCTGAGCGCAGCTTTTCACTTTATTCCTGAGAGAGGTCTCATTAAGACAAGTTCTGAACTTTGAGAAGTTTGTGATATATCCACGTCATCATTAACATCGGAGGCAAAGCTGCTGAAGAAATGTGTTTGTTCAGATGACTGTAACTAATAGCAATGATCAGGGGTATAACCGTGTCAGTGGAGATTTACCCCCTGTATAAATCAGGGATCGCTGTAATGAATCCACACAGACTGCCTGCCGGAGCTGCTTTTTCCAGGCCAACAGAAGTCATTGCTTCTCACAGAAATGGGATATTCAGTAATGTATCAGATAGAATGTATTTATTATCCTGTTCTTGCAACCGTTGGGGTTCCAGGTAAGCCATTATCTCAGCTGTTCATGGTGTAAATCCATATTAACTCTGCTACTGTACTTGGCACTATTTTTCTCCCATCGTGTATTACGCAGTGGACTGTTCTGTTCTATCAGTTGATCGACTGTCCTAAGTCTCTTGTCTTTTTGTCTTGCAGCAGTTGCATTGTATGCGTTATGGTCTTGTGTATCTAACCTTGGCATTGTTACTGAAATATTGTCTGTAAGGAATGCTTTGGAATCAGGTGTCTGGGTTAATAGCTGGTATCAGACCACCGGGAGCTGTTAACAGTTTCATGTTGTGGAACTAACCTGTCCTGGAATATTCTTTTCATAAATGTGTTTTCAGTGATTGGTCATGAGACAGCTCACGGTCTCAGTGTTACAAGGAGGCAGTGCAGTGTCCTCCCTCCCCAATAACATGCTTCAGTTTAACTGGAATTTCAATGTATTTCTTGGTTATCACTGTTATGAAAGATTGTTTCATTGTGTGTGTATCTGACGCCGCTTCAGATGTCTGATTACTGAACTGAGTTTGATGCTAATTCTTTCAATCTCATTCTCTGATTAACTGTGGATGAATTCACTGTAAAATGCAATATTTTGAGGTTATGTTGTATCAGTTTGCACTTTATCTGTTGGAATCACGAGCCCTTCTCTTTATCTGTCGATTACAAGTAGCAGCGGTGATGTTGGTGTTTTGTTAATTGAACAATGCCGCCATCTAACGCTGTACTTTGTAATTACAGGAGAAGGAATTTCAATTATTGTGAGAGATGTCTGGAAGAGGGATTCAATTCTGTTTATTCCATGCATTATAGATGAAGTGAAGAGTGTCGGTGAACAGGTGGAGACTTGGATGATCTGTGGCCATATTAAACTGTTCACAGATGCTTCACCATTTAACAAACTGACATTAAGAATAGGATCGTTGGAACACGGGGCTGGTGAAGAGAAAGCAGGCGCAGGATGTTAGGATTTACTCGGAAGTGAAAAAGGGGCATTGAGAAAGAGAGTAGAGAGAGTGCGGAGACATAGAGAGGAGCGATAGAGAAAGTAACTGAGAAGGAAAACGAGAGTTAGGGGGAGAAGAAAGGAGGGAAAGAGAGAGACAGAGAGAAAGATACACACACAGAGACCAAGAGAGGGGGAGAGAGAGAGCAGCAGCGGTGTGAATAATTGATCGGAATGAACTGGTGAAACTTCCAGTACAATTATGAAGAGGAAATGTGACTTGAAGGCGTTATTAGGATGTTGTCAGATTGTGAGAGTTTTATTGTACTCTCGCCGGGTGTGTTTATCGATATCAGGTCCTCAGTCTGTTCATGTGAATGTTCCATTTACTTGTTTACTGATTCAATACATAAACATAATTGAAATGTAATTAAAGAACAAAATCAGTGATTTCTTTACCGCATTGAATTATTGGGATATTTTATTCTAAAGACTGTGTGTCAGCTTCATTGAATAAAGGACGAGGCTAATTCAATTATTGTATTTTAATGTAATTTTAATTGATTGTGCAAATTAAATTTATTGAACATATTATGCAACCAATGAGCAGTTCATTGAAACTGATAACCAAAGTAATTAAAGGTTGAATTTATTGAATGGATTATGTTACTGGGACCTATAGATTAGATTTCCTCTAACACTCTGCTGCAGTCTCTCCCTGTGAATCCCAGCCTCTCCTCCCACTGCATTGAATCATCTGTCTCCTCATCCGTTGCCTCAGTTTATTCGTTTTCCCAAACCATCTGTTCCTGAATCCTCTCCAGCTCCGACATGTCATTTTCCTTGTCTTTCTCCCAATCTCACTCACTCGTTCGGCCTGCAGCTGCCTCTTCCAATCCAATCCGAAGATCAAACTCACCGCCACGGATCTTGGTCTTTCCCGTTTTGTGCCGGTCCGTGTCGGCTCTCTTCACCCAGAGCAACAAACCAGCAGCACCTCCCCCTGTCCTCTGATCTTCCCGGCTCTTCGCTCAATTTCTCGTCCATCTGGAGCCCGAATCCGGATTTAACCTGTTGAATTCCCGGTCCTTAAAATCCCTTCTCCCTTCGCCACCGGCACTGCGCCCTCACTCAGCCCTTCCAGTGGATCAGGTGCTCACTTTATTCACTTCCTGTATCCATCTCCCAATTCATTATTGATCATTGTGTTTAAAAACATTTCTCTGCCCGAAAGCGCTGCCCAGGTCAGTGAATCAGTTTCCACCCTTTGCTGCAGCAACAAAGCTGGAAATTTCACCCCAAATCCTGTCAATCTGATACTTTGCCTCCAGGTCTGATCAGTAATTTTTCTGCTTCTGTCTCTTTCTCCTACAGTTAACTTGATGGCGATTGTGATCCTGTCCCGAGGAAAGTGCGGTCTCTCCAAATGTATCAGTCGCTACCTGGTGGGAATGGCAGTGGCCGATCTCCTGGTCGTTATCACTGGTGTTGTATTCAGTCGGATTGGTGAGATTTATTTCCCAGTTTCAGTCATGACCATTACCCCCGTGTGCCGTCTCATTCTCACGCTCAGTTTAACAGCCACAGCGACCTCTGTCTGGTTCACAGTAGCTTTCACCTTTGATCGATTTGTGGCCATTTGTTGTCAGAAGCTGAAAACAAAATATTGTACTGAGAAAACGGCAGCTGCTGTTATCGGGGTGGTAAGTGCGCTGAGCTGTTTACTAAACATTCCCTGGTACTTTGTGTTTGACCCGGAATATATAATGGACAATGTACCCCGGGGTTGTGTATTGAAACCGACCTTTTTCACTTCACCCGAATGGGCAGTGTTTGACTTGTTTAGTCTTGTGATAATGCCTTGTCTTCCATTCATTCTGATTTTGTTGTTCAATGTTCTCACTGCCAGGCACATTGTAGTGGCCAGTAGAGTCCGCCGGGAACTCAGGGGCCGCAGCAATGGAGAGAATCACAAGGATTCAGAGATGGAGAACCGAAGGAAATCCATTATTTTACTCTTCAGTATATCAGGCAGTTTTATATTGTTATGGAGCACATTCGTTTTTTATTTTACTTCTCTGCGTGTAACAAACGCCCAGTACGATACGGAGAGTGGCATTGAGTCAGCCGGATTCATGCTTCAACTTCTCAGTTCCTGCACCAACACGTGTATTTATGCTGTGACCCAGACTAAATTCAGAGAGGAGCTGAAGAACGCGGTGAAATACCCACTCAATCTAATTGTTACATTAGTTAAATCATAGAACCATCTGAAGACCTTTCATCCGAAATTAAATAAAAAGTCAATTAGAGTAGATTTTCATGTTTGTCGGTGGCGTAAGTCAGGCGGTAGTGGATCAGGAGCCCATTTTTCAACGCACCTGATTTTCTATCCATTGACATCAATGAGTTCACTAAAGTAACTGATATCAATCCAATACTTGAAATACATTTGGAAATACCAGACAGGAATTATATTTTACCCGATAAATGCGGTGTTGTGAAATGATACAAGATGTGATTCTAACATGAAATGGTTTGCTGTTATTAGTTTGGAAATAATATGATTTCAATATTAAATGTTTAATCCTGAAATGTATAAAATCAAATCCTCCTTTTCGGTTGATGATTATTTCCCATCACACACACTGCCCGGTGGGATGGACTGATGGTGAGCTGTGAGGGTCAGACAGCGTCCTGTTCATTGGGACATTTGTTTTGACCAGAACAGAATAATAATGGACCAACACCCGGACCGTTACTAACCGGTAAAATATTAATGTATTTTCAAACTCCAGTGGGGAGTTCCGGAGATTGTTTCCTCTCTGAGCTGTTGTACAGCAATATTTAATAACTGAAGCGAGATTAATGGGACATGAGGCTGGACCTGGTTACACAGATTTTAAGGGAAACCTCCTCATACATTTCCGAGACGATCAGGAGCCGGGAGATTTCGCACGGCCGCAGCAGGCCAAGGGAAAGCTCTCCTGCTTCTCCTGGCTCAACAAATTATGAGTTAAAAAGAAACTTCTCCGTGTTCTGGATCACTCAATGCCCATCGAAAGGGCGGCTCATCCACCCATTTGTATCCAACATTAAATGGTGTCCCACGTACGTCATAATACTCTGAATTACATATTACACGTGACCTGACCAGAATATTTCCCTCCACATGTTTTGAACCGATGCAGTTTGAATCAATGGACCAGCTTGTGGGCTTCGAAGATTGATACTAGGGCGTAGGTCCGGCCGCTCCTCTCAGGACCCTACCCACGATGGTGGAGGCAGGAACGTCACCGATAAAGGGACTGTAAGTGAACTGACACCATTTACTAGCCTCTACCACCCCATTTCCGCCAGGCGGGGATACTTAAAATCGGCCACACCTTTCCTGACCGAAGCCCTGGTATCAATCTTCGAAGCCCACAAGCTGGTCCATTGTCTCAAACGCCACCGGTTCACAACACGTGGAGGGACATTTTCACCATTGCTTGGGGCTGATCTGGGAGAGCGGATCACCCGCCTCTCATAGAACCGGCCCGATTTTAATTTCTGCTCCGTCCAAGCAGTGAAGGTGAAATTACCCCCACGTCTCTGACCCCAAGGTTCGACAGGTGTGTGAAAGCCATTCAGACAGTGTTTGCCAAACACTGACATGAATGTGGGAGATTGGATCCTTGTATTCATGTAAAAGGTGATAATCCCTCTCCACGGAGACTCATCCCCTATACCGTAGAGTCGAAGAGGAGTTCATCCCCAACAGCTCGGTAATACAGGACGCTGTGGTGTATGGGCAGTTGTCCAAGATGCACACCGAGACAGATATTAACTGCTGCTGGAAGACCATCAACTCGGTCAAGGAGGCCGTTTGTTCCCCCAAAACCTGCTGGTCTTCCAGCCGAGGGAACGGTCCGTGGCTAAGTGTTGGCCACTGGCACATTCCAAGGTCCAGTATTGCATGCTGAGGTGCACACTGAAGCGAGGTGCGGCTTACACAAAGGCTTTATGGGGAAAGGCAACCGTTTAAGGCTATCCCACCTTGTATTGTACAGCATGTATTACAAGATATGTACTGTGTTTTGAATTGTAATAATGGAAACGTATGATGTGTAATGTATTTGTTTTGAATCGTAATGTTTACATTGAACTGTGTGTATCCATGAATCTTACGAAATAAAGTATATTTTGAAATATTTTTTAAAAGTTCCAGTCTCACTTTGTCTGTTCTTATTGGACACCAAAGAGTGGAAACAGAGCCGGATCGTAAAGATGTGGGATGTTATACCAATAGCATCTATTGCAGGCATCAGATGAGAAATAGGGAGTATTTTCTAAATGGTGAGCAACTAGGGACTGTAGTGGAGCAAACGGGTTCGGGTGTCCAGGTACAGCAATCAATAAAACTAAATGCACAAGTGTAAAGAATGAAAGAAAGATCCCAATTTCGAGGCTGTCATATCCCAAGGTACCACTATCAGGTACTTAGCCAACTCTCTAGAATTTGCTGATACAATCAGTCCACACTGCCTCCCTCGCTGGTCCATTCCATACAGCCAGCAGCACCCTCTGCATTAAGAAAGTTGCATTCAAGCATTCTGCTCATCCTATGCCCCAGGTGGAGAAGACTAATAGTGGCGGGAGGACCCAGACCATCAGCCTCATGTGAGTTTGGACATTTCTGTTTTTAATTCAGATTATTGCATTTGCAATTTTTTCATTTTTTTGTACATTTCTATTTTTATATTTTGAACAAATTCTCCAAACCCTGTGCGCAGTGAGTGCTGACTCCGGGCCCTTTGATTGACAGCTCTCACCTCCGCCCACCTTCGTCCTGGGCTGACTCCTCCCATCACGTGACACGCGGCACCATCGCTCACATTTGCGCGCTGACATCGCGACGCGGACGTGCATCTCCGGCCCGAGGGACGCCGCGCATGCGCCTCGTGGTCCCTGTGCCACATTCCCTCAGCAACAGGCGGGCGTCGGGAGGATGATGATGGCGGGCTCGGGTTGGCAGGTGGGCGGCCGCTGCTGTGGGCGGGGGCGAGGCCGACACAGGGAAGGTCCGCACCCTGGAGTGGACTTGACCCCGGGCCTGGGAACGGCGCAGTGAGGGCGGCCCGAGCTACAGCTCCTCTGACTCCAGGCTGAGCGGCGTTAATGGGGCTGCGACCCCCAGGACGGAGGGACTGAGTCGCCGGGACGGTGGGACTTGTACTCCCGGATGGAGGGACTGAGAACCCCGGGACTGAGGTACTGAGACCCCCGGACAGTGGGACCACGACCCCGGAATGGAGGGACCGTGACCCCCCGGGATGGAGGGACTGAGACCCCCGGGACGGAAGGAATGAGACCCCGGAATGGAAGGACCATGACCCACGGGATAGAGGGACTGAGACCCCGGGACGGTGGGACCGTGACCCCGGGATGGAGAGACAGTGACCCCCCGGGATAGAGGGACCGTGACCCCCGGGAAAGAAGGGCCGTGGCTCCTGGGACGGAGGGACTGAGACCCCGCGATGGTGGGACCGTGACCCCCGGGATGGAGGGACCGCGACCCCAGGATGGAGGGACCGTGACCCCCAGGATGGAGGGACGACCGCGACCCCCGGGACGGAGGGATGGAGACCCCGGGATGGAAGGGCCATGACCCCTGGGATGGAGGGACCGAGACCTCCAGGACAGAGAGACCGAGACCCCGGGATGGAAGGACCGAGACCCCAGAATGGAGGTACCGTGACCCCCAGGACGGAGGGCCCCAGACCCCGGGATGGAGGGACGGAGACCCCGGGATGGAGGGACCGTGACCCCCAGGATGGAGGGACCGTGACCCCTGGATGGAGGGACCTTGATCCCCGGGACGGCGAGAGAGCGACCCCAGGAGCGAGGGGCCTCCACCCCGGGATGGTCGCACCGCGACTCCCGGGACAGTGGGACCGAGACCCCGCGATGGAGGTTCCGCAACCCCGAGAGGGAGGAGCCGCGACCCCGGGACGGTGGACCGCAACCCTCGGAGGGAGGTGGTCTTTGAGACCGTCCACGCTCTGTTGTGAGATCTCTGTGTGTGTCATGTTCTGTTCGTGTGTTACTACATTGGCTCCCGGTATGGCAATGCCTCGATTTTAAAATTCTCATCTTCGTGTTCTAAAGCCTCCAAGGCCCTCAACCCCTGACTCTCTACCCTCCTCCAACCGATTTAATCTCAACAGACAACCCCATGTCACTCCACCCAATCATGGATTCGACCGCACCCATATATTTCCTCCCGCAGCCAATGTACACTCTACACTCAGTGCTGGGACACTCAGTCCTGTAAAACACACAGTCAGTGCTGGGACACTCAGTCCTGTAAAACACACAGTCAGTGCTGGGACACTCAGTCCTGTTACATACAGAGTCAGTGCTGGGACATTCAGTCCCGTTACATACACAGTCAGTGCTGGGATACTCAGTCCTGTTATACACACAGTCAGTGCTGGGACATTCAGTCCCGTTATATACACAGTCAGTGCTGGGACACTCAGTCCTGTTATACACACAGTCAGTGCTGGGACATTCAGTCCCGTTATGCACACAGTCAGTGCTTGGACACTCAGTCCTATTTTACACACAGTCAATGCTGGGACACTCAGTCCTGTTATACACACAGTCAGTGCTGGGACACTCAGTCCTGTTATATGCGCAGTCAATGCTGGGACACTCAGTCCTATTTTACACACAGTCAATGCTGGGACACTCATTCCTGTTATACACACAGTCAATGCTGGGACACTCAGTCCTGTTATACACAGTCAGATAAATAAATAACTGCAAACAAAGAATGAAATCTCCATGACCTGATGGTTTCCACCCAGTGTATTTAAGGAAACAGCTCGGGAAATTGCAGATGCATTAGTCATAATTTCCCAAAGCTCTCTAGACTCAGGAATTGTGCCTTTGGATATGAATGTTGAAAATGTCACTCCGTTATTTCAGAAAGGAGGGAGGGAGAAACCAGAAAATTACAGACCTGTCATTTTAACGTCGATTGTGGGGAACTTACTGAAATCTATCATGAGAGAATAAAATGAGTTGGTCAAAGAGAGTCAACTTGGATTTGTGAAGGGCAGGTCATGTCTGACCAATCTATTTAAATTTTATGAGGTCACTAACAAGGTGGGCAGGGGAGTGCCTCTGGATGTTATCTATATGGACTTACAGAAGGCATTTGATATGTTTCAGCACAAGAGATTAATAGAATAAATAAAAAGAAAGGGACCTTGTGATTCGGGTTAGAAATGGTTGGGAGGCCGGAGAAAATAGTAGGGATAAAGGGAATGCTCTTTGATTGGGGGGATATGACAAGTGGTGTCCCCAGGGATCAGTACTGGGGCCTCAGCTTTTCACCATGTTTATCAATAACTTGGATGAAGGAATAGAGAGTTATAGGTCCAAGTTTCCAGATGACACTAAGTTATGAGGCACAGTCGGTGGTGTAGATTGGAGCAGGAAGTTCCAAAGTGACAGTTTAAGTGAATGGACAAACTGTGGCAGGTGGAGTTCAATGTGGGGAAGTGTGAGATAATTCAATTTGGATATAAAAAGGAAACATTGGAGTATTTTCTTAAAGTGAGAGACTGGGAATGGTGGAGGAGCAAAGGGATTTGGGTGTCCATGTACAAAAAAACACTGAAGGCTAGTGCACAGATACAAAAAGCAATCACAGACTAATGACCTTTATCTACAGGGCTGGAATACAAAGGGAAGGAAGTGATGCTTCAGTTCTACAGAGCCTTGGTCAGAGCCCATCTGGAGCACTGATCCTCACCAAGGATATATTGGCCTTGGAGGGGGGACAGTGCAGATTCACCAGAATGATACTGGGGCTTCAAGGGTTCATTTATGAGGACCGGTTGCATAAATTTGGTTTGCATTCGATATGGTAGAAATAGAAACCATTTTCTCTGGTGGGGGAATCCAGAACAAGAGGACATAACCTTAAATTTACAGCTAGGGTGTCTAGGATTGAAATCAGGAAGCTCCTTTTCACACAAGGGTAGTGGAAATCTGCTCAGGCTGATTAAAGTGGGCCCTGTGATATAATAGAATTTTCTGTCCTGTCAGACTTGGTCATCTTGTAGATCCATCTTTTAAAAAGGTGGAGGAACTCAGTTCTAAGATGGATTCGACTCACTTCATCATAAGTCCTCAAACTGTTTCTCTTATCATCGAGATATCAAGGACTAGAAACACTGTGTTTAAAAGAAAGCTGATTTATTTGACACTTCTACAGAATATTAAACTCCAGCCCAGTTGAAGGGGGTCGTTAACATCAGAAACAAACCCCCAACTCTCAGAATGAACATGGTTCAGTCCTGGATGCAGCAATAACAGCAGTAATAACAGCAGAATCCAACACCTGCAGTCACATGCGAACTCGCTGGTGACTGCAGGTGGGATGATCGGGTGAATCCAATCCCACACATGGAGCAGGTGAATGGCCTCTCCCCAGTGTGAGTATGTTCATGTCTCAGCAGGTCCCATGTTCTTTAAAAGCTCTTCTCAGAGTTAGAACATTTCAGGGGTCTCTTATCAATGTGAACAAGTTGATGTTCAATGAGGTGAGATGACTGAGTGAACCCGCTCCCACACACAGAGCAGGTGAACGGCCCCTCCCCAGTGTGAATTCGCTGGTGTGTCAGCAGGTTGGATGACCGAGTGAATCCCTTCCCACACACGGAACAGTTGAACGGCCTCTACCCAGTGTGAGTACGTTGGTGTGTCAGCAGGTCACTTTTTCTTTTAAAGCTCTTCTCACAGACAGAACATTTAAAACGTTTCTTATCAATGTGAACAAGTTGATTTTCAATGAGGTGAGATGACTGAGTGAATCCCTTCCCACACACGGAGCAGGTGAACGGCCTCTCCCCAGTGTGAATTCGCTGGTGTGTCAGCAGTTTGGATGACTGAATGAATCCCTTCCCACACACGGAGCAGGTGAACGGCCTCTCCCCAATGTGAATACGTTGGTGTGACAGCAGGTGGCATGACTGAGTGAATCCCTTCCAACACTCAGTGCAGGTGAACTCTCCAGTGTGAACTCGCTGGTGACTCAGCAGGTGGGATGACTGAGTGAATCCCTTCCCACACTCAGTGCACGTGAACTCCCCAGTGTGAACTCGCTGGTGACTCAGCAGGTGGGATGACTGAGTGAATCCCTTCCCACACACGGAGCAGGTGAACGGCCTCTCCCCAGTGTGACAGCGTCGAGTTTCCAGCTGGGATGGGTAACTGAATCCCTTCGCACAGTCCCTACATTTCCACGGTTTCTCCATGGTGCGGGTGTCCTTGTGTCTCTCCAGGTTGGACGATCAGTTGAAGCCTCGTCTGCACAGAGAACACGTGTCTGGTTTCTCCCCGCTGTGAATGGTGTGATGTGTTTTCATACTGTGTAACTGGTTAAAGCTCGTTCCACAGTCAGCGCACTGGAACACTCTCACTCGGGTTTGTGTCTCGGTGCTTTTCCAGTTACACTGATGTTTGAAATCTTTTCCCACGGACAGAACCGATGAACATTTCTCCTTCTATGTTCAAAGGCCGATGATCTTCAGGTGCTGGTGAATTGAGTGACTGTCAGATCTTGATGTCATGTTTGGTTTGAGTTTCCTGTCTTCAAATCCTCCCCTTGTAATACCCTGTAAAAGTAGATAACAAAAGTCCTCATTGTGGATACAGGATAGAAATTCAGAACAGGCAAATCTAATTTCTATGGAACATTCTTCCTGCTGATTCCCTCAGACTGTAAATCCTCGTCCCACACACTCACCCTTCTCCCTCTGATGAAATCCAAACCCATCACACCATCTCCAACATTTGGGTTGGTTTGGAGGCCTTGAACCTGAGTTGGGAAATACAATTGGAGAAGCATGATACAATTTAGAAACAAAAGTAATTAAAATCAAATAATCAGAAACGGTTCTGTGGGCGACGCGCGCAACAGAACACTGACCCACAACCTACGACTGATGGCAGCCGGAGGGCCCACAATCCCCCGCGCCCCAGAAAACCCTCTATCTCTCCGAGGCGCTGATTTCTCCGGCCAGCGGCTTCTGTTTTGCGACAAGTGGGAAACAAATTTTGTTTGGGCTGTGGGTGAGTGTTTGCGCCCGGTTACACAGCGTGTCCCTCTCTCTCTCCGCTTCAAATGCACTTCTTTCGGCTCACAGTCTCTTTCACACATCGAACTGACTGGAACCATTTAAAGCTCCTCTCGACCCATCTTTTGTTTCTTTACTTGACCCATTACCACCCTCCTTCCCCTGCACCATCATCCCTATTGTCGCTTTATCACTCCTGCCCTCAACTCTATCACAGACCTTCCCTTTTGTTCTTTCCCTCCCCCTCCCTTTCCCTGGCTCTCCACTTGCTGAAAAACTGTTAAAACTTTAACTTCTTCCAGTTCTGACGAAATCTTAACTCTAGCCTGAAGCGTTAACTCTGTTTCTTTCTCCACAGACGCTGCCTCACTTGCTTTGCAGAATTTTCTGTTTATATTTCACATTTCCAGCATCCGCATTATTTTGTTTTTGATTGGATAAACCTCGCCCTTCTAAACCCCATCAGAGAATTATCAGCAAGAGGACATTACAATGGCGGATGAGATTACCCCGAATGCCGCGCGGGGTAGAATACCGTCTATCTCCATTCGAAGGGGCGCAATGCGCAGGCGCGGCAACGGCCGCTGGCCGGAGAAATCAGCGCCTCGGAGAGATAGAGGGGTTTCTGGGGCGCGGGGGATTGTGGGCCCTCCGGCTGCCATTAGTCGTAGGTTGTGGGTCAGTGTTCTGTTGCGCGCGTCGCCCACAGAACCGTTTCTGGAAATACAGACTGAGGAATTCAGAGCGGGTTTGCTGAACAGACACTGACCGTACAATGTAGAACAGAGTTTCTCAAACTATTTTTCTCGTGACCCAGTGGATGAAAAACACTTCCCCCAGGGACCCCAAACAATAATAACTTCAGACTGGAGTTTTCATCAAATCCCAATAAAGGTCAGTCCATGCTCGCTCTTCAATTCACTTCAAGTCATAACTAAAATTACACATCGACGTTGCTTGAAAAACATTTTAAATACAGTATAAATACAGTAAAAGAAGATCAGGTTGAGTTTCACTGACTTAATGTGAGGGGTGGGTCTGTCAGTTGGTCATGATCTCGTTCCAATCTGGATCACAGGATGAAAGTGCTTCACGCATCTCAGGTGCGCTGTTGAGTTTCTTTCACTTGTTTTTAACCTTGTCAAAGTCCAAAATCCCAGTTCGCACATGTAGGTTGTTGTGAACGGCAGCAACAGAACAGTAATCATAACAGAGGATATTCTTTGAAAGCACTGATCCAAAAAGATGACAATCTGAATGACTTGTGGCGTGTTTTCAGTGTGCTCACAGGTGAGTCGCACCAGATCGTTTTCTTGCTCAGGCATCAAGTTTAGCCTCATTATTGACTCAGGATTTTCGAAAGCAAAAGGATCTTTCACCCAACGCTTTTCCTTCAAATTTTCAAATCCCTCTGCAGGGAAGCAGTGACTAAAATGGTCAGACTGAGCAGCGAGATGTAACTGTGTGACACATTTCATTTCATTCCCTTTATCTTCATTGATGCTGTTCTTCTCAATGTGTTGTAACAGTGTGAAGCAGGAAATGAGCTCCGCTCCCATTTCTGAGCGTAACTCTTCAAAAACCCTGCAGTTCAGTGAGTTTCCTTTAATGAAAAACCCCTTCTAATTCCAAGCCATTATGGAGAGTGCGGTGCCCAGAACTGAACACTGAACTCTAAATGATGCCTAACCAGAGCTCTGTATAACTATGACATAACTTCCACTGCTTTTTATTCCAATTCCCTTGAGATAAAGATCAAAATGTAATCTCCATTTTAACATTTTTTTTGTGATTTAGTAATCACTTTTATTGATTTCTGTACTTGGACCCATAAATCTCTCTCCTCCCCGACAGTTCGTAGCTTTTTGCCATTTAGAAAATACACTGATCTATCGTTTTATGGTCCAAAGGGATGACCTCACAGTTCCCCACGTTGAACTCCATCTGCCACAGTTTCACCCACTCACTTAATCTATCAATGTCCCTTTGCAAATTTCTGCTCCCATCTCCAATGTTTACTGTGCTACCTAAATTGTTGTCGTCAGCACACTTGGAAATAAAACTCTCTACATAAGAAATAGATGCCGAATAGACCATATGGCCCATCGAGCCTGCTCCGCCATTCAATAAGATCATGGCTGATCTTCGATCTCAAGTCCACTTTCCCGTCCGATTCCCATATCCCTTGATTCCCCAAGAGTCCAAAAATCTATCGATCTCAGCTTTGAATATAACTCAACGACTGAGCATCCACAGCCCTCTGGGGTGTAGAGAATTCCAAAGATTCACAATCCTTTGAGTAAAGAAATGTTTCCTCATGTCGGTCCGAAATGTCCGACCCCTTATCTTGAGACTATGAGCTCCAGTTCTTGACTCTCCCTCCAGGGGAATCAGACTCTCAGCATCTACCCTGTCAAGGAGTCTAAGAATTTTATACATTCCAATGCGATCACCTCTCATTCTTCTAAACTCCACCGAATATTGGCCAATTTTACACAATATTTCCTCATACTACAATTGCAGCAAGACCTCCTTACCCTGATATTCCAACACCCTAACAATAAAGGCAAACATATCATTTCCCTTCCTCACTCTCATTGGACCCTTGGCAACTCAGTATTTCCAGTATGTTTTTCCTCTTTTCCTTCTATAAGGAAAAGAAATGAAGGTTGAAAACATTTTACTATAATGACACCCGATTATGTTTTGGAAACAATATCCAACTGAACTGCATCAAATTCGATTATAAACTTCAGAGTTTCTGATGGAAATAAACTAATAAAAACACTTAATTGCGATAGCCGGGAATCGAACCCGGGTCAACTACTTGGAAGGCAGCTATGCTCACCACTATACCACCATCGCTGAAAATAACTAACAATAAAATAGTCCCCAAACATCAGATCCTGACCAGACACTGCAGGCTGTTGGATTTTGTTCTTCATTTTCACTGGTTTCTGACGGATCCTTTCTCGCTCTGTTGCAGTTCCTGTTTCCGCCCAGTAGATTTCACCAACCCCCAATCAATGGAAATTCCACACCAGCCAGTAATTCTTCACCTGATATCGGACTGAAGAGACAGTCGATACCTGCAATACTTGACCAGCTGGAAATACATTTTACCACAGCTCACATCAGCCATTGAGTAAAGTTAAAGAATTCCATTAAATCATTACAGAGACCTGAATACCAACTGGGCAGGAATGGCAGCTTAATATTCAAGTCCATAAGATCTTTAGAAAGGACAGGGAAATAGGGAAAGGAGGAGGAGCAGCAATATTACTAAAGGTCAATATTACAGCAGTTCAAAGATAGAATATCAGTGAGGGTGAGCGGGCAGTGTAAACACTCTGAGAGAGACCCATCACAACTGCCCCCGCTGTACTCCTCCAGAAGGTATCAGAAGGGCGAGTGCGGGAGGATTTCTTCATTCTTTGTGAAAGTGTTTGTGAGATTGTGGAAATGTCTGGAAGAGGAAAAACCGGCGGTAAAGCTCTGTCCAAGGCCAAGTCTCGCTCATCCCGGGGCGGACTGCAGTTCCCTGTGGTCCGTGTTCACAGGCTCCTGCGAAAGGGGAACTATGATGAACGTGTGGGTGCCGGAGCCCCGGTCTATCTGGCTGCTGTGCATCGAGTATCTGACGGCTGATATTCTCGAGCTGCCCGGCAACGCGGCCCGGGACAAACAAGAAGACCCGCATCATCCCCAGACACCTGCAGCTGGCCATCCGCAACGACGAGGAGCTCAACAAGCTGCTGGGACGGGTGACCATCGCTCAGGGTGTTGTCTGATATCCAGGCCGTGCTACTGCCGAAGAAAAGCAGCATTGTGAGCTCCAAGAGCAAGTAAACCGGCCAAAGCTTAATCTGATAACCCAAAGGACAGGACCAACCTTATTGAAATCTTTGAAGAAGGAACACAAAGTGTAGACACGTTTAATGCAGTAGAGGTGATATATTTGGATTTTCCGAAGGCATTCTATAATGTACCACATTGTAGACTCATGGCTAAGTTCAGAGCCCGTGGAGTCAGGGTCAGGTGACAGAATGGATAGTAAGTTGGCAACAAAACTAAAAGCCGAGAACAGAGGTTAAGGGTCGCTACTCAGACTGGCAAAAGGTGGGAAGTGGAGTTCCAGTTGCTGGGACCACTGTTCTTCACAATTTACATTAACGATTTGGATTCGGGAATCGGAAGTACAGTTCCAAAATTTGTGGACGACACCAAATTGGGGGATTTACTTAATACAAAGGAAGAATGCATCAAAATGCAAGAGGGCATTAATAAACTTACAGAATGAAGAATCAGGAGGTCACACACTGCTTGGATAATAAGAGTCGAAACGGGATAGAGGAGCAAAGGGATCTCGTGGTACAGATACACAAATTACTAAAAGTAGCGGCACAGGTTCATCAGGTCATAAAAAGACAAATCAAACACTAGGATTCATTTCTAGAGGGATAGAGTTGAAAAGCAAAGAAGTTATATTAAACTTGTACAGAACCTTGTTTAGACCAGACTTGGAATACTGCGAACAGGTCTCGTCTCCATATTATAGACATAGGGGCATTGGAGAAGGTGCAAACAAGATTCACAAGGATGATACCAGAAATGAGAGGATATTGTTATGAGGAAAGACTGAATAGACTGGGTATCGTTTCACAAGAAAAGAGAAGGCTGAGGGTTGATCTGATCGAGGTTTTTAAGATAATGATAGGGTTTGTCAGGATCGATGTAGAGAAAATGTTTCCACTTGTGGGGAGTCCAAAACTTCAGGTAATAAATATAAAATAGTCGCTAATAAATCAAATTGGGAATTCAGGAGAAATTGCTTTACCCAGAGAATGGTTAGAATGTGGAACTTGCAACTACGAGGAGTAGCTGAGGCAAATAACAGAGGGACATTTAAGGGGAAGATAGATCAGCACATGAGGGAGAAAGGAATAGAAGGATATGCCGATAGGGTTAGATGAAGTAAGGAAGGAGGAGGCTCATGAGCAGCATAAACGCCGGCATAGACTAGTTGGGCCGAATGGCCTGTTCTTGTGCTGTAGTTTCAATGTAACTCGATGGAAAGGCTCTTTTCAGAGCCACCCTCTGTATCTGTGAAAGGGCTGGTTGCTGTGTGAAGGGAGATGCTGATATGCTACCAGTGTTGCTGTGAGCTGCTTTTGTCTCGTTGTGGACGAGATGAGGTATTAATGGGACTGGAGTTGGGGCAGTGACCACAGTCCGGTACTTTAAACGGTGACTTATAGACCCCAGCCCACACATCACCAGATTTCTTGTATTTATTTAAACTACTTGCCATGCTGGGCTCGTAAAGAATCACCAGAACTGCTCGAATAACCTTTCCACATCTGTGGAATTCAGCTCTTCGCTCCGTTTCTGTTCTATTTTGTTGGATTATTTACATAACGCACTGGGGAATCACTGAAATGTAACTCTGTATTGAAACAAATAACAGTGAATTGCCTGGTGCCCAGGAGATCAGGAACATGACTCGCCTTTCGTCCTGTTAACGAGTAAACCGTGTTTAGAGTCCACCGACCCGCTTTGGTTCCATATGGGGGAATTAAACAGAGAAATCGGGAGGGGAGGAGACAGTCAGAGTGACAGAGCGGAGAGCGGCCTCTGATCTTCCAGCTCCACCTCCAGTTCTCTCCATCCGACAGTTTCAAACCGTTTATCGATAATAGAACCGAACCTCAGCGCTCCGCACAAACCCTGACAGACCCGGGCTTCATATTCAAGGATTCCCAAAACCCGAAGCTTTCAAATAAGCCCCGTTACAATGAGAAATCGTTAATATTCCTGCCTAAATACAGTCCATTCAATAACAAATCAACTCGGCTCCTCCATTTCAGTCTGTTTCCTTGTTCTATCTCCCCACACATCCCCTCCCAGACGGGTTCAGCGTTTCACAAACACCTTATTCCAGCTGATTTGGAGAATCTCATGTGTTGGGGTTTGAGTTATGATGCGGAGTTTCTCCGCCAGTGTTACCATCTCACAGAGACTCTCGCCCTGAATCTGTGAAAAGATTATGACCATGAACTGGGACTGGAGCCGAACACATCCCCAGTTACAGTGAGGCCCGGCCCGGACATCTCATTCTCTCTATTTTATATCAGACAGTATCCCACTTTCATGTCCAGCAATAGAGAGAGAGAGATAGTATCAGTCTTACACTTCCTATCTGTGTCCAAATCACGCTCAACAGCAGTATCCACCTTCATATACAGCACCAGAGAGAGAGAGGGAGGCAGACACGGTGAGAGAGACAGAGAGAGCGGTGAGACACAGCGACAGACAGACGTTAACAGTATTAGTTCCAGACTGACCGGTAAAGTGCCGTTTTATCCAGAAAGATCGCGTTGGAGAGACAGAAGATGCAATCTCATCTCTCACTGATATTGTACAAGGGTCAGAAACACTATTAATCGCACACTCAGGGACAGTACAGAGAGGGACAGAAACAATGGGACAATTTAACCCTCTAATGCCTGTTGTACTATCTGCAGTTTTACAGCTCAGGGCTCTTCGATATTACTCTCAGTGACCTACAGTTTCACTCCGGTTAAATTAATCTGCGACTGTTGCTGCCTGATATTAACCCTACACGGTCCCAGCAAATACACCGACTCCCACTTTCCTCCCATGTTTCTCCAGGATTGGTTTGAGAAATCCTCTCTCAGTCACACATTATAGGGGCCATTAATGAAGAGAATCCATTGGCTGATTTCACAGCCGCGCACTTTATCTCTGAAAGGCTCTTTACCATCAAAAGACCCCGAGAGAAACAGCAGGGATGGAAACATCTAGTTTAATAGTTGGAGATTGTAAAGTCAGTCTGGATTCCAGCGTTAGGCACTGGTGGTATCCCATCTGTTTCCCATTCTGGTGCCTGTTCCTGCACTGCCTGTGGACCCCATTCCCTCTGACCTTTCCCCCAGACCCACTTCCTTTGCTCAGACTCGGAAAAAATCCAATTGGGGAAAGTTTCCATCGATTTATGGATTGGGAATTGTGGGCGCCATTCCCTCAGTGAGCGGAAGATGATAGTTTAAAACAGCCGGGAATGGAGAGATCACGGCCCCCCGGGGGAAGGGAGCAAAGAGCAGCCTCGTTACAGCAGATCATCGCTTCGGGACCGTGTCCGCAGATGGGCTCAGAGATTGGCATTGGGTCCGAGGGAAGTTCAGGCGGAGTCCGGGGGCTGTTTGTAAGAGGCGGAGTGGATCAGGAACTGGTCCCGGAACATGGAGTGAGAGGGGGGAAGGGAGAGGTCATTCTCGGGCTGTGTGTGTACAGGGTGTGTTCAGGGGAAGGGAGAGAGAATGGGAAGAACCTGCTATAAAATCATTGCTGCTTTCTCTCCCCAAACCAGGAGTGAATGGTCCTGGTTTAGTTCCAGTCTCACCCTGTTTATTGTGATTGGACAGTGAAGAGTGGAAACAGAGCCGGACAGTAAGGATGTGGGGAGTTATACAAAGAGCATCTATTGCAGGCATCAGGTGAGAAGTGTGAAGGACACATTTTAAACAGCGGCTGTTTGGTTTCGGTTGAACGGTTAGTCCCATGGGAGAGGGGATTAGAAACCTGACCTGAACAAAGTTCCCTGCCCCATCGGGTAGTCCCATTCATGGATCAGTGCAGGGGTTGGGCCGTGTCTGGATGTCATTAAGTTGTTGTAAAACAGCCCAACACACCTGGTATGCAGAAGCTGAGTGCTGCAGTACTGCAGTGGAGTCAGACACTGACACTGTTTGTATCACTGGATTTCATTTGTGGATATTCAAAATGATCATTAACAGAGATATTAAACTGATCACTTCTGTATTTTCTACCTCACATGTTCCTGAGTAACAAGAGATAATTTTCTTTCTCCAGGCAAACCCTTGAACGATCCAGAATAAATGTGATGCTTCCTCCACCCGAGGCAGAAGGAACAGTGCAGCCAGCTCCTTCTCACACACAGTAAGTATATTATCACTCACAGAGCACAGAGACACAGACAGGTCATCAGTTCCACAGTCACAGACAGCAGAAGTAGTCAGTCCCACACTGATCACAATTTCCAGAGACACATTTTCAACCCAACAGTCAAGCAGAGTAGGTGAGGCAGACACTGTTCCATTCCCCCCGAACTCAGTCCCGCTGACAGGTAGATACAAAAATCCCAGTCCAAAATCACACACTCAGAGTGAAAGGCACTGTGTCAATCTCACAATGGAGCAACATTAGCTACGAATTAAATACCAGATAGAAATCACACATGGTACCCGATTCAAAGGTACAGAATGAATCCCAATAATGTACCCCGAGATTCAAATTGAATACCAGCCCAGAACTCTCACACATGACTTTCATACATGAAATATCCATTCGAAAAGTGTATCATATGATACAAATTGCACACAAGTCCAAAACTCAGGTCGAGTATCAGATTGAGAAATATTGAAAGATAGTAAACCTGAGAAACAAATTAGATACCTGTTCAGAATGTACTCGTAGAATGAGATTTAAAGATAGAGTGTCAAATCTATTAGTGCAGACTGAGATACACATTACATACCAGTCCAAAAATCTCATACAATATTAGACTGAAAGATACGGTATCAATTCCATTTCTACAGACTGATCGACACATAACATACCAATTCTAAAATGTCACCTTATCAGTTTGAAAGATATATTATCATCCACAACAGTACTCACAGAGATACAGATTTAATAGTACTCCAAAAAGCACACAAATTATCGGATTAAAACCTCCAGCATCAAATCCTAAAGTATGTCCATATTTACCAATTAAACAATGAGTAAAACTATTTAAACATCGAGATATTAAAGCTACAATATTGAACGCCATAATGTAATCTGAGAGAATAATTACGTACAGATACAGAATGAATCTCACATTCAGAGACAGTACCAGAGACACAGAGACACAGAATGACTCCAACTCTCACAGATGCAGAAGGAATCCCAAACTCACATACAGTACAAGAGACTGACAGACACACAGTTAATCCCACACTCACACACAGTGCCAGAGACTGACAGGTACAGTATGAATCCCACACTAACATGCATTATGAGTAACTGCATATTTAGGATGAATTCAACTCCCACATACAGTACTGGAGACTGTATATACAGAATGAATCCCACAATCACATGCAGTATGAGTAACTGCATATCTAGGATGAATTCAACTCCCACATACAGTACTGGAGACTGTATATACAGAATGAATCCCACACTCACATGGAGTACCAGAGACTGACAGATACCGAAAGATTCCCACACTAACACACAGTTTTATATAAAGAATTAATCACAAACTCTCACACACACTGCTGACAAGATACAGAATCAATTCCAAACTCACACACAGTATCAGAGAGTGACAGATACAGATGAATCCCACACTCACACACAGTACCAGAGACTGACAGATACAGAATGAATCCCACACTCACACACAGTACCAGAGACTGACAGATACAGAATGAATCCCACACTCACACACAGTACCAGAGACTGACAGATACAGAATGAATCCCACACTCACACACAGTACCAGAGACTGACAGATACAGAATGAATCCCACACTCACACACAGTACCAGAGACTGACAGATACAGAATGAATCCCACACTCACACACAGTACCAGAGACTGACAGATGCAGAATGAATCCCACACTCACACACAGTACCAGAGACAGACAGATACAGAATGAATCCCACACTCACACACAGTACCAGAGACTGACAGATACAGAATGAATCCAACACTCACACACAGTACCAGAGACTGACAGAAACAGAATGAATCACACACTCACACACAGTACCAGAGACTGACAGATACAGAATGACTCCCACACTCACACACAGTACCAGAGACTGACAGATACAGAATGAATCCCACACTCACACACAGTACCAGAGACTGACAGATACAGAATGAATCCCACATTCACACACAGTACCAGAGACAGACAGATACAGAATGAATCCCACACTCACACACAGTACCAGAGACTGTCGCAGCATGAAATGGTCCTTATCAAAGTCACAATTGATACCCTATGTGACTGCCACCATGATAAACTATCCCTCCTCATCCTTCTCAAATACAATATCTCACCGTGCTGTTTTGCTGTTAGTCTAGTTTCCTCTCTCTGCTTTTATTTGGAATGTGTTGCTTTTCCATCTGATAACACTTGGTATCATCGTATTATGTTAGTCCACAAGAGGAGATCATTCGGCCCATCGTGCCTGTGCCGGGTCAAACACACGTATTCGTTCAAGATTCGTTCAGAGATAGATTGAGTGCTTTGTTATCAGAAAAATGCCTGAACCCCCACAGTCTACAGCTTTCCTCCTCGCTATCAACCACACGGCCTATTTTTGTGTCACCCGCAAATGTCTTTATCATGCCTCCGACGTTTAAGTCCAAATCGTTCATGGATAGCACAAAAATCAAAGGACCAAGTACCGAGCCCTGCGGCACCCCACTGGAAACAGCCTTCCAGCCGCAAAAACACCCGTCGGCCATTAACTTCCTGCCACTGAGCCAATTTTAGATCCAACAAGCCGCATTCCCTTGTATCCCATGGGCCTTTACTTTTTTGACCAATCTGCCATGTGGGAACTTTTCAAAAGGCTTGCTAAAATCCACGTAGACTACATCAATTGCGTTACCCTCATTGATCCTCCTTGTCACCTCCTCGAAAAATTCAATCAGGTTAGTCAGACACGACCTCCCCTTGACAAATCCATGTTGACTGCCCTTGATTAATCCGTGATTTCGAAGTGACAGTTCATCCGATGCCTCAGAATTGATTGCAATAATTCGAAATGGAGTCTTTCTCCTGCTTGCTGCAATGACAGATCAGGCGGTGAACAATACTCAGGCCCGGCAAGCTCAGTCGGACAGAGCACGAAGCTCTTAATCGTGGGTTCGAGCCCCACTTTAGGCGAGTGCCAGTTTAAACTTTTATGATGCTTTCACTGGCCAACAGTGCAGAAATGATGCAGAATGAAACATGAAATCGGTCGTCAGGATGGCCGAGCGGTCTAAGGCGCTGCGTTCAGGTCGCAGTCTCTTCTGGAGGCGTGGGTTCGAATCCCACTTCTGACATTTGTTATCTTTACTGTTACATGGAAATATTTTATTTGTGGATTGGGCTGCAGCTGATTTTACTGCCAAGTCGATTTGCTCCTCCCACAAAAGCAACTTGCTTTGTCATGGATATGTGACTTGAGAAGTTTCGAACGGTGAAATGGTTGACATATTAATGACCTGGACAAAGAAATAGAACAGCAGTGGGAAACATTTAAAACGGTGATCAATAGAGTCCAGGAGAAATATATCCCACTAAAAAGTAAGAACAAACTAGCCAGAAATGACACACCAGGGATGAATAAAGAAATAAGGGCAAAATTGAAACGAAAGAAAAAGGCCCACACTGGACAATAAAGGAGAGGGGGAATGTGAAAAGACTGGGAAAGAAGTCTAAAGAACTATTAGAAAGGCAAAAAGGAATATCAAAAAAAGCAAAGTATTCTGGACACATCAACAGCCAAAGAAAGTTTAGGATCGGAATAGGGTCACTAAGGGATACACACGACAAACTCACAGGCAATGACAGCGAATTGGCAGAAATATTAAATAATCGCTTTGCTTCAGTATTTACCAGGGAGACTAGGATTGTGGGCATGACAGTCGAAGAAGAGATCAAAAAAAATGCAAAGACAGTTAAAATCGAATGGGGTAGATAATTAATAAACTAATCAATCTTAGAGAGGAAATTTCCTGTTAGGAGCCTAGCAGAGTTTCAAACCGCTCAGCCACGCTAATTTCCATATTACTGTTCAGGAGCTCATTTCACAGGGACACGATGACTGCGCTCCATTTAGGGAGGCTCAGTGAAAGGCGGAAATTGATCTATTAATAGATTCATAGAATAAGACAGCGCCATTCGAATGCCATTCGGCCCATCGTGCCTGTGCCAGCTCTCTGAAAGAGCTGTCCAGTTAGTCCCACTCGCCTACTGTTTCCCCATAGCCCTGAAAATGTTTCCATCCAAGCGTTTATCCAAATCCCTTTTGAAAACTGTGAGTTAAGAAAAACAATATTGAAAGGGGTGCTGGGGCCTCTGCAGTGTCGCTGGAGAGTGTGTGATGATTGAAGTTATCAAGATGGTTGCTTTACACATGGTATGTTGTGCAATCATCCTGAAATATCTTCAATATCCAATACAATTGAATTGCAAACCTGACGGACAAACACTGGAAAACAAGTCACGAGTGAACGCAAATCATCTGGGACCCGTTTTCAGCCTCACGGCACTTTAAATAAAGTGAAATAACTTTGCATTGAAAAGATTTGGAAATTGAATCTGTGACTTTATCTGTTCCATTTCTTAAAGTTGCTGGCGTCTGATGATGTACACGCCTCTGCTCCCTCCATTGAACAAGAAAGGAGGTGTTTGACGTTGACGAGACCTGTTGGTTATGAGCTCATCCTTTACATTGAGTGGGTTCGCGTCCTTTAAACGGCGTCAACTTTAGCCCAGCGGTGAACTTCGCAGCAAACAAGTTCGACACCGTCTCGCCGCGGGCGCTGACTGACATGTTTATCGTTATTTCTTTCTGACCGAAATAAATAGTAACGGTGAATTTAAATTTGCACTCAGTGAGTTTTAGGTAGTCTCCTTTAAGTGTTTCAAAGGCGACTCCTAATTTATGATGGTCCGGCTATTTCACCAGCCGTGTTGAAAACAAAACATGTCTCTACCTTTCGCGTCTTTTTTCGAAAGGCAAAAAATATATTTCCCGTGACCTCTGAAGGATGGACAAGTACATTTCAGAAAGCTGAGGCAAGTTCACCAAGCTTAAATCGTCTGACCACGTTAAAGGCGCTCTCTCTATATATATATATGCAAGTAATTGCTGTCTGTTTCTGTGGTTGTCTTTTTTCTGTGTGTGTCCATCTGCAGGTCGATTTTGAATCAATACCAGTGTTCGTGTCAGTTTGTTGCATCAAATAAATGAGGGTATCAGGCGCTCTACTCCTTGCCACTGGGTGGGTACTGAGTCAGGGTTTAGACCAAACTTC
Source organism: Heptranchias perlo (assembly GCF_035084215.1). Lineage (NCBI taxonomy): Eukaryota > Metazoa > Chordata > Chondrichthyes > Hexanchiformes > Hexanchidae > Heptranchias > Heptranchias perlo. The sequence continues at coordinate 1,424,516 of NW_027139537.1, forward strand.
TGTTTTTCTTTGTGAAAAAGCAATTAAAACCTTCATTGGGGAATTATCCAGTCTCATGTGAGCGGTGAAACAAACAGTGACCCCGATGTGATGTGAACACGCAACCTTTTGATCTGGAGTCAGGCATTTTGCACCACGCACTCTGAAGACAGGATCCTGGATGTTATTATATTTTTTGAATGTTTCTCAAACACCGTTTCATATATTGGTTGAACAGATCGGGCTTTTCAAATCTCCGCCAGATCCCAACGGGTGTGAGACAGTATTGGAAGCAGCCTTCACCCCCAATATCACGCTGGCATTCATCGCCTGCTCTCGGTGGACTGCATGAACAGGGCTGGGAGATATGGACTTTGTTCACATCATTCAGCAATGTGAATCGTTAAATATTTAATCATTTTTAATGGGGACAAGGTTTCAAAATGCTCCCGCCCAGTTCCGAACCGGGGACCTTTCGCCTGCTCGGCAAACGTGATAACCACTATACTACGGAAAACTGATGCTTCAAGCTCTGTGATATGGATATAACCCCTCAGCCAAACTAATTTCCGTATTACTGTCCAGGAGCTCATTTCACAGAGACACATTTACTGCGCTGTATTTCGGAAGGCTGCAGAGAAGGACAGGCGGCGATGGTCAGGCAGGGAATCCCAGAGCATCGCGCCCACACAAACATTTCACTGTTTTTTTCATGTACCTGTTATCCGACCGCAGTTTAAACTATTGCGAATGGCATGCTCAGATGATATTGTTCATTGAGTGTTTTCTTGCTCGAAACATCAGCCTTTCCGGTTAACAGCCGAACGCGCTAACCGATTGCGCCACAGAGACCAACCGGTGCGGTTTCTTGCAATATACACGAAAGCAGCGTGTCACCTGACCAAAGTTTCATGTTGCAGCCACAGAAATGCAGTTGTCCACTATCAGTGTTACTTTTCCAGAAGTAAAGGAAGGAACATTGTTTGTGGAAACATGGAAACGGTCTGATCTCGCTCACAGCATCGATATCACCGCCAACCAGCTCTCCTGCAACCGGCGCGCTAATCGCTGCTTTGTCTGTTACTTATTAGCACTGCGGGAGAGCCTTCGTCACACGGATTGCAGCGGTTCAACAAGGCGGCTCACCACCACCTTCTCAAGGGTAATTAGGGATGGGCAATAAATACCGGCCTCGCCAGCGGCACCCACATCCCATTAACGAATAAAAAAAAATATTAATTTCAGATTCTGCATCAGTTTGAGGTGCTGTATTGGATTAAGCTGTTGTATTTGTTTGAGGTACTTTATTGCTTTGAGATACTGTATTAGATTGAGATGCTGTATGAGTTTGAGGTAGTAATTTATGTTTCAGGTTCTCTATCGGTTTGAGGTACTGTATTAGTTTAAGGTGTTGTATTTGATTGAGGTACTGTATTAGTTTGAGGTACTTTATTAGTCTGAGATGATGTATTAGCTTGAGGTATTATATTAGTTTTAGATTCTCTATCCGTTTCAGGTATTGTATTAGCTTGAGGTAGCGTATTAGTTTGAGACACTGTTTTAATTTGAGAAGCTCTATCAGTTTGAGGTGTTATATTAGTTTGGCGTATCTGTATTGTAAGGAAAGAGTTAGTCTTTATATTGAATTAATATTAACCTTTACCATTTGCCTCTTAAGTAAGGAAGTATAAATCTCTGTTGGGAGAATGAAACTACAATCATAAGTCAGATTTGCTTCATTTTATATGCATGCATATGTTTAATATAGAGACGAGTAGATTCTGAAGTCCAGAAACTCTTGGATCGGAGCTGATATCATAATACTCATAAGTTTAATTATCCTTTTGATATAAACAATTCTCTGACAATCATAACAAGGCCTTTAAATCATTCAGAGCTGGTGTGTATGTGTGTCAGACAGCATTGTGTGCTATTCGTCTTACCAGCTTCACAGGGAAGCAGGAGAGGTGTGAGATATGTCTGATTGCTCCGTATCATTCCAAGCTGACGCAGCGGGAAAGGGCTGCACTGGTGAGAGATAAACACCATTCTGCTCTCTGGTCAATGGGCAAGGCCATATGTTTCAACGAACAAGTTCAAAAGTGATAGTTATAATTAATGCCTAAAGCAGAACACCTGGCTGTGCCGAAGGAGCCTGCTTGCACCACAAGGCTGCATCCAGTGGAGGAGTGCAGTTCGGTGATGAGGGAAGTGATACTCTGATGACATAGAAAATTCTGGAAACCTTCAGCAGGTCAGGCAGAATCTGTGGAGAGAGTAACAGAGTTAATGTTTCAGGTCAATGACCTTTCATCAGAACCACGTTGGGCAGTTGTGTTTGGTAATAGTATGAAACATTGGAATTGTTTCACTCATGTGGGGTGATTTGGGTACTTTTCGGTCTTTGGAAGTTGAAGAGTAAAATAAGGGCTCGTCCGGGATTTAAACCCGGGACCTCTCACATATTTGGATAAACAACCCCGAAGCGAGAATCATACCACTCGACCAACGAGCCCGTTGACAAAAAGCAATGCATTCAAGAGCCAGCCGTCGTAAAACCCTTTTTGTTGGCTATCCTTGATCAGCAATTATGAGGACAGGTTGCAAAGACCAGACTTGCATTCCCTTGAGTGCAGAATATTAAGGGGTGATCTAATTGAGGTGTTTGGATTATTAAAGGATTTGACAGGGCAGATAGAGACTATTTCCTCTGGTGGGGAGAGTCCAGTACAAGGGGGCATAACCTTAAAATTAGAGGTGGGCCGTTCAGGGTTGATGTCAGGAAGCACTTCTTCACACAAAGGGGAGTGGAATTCTGGAACACTCTCCCTCAAAAAGCAGTTGAGGCTGGGGGTCAATTGAAAATTTCAAAACTGAGATTGATAGATTTTGGGGCTAATTCGGGAGTTTAATGACTTTGACATTTTTCCCCTGTGACTTGGAGAGTTTCGATCGATGAAATATTCGTGAAAAGAGTCAGTGCAAAGAGAGTCAACAGTTCATGTTTTCCCGAGACACTTCCTTCAGAGCTAAGAACGAAAAGTTTCTCATTTCCATAGTGCAGCGGTTATCATGTTCACCAGTTACACGCAGAAAGTCCCCGATTTAACCTCGGAGGGAAGCATGTTGTTGGGACTTGCTCCCCATAAACCTTCAGGGTCGAGTTTGTTCATGCATGAAAGGGGCGACAAACCTTTTTAAATTTAACAACGGCTACACCAGATTCCTGGTATAATAAGCACAAAACACTTTTAAGCAGACTCCTAAAATACAGTATGTAAAACGGGAAGGGATAAAAGTTCATGACATACAAAACACAAAGATTTATTGACGTTTTAATTGTCACTTGGCAAACAAGTTAGCATTTCCTTCAGTGTGCAACAGAACGTATTAATGGCGATTAAAAAAACATTAAATGTCTCACAGACTTGAATTATTTTTGTGCAATGAACTATTCCCAACCACAAGAGAACACTGCATCAAACATATATATTTAAGTATATAATAAGTATATATAATATATATATATATATCTATATATATTTAATCTATGCCATCAGTAGACCTCGTGGTGAAACGGTAGCGCGTCTGACTCTGGATTCTGAAGGCTGCGTATTTAAATCATGTCGAAATCACTACTTAGAACATAAGAACATAAGAAATTGGAGCAGGAGTAGGCCAATCGGCCCCTCGAGCCTGCTCCGCCATTCAATAAGATCATGGCTGATCTGATCCCATCCACAAATCTAAAGAACACAAGAAGTCGGAGCAGGACCCGGCCACATAGCCCCTGGGCCCTCTCCGCCACCCACAGGGCATTGACCGATCCGAACTCAGCTTCATGTCCAATTTCCTGCCCGCTCCCCATAACCCCTAATTCCCTTTACTTCCAGGAAACTGTCTATTTCTGTTTTAAATTTATCTAATGATGTAGCTTCCACAGCTTCCTGGGGCAGCAAATTCCACAGACCTACCACCCTCTGAGTGAAGAAGTTTCTCCTCATCTCAGTTTTGAAAGAGCAGCCCCTTATTCTAAGATTATGCCCCCTAGTTCTAGTTTCACCCATCTTTGGGAACATCCTTACTGCATCCACCCGATCAAGACCCTTCACAATCTTATATGTTTCAATAAGATCGCCTCTCATTCTTCTGAGCTCCAATGAGTAGAGTCCCAATCTACTCAACCTCTCCTCATATGTCCGCCCCCTCATCCCCGGGATTAACCGAGTGAACCTTCTTTGTACTGCCTCGAGAGCAAGTATGTATTTTCTTAAGTATGGAGACCAAAACTGTATGCAGTATTCCAGGTGCGGTCTCACCAATACCTTATATAACTGCAGCAATACCTCCTTGTTTTTATATTCTATCCCCCTAGCAATAAAAGCCAACATTCCGTTGGCTTTCTTGATCACCTGCTGCACCTGCATACCAACTTTTTGATTTTCTTGCACTAGGACCCCCAGATCCCTTTGTACTGCAGTACTTTCCAGTCTCTCGCCATTAAGAAAATAACTTGCTCTCTGATTTTTCCTGCCAAAGTGCATAACCTCACATTTTCCAATATTATATTGCATCTGCCAAATCTCCGCCCACTCACCCAGCCTGTCTATATCCCCTTGCAGGTTTTTTATGTCCTCCTCACTCTCTACTTTCCCTCCCATCTTTGTATCATCTGCAAATTTTGATATGTTGCACTCGGTCCCCTCCTCCAAATCGTTAATATAGATTGTAAAGAGTTGGGGACCCAGCACCGACCCCTGTGGAACACCACTGGTTACTGGTTGCCAGTCCGAAAATGAACCATTTATCCCAACTCTCTGCTTCCTGTTTGATAACCAATCCTCCACCCATGCCAGAATATTACCCCCAATCCCGTGATTTTTTATCTTAAGTAATAATCTTTTATGTGGCACCTTGTCGAATGCCTTCTGGAAGTCTAAATACACTACGTCCACTGGTTCCCCTTTATCCACCCTATACGTTATATCCTCGAAGAACTCAAGCAAATTTGTCAGACATGACTTCCCCTTCATAAAGCCATGCTGACTTTGTCCTATTAAATTATGCTTATCTAAATGTTCCGTTACTGTCTCCTTAATAATAGACTCCAAAATTTTACCCACCACAGATGTTAAGCTAACTGGCCTATAATTTCCAGCCTTCTGCCTACTACCCTTTTTAAATAACGGTGTTACATTAGCAGTTTTCCAATCTGCCGGGACCTCTCCTGAGTCCAGGGAATTTTGGAAAACTATCACCAAAGCATCCACAATCCCTACTGCCACTTCCCTCAAGACCCTAGGATGGAAGCCATCAGGTCCAGGGGATTTATCCGCCTTGAGTCCCATTATTTTACTGAGTACCATCTCTTGAGTGATTTTAATCGTATTTAGCTCCTCCCCCCCAAGAGTCCCCTGTTTGTCCAGTGTTGGGATATTCTTAGTGTCCTCTACTGTAAAGACAGAAACAAAATATTTGTTCAGCATTTTTGCCATCTCCATGTTTCCCACCATTAATTTCCCGGTCTCATCCTCTAAGGGACCTATGTTTGCCTTAGCCACCCTTTTTCTTTTTATATAACTATAGAAACTCTTGCTATCCGTTTTTATATTTTTTGCCAATTTGTTTTCATAATCTAACTTCCCTTTCTTAATCAATCCTTTAGTTACTTCTTATACCATTCATATCAGCCTGGATAATTTCGGAATCACTGCTTTTTAATAATAAACGAAACTTTGCTCACTAGTTCATTGTTCATTGCTCCCTGTCATTGATAATTGAAATGAAATAATAATCTAGCTAAGCCGGAGAACAAAATATTAAACAAGCGAAACAAATACTGAGCAAAATTATTTGCAATGTTTGGGGGGAAGTGCAGCTGAAAAGCAGAAGATCTGAATGGAATGATCAATGATTGAGCGGAATACATTGCTCGACTTGTTACTCGATTGCCTTCTTGCACAGCAGCTCACAAACCCATGACCTCAACCACCTAGAAGGACAAAGGCAGCAAGTACATGGGAATAACACAACCTGCACGTTCCCCTCCAAGTCACACACCATCCCGACTTGGAAATATATCGGCCGTTCCTTCATCGCCGTTGGATCCTGGAACTCCCTACCTAACAACACTGAGGGAGAACCTTCACCACACGGACTGCAGCGGTTCAAGAAGACGGCTCACCACCACCTTCTCAAGGGCAATTAGGTTTGGGCAATAAATTCTGGCCTTGCCAGCGACACCCACATCCCATGAACGAATGAAAAAAATCTGTGTGCTCCTCCAATTCTGGCCTCTTGCGCATCCCCGATTTAAATCGCTCCGCCATTGGTGGCTGTGCAATCAGCTACCTAAGCTCTGGAAATGCCTCCTTAAACCTCTCCGCCTCTCTCTCCTTCAACACATACCTTAAAACTAACCTCTTCGACTAAGCTTTTGGTCACCTGTCCCAATATCTCCTTATGTGGCTTAGTGTCAAATTTTGTTCAATAACGCTCCAGTGAAGCACCTTGTGACGTTTTACTACGTTAAAGGCGCTCGACAAATGCAGGCTGTGTCCTCTGGTTATCGACCCTCCTGCCAATGGAAACAGCTTCTCCCCATCCATTCTATCAAAATGCCCTCATAATTTTGAATACCTCTATTAAATCTCCCCTTAACCTTATTTTGCTCGAAGGAGAACAATCCCAGCTTCTCCAGTCTCTCCACATAACCCATCCCTGGACACGATGCAAGGCGGAGGTTTGCAACCAGGTTTGCGAATTATTGCCAGTCGGGAGCTGGACAAATCGAAAGGAACCAAAATGACAAACAGCTTTGTGAATCTATAGATACGCTTTGGGAAACGGAATTGGAGGCGAATAAAAGACTGACCAGACAGGCGGCCAAGACGCAGCTGAGTCGGCATGTCCTCCTGGAACAGTTACTCTGATGTTGTGGATGAAATTAAGAGGTCTGAACCATTTAAAGCGCTCCCAGTTACTGCAGATCAGGGATCAAAACCTGACATCAGCGTCAGGACGCTTAGAATACTTTTTCTTTATTTGTTCATGGGATGTGGGCGTCGCTGGCGAGGCCAGCATTTATTGCCCATCCCGAATTGCCCTTGAGAAGGTGGTGGTGAGCCGCCTCCTTGAACCGCTGCAGTCAGTGTGGCGAAGGTTCTCCCACAGTGCTACTGAGTGACAAACAAAGCACCGGTGGGCGCACCGGTTGCAGGAGAGCTGGTTGGCGGTGATATCGATGCTGTGAGCGAGACCAGACCGTTTCTATGTTTCCACAAACAATGTCCCATCCTTTGTTTCTGGAAAAGTAACACTGATAGTGGACAATTGCATTTCTGTGGCTGCAACTTGTAACTTTGGCTAGGTGACACACTGCTTTAGTGTATCTTGCAAACACATGCATTGGGTGGTCTCTGTGGCGCAATCGGTTAGCGCGTTCGATTATTAACCAAAAGCTTTGGTGGTTCGAGCCCACCCATGGACGAAAATTGCACCTTTTTCTTCCCACTTTCGGATTCATTGCCTCATTCTGATCGCCCTGAAGCCGGTGCCAGGTTTTAATTCCTGATCTGCAGTAACTGGGAGCACTTTAAATGGCTCCGATCTCGTAATCTCATTTCAAGTTTTCGAATGTGTGATTTGGCGACAAGAAAACACTCTGTGAACAATGTCATCTGAGCATGCCGGATTCGCTACAGTTCAAACTGCGGTCGGATATCAGGCACATGAAAAACAGTGAAATGTTTGTGTGGGCGCGATGCTCTGGGATTCCCTGCCTGACCATCGCCACCGATCCTTCTCTGCAGCCTTCCGAAATACAGCGCAGTGAATGTATCTCTGTGAAATCAGCTTGGCTGAGGCGTTATGTCCCAAACACGGGACTGCAAGCTTCAGGTTTCCGTAGTGTCGTGGTTATCACGTTCGCCTAACACGCGAAAGGTCCCCAGTTCCTTTCGGGCGGAAACCTTGTTCCCATTAAAAATGAATAAATATTTAACGATTCACACTGCTGATTAAATGTGAACAAAGTCCATAACTTGCAGCCCGCTGAGAGCAGGCGATGAAAGACCCGTGATATTGGGGGTGAAGGCTGCTTCCAATACTGTCCCAAACCCGGTGGGACCTGGTGGAAATTTGGTAAGTCCTGTCTATTCAACCAAGGTGGGATAAATGAAACGGTGTTTGAGAAACATTCATATATATAATAACATCCTGGATCCTGTCTTCAGAGTGGATGGCGCAAAGGTCTGACTCCAGATCAAAAGGCTGCGTGTTCACATCACATCGGGGTCACTGTTTCTTTCACCGCTCACATGAGACTGGATAATTCCCGAATGAAGGTTTTAATTGCTTTTTCACAGAAAAGAAACAGGTGTTTGGCCGAAAACCTGACTCAGTACCGACCCAGTGGCAGGGAGGGGAGAGCCTGATACCCTCATTTATTTCATGCAACAAACTGACACGAACACTGGTATTGATTCAAAATCGACCTGCAGATGGACGCACAGAAGAAAGAGAACCACAGAAACAGACAACAACGACTTGCATATATATCTGAAAACATTGCCTTTAACGTGGTCAGACGATTTAAGCTCGGTGAACTTGCTTCTGCTTTCTGTAATGTACTTGTCCATCCTTCAGAGGCCACGGGAAATATATTTTTTGCCTTTCGAAAAAAGACGCGAAAAGCAGAGACATGTTTTGTTTTCAACACGGCTGGTGAAATGGCCGGACAATCATAAATTAAGAGTCGCCTTTGAAACATTTAAAGGCGACTATCTAAAAATCACTTAGTGCAAATTTTAAATCACGGTTACTATTCATTTTGGTCTGAAAGAAATAACAATAAACATGTCAGTCAGTGCCCGCGGTGAGACGGTGTCGAACTTGATTGTTGTGAAGTTCACCGCTGGGCTAAAGCTGACGCCGTTTAAAAAACGCGAACCCACTCAATGTAAAGGATAAACTCATAAGAAACAGGTCCCGTCATCGTCAAACACCTCCTTTCTTGTTCAATGGAGGGAGCAGAGGCGTGTACATCATCAGACACCAGCAACTTTTACAAATGGAACAGGTGAAGGCACAGATGCAAGTTCCAAATATTTTCAATGCAAAGTTATTTCACTTTATTTAAAGTGCCGTGAAGCTGAAAACGGGTCCCAGATGATTTGCGTTCACTCGTGACTTGTTTTCCAGTGTTTGTCCTTCAGGTTTGCAATTCAATTTGTATTGGATATTGAAGATATTTCAGGATGATTGCACAACATTACATGTGTAAAGCAACCATCTTGATAACTTCAATCATCACACACTCTACATCGACACTGCAGAGACCCCAGCACCCCTTTCAATATTGTTTTTCTTAACTCACAGTTTTCAAAAGGGAATTGGATTAACGCTTGGATGGAAACATTTTCAGTGTTATGGGGAAACAGCAGGCGAGTGAGACGAACTGGACAGCTCTTTCAGAGAGCTGGCACAGGCACGATGGGCCGAATGGCATCCGTATAGCGCTGTCTTATTCTATGATTCGATTAATAGATCAATTTCCTCCTTTCACTGAGCCTCCCTAAATGGAGCGCAGTAATCGTGTCCCTGTGAAATGAGCTCCTGAACAGTAATACGGAAATTAGCGTGGCTGAGCGGTTTGAAACTCTGGTTCGGCTCCTGGCAGGAAATTTCCTCTCTAAGTTTGATTAGTTTATCAATTATCTCCCCACTTTCGATCTTAAATGTCTTTACATATTTTTTGATCTCTTCTTCTGCTGTCATGCCCACAATATTAGTCTCCCTGGTAAATACTGAAGCAAAGTGATTATTTAATATTTCTGCCATTTCGCTGTCATTGCCTGTGAGTTTGTCGTGTGTATCCCTTAGTGGCCCTATTCCTATCCTAAACTTTCTTTGGCTGTTGATGTGTCCAGAATACTTTGCTTTTTTTGATATTCCTTTTTGCCTTTCTAATAGTTCTTTCGACTTCTTTCCCATTCTTTTCACATTCCCCTCTCTCCTTTATTGTCCAGTGTGGGCCTTTTTCTTTCGTTTCAATTTTACCCTTATTTCTTTATTCATCCCTGGTGTGTCATTTCTGGCTCGTTTGTTCTTGCTTTTTAGTGGGAGATATTTCTTCTGGACTCTATTGATCACCGTTTTAAATGTTTCCCACTGCTGTTCTATTTCTTTGTCCAGGTCATTAATATGTCAACCATTTCACCGTTCGAAACTTCTCAAGTCACATATCCATGACAAAGCCAGTTGCTTTTGTGGGAGGAGCAAATCGACTTGGCAGTAAAATCAGCTGCAGCCCAATCCACAAATAAAATATTTCCTCAGAAGTGGGATTCGAACCCACGCCTCCAGAAGAGACTGCGACCTGAACGCAGCGCCTTAGACCGCTCGGCCATCCTGACGACCGATTTCATGTTTCATTCTGCATCATTTCTGCACTGTTGGCCAGTGAAAGCATCATAAAAGTTTAAAATGTTACTCACCCAACGTGGGGCTCGAACCCACGATTAAGAGCTTCGTGCTCTGTCCAACTGAGCAAGCCGGGCCTGAGTATTGTTCACCGCCTGATCTGTCATTACAGCAAGCAGGAGAAAGACTCCATTTCGAATTATTGCAATCAATTCTGAGGGATCGGATGAACTGTCACTTCGAAAGTCACGGATGAATCAAGGGCAGTCAACATGGATTTGTCAAGGGGAGGTCGTGTCTGACGATCCTGATTGAATTTTTCGAGGAGGTGACAAGCAGGATCAATGACGGTAGCGCAATTGATGCAGTCTACGTGGATTTTAGCAAGCCTTTTGAAAAGTTCCCACATGGCAGATTGGTCAAAAAAGTAAAGGCCCATGGGATACAAGGGAATGCGGCTTGTTGGATCCAAAATTGGCTCAGTGGCAGGAAGTTAATGGCCGACGCGTGTTTTTGCGGCTGGAAGGCTGTTTCCAGTGGGGTGCCGCAGGGCTCGGTGCTTGGTCCTTTGATTTTTATGGTATACATTAACAATTTGGACTTAAACGTCGGAGGCATGATAAAGACATTTGCAGGTGACACAAAAATAGGCCGTGTGGTTGATAGCGAGGTGGAAAGCTGTAGACTGTGGGGGTTCAGGCAATTTTCTGATAACAAAGCACTCAATCTATCTCTGAACGAATTTTGAACGAATACGTGTGTTTGACCCGGCACAGGCACGATGGGCCGAATGATCTCCTCTTGTGGACGAACATAATACGATGATACCAAGTGTTGTCAGATGGAATAGCAACACATTCCAAATAAGAGCAGAGAGAGGAAACCAGACTAACAGCATAACAGCACGTTGAGATATTGTATTTGGGAAGGATGAGGAGGGTTAGTTTTTCATGGTGGTAGTCACATAGGGTATCATTTGTGACTTTGATAAGGACCATTTCATGCTGCGACAGTCTCTGTAACTGTGTGTGAGTGTGGGATTCATTTTGTATCTGTCTGTCTCTGGTGCTGTGTGTGAGTGTGGGATTCATTCTGTATCTGTCAGTCTCTGGGACTGTGTGTGAGTGTGGGATTCATTGTGTATCTGTCAGTGTCTGGTACTGTGTGTGAGTGTGGGAGTCATTCTGTATCTGTCAGTCTCTGGTACTGTGTGTGAGTGTGGGATTCATTCTGCATCTGTCAGTCTCTGGTAATGTGTGTGAGTGTGGGATTCATTCTGTATCTGTCAGTCTCTGGGACTGTGTGTGAGTGTGGGATTCATTGTGTATCTGTCAGTGTCTGGTACTGTGTGTGAGTGTGGGAGTCATTCTGTATCTGTCAGTCTCTGGTACTGTGTGTGAGTGTGGGATTCATTCTGCATCTGTCAGTCTCTGGTAATGTGTGTGAGTGTGGGATTCATTCTGTATCTGTCAGTCTCTGGTACTGTGTGTGAGTGTGGGATTCATTCTGTATCTGTCAGTCTCTGGTACTGTGTGTGAGTGTGGGATTCATTCTGTATCTGTCAGTCTCTGGTACTGTGTGTGAGTGTGGGATTCATTCTGTATCTGTCAGTCTCTGGTACTGTGTGTGAGTGTGGGATTCATTCTGTATCTGTCAGTCTCTGGTACTGTGAGTGAGTGTGGGATTCATTCTGTATCTGTCTGTCTCTGGTACTGTGTGTGAGTGTGGGATTCATTCTGCATCTGTCAGTCTCTGGTACTGTGTGTGAGTGTGGGATTCATTCTGTATCTGTCAGTCTCTGGTACTGTGTGTGAGTGTGGGATTCATTCTGTATCTGTCAGTCTCTGGTACTGTGTGTGAGTGTGGGATTCATTCTGTATCTGTCAGTCTCTGGTACTGTGTGTGAGTGTGGGATTCATTCTGTATCTGTCAGTCTCTGGTACTGTGTGTGAGTGTGGGGTTCATTCTGCATCTGTCAGTCTCTGGTACTGTGTGTGAGTGTGAGATTCATTCTGTATCTGTCAGTCTCTGGTACTGTGTGTGAGTGTGGGATTCATTCTGTATCTGTCAGTCTCTGGTACTGTGTGTGAGTGTGGGATTCATTCTGTATCTGTCAGTCTCTGGTACTGTGTGTGAGTGTGGGGTTCATTCTGCATCTGTCAGTCTCTGGTACTGTGTGTGAGTGTGAGATTCATTCTGTATCTGTCAGTCTCTGGTACTGTGTGTGAGTGTGGGATTCATTCTGTATCTGTCAGTCTCTGGTACTGTGTGTGAGTGTAGGATTCATTCTGTGTTTGTCAGTCTCTGGAACTGTGTGTGAGTGTGGGATTCATTCTGTATCTGTCAGTCTCTGGTACTGTGTGTGAGTGTGGGATTCATTCTGTATCTGTCAGTCTCTGGTACTGTGTGTGAGTGTGGGATTCATTCTGTATCTGTCAGTCTCTGGTACTGTGTGTGAGTGTGGGATTCATCTGTATCTGTCACTCTCTGATATGATGTGGAGATGCCGGTGATGGACTGGGGTTGACAATTGTAAACAATTTTACAACACCAAGTTATAGTCCAGCAATTTTATTTTGAATTCACAAGCTTTCGGAGATTTTCTCCTTCCTCAGGCAAATGTTTGCCTGAGGAAGGAGAAAATCTCCGAAAGCTTGTGAATTTAAAATAAAATTGCTGGACTATAACTTGGTGTTGTAAAATTGTTTACAACTCTCTGATATGTGTGTGAGTTTGGAATTGATTCTGTATCTTGTCAGCAGTGTGTGTGAGAGTTTGTGATTAATTCTTTATATAAAACTGTGTGTTAGTGTGGGAATCTTTCGGTATCTGTCAGTCTCTGGTACTCCATGTGAGTGTGGGATTCATTCTGTATATACAGTCTCCAGTACTGTATGTGGGAGTTGAATTCATCCTAGATATGCAGTTACTCATACTGCATGTGATTGTGGGATTCATTCTGTATATACAGTCTCCAGTACTGTATGTGGGAGTTGAATTCATCCTAAATATGCAGTTACTCATAATGCATGTTAGTGTTGGATTCATACTGTACCTGTCAGTCTCTGGCACTGTGTGTGAGTGTGGGATTAACTGTGTCTCTGTCAGTCTCTTGTACTGTATGTGAGTTTGGGATTCCTTCTGCATCTGTGAGAGTTGGAGTCATTCTGTGTCTCTGTGTCTCTGGTACTGTCTCTGAATGTGAGATTCATTCTGTATCTGTACGTAATTATTCTGTACAGGTTACATTATGGCGTTCAATATTGTAGCTTTAATATCTCGATGTTTAAATAGTTTTACTTATTGTTTAATTGGTAAATATGGACATACTTTAGGATATGATGCTGGAGGTTTTAATCCGATAATTTGTGTGCTTTTTGGAGTACTATTAAATCTGTATCTCTGTGAGTAATGTTGTGGATATTAATGTATCTTTCAAACTGATAAGGTGACATTTTTGAATTGGTATGTAATGTGTAGATCAGTCTGTAGAAATAGAATTGACACCGTATCTTTCAATCTAATATTGTATGAGATTTTTGGACTGGTATGTAATGTGTATCTCAGTCTGCACTAATAGAATTGACAATCTATCTTTAAATCTCATTCTACGAGTACATTCTGAACAAGTATCTAATTTGTTTCTCAGGTTTACTATCTTTCAATATTTCTCAATCTGATACTCTACCTGAGTTTTGGACATGTGTGCAATTTGTATCATATGATACACTTTTCGAATGGATATTGCATGTATTAAAGTCATTTGTGAGAGTTCTGGGCCAGTATTCAATTTGAATCTCGGGGTACATTATTGGGATTCATTCTGTATCTTTGAATCGGGTACCATGTGTGATTTCTATCTGGTATTTAATTCGTAGCTAATTTTGCTCTATTGTGAGATTGACACAGTGCCTTTCACTCTGAGAGTGTGATTTTGGACTGGGATTTTTGTATCTACCTGTCAGCGGGACTGAGTTAGGGGGAATGGAACAGTGCCAGCCTCACCTACTCTGCTTGACTGTTGGATTGAAAATGTGTCTCTGGAAATTGTGATCAGTGTGGGACTGACTACTTCTGCTGTCTGAGACTGTGGAACTGATGACCTGTCTGTGTCTCTGTGCTCTGTGAGTGATAATATACCGACTGTGTGTGAGAAGGAGCTGGCTGCACTGTTCCTTCTGCCTCGGGCGGAGGAAGCATCACATTTATTCTGGATCGTTCAAGGGTTTGCCTGGAGAAAGAAAACTATCTCTTGTTACTCAGGAACACGTGAGGTAGAAAATACAGAAGTGATCAGTTTAATATCTCTGTTAATGATCATTTTGAATATCCACAAATGAAATCCAGTGATACAAACAGTGTCAGTGTCTGACTCCACTGCAGTACTGCAGCACTCAGCTTCTGCATACCAGGTGTGTTGGGCTGTTTTACAACAATTTAATGACATCCAGACACGGCCCAACCCCTGCACTGATCCATGAATGGGACTACCCGATGGGGCAGGGACCTTTGTACAGGTCAGGTTTCTAATCCCCTCTCCCATGGGACTAACCGTTCAACGGAAACCAAACAGCCGCTGTTTAAAATGTGTCCTTCACACTTCTCACCTGATGCCTGCAATAGATGCTCTTTGTATAACTCCCCACATCCTTACTGTCCGGCTCTGTTTCCACTCTTCACTGTCCAATAACAATAAACAGGGGGAGATTGGAACTAAACCAGGACCATTCACGACTGGTTTGGGGAGAGAAAGCAGCAATGATTTTAATAGCAGGTTCTTCCCATTCACTCTCCCTTCCCCTGGACACACCCTGTCCACACACAGCCCAAGAATGACCTCTCCTTTCCCCCCTCTCACTCCATGTTCCGTGACCAGTTCCTAATCCACTCCGCCTCTTACAAACAGCCCCCGGACTCCCCCAGAACTTCCCCCGGACTCAATGCCGATCTCTGAGCCCATCTGCGGACACGGTCCCGAAGCGATGATCTGCTGTAACGAGGCTGCTCTTTGCTCCCTTCCCCCGGGGGCCGTGATCGCTCCATTCCCAGCTGTTTTAAACTATCTTCTTCCGCTCACTGAGGGAATGGCGCCCACAATTCCCAATCCAAAAATCGATGGAAACTGTCCCCAATTGGAATTTTTCCGAGTCTGAGCAAAGGAAGTGGGTCTGGGGGAGAGGTCAGAGGGAATGGGGTCCACAGGCAGTGCAGGAACAGGAACCCGAATGGGAATCAGATGGGATTCCACCAGTGCCTAACGCTGGAATCCAGACTGACTTTACAATCTCCAACTATTAAACTAGATGTTTCCATCCCTGCTGTTTCTCTCGGGGTCTTTTGATGGTAAAGAGCCTTTCAGAGATAAAGTGAGCGGCTGTGAAATCAGCCAATGGATTCTCTTCATTAATGGCCCCTATAATGTGTGACTGGGAGAGGATTTCCCAAACCAATCCTGGAGAAACATGGGAGGAAAGTGGGAGTCGGTGTATTTGCTGGGACCGTGTAGGGTTAATATCAGGCAGCAACAGTCGCAGATTAATTTAACCGGAGTGAAACTGTAGGTCACTGAGAGTAATATCGAACAGCCCTGAGCTGTAAAACTGCAGATAGTACAACAGGCATTAGAGGGTTAAATGTGACCCATTGTTTCTGTCCCTCTCTGTACTGTCCCCGAGTGTGGGATTAATAGTGTTTCTGACCCTTGTACAATATCAGTGAGAGATGAGATTGCATCTTCTGTCTCTCCAACGCGATCTTTCTGGATAAAACCGCACTTTACCGGTCAGTCTGGAACTAATACTGTTAACGTCTGTCTGTCACTGTGTCTCACCGCTCTCTCTGTCTCTATCACCGTGTCTGCCTCCCTCTCTCTCTCTCTGGTGCTGTATATGATGGCGGATACTGCTATTGAGCGTGATTTGGACACAGATTGGGAGTGTAAGACTGATACTGTCTCTCTCTCTCTCTATTGCTGGACATGAAAGTGGGATACTGTCTGATATAAAATAGAGAGAATGAGATGTCCGGGCCGGGCCTCACTGTAACTGGGGATGTGTTCGGCTCCAGTCCCAGTTCATGGTCATAATCTTTTCACAGATTCAGGGCGAGAGTCTCTGTGAGACGGTAACACTGGCGGAGAAACTCCGCGTCATAACTCAAACCCCAACACATGAGATTCTCCAAATAAGCTGGAATAATGTGTTTGTAAAACGCTGAACCCGTCTGGGAGGGGATGTGTGGGGAGATCGAACAGGGAAACAGACTGAAATGGAGGAGCCGAGTTGACTTGTTATTGAATGGACTGTATTTAGGCAGGAATATTAACGATTTCTCATTGTAACGGGGCTTATTTGAAAGCTTCGGGTTTTGGGAATCCTTGAATATGAAGCCCGGGTCTGTCAGGGTTTGTGCGGAGCGCTGAGGTTCGGTTCTATTATCGATAAACGGTTTGAAACTGTCGGATGGAGAGAACTGGAGGTGGAGCTGGAAGATCAGAGGCCGCTCTCCACTCTGTCACTCTGACTGTCTCCTCCCCTCCCGATTTCTCTGTTTAATCCCCCATATGGAACCAAAGCGGGTCGTTGGACTCTAAACACGGTTTACTCGTTGACAGGACGAAAGGCGAGTAATGTTCCTGATCTCCTGGGTACCAGGCAATTCACTGTTATTTGTTTCTGTACAGAGTTACATTTCAGTGATTCCCCAGTGAGTTTGTAAATAATCCAACAAAATAGAACAGAAACGGAGCGAAGCGCTGAATTCCACAGATGTAGAAAGGTTAGTCGAGCAGTTCTGGTGATTCTTTACGAGCCCAGCATGGCAAGTAGTTTAAATAAATACAAGAAATCTGGTGATGTGTGGGCTGGGTTCTATAAGTCACCGTTTAAAGTACCGGACTGAGGTCACTGCCGCGACTCCAGTCCCATTAATACCTCATCTCGTCCACAACGAGACAAAAGAAGCTCAAAGCCACACTAGGAGCATGATATCAGGGTCTCCTTTCAGACAGCAACCAGCCCTTTCACAGATACAGAGGGTGGCTCTGAAAAGAGCCTTTACATCGAGTTACATTGAAACTACAGCACAGAAACAGGCCATTCGTCCCAACTAATCTATGCCAGCGTTTATGCTGCTCATGAGCCTCCTCCTTCCTTACTTCATCTCACCCGATCTGCATATCCTTCTGTTCCTTTCTCCCTCATGTGCTGATCTATCTTCCCCTTAAATGCCCCTCTGTTATTTGCCTCAGCTGCTCCTCGTCGTTGCAAGTTCCACATTCTAACCACTCTCTGGGTAAAGCAATTTCTCCTGAATTCCCTATTTGATTTATTAGCGACTATTTTATGTTTATTACCTGAAGTTTTGGACTCCCCACAAGAGGAAACATTTTCTCTACATCTATCCTAACAAACGCTATCATTTTCTTTAAAAACCTCGATCAGATCAACCCTCAGCCTTCTCTTTTCTAGTGAAACGAGACCCAGTCTGTTCAGTCTTTCCTGATAAGAATATCTTCTCATTTCTGGTATCATCCTTGTGAATCTTGTTTGCACCTTCTCCAATGCCCCGATGTCTATCATATGGAGACGAGACCTGTTCGCAGTATTCCAAGTCTGGTCTAAACAAGGTTCTAGACAAGTTTAACATAACTCCTTTGCTTTTCAACTCTATCCCTCTAGAAATGAATCCTAGTGTTTGATTTGTCTTTTTATGACCTGATTAACCTGGGTCGCTACTTTTAGTAATTTGTGTATCTGTACCACTAGATCCCTTTGCTCGTCTATCCCGTTTAGACTCTTATTATCCAAGCAGTGTGTGACGTCCTGATTGTTCATTCTGCAAGTTTATTTATGTCCTCTTGCATTTTGATGCTTTCTTCCTTTGTATTAACTAAATCCCCCAAGTTGGTGTCGTCCACAAATTTTGGAATTGTACTTCCGATTCCCGAATCCAAATCGTTAATGTAAATTGTGAAGAACAGTGGTCCCAGCAACTGGAACTCCACTTCCCACCTTTTGCCAGTCTGAGTAGCGACTCTTCACCTCTATTCTCGGCTTTCAGTTTTGTAGCCAACTTGCTATCCATTCTGCCAACTGATCCTGACTCCACGTGCTCTGAACTTAGCCATGAGTCTACAATGTGCTACATTATAGAAGGCCTTCGGGAAATCCAAATATATCACATCTACTGCATTAAACTTGTCTACACTTTCTGTTCCTTCTTCAAAGATTTCAATCAGGTTGGTCCTGTCCTTTGGGTTATCAGATTAAGCCTTGGCCGGTTTACTTGCTCTTGGAGCTCACAATGCTGGTTTTCTTCGGCAGCAGCACGGCCTGGATATCAGTCAACACCCTGAGCGATGGTCACCCGTCCCAGCAGCTTGTTGAGCTCCTCGTCGTTGCGGATGGCCAGCTGCAGGTGTCAGGGGATGATGCGGGTCTTCTTGATTGTCCCTGGCCGCGTTGCCGGTCACCTCGAGGATTTCAGCCGTCAATACTCGATGCACAGCAGCCAGATAGACCGGGGCTCCGGCACCCACACGTTCAGCATAGTTCCCCTTTCGCAGGAGCCTGTGAACACGGGTAACAGGGAACTGCAGTCCGGCCCGGGATGTGCGAGACTTGGCCTTGGACCGAGCTTTACCGCCTGTTTTTCCTCTTCCAGACATTTCCACAATCTCACAAACACTTTCACAAAGAATGAAGAAATCCTCCCGCACTCGCCCTTCTTATACCTTCTGGAGGAGTTCAGTGGGGGCACTTGTGATGGGTCTCTCTCAGAGTGTTTACACTGCCCGCTCACCCTCACTGATATTCTATCTTTGAACTGCTGTAATATTGTCCTTTAGGAATATTGCTGCTCATCCTCCTTTCCCTATTTCCCTGTCCTTTCTAAAGATCTTATAGACTTGAATATTAAGCTGCCATTCCTGCCCAGTTGGTATTCGGGTCTCTGTAATGATTTAATGGAATTATTTAACTTTACTCAAAGGCTGATGTGAGCTGTGGTAATAATGTATTTCCAGCTGGTCAAGTATTGCAGGTATCGACTATCTCTTCAGTCCGATATCAGGTGAAGAATTACTGGCTGGTGTGGAATTTCCATTGATTGGGGGTTGGTGAAATCTACTGGGCGGAAACAGGAACTGCAACAGAGCGAGAAAGGATCCGTCAGAAACCAGTGAAAATGAAGAACAAAATCCAACAGTCTGCAGTGTCTGTTCAGGATCTGATGTTTGGGAACTATTTTATTGTTGATTATTTTCAGCGATGGTGGTGTAGCGGTGAGCATAGCTGCCTTCCAAGCAGTTGACCCGGGTTCGATTCCTGGCTGTCGCAATTAAGTGTTCTTACTGGTTTATTTCCTTCAGAAACTCTTAAGTTTATAATTGAATTTGATGCAGTTCAGTTGGATATTGTTTCCAAAACATAATCGGGTGTAATTATAGTAAAATATTTTCAACCTTCATTTCTTTTCCCTATAGAAGGAAAAGAGGAAAAACATGCTGGAAATACTGAGTTACCAAGGGTCGAATGAGAGTGAGGAAGGGAAATGATATGTTAGCCTTTATTGTCAGGGTGTTGGAATATAAGAGTAAGGAGGTCGTACTGCAATTGTAGTATGAGGAAATATTGTGTAAAATTGGCCAATATCTGGTGGAGTTTAGAAGAATGAGAGGTGATCGCATTGAAATGTATAAAATTCTTAGACGGCTTGAGAGGGTAGATGCTGAGAGTCTGATTCCCCTGGCTGGAGAGTCAAGAACTAGAGCTCATAGTCTCAAGATAAGGGGTCGGCCATTTAGGACCGACATGAGGAAACATTTCTTCACTCAAAGGATTGTGAATCTTTGGAATTCTCTGCACCCCAGAGGGCTGTGGATGCTCAGTCGTTGAGTTATATTCAAAGCTGAGATCGATAGATTTTAAGAGAGCAACATGCATTATAAAGAGTTGGACGACCATGCATTATAAACAGTGAGAGCACCATGCATTATAAAAGTGAGAGCACCATGCATTGTTATCAGTGAGAGCACCATGCATTTAAAAAAGTGAGAGCACCATGCATGACAAACAGTGAGAGCAGCATTGATTATGAACAGTGATACCAATATGCATTTTAAACAGTTAGAGCACCGTGCATTATAAACAGTGAGAGCACCGTGCATTATAAACAGTGAGAGCAACATGCATTATAAACAGTGAGAGCACCATGCATTATAACCAGTGAGAGCACCATGCATTATAATCAGTGAGAGCAGCATTGATTATGAACAGTGAGACCAATATGCATTTTAAACAGTTAGAGCACCGTGCATTATAAACAGTGAGAGCACCATGCATTATAAACAGTGAGAGCAACATGCATTATAAACAGTGAGAGCACCATGCATTATAACCAGTGAGAGCACCATGCATTATAATCAGTGAGAGCAGCATTGATTATGAACAGTGAGACCAATATGCATTTTATACAGTGTGAGCACCATGCATTATAAACAGTGAGAGCACCATGCATTATAATCAGTGAGAGCAGCATTGATTATGAACAGTGAGACCAATATGCATTTTATACAGTGAGAGCACCATGCATTATAAACAGTGAGAGAACCATGCATTATAAACAGTGAGAGAACCATGCATTGCAAACAGTGAGATCAGCATTGATTATGAACAGTGAGACCACGATGCATTTAAAACAGTGAGAGCACCGTGCATTTAAAACAGTGAGAGCACCATGCATTATAAACAGTGAGAGCACCATGCATTAGAAGCAGAGAGAGCACCATGCATTGTAAACAGTGAGAGCACCATGCATTTTAAACAGTGAGAGCACCACGCATGATAAACAGTGAGAGCACCATGCACGATAAACAGTGAGAGCACCGTGCACGATAAACAGTGAGAGCACCATGCATTATAAACAGTGAGAGCACCATGCATTATATACAGTGAGTGCACCATGCATTACAAGCAGTGAGAGCACTATGCACATTAAACAGTGAGAGCACCATGCATTATAAACTGTCAGAACACCATGCATTATAAACAGTAGGAGCACAATGCATTATAAACAGTGAGAGCACCATGCATTATAAACAGTGAGAGCACTGTGCATTATAAGCAGTGAGAGCACAAAGCATTATAAACAGTGAGAGCACAATGCATTGAATGCAGTGAGAGCAACATGCATGATAAACAGTGAGAGCAACGTGTATTATAAACAGTGAGAGCACCATGCATTATAAACAATGAGAGCAACGTGCATTATAAACAGTGAGAGCACCATGCACATTAAACAGTGAGAGCACCATGCATTATAAACTGTCAGAACACCATGCATTATAAACAGTAGGAGCACAATGCATTATAAACAGTGAGAGCACCATGCATTATAAACAGTGAGAGCACTGTGCATTATAAGCAGTGAGAGCACAAAGCATTATAAACAGTGAGAGCACAATGCATTGAATGCAGTGAGAGCAACATGCATGATAAACAGTGAGAGCAACGTGTATTATAAACAGTGAGAGCACCATGCATTATAAACAATGAGAGCAACGTGCATTATAAACAGTGAGAGCACCATGCACATTAAACAGTGAGAGCACCATGCATTATAAACTGTCAGAACACCATGCATTATAAACAGTAGGAGCACAATGCATTATAAACAGTGAGAGCACCATGCATTATAAACAGTGAGAGCACTGTGCATTATAAGCAGTGAGAGCACAAAGCATTATAAACAGTGAGAGCACAATGCATTGAATGCAGTGAGAGCAACATGCATGATAAACAGTGAGAGCAACGTGTATTATAAACAGTGAGAGCACCATGCATTATAAACAATGAGAGCAACGTGCATTATAAACAGTGAGAGCACCATGCATTATAAACAGTGAGAGCACCATGCATTATAAACAGTGAGAGCAACATGCATTATAAACAGTGAGAGCACCATGCATTATAACCAGTGAGAGCACCATGCATTATAATCAGTGAGAGCAGCATTGATTATGAAGAGTGAGACCAATATGCATTATAAACAGTGAGAGCACCATGCATTATAAACAGTAAGAGCACCATGCATTATAAACAGTGAGAGAACCATGCATTGCAAACAGTGAGAGCATCATTGATTATGAACAGTGAGACCACGATGCATTTAAAACAGTGAGAGCACCATGCATTTAAAACAATGAGAGCACCATGCATTATAAGCAGAGAGAGCACCATGCATTGTAAACAGTGAGAGCACCATGCATTTAAACAGTGAGAGCACCATGCATTATAAGCAGAGAGAGCACCATGCATTGTAAACAGTGAGAGCACCATGCATTTTAAACAGTGAGAGCACCATGCATTTTAAACAGTGAGAGCACCACGCATGATAAACAGTGAGAGCACCACGCATGATAAACAGTGAGAGCACTGTGCACGATAAACAGTGAGAGCACCGTGCACGATAAACAATGAGAGCACCATGCATTATAAACAGTGAGAGCACCATGCATTATATACAGTGAGTGCACCATGCATTGCAAGCAGTGAGAGCACTATGCACATTAAACAGTGAGAGCACCATGCATTATAAACTGTCAGAACACCATGGATTATAAACAGTAGGAGCACAATGCATTATAAACAGTGAGAGCACCATGCATTATAAACAGTGAGAGCACTGTGCATTATAAGCAGTGAGAGCAACATGCATGATCAACAGTGAGAGCACAATGCATTGAATGCAGTGAGAGCAACATGCATGATAAACAGTGAGAGCAACGTGTATTATAAACAGTGAGAGCACCATGCATTATAAACAGTGAGAGCAACGTGCATTATAAACAGTGAGAGCACCATGCATTATAAACAGTGAGAGCACCATGCATTATATACAGTGAGTGAACCATGCCTTATAAGCAGTGAGAGCACTATGCACATTAAACAGTGAGAGCACCATGCATTATAAACAGTGAGATACCAAGCATTATAGACAGTGAGAGCACGATGCATTTTAAACAGTGAGAGGACCATGCATTTCAACCAGTGAGAGCACCATGCATTATAAACAGTGAGAGCGCCATGCATTATAAACAGTGAGAGCACCATGCATTATAAACAGTGAGATACCAAGCATTATAGACAGTGAGAGCACGATGCATTTTAAACAGTGAGAGGACAATGCATTTCAACCATTGAGAGCACCATGCATTATAAACAGTGAGAGCGCCATGCATTATAAACAGTGAGAGCGCCATGCATTATAAACAGTGAGAGCGCCATGCATTATAAGCAGTGAGAGCACCATGCATTTTAAACAGTGAGAGGACCATGCATTATCAACAGTGAGAGACTAATGCATTTTAAACAGTGAGAGCACCATGCATTACAAACAGTGAGAGGAGCATTGATTATGAACAGTGAGACCAATATGCATTATAAACAGTGAGAGCACCTTGCATTAGAAACAGTGGGAGCACCATGCATTATAAAGAGTGAGAGCAACATGCATTATAAACATTGAGAGCACCATGCATTGTAAGCAGTGAGAACACCATGCATTTAAAACAGTGTGAGCACCATGCATTATAAAGAGTGAGAGCCCCATGCATTTCAAACAGTGAGAGCACCGTGCATTTTAAACAGTGAGAGCACCGTGCATTATAAACAGTGAGAGCACCGTGCATTTTAAACAGTGAGAGCACCTTGTATTTTAAACTGTGAGTGCACCTTGTATTTTAAACTGTGAGTGCACCTTGTATTTTGAACTGTGAGAGCACCGTGCATTTTAAACAGTGCACCTTGTATTTTAAACTGTGAGAGCACCATGCATTATAAATTGTGAGAGCACCATGCATTAAAAACAGTGAGAGCTCCATGCATTATAAGCAGTGAGAACACCATGCATTATAAACCGTGAGAGCACCATGCATTTAAAACAGTGAGAGCACCATGCATTTTAAACAGTGAGAGCACCATGCATTATGGGCAGAGAGAGCACCATGCATTTTAAACAGTGAGAGCACCGTGCATTATAAACAGTGAGAGCACCGTGCATTTAAAACAGTGAGAGCACTGTGCATTATAAACATTGAGTGCACCGTGCATTTTAAACAGTGAGAGCAACGTGCATTTAAAACAGTGAGAGCACCGTGCATTTTAAACAGTGAGAGCACCTTGTATTTTAAACAGTGAGAGCAACGTGCATTTTTATCAGTGAGTGCACCGTGCATTTTAAACAGTGAGCGCACCGTGCATTTTAAACAGTGAGAGCACCATGCATTATGGGCAGAGAGAGCACCATGCATTTTAAACAGTGAGAGCACCTTGTATTTTAAACTGTGAGTGCACCTTGTATTTTAAACAGTGAGATCACCGTGCATTTTAAACAGTGAGAGCACCGTGCATTATAAACAGTGAGAGCACCGTGCATTTTAAACAGTGAGAGCACCTTGTATTTTAAACAGTGAGAGCAACGTGCATTTTTATCAGTAAGTGCACCGTGCATTTTAAACAGTGAGAGCACCGTGCATTTTAAACAGTGAGAGCACCATGCATTATGAACAGTAAGAGCACCGTGCATTTAAAACAGTGAGAGCACCGAGCATTTTAAACATCAATTGCACCTTGTATTTTGAACAGTGAGAGCACCGTGCATTTTAAACAGTGAGAGCACCGTGCATTTTAAACAGTGAGAGCACCGTGCATTTTAAACAATGAGAGCACCGTGCATTTTAAACAATGAGAGCACCGTACATTTTAAACAGTGAGAGCACCGTGCATTTTAAACAGTGAGAGCACCGTGCATTTTAAACAGTGAGAGCAACGTGCATTTTTATCAGTAAGTGCACCGTGCATTTTAAACAGTGAGAGCACCGTTCATTATAAACATTAATGCACCGTGCATTTTAAACAGTGAGAGCACCTTGTATTTTAAACTGTGAGAGCACCGTGCATTTTAAACTGTGAGAGCACCGTGCATTTTAAACAGTGAGAGCAACGTGCATTTTTATCAGTAAGTGCACCGTGCATTTTAAACAGTGAGAGCACCTTGTATTTTAAACTGTGAGTGCACCGTTCATTTTAAACAGTGAGAGCACCTTGTATTTTAAACAGTGAGAGCACCTTGTATTTTAAACTGTGAGAGCACCTTGTATTTTAAACAGTGAGAGCACCGTTCATTATCAACATTAATGCACCGTGCATTTTAAACAGTGAGAGCACCTTGTATTTTAAACTGTGAGTGCACCGTGCATTTTAAACAGTGAGAGCAACGTGCATTTAAAACAGTGAGAGCACCGTGCATTTTAAACAGTGAGAGCACCTTGTATTTTAAACAGTGAGAGCAACGTGCATTTTTATCAGTGAGTGCACCGTGCATTTTAAACAGTGAGAGCACCGTGCATTTTAAACAGTGAGAGCACCATGCATTATGGGCAGAGAGAGCACCATGCATTTTAAACAGTGAGAGCACCTTGTATTTTAAACTGTGAGTGCACCTTGTATTTTAAACAGTGAGATCACCGTGCATTTTAAACAGTGAGAGCACCGTGCATTATAAACAGTGAGAGCACCGTGCATTTTAAACAGTGAGAGCACCTTGTATTTTAAACAGTGAGAGCAACGTGCATTTTTATCAGTAAGTGCACCGTGCATTTTAAACAGTGAGAGCACCGTGCATTTTAAACAGTGAGAGCACCATGCATTATGAACAGTAAGAGCACCGTGCATTTAAAACAGTGAGAGCACCGAGCATTTTAAACATCAATTGCACCTTGTATTTTGAACAGTGAGAGCACCGTGCATTTTAAACAGTGAGAGCACCGTGCATTTTAAACAGTGAGAGCACCGTGCATTATAAACATTGAGTGCACCGTGCATTTTAAACAGTGAGAGCACCTTGTATTTTAAACTGTGAGTGCACCTTGTATTTTAAACAGTGAGAGCACCGTGCATTTTAAACAGTGAGAGCAACGTGCATTTTTATCAGTAAGTGCACCGTGCATTTTAAACAGTGAGAGCACCTTGTATTTTAAACAGTGAGAGCACCTTGTATTTCAAACTGTGAGTGCACCGTGCATTTTAAACTGTGAGTGCACCTTGTATTTTAAACTGTGAGAGCAACGTGCATTTTAAACTGTGAGAGCACCATGCATTTTAAACAGTGAGAGCACCGTGCATTTTAAACAGTGAGAGCACCGTGCATTTTAAACAATGAGAGCACCGTGCATTTTAAACAATGAGAGCACCGTACATTTTAAACAGTGAGAGCACCGTGCATTTTAAACAGTGAGAGCACCGTGCATTTTAAACAGTGAGAGCAACGTGCATTTTTATCAGTAAGTGCACCGTGCATTTTAAACAGTGAGAGCACCGTTCATTATAAACATTAATGCACCGTGCATTTTAAACAGTGAGAGCACCTTGTATTTTAAACTGTGAGAGCACCGTGCATTTTAAACTGTGAGAGCACCGTGCATTTTAAACAGTGGGAGCAACGTGCATTTTTATCAGTAAGTGCACCGTGCATTTTAAACAGTGAGAGCACCTTGTATTTTAAACTGTGAGTGCACCGTTCATTTTAAACAGTGAGAGCACCTTGTATTTTAAACAGTGAGAGCACCTTGTATTTTAAACTGTGAGAGCACCTTGTATTTTAAACAGTGAGAGCACCGTTCATTATCAACATTAATGCACCGTGCATTTTAAACAGTGAGAGCACCTTGTATTTTAAACAGTGAGAGCACCGTTCATTATCAACATTAATGCACCGTGCATTTTAAACAGTGAGAGCACCTTGTATTTTAAACTGTGAGAGCACCGTGCATTTTAAACTGTGAGTGCACCTTGTATTTTAAACTGTGAGTGCGCCTTGTATTTTAAACAGTGAGTGCACCGTGCATTTTAAACTGTGAGTGCGCCTTGTATTTTAAACTGTGAGAGCACCGTGCATTTTAAACTGTGAGAGCACCGTGCATTTTAAACAGTGAGAGCAACGTGCATTTTTATCAGTAAGTGCACCGTGCATTTTAAACAGTGAGAGCACCTTGTATTTTAAACTGTGAGTGCACCGTTCATTTTAAACAGTGAGAGCACCTTGTATTTTAAACAGTGAGAGCACCTTGTATTTTAAACTGTGAGAGCACCTTGTATTTTAAACAGTGAGAGCACCGTTCATTATCAACATTAATGCACCGTGCATTTTAAACAGTGAGAGCACCTTGTATTTTAAACTGTGAGAGCACCGTGCATTTTAAACTGTGAGAGCACCGTGCATTTTAAACTGTGAGTGCACCTTGTATTTTAAACTGTGAGTGCGCCTTGTATTTTAAACAGTGAGAGCACCGTGCATTTTAAACTGTCAGAGCACCGTGCAATTTAAACAGTGAGAGCGCCGTGCATTATAAACAATGAGAGCGCCGTGCATTTTAAACAATGAGAGCACCTTGTATTTTAAACAGCAATTGCACCTTGTATTTTGATCAGTGAGAGCACCGTGCATTTTAAACAGTGAGAGCACCATGCATTGTAAACAATGAGAGCACCTTGTATTTTAATCTGAGAGCACCGTGCATTATAAACAGTGAGAGCACCGTGCATTTTAAACAGTGAGAGCACCATGCATTGTAAACAATGAGAGCACCTTGTATTTTAAACTGAGAGCACCGTGCATTATAAACAGTGAGAGCAACGCGCATTTTTTTCAGTAAGTGCACCGTGCATTTTAAACAGTGAGAGCACCGTTCATTATAAACACTGAGTGCACCGTGCATTTTAAACAGTGAGAGCACCTTGTATTTTAAACAGTGAGAGCACCTTGTATTTTAAACAGTGAGTGCACCGTGCATTATAAAGTTGCAACAATGTCCAGATCTGAAATTACATTCTGCACATTACAAGGTGGCTTGGACTCAGTCCATATCTGAAATTACATTCTGTACAATACACAGTGGGTTGGACTCAGTCCATATCTTTTATTACATTCTGTACAATACACAATGGGTTGTACTCAGTCCACATCTTATAATACATTCTGTACATTACACAGCGGGTTGGACTCAGTCCATATCTTATATTACATTCTGTGCAATACACAATGGGTTGTACTCAGCCCATATCTTATATTACATTCTGTACAATACACAGTGGGTTGGACTCAGTCCATATCTTATATTACAGTCTGTACAATACAAGATGGGTTGTACTCACTCCATATCTTATATTACATTCTGCACATTACAAGGTTGGGTGGACCCAGTACGTATTTTATATTACATTATGTATATTACAAGGTGAGGTGGACCCAGTAAATATCTTATATTACATTCTGTATATTACAAGGTGAGGTGGACTCAGTCCATATCTTATATTACATTCTGGACAATACAAGGTGAGGTCGAGGTCGAGATTGAACAGGGAGGGGCGAGCTTCTAATTCAAACAGGAGAAAACAGTTGAGGGAAAAGCTGTTGACCTTTTGCTGACAGCAACTGCCAGAATTAAAGTTGCAACAATGTCCAGAGCAGGTGTGGGCGAGGCCCAGGGACAGAAGAGAAAACACACCCAGGGGGAGGGTTGGACCCTGCAGCAAACACTGAGCAGCTCAGACAGGCAGTGCGGCACCGGTTAGAGGCATTCAGAGGAAAGGCAGGGGAGAAACAAGCTGCAGACTTGGATTAGGGAGAGATTCTGTGCTACTGGGGGAGTGTGAGAGAGGGAGAGGGAGAGGGGTAGAGAGAGGGAGGGAGAGGGAGAGGGAGAGGGGTAGAGAGAGGGAGAGAGAGGGAGAGGGAGATGGGTAGAGAGAGGGAGAGAGGGAGTGGGAGGGAGGGAGTTCTGGCCTCTTGCTGTGCCTTTTTAATCCCTTGCTTTTTTATTTTAATCAATTCCCTCTCTCTCCCCTCAGGAATCTTTTTGATGAAATGCTGCAAGGAGATGATCCAGAAAGAGACATTTTGTGAGGAGGAGGAGGAGTGGGAGAAATCCTGGGCCAAGCATCGTTCACTCCGCTGGGGACGGACTGACTGAGACCTTCACCACAGCCTGGACCCGATGGGGAGCACGTGAGTAATGTCTGGGTTACTCTGGGGTCACTGGGTGCACACTGGAATCACTGGGACATTCAGGGGACACTGGGGGGGGTGGTCACTGGGACATTGTTGTGGTAGTTCTTATTGTTGTGGTGGTGGTCTGAACATCAAGACCGCCACTCTGGCATCACTCTGGCATGACTGGGTGCAAGCTGGGAACCCTGGCTGCACCCTGGCATCATTCTGGGTTGACTGCGGGATCACTGGGGACACTCTGTTGGCTACTCATTAAATATCTGGTGTTCTCATTACATATCTTATGTTACATTCTGGACAATACACAGTGGGTTGGACTCAGTCCATATATTATATTACATTCTGTACAATACACAGTGGGTTGGACTCAGTCCATATCTTATGTCATATTCTGTACAATACACAGTGGGGTGGACTCAGCCCACATCTTATATTACATTCTGCACAATACACAGTGGGTTGGACTCAGTCCATATCTTATGTCATATTCTGTACAATGCACAGTGGGTTGGACTCAGTCCATATCTTATATTACATTCTGTACAATACACAGTGGGTTGGACTCAGCCCATATCTTATATTACATTCTGTACAATACACAGTGGGTTGGACTCAGTCCATATCTTATATTACATTCTGTACAATACACAGTGGGTTGGACTCAGTCCATATCTTATATTACATTCTGTACAATACACAGTGGGGTGGACTCAGTCCATATCTTATATTACATTCTGTACAATACACAGTGGGTTGGACTCAGTCCATATCTTATATTACAGTCTGTACAATACAAGATGGGTTGGACTCACTCCATATCTTATATTACATTCTGTACAATACACAGTGGGGTGGACTCAGTCCATATCATACATTACATTCTGTACATTACACAGTGGGTTGGACTCAGTCCATATCTTATATTGCATTCTGTACAATACACAGTGGGGTGGACCCAGTGCATATCTTATATTACATTCTGTACAATACACAGTGGGTTGGACTCAGTCCATATCTTATATTACATTCTGCACATTACACAGTGGGTTGGACTCAGTCCATATCTTATATTACATTCTGTACATTACACAGTGGGTTGGACTCAGTCCATATCTTATATTACATTCTGTACAATACACAATGGGTTGTACTCAGTCCATATCTCATATTACATTCTGCACATTACACAGTGGGTTGGACTCAGTCCATATCTTATATTACATTCTGTACAATACACAGTGGGGTGGACTCAGCCCATATCTAATATTACATTCTGTACAATACACAGTGGGTTGGACTCAGTCCATATCTTATATAACATTCTGTACAATACACAGTGGGTTGGACTCAGTCCATATCTTATATTACATTCTGCACATTACACAGTGGGTTGGACTCAGTCCATATCTTATATTACATTCTGTACAATACAAGGTGGACTCAGTCCATATCTTATATTGCATTCTGTACAATACACAGTGGGGTGGACTCAGTCCATATCTTATATGACATTCTGCACATTACACAGTGGGTTGGACTCAGTCCACATCTTATATTACATTCTGGACAATACACAGTGGGTTGGACTCAGCCCATATCTTATATTACATTCTGGACAATACAAGATGGGTTGTACTCAGTCCATATCTTATATTACATTCTGCACATTACAAGGTTGGGTGGACCCAGCAAATATCTTATATTACATTCTGTATATTACAAGGTGAGGTGGACTCAGTCCATATCTTATATTACATTCTGGACAATACAAGGTAGAGATTGAACAGGGAGGGGCGAGATTCTAATTCAAACAGGAGAAAACAGTTGAGGGAAAAGCTGTTGACCTTTCGCTGACAGCAACTGCCAGAATTAAAGTTGTAACAATGTCCAGAGCAGGTGTGGGCGAGGCCCAGTGACAGAAGAGAAAACACACCCAGGGGGAGGGTTGGACCCTGCAGCAAACACTGAGCAGCTCAGACAGGCAGTGCGGCACCGGTTAGAGGCATTCAGAGGAAAGGCAGGGGAGAAACAAGCTGCAGACTTGGATAAGGGAGAGATTCTGTGCAACTGGGGGAGTGTGAGAGAGGGAGAGGGAGAGGGGTAGAGAGAGGGAGGGAGAGAGAGAGAGAGAGAGGGAGAGAGGGAGAGTGAGAGAGGGAGAGTGGGAGGGGTAGAGAGAGGGAGAGAGGGAGAGAGAGAGAGGGAGAGTGGGAGGGAGGGAGGGAGGGAGAGTGAGCGAGAGTGAGAGAGAGAGAGAGGGGGGTGAAAAAGAGAGAGTGAGAGAGGGAGTGGGAGGGATGGAGTTCTTGCCTCTTGCTGTGCCTTTTTAATCCCTTGCTTTTGTATTTTAATCAATTCCCTCTCTCTCCCCTCAGGAATCTTTTTGATGAAATGCTGCAAGGAGATGATCCAGAAAGAGACATTTTGTGAGGAGGAGGAGGAGTGGGAGAAATCCTGGGCCAAGCATCGTTCTCTCCGCTGGGGACGGACTGACTGAGACCTTCACCACAGCCTGGACCCGATGGGGAGCACGTGAGTAATGTCTGGGTTACTCTGGGGTCACTGGGTGCACACTGGAATCACTGGGATATTCTGGGGACACTGGGGGGGTCACTGGGACATTCAGGGGACACTTGGGGTGGTCACTGGGACATTCAGGGGACACTGGGGGGGGGTCACTGGGACATTGTTGTGGTAGTTCTTATTGTTGTGGTGGTGGTCTGAACATCAAGACCGCCACTCTGGCATCACTCTAGCATGAATGGTTGCAAGCTGGGAACCCTGGCTGCACCCTGGCATCATTCTGGGTTGACTGCGGGATCACTGGGGACACTCTGTTGGCTACTCATTAAATATCTGGTGTTCTCATTACATATCTTATATTACATTCTGGACAATACACAGTGGGTTGGACTCAGTCCATATATTATATTACATTCTGTACAATACACAGTGGGTTGGACTCAGTCCATATCATATATTACATTCTGCACATTACGCAGTGGGTTGGACTCAGTCCATATCTTCTGTTACATTCTGCACATTACAAGGTGGGTTGGACTCAGTCCATATCTGAAATTACATTCTGCACATTACAAGGTGGGTTGGACTCAGTCCATATCTGATATTACATTCTGCACATTACACAGTGGGTTGGACTCAGTACATATCTTATATCACATTCTGCACATTACAAGGTGGGTTGGACTCAGTCCATATCTTATATTACATTCCGCACATTACGCAGTGGGTTGGACTCAGTCCATATCTTATATTACATTCTGCACATTACAAGGTGGGTTGGACTCAGTCCATATCTGAAATTACATTCTGCACATTACAAGGTGGGTTGGACTCAGTCCATATCTTATATTACATTCTGTACAATACACAGTGGGTTGGACTCAGCCCATATCTTATTTTACATTCTGTACAATACACAGTGGGTTGGACTCAGTAGAAATCTTACATTACATTCTGTACAATACACAGTGGGGTGGACTCAGTCCATATCTTATTTTACATTCTGGACAATACACAGTGGGGTGGACTCAGTACATATCTTTTATCACATTCTGCACATTACAAGGTGGGTTGGACTCAGTCCATATCTTAAATTACATTCTGTACAATACAAGGTGGATTGGACTCAGTAAATATCTTATATTGTATTCTGCACATCACACGGTTGGTTGGACTCAGTCCATATCTTATATTACATTCTGTACAATACACAGTGGGGTGGACTCAGTCCATATCTTATATGACATTCCGCACATTACGCAGTGGGTTGGACTCAGTCCATATCTTATATTACATTCAGTACAATACACAGTGGATTGGACTCAGACCATATCTCATATTACATTCTGTACAACACACAGTGGGTTGGACTCAGCCCATATCTTATATTACATTCTGTACAATACACAGTGGGTTGGACTCAGTACATATCTGATATTGCATTCTGCACATTACAAGGTGGGTTGGACTCAGTCCATATCTTGTGTTAAATTATGTACAATACACAGTGGGTTGGACTCAGACCATATCTTATATTACATTCTGCACATCACACAGTGGGGTGGACTCAGTCCATATCTTATATTACATTCTGTACATTACACAGTGGGTTGGACTCAGTACATATCTTATATTACATTCTGCACATTACACAGTGGGTTGGACTCAGTCCATATCTTATATTACATTCTGCACAATACACGGTTGGTTGGACTCAGTCCATATCTTATATTACATTCTGTATATTACAAGGTGGGTTGGACTCAGTCCATATCTTATATTACATTCTGTACAATACACAGTGGGTTGGACTCAGTCCATATCTTATATTACATTCTGCACATTACGCAGTGGGTTGGACTCAGTACATATCTTATTTTACATTCTGCACATTACAAGGTGGGTTGGACTCAGTCCATATCTTATATTACATTCTGCACATTACGCAGTGGGTTGGACTCAGTACATATCTTATTTTACATTCTGCACATTACAAGGTGGGTTGGACTCAGTCCATATCTTATATTTCATTCCGCACATTACGCAGTGGGTTGGACTCAGTCCATATCTGAAATTACATTCTGCACATTACAAGGTGGGTTGGACTCAGTCCATATCTTATATTACATTCTGTACAATACACAGTGGGTTGGACTCAGCCCATATCTTATTTTACATTCTGGACAATACACAGTGGGGTGGACTCAGTACATATCTTATATCACATTCTGCACATTACAAGGTGGGTTGGACTCAGTCCATATCTTACATTACATTCTGTACAATACAAGGTGGGTTGGACTCAGTAAATATCTTATATTGCATTCTTCACATCACAAGGTTGGTTGGACTCAGTCCATATCTTATATTACATTCTGTACAATACACAGTGGGGTGGACTCAGTCCATATCATATATTACATTCTGCACATTACGCAGTGGGTTGGACTCAGTACATATCTTATTTTACATTCTGGACAAAACACAGTGGGTTGGACTCAGTCCATATCTTATATCACATTCTGTACAATACACAGTGGGTTGGACTCAGTACATATCTTATTTTACATTCTGCACATTACGCAGTGGGTTGGACTCAGTCCATATCTTATGTTACATTCTGCACATTACAATGTGGGTTGGACTCAGTCCATATCTGAAATTACATTCTGCACATTACGCAGTGGGTTGGACTCAGTCCATATCTGATGTTACATTCTGCACATTACAAGGTGGGTTGGACTCAGTCCATATCTGAAATTACATTCTGCACATTACAAGGTGGGTTGGACTCAGTCCATATCTGATATTACATTCTGCACATTACACAGTGGGTTGGACTCAGTACATATCTTATATCACATTCTGCACATTACAAGGTGGGTTGGACTCAGTCCATATCTTATATTACATTCCGCACATTACGCAGTGGGTTGGACTCAGTCCATATCTTATATTACATTCTGCACATTACAAGGTGGGTTGGACTCAGTCCATATCTGAAATTACATTCTGCACATTACAAGGTGGGTTGGACTCAGTCCATATCTGAAATTACATTCTGTACAATACACAGTGGGTTGGACTCAGCCCATATCTTATATTACATTCTGGACAATACACAGTGGGTTGGACTCAGCCCATATCTTATATTACATTCTGTACAATACACAGTGGGTTGGACTCAGTAGAAATCTTACATTACATTCTGTACAATACACAGTGGGGTGGACTCAGTCCATATCTTATTTTACATTCTGGACAATACACAGTGGGGTGGACTCAGTACAGATCTTATATCACATTCTGCACATTACAAGGTGGGTTGGACTCAGTCCATATCTTAAATTACATTCTGTACAATACAAGGTGGATTGGACTCAGTAAATATCTTATATTGCATTCTGCACATCATACGGTTGGTTGGACTCAGTCCATATCTTATATTACATTCTGTACAATACACAGTGGGGTGGACTCAGTCCATATCTTATATTACATTCCGCACATTACGCAGTGGGTTGGACTCAGTCCATATCTTAGATTACATTCCGTACAATACACAGTGGATTGGACTCAGACCATATCTTATATCACATTCTGTACAATACACAGTGGGTTGGACTCAGCCCATATCTTATATCACATTCTGTACAATACACAGTGGGTTGGACTCAGTCCATATCTGATATTACATTCTGCACATTACAAGGTGGGTTGGACTCAGTCCATATCTTGTGTTAAATTATGTACAATACACAGTGGGTTGGACTCAGAACATATCTTATATTACATTCTGCACATCACACAGTGGGGTGGACTCAGTCCATATCTTATATTACATTCTGTACATTACGCAGTGGGTTGGACTCAGTACATATCTTATTTTACATTCTG
The DNA here is from genome assembly GCF_035084215.1 of Heptranchias perlo. Lineage (NCBI taxonomy): Eukaryota > Metazoa > Chordata > Chondrichthyes > Hexanchiformes > Hexanchidae > Heptranchias > Heptranchias perlo. Next base: position 1,460,405 of record NW_027139537.1, read on the forward strand.
GACAATACACAGTGGGTTGCACTCAGTCCATATCTGATATTACATTCTGTAGATTACAAGGTGGGTTGGACTCAGTCCATATCTTATATTACATTCTGTACAATACACAGTGGGTTGGACTCAGCCCATATCTTATTTTACATTCTGGACAATACACAGTGTGGTGGACTCAGTACATATCTTATATCACATTCTGCACATTACAAGGTGGGTTGGACTCAGTCCATTTCTTATATTACATTCTGTACAATACAAGGTGGGTTGGACTCAGTCCATATCTTATATTACATTCTGTACAATACACAGTGGGGTGGACTCAGTCCACATCTTATATTACATACCGCACATTACGCAGTGGGTTGGACTCAGTCCATATCTTACATTTCATTCTGTACAATACACAGTGGGTTGGACTCAGTCCATATCTGAAATTACATTCTGTACAACACACAGTGGGTTGGACTCAGTCCATGTCTTATATTACATTCCGTACAATACACAGTGGATTGGACTCAGACCATATCTTATATTACATTCTGTACAAAACACAGTGTGTTGGACTCAGCCCATATCTTATATTACATTCTGTACATTACAAGGTGGGTTGGACTCAGTCCATATCTTGTGTTAAATTATGTACAATACACAGTGGGGTGGACTCAGTCCATATCTTATATTACATTCTGTACATTACACAGTGGGTTGGACTCAGCACATATCTTATATTGACGATCCGGATTCTTTCCCCTCAGTCTGGTTCAGTAATAACTGAAGTCGAATACATTTTAAAGTCCAACACATCTTTAATAGCAGGGTTCTTAGTCTGCAGCATTGATTTGGACTCCTGATAGAGTCCCTCTATGCTGGCAGAGCAAGAACAAAAACATTCAGAAATCCACACGTTTTTATACAAATCAATAGGGTTGGAACATACTTAACGAGGGTCAACACCAGTCATAAGCCGGGCATAGGTTGCCATGCGAGGTTACATTATTTCCGGCCAATCATAAATAATCATGTGCTGACTATGTTGCTGTTAGACATCAAAGGGGATAACTTCCTCACTTTCCAACTTAGAATGTTCTTCCCTGTTCCTTCTGTTCCTTATCTCCCAACCTGGAATGTCTTTCAACTTTGGCTAAGCTCGTTCCCTATATTGATCTGCCATAAACATGGAGACATTCAGACCAGTCCTTGACTCACATCAAAGACTCTACATTGCTAAGACCATGCAACCCTGCTGACGAAGCAAACATATGGCCCAGCAGGAGGGCCAGGCCACTTGTATCAATCTCAGTTACTAACTAATTAACCCTTTCTAACCATTTTGCATTCTGCTTCTTTGCCACGTAGACATTTTAATATTTTACCGAAAACTGACCACGTAGGGATTCTCATTCCCCCCTTTTATCATTTTATGATAACCAATTATTACGGTGCTCACTGGTTCTGCAGGTTCTGCAGTGCAGCAACATTTAAGTAAGCAATAAACTATAAGAATTATAACAATGAATATGACTAGCCCTTGAACTAGAGAAGTCCCAATAGAACACAGACATGTTTCATCAATACGCCTTTGTACTCTTATCTGTTCTCAGGAACAGACTCCTTCTAAACATCTCTCAAGTAAGCTGCGAATGTCCTTGGTCAGCTAAACCTATTCATGTTAGTTTGAAAAGGCTATCATAGTCAAATATCCCATGGTGCTTTATATTTTGTTTCCAGCCTAACTAGACTGAATGGTACCTTTCAGACCATTTTACACCTGTGAATTGGTGCCCTCCCCATTATATCCCTTAATCCAAATTCTCCCTACAATATCCCATTAGATGCTGTACCTCATCTTAACCAGGTTCCCTTCGTGTTGGCCACCAGTCCGGGTGGAAGAGAGGCAGAGCATCTGATAATCCTATCGAACTATAATTGTCTTCCCTTTTACATGCACCTTACCCCAGCGGGTGCTACTCCCAGTACCATTAAGATGTGTTCTTAGTTGAAACCACAGAGACAATGGGGACATTCTCACCCAGGCTCTGTTTTACTATCTTTGCCAAACCCTTCATCCTCTGCTTACATTTATTACATGCAATGAAAATCAAGAAGCACATTACAACAAACTGCACTACGACTAATACATATGAAACTAATCTAATCCAAGGATGGATCTGTATATTCAGTCCCAAATTCCAGAGGTCATTTCACCAGGTGGTGACTTTAATTTGGTCAATGTCATGCTTAATGTTGTTATTGTCCTGTTATAGGTTATAATAAACCTTCTGGGAGAGGCGTATCTCTATTCGCAATGCTTCCAAGTATTTAGGCAACAGGGGTGTCAGATACCCAAATGTGTCCTGATATTCTTTTAAGTCCTTTCTGACATTCTCAGAAACTTGTAAGGTGGTGAGGTTATGCCGGTGTATCTCTACCAGTTCCTCGGGTCCAATCCGAACCAGGACTTCAGAAATGGAGTAGAATTCTGGACTTAAAATATCACAAGTTAGATTGGCATATTTAAACGTTTTCAAATTAGTTGTAACACAGTATTCGCCCTCTCCGGCATATACCACTTAAGTGGGTTTTAGATCCGCCTCTAGGACCTCCATGGTACAGTTAATATCCTGATTGGTACCGGTATTATTAAACCCACACTGTGCTTCTAGGCTGTGTCCAACACTATGTGGACACACAGTGACAACATGTCCAGTAACACATCCCTTTAATTTTGTTCCAGCCAATCAGCTTAAATCTACGTCCTCTAGTTCTTGAACCCTCTGCTAGGGGAAACAGGTACTTCCTGTCTACTTTATCTGGGCCCCTCATAATCTTGTAATTTTGTATCCATCGTGCGGATATCTTCTAAATATTGTTTCTCCCAATTTCACTGTTAACTGATGGGAACCTAACCCTGAATTTTGGAAATCCAAATTAATGTGTCCCTCTCTACTTTAATTTCAGTCCTTTTGATTGATACCAGTGTTTCCTGACTGTTTCATTAATTAGTTGGTTTCTCTCTGGACCATGTGTCAGTGCCTTGTTTAAAAGGATTTCTCACTCGCCTGGACCACATTAACCATTTTCCTGTTGTGCTGTTGTCAAGTAACTGAGCCTGTCTGAGACTCATTCTTCAATGTATCTTCTTCATGTATCTCCGCATACTAGCAGCATCTCATAGGAATGAGCTTAGTGTTCTTGGATATTAACTTTCTGCTGGCCAGTCTCTTCGTCCTCATGGTATTTCCGAACATTTTCCATGGCACACATCATATGTCCTGTAGGATTCAGTCCTGTAAAAGCAACTGGTTTGTTTAAAGAGTGGTTGCAATAGCTCACCAGGCCACAGGCCTTTGTAATCATGTTCTTCATCCTGATCTCCGTTTCAGATGATGGCAACATACATTTGGATCTTTTATGTCCACTGTAGCCATTCTTAGGTTTTCAGGTTATCTTATCAAAAAGATCAGGGGTATCTAGAGTGCTTATCTCCCCCTGCATGGTCCCGATGTCAGGGTAGTGGCCAGGCTATTGAGTGTAGTTTTCTCATTATTCATTATAGGCAAGGACACAAATATCTCCACGAGAAAGCTATCAATTTACTATTCTCAACTACACTTTCCTGACTTCCACTAGATTGTATATTTATGCCAGATTGATTTTTTATCATGCCCAATTCAATGACTTTAGAGAAATTCCCATATCTCCCCACCTCGAGCACTCTGTCTCGGAAGACAACAAATAGGTTAAAACAAAACAAATCAAAATGTTTTCAAAAGAAGAGAATCAGGTTGATATCACCATGCTGTGACATTTGGTATCCGCTGATGTCTGCAGCTAAAGTCTTAAATCTTTAACACCACTGGATCGTTTCCTGCACCAAATTTCTCCAGCAAAGGTTGCACCGTAACTTTGTAACTACTCTTGGTAATCCTGCACCATCAACACTCACGTGGTCCCAAAAAAAAACCAGGGTCACCTGTTTTAAAAGAAACACAGAAAATCCATTGCGGCTCTTCTTGAGAGCCCAAGTGATTAATTTGTCAAATCTTCATTTATTATTTATTTATCCAAAGGAATAATCCCTATACCCAAAACAAATTCAGAAAACAAAACAGGAGAGAGAAATTGCCGAGTTCCACTCTTGCTCTTTCTCTGAAGCCCGCAGCCTGTCTGAAATAAACACTGTCTCTCCCACATACAGATGTACGCAGGGCTGCAGACTGGAATTTCTAACTCCAAGTCCTGATCTCTGTGTTTTCAAGATGTAACCACATTAAGCAGATATCATTAGCAGCCGCTTGCTAAGATACGTTATATTCCTCTTTTATTAATTTATTAATGGTTTGGGCATGTGTTTCTAGCACTGTAGCTATCCTTTGCAAATATATGGTCAGCATTTGATCCTCAGACAATTCCTTATCTGTATTTTCATTTATCTTTTAATACATCTTTAATGCGAGACCCTAAATCTCTGACCTTTTGATCTAATGTTGTCAAATCAATGGTGTTAACAATGGAGGCAAAGGCAGTTGCTATATCACTTATCACAGATCTTTACGTCTCCATATTTGCCTATCTCTTTTTACGATGTCCACCTCCATTCCATGTCGCTCTTTGTTTTAACACTTGAGTTAGGAGGTGTTGATCTAATTGTTGAGTTTTCTTAGCATTCTCAATGCGAGTTATATAATTTGTCAGGGAAGGTCTCCCCTCTTTGGTCAGATCTTGTATTCTACTATGAATTTCAAATAAAATTGAATAGCCCCAGAACTTGTCAAAACTTCCTTATCATACTGTGGCAGGGTAAAACTGATAGGCGTTTAGTACCCTGTGTCAGTACATAGCTCAAGTAATGGACTTCCAATTGTCTAACTTATGCTTCCTTTTCATATGATTTGTTTTACATTCCTTTCTTATCAATTTTTCACTGTAGCGTGCAAACTTATATCTCAGTCAATTGTAGCCTTTGGCATTTCCGAGTGATTGGGACAATTTTACTAATATAACCTATACCAATTATTACCTCATGTTCACCTGTGTTCTGGGCAAGCCTCAGACAGTTCTCAACCGACTGGGTCATTTCTATCTGTTTGAACTGGTCTTGGCATGACAGTCTGGCTTCTTGGGATGGAAGGGGTTAATATTAACTTGCTCTTGTGGTAGGAGTAACTTGATCCTTCTCCCTTTTGAGATTAAGTTCCCACCTTCAAAATTTCACTTCACACAGGTTTGACTGATTTTTTTACTTCTCACATTTGTGGATTGCTTTATACTATATTTTTGCACATTATTTTTTCACGTACTTTTAGTGGATGTGATTATAATCAACGCTCCGAGCTGTTCCAGCTTTCCGACTTTTCCTATCACAGTGATACCAGATAGTTTTTTAATCTATCCCGTTAATTTTTAACCTCTTTTTAAACCACAGCCAATCACAAAATAAACATTCAAAATGCCAATTTTTTGAAGATCCCATGTCTGGAATTTAACATGCCCACACTTTATAAGAACCAGAATTTAATAGGTCACTTAACCTCAATAACTCCAATTTTAATTCGGCAGTATCAGAATTAAACACACGACAAGACAGATACATTACACAAAGGAAGAAAACACGCAAGACACAGTAAGAAGGGGGTGTAGCCCACAACACCGACAAAAAAAAACACTGATCAAAGACAGGCTTTTTAAAGGGACAGTACACTGAAACAACAAAACCTTTCTTTTTCGGGTCTCTGTCTTTTAAACATTTGTCTAGTCACTTAATTCTATCCATTTTTTTACAGTACTGTTTCCATAAAGCAATTAGTTCTTTGGCTGAGGTACCTCTGTTATTTTCCAAATTAATTCCTGAGCCTTTTTTCGGCATCTAAGTTTTATCAATAGTTCCTGTTTATAGCCAATCACCAGGAACTTAAACCCTGACTACCCTCAGTGATATTAACCACTGACCTACCGCTTACAAGTTATTCCCTCAGTGATATTAACCACTGACCTCTTCCTGCTATTTCTGTGTATTCGCCAGACTGACCTGAATCTTGTAAGGACGCACACGAGTGTTAGCGATCGGACGATTCGTCGTCAGACTGACGGATTGGAGGAAAACCGACATAGTAAATTAAGACTACTTACATCGGGGCGCCATTTCCTTCCTCCGTGTCTGAGACAATCCGCCTCTTACTCCGCGAACTCTCGGTGAACGACCGTTAAGATCCCACTTCTGACACCAAATGACGATCCGGATTCTTTCCCCTCAGTCTGGTTCAGTAATAACTGAAGTCGAATACATTTTAAAGTCCAACACATCTTTAATAGCAGGGTTCTTAGTCTGCAGCATTGATTTGGACTCCTGATAGAGTCCCTCTATGCTGGCAGAGCAAGAACAAAAACATACAGAAATCCACACGTTTTTATACAAATCAATAGGGTTGGAACATACTTAACGAGGGTCAACACCAGTCATAAGCCGGGCATAGGTTGCCATGCGAGGTTACATTATTTCCGGCCAATCATAAATAATCATGTGCTGACTATGTTGCTGTCAGACATCAAAGGGGATAACTTCCTCACTTTCCAACTTAGAATGTTCTTCCCTGTTCCTTCTGTTCCTTATCTCCCAACCTGGAATGTCTTTCAACTTTGGCTAAGCTCGTTCCCTATATTGATCTGCCATAAACATGGAGACATTCAGACCAGTCCTTGACTCACATCAAAGACTCTACATTGCTAAGACCATGCAAACCTGCTGACGAAGCAAACATATGGCCCAGCAGGAGGGCCAGGCCACTTGTATCAATCTCAGTTACTAACTAATTAACCCTTTCTAACCATTTTGCATTCTGCTTCTTTGCCACGTAGACATTTTAATATTTTACCGAAAACTGACCACGTAGGGATTCTCAATATTACATTCTGCACATTACACAGTGGGTTGTACTCAGTCCATATCTTATGTTACATTCTGCACATTACAAGGTGGGTTGGACTAAGTCCATATCTGAAATTACATTCTGCACATCACAAGGTGGGTTGGACTCAGTCCATATCTTATATTACATTCTGCACATTACACAGTGGGTTGGATTCAGTACATATCTTATATCTCATTCTGCACATTACAAGGTGGGTTGGACTCAGTCCATATCTTATATTACATTCTGTACAATACACAGTGGGTTGGACTCATCCCATATCTTATTTTACATTTTGTACAATACACAGTGGGTTGGACTCAGTAGAAATCTTACATTACATTCTGTATAATACACAGTGGGGTGGACTCAGTCCATATCTTATTTTACATTCTGGACAATACACAGTGGGGTGGACTCTGTACATATCTTATATCACATTCTGCACATTACAAGGTGGGTTGGACTCAGTCCATATCTTATATTACATTCTGTACAATACAAGGTGGGTTGGACTCAGACCATATCTTATATTACATTCTGTACAATACACAGTGGGTTGGACTCAGCCCATATCTTATATTACATTCTGTACAATACACAGTGGATTGGACTCAGACCATATCTTATATTACATTATGTACAATACACAGTGGGTTGGACTCAGCCCATATCTTATATTACGTTCTGTACAATACACAGTGGGTTGGACTCAGTCCATATCTGATATTACATTCTGCACATTACAAGGTGGGTTGGACTCAGTCCATATCTTGTGTTAAATTATGTACAATCCACAGTGGGTTGGACTCAGACCATAATCTTATATTACATTCTGCACATCACAAAGTGGGGTGGACTCAGTCCATTACTTACATTACATTCTGTACATCACACAGTGGGTTGGACTCAGTACATATCTTATATTACATTCTGCACATTACACAGTGGGTTGGACTCAGTCCATATCTTATATTACATTCTGCACAATGCACGGTTGGTTGGACTCAGTCCATATCTTATATTACATTCTGTATATTACAAGGTGGGTTGGACTCAGTAAATATCTTATATTGCATTCTGCACATCACACGGTTGGTTGGACTCAGCAAATATCTTAGATTACATTCTGTACAATACACAGTGGGGTGGACTCAGTCCATATCTTATTTTACATTCTGGACAATACACAGTGGGGTGGACTCTGTACATATCTTATATCACATTCTGCACATTACAAGGTGGGTTGGACTCAGTCCATATCTTATATTACATTCTGTACAATACAAGGTGGGTTGGACTCAGACCATATCTTATATTACATTCTGTACAATACACAGTGGGTTGGACTCAGCCCATATCTTATATTACATTCTGTACAATACACAGTGGATTGGACTCAGACCATATCTTATATTACATTCTGTACAATACACAGTGGGTTGGACTCAGCCCATATCTTATATTACGTTCTGTACAATACACAGTGGGTTGGACTCAGTCCATATCTGATATTACATTCTGCACATTACAAGGTGGGTTGGACTCAGTCCATATCTTGTGTTAAATTATGTACAATCCACAGTGGGTTGGACTCAGACCATAATCTTATATTACATTCTGCACATCACACAGTGGGGTGGACTCAGTCCATTACTTACATTACATTCTGTACATCACACAGTGGGTTGGACTCAGTACATATCTTATATTACATTCTGCACATTACACAGTGGGTTGGACTCAGTCCATATCTTATATTACATTCTGCACAATGCACGGTTGGTTGGACTCAGTCCATATCTTATATTACATTCTGTATATTACAAGGTGGGTTGGACTCAGTAAATATCTTATATTGCATTCTGCACATCACACGGTTGGTTGGACTCAGCAAATATCTTAGATTACATTCTGTACAATACACAGTGGGGTGGACTCAGTCCATATCTTATATTACATTCCGCACATTACGCAGTGGGTTGGACTCAGTCCATATCTTACATTACATTCTGCACAATACACAGTGGGTTGGACTCAGTCCATATCTTATATTACATTCTGTACAATACACAGTGGGTTGGACTCAGTCCATATCTTATATTACATTCCGTACAATACACAGTGGATTGGACTCAGACCATATCTTATATTACATTCTGTACAATACACAGTGGGTTGGACTCAGCCCATATCTTATATTATATTCTGTACAATACACAGTGGGTTGGACTCAGTCCATATCTTATATCACATTCTGCACATTACAAGGTGGGTTGGACTCAGTCCATATCTTGTGTTAAATTATGTACAATACACAGTGGGTTGGACTCAGACCATATCTTATATTACATTCTGCACATCACACAGTGGGGTGGACTCAGTCCATATCTTATATTACATTCTGTACATTACACAGTGGGTTGGACTCAGTACATATTTTATATTACATTCTGCACATTACACAGTGGGTTGGACTCAGTCCATATCTTATATTACATTCTGCACAATACACGGTTGGTTGGACTCAGTCCATATCTGATATTACATTCTGTATATTACAAGGTGGGTTGGACTCAGTCCATATATTATATTACATTCTGTACAATACACAGTGGGTTGGACTCACTCCATATCTTATATTACATTCTGCACATTGCGCAGTGGGTTGGACTCAGTACATATCTTATTTTACATTCTGGACAATACACAGTGGGGTGGACTCAGTCCATATCTTATATTTCATTCCGCACATTACGCAGTGGGTTGGACTCAGCCCATATCTTATATTACATTCTGCACATTACAAGGTGGGTTGGACTCAGTCCATATCTGAAATTACATTCTGCACATTACAAGGTGGGTTGGACTCAGTCCATATCTTATATTACATTCTGTACAATACACAGTGGGTTGCACTCAGCCCAGATGTTATATTACATTCTGCACAATACACAGTGGGGTGGACTCAGTCCATATCTTATATTACATTCCGCACATTACGCAGTGGGTTGGACTCAGTCCATATCTTATATTACATTCTGTACAATACACAGTGGGGTGGACTCAGTCCATATCTTATATTACATTCCGTACAATACACAGTGGGTTGGACTCAGACCATATCTTATATTACATTCTGCACATTACAAGGTGGGTTGGACACAGTCCATATCTGATATTACATTCTGCACATTGCACAGTGGGGTGGACTCAGTCCATATCTTATATTACATTCTGTACAATACAAGGTGGGTTGGACTCAGTAAATATCTTATATTACATTCTGTACAATACACAGTGGGGTGGACTCAGTCCATATCTTATTTTACATTCTGGACAATACACAGTGGGGTGGACTCAGTACATATCTTATATCACATTCTGCACATTACAAGGTGGGTTGGACTCAGTCCATATCTTATATTACATTCTGTACAATACAAGGTGGGTTGGACTCAGTAAATATCATATTGCATTCTGCACATCACACGGTTGGTTGGACTCAGTCCATAACTTATATTACATTCCGCACATTGCGCAGTGGGTTGGACTCAGTCCATATCTTACATTACATTCTGTACAATACACAGTGGGTTGGACTCAGTCCATATCTTATATTACATTGCGTAGAATACACAGTGGATTGGACTCAGACCATATCTTATATTACATTCTGTACAATACACAGTGGGTTGGACTCAGCCCATATCTTATATTACATTCTGCACATCACACAGTGGGGTGGACTCAGTCCATATCTTATATTACATTCTGTACATTACACAGTGGGTTGGACTCAGTACATATCTTATATTACATTCTGCACATTACACAGTGGGTTGGACTCAGTCCATATCTTATATTACATTCTGTATATTACAAGGTGGGTTGGACTCAGTCCATATATCATATTACATTCTGTACAATACACAGTGGGTTGGACTCAGTACATATCTTATTTTACATTCTGGACAATACACAGTGGGGTGGACTCAGTCCATATCTTATATTTCATTCCGCACATGAAGCAGTGGGTTGGACTCAGCCCATATCTTATATTACATTCTGCACATTGCAAGGTGGGGTGGACTCAGTCCATATGTTATATTACATTCTGCACAATACACATTGGGTTGGACTCAGTACATATCTTATATTACATTCCGCACATGAAGCAGTGGGTTGGACTCAGTCCATATCTTTTATTACATTCTGCACATGACACAGTGGGGTGGACTCAGTACATATCTTATATCACATTCTGCACATTACAAGGTGGGTTGGACTCAGTCAATATCTTATATTACATTCTGTAAAATACAAGGTGGGTTGGACTCAGTAAATATCTTATATTGCATTCTGCACATCACAAGGTTGGTTGGACTCAGCCCATATCTTATATTACATTCTGTACAATACACAGTGGATTGGACTCAGACCATATCTTATATTACATTCTGTACAATACACAGTGGGTTGGACTCAGCCCATATCTTATATTACGTTCTGTACAATACACAGTGGGTTGGACTCAGTCCATATCTGATATTACATTCTGCACATTACAAGGTGGGTTGGACTCAGTCCATATCTTGTGTTAAATTATGTACAATCCACAGTGGGTTGGACTCAGACCATAATCTTATATTACATTCTGCACATCACACAGTGGGGTGGACTCAGTCCATTACTTACATTACATTCTGTACATCACACAGTGGGTTGGACTCAGTACATATCTTATATTACATTCTGCACATTACACAGTGGGTTGGACTCAGTCCATATCTTATATTACATTCTGCACAATGCACGGTTGGTTGGACTCAGTCCATATCTTATATTACATTCTGTATATTACAAGGTGGGTTGGACTCAGTAAATATCTTATATTGCATTCTGCACATCACACGGTTGGTTGGACTCAGCAAATATCTTAGATTACATTCTGTACAATACACAGTGGGGTGGACTCAGTCCATATCTTATATTACATTCCGCACATTACGCAGTGGGTTGGACTCAGTCCATATCTTACATTACATTCTGCACAATACACAGTGGGTTGGACTCAGTCCATATCTTATATTACATTCTGTACAATACACAGTGGGTTGGACTCAGTCCATATCTTATATTACATTCCGTACAATACACAGTGGATTGGACTCAGACCATATCTTATATTACATTCTGTACAATACACAGTGGGTTGGACTCAGCCCATATCTTATATTATATTCTGTACAATACACAGTGGGTTGGACTCAGTCCATATCTTATATCACATTCTGCACATTACAAGGTGGGTTGGACTCAGTCCATATCTTGTGTTAAATTATGTACAATACACAGTGGGTTGGACTCAGACCATATCTTATATTACATTCTGCACATCACACAGTGGGGTGGACTCAGTCCATATCTTATATTACATTCTGTACATTACACAGTGGGTTGGACTCAGTACATATTTTATATTACATTCTGCACATTACACAGTGGGTTGGACTCAGTCCATATCTTATATTACATTCTGCACAATACACGGTTGGTTGGACTCAGTCCATATCTGATATTACATTCTGTATATTACAAGGTGGGTTGGACTCAGTCCATATATTATATTACATTCTGTACAATACACAGTGGGTTGGACTCACTCCATATCTTATATTACATTCTGCACATTGCGCAGTGGGTTGGACTCAGTACATATCTTATTTTACATTCTGGACAATACACAGTGGGGTGGACTCAGTCCATATCTTATATTTCATTCCGCACATTACGCAGTGGGTTGGACTCAGCCCATATCTTATATTACATTCTGCACATTACAAGGTGGGTTGGACTCAGTCCATATCTGAAATTACATTCTGCACATTACAAGGTGGGTTGGACTCAGTCCATATCTTATATTACATTCTGTACAATACACAGTGGGTTGCACTCAGCCCAGATGTTATATTACATTCTGCACAATACACAGTGGGGTGGACTCAGTCCATATCTTATATTACATTCCGCACATTACGCAGTGGGTTGGACTCAGTCCATATCTTATATTACATTCTGTACAATACACAGTGGGGTGGACTCAGTCCATATCTTATATTACATTCCGTACAATACACAGTGGGTTGGACTCAGACCATATCTTATATTACATTCTGCACATTACAAGGTGGGTTGGACACAGTCCATATCTGATATTACATTCTGCACATTGCACAGTGGGGTGGACTCAGTCCATATCTTATATTACATTCTGTACAATACAAGGTGGGTTGGACTCAGTAAATATCTTATATTACATTCTGTACAATACACAGTGGGGTGGACTCAGTCCATATCTTATTTTACATTCTGGACAATACACAGTGGGGTGGACTCAGTACATATCTTATATCACATTCTGCACATTACAAGGTGGGTTGGACTCAGTCCATATCTTATATTACATTCTGTACAATACAAGGTGGGTTGGACTCAGTAAATATCATATTGCATTCTGCACATCACACGGTTGGTTGGACTCAGTCCATAACTTATATTACATTCCGCACATTGCGCAGTGGGTTGGACTCAGTCCATATCTTACATTACATTCTGTACAATACACAGTGGGTTGGACTCAGTCCATATCTTATATTACATTGCGTACAATACACAGTGGATTGGACTCAGACCATATCTTATATTACATTCTGTACAATACACAGTGGGTTGGACTCAGCCCATATCTTATATTACATTCTGCACATCACACAGTGGGGTGGACTCAGTCCATATCTTATATTACATTCTGTACATTACACAGTGGGTTGGACTCAGTACATATCTTATATTACATTCTGCACATTACACAGTGGGTTGGACTCAGTCCATATCTTATATTACATTCTGTATATTACAAGGTGGGTTGGACTCAGTCCATATATCATATTACATTCTGTACAATACACAGTGGGTTGGACTCAGTACATATCTTATTTTACATTCTGGACAATACACAGTGGGGTGGACTCAGTCCATATCTTATATTTCATTCCGCACATGAAGCAGTGGGTTGGACTCAGCCCATATCTTATATTACATTCTGCACATTGCAAGGTGGGGTGGACTCAGTCCATATGTTATATTACATTCTGCACAATACACATTGGGTTGGACTCAGTACATATCTTATATTACATTCCGCACATGAAGCAGTGGGTTGGACTCAGTCCATATCTTTTATTACATTCTGCACATGACACAGTGGGGTGGACTCAGTACATATCTTATATCACATTCTGCACATTACAAGGTGGGTTGGACTCAGTCAATATCTTATATTACATTCTGTAAAATACAAGGTGGGTTGGACTCAGTAAATATCTTATATTGCATTCTGCACATCACAAGGTTGGTTGGACTCAGTCCATATCTTATATTACATTCTGTACATTACACAGTGGGTTGGACTCAGTACATATCTTATATTACATTCTGTACATTACAAGGTGGGTTGGACTCAGTCCATATCTTATATCACATTCTGTACAATACAAGGTGGGTTGGACTCAGTAAATATCTTATATTGCATTCTGGACAATACACAGTGGGGTGGACTCAGTACATATCTTATATTACATTCTGTGCATGACACGGTGGAGTGGACTCAGTCCATATCTTATATTATATTCTGTACAATACACGATGGGTTGGAATCAGTCCATATCTTATATTACATTCTGTACAATACACAGTGGGCTGGACTCAGTTCATATCTTATGTTACATTCTGTACATTACAAGGTGGATTGGAGTCAGCCCATATCTTATATTACATTCTGCACATTACAAGGTGGGTTGGACACAGTCCATATCTGATATTACATTCTGCACATTGCACAGTGGGGTGGACTCAGTCCATATCTTATATTACATTCTGTACAATACACAGTGTGTTGGACTCAGTCCATATCTTATATTACATTCTGTACAATACACAGTGGGTTGGACTCAGTCCATATCTTATATTACATTCTGCACATTGCACAGTGGGTTGGACTCAGTACATATCTTATATTACATTCTGCACATTACACAGTGGGTTGGACTCAGTCCATATCTTATATTACATTCTGGACAATACACAGTGGGGTGGACTCAGTACATATCTTATATTACATTCTGCACATTACAAGGTGGGTTGGACTCAGTAAATATCTTATATTGCATTCTGCACATTACAAGGTGGGTTGGACTCAGTCCATATCTTGTGTTAAATTATGTACAATACACAGTGGGTTGGACTCAGACCATATCTTACATCACATTCTGCACATAACACAGTGGGGTGGACTCAGTCCATATCTTATATTACATTCTGTACATTACAGAGTGGGTTGGACTCAGTACATATCTTATATCACATTCTGCACATCACACAGTGGGGTGGACTCAGTCCATATCTTATATTACATTCAGTAAATTACACAGTGGGTTGGACTCAGTCCATATCTTATGTGACATTCTGCACATTACACAGTGGGTTGGACTCAGTCCATATCTTATATTACATTCTGCACATTGCACAGTGGGTTGGACTCAGTCCATATCTTATATTACATTCTGCACATTGCACAGTGGGTTGGACTCAGTACATATCTTATATTACATTCTGCACATTACACAGTGGGTTGGACTCAGTCCATATCTTATCTTACATTCTGGACAACACACAGTGGGGTGGACTCAGTACATATCTTATATTACATTCTGCACATTACAAGGTGGGTTGGACTCAGTAAATATCTTATATTGCATTCTGCACATCACACGGTTGGTTGGACTCAGTCCATATCTTATATTACATTCTGTACATTACACGGTGGAGTGGACTCAGTCCATATCTTATATTACATTCTGTACAATACACGATGGGTTGGACTCAGTCCATATCTTATATTACATTCTGTACAATACACAGTGGGCTGGACTCAGTTCATATCTTATGTTACATTCTGTGCATTACAAGGTGGGTTGGACACAGTCCATATCTGATATTACATTCTGCACATTGCACAGTGGGGTGGACTCAGTCCATATCTTATATTACATTCTGTACAATACAAGGTGGGTTGGACTCAGTAAATATCTTATATTACATTCTGTACAATACACAGTGGGGTGGACTCAGTCCATATCTTATTTTACATTCTGGACAATACACAGTGGGGTGGACTCAGTACATATCTTATATCACATTCTGCACATTACAAGGTGGGTTGGACTCAGTCCATATCTTATATTACATTCTGTACAATACAAGGTGGGTTGGACTCAGTAAATATCATATTGCATTCTGCACATCACACGGTTGGTTGGACTCAGTCCATAACTTATATTACATTCCGCACATTGCGCAGTGGGTTGGACTCAGTCCATATCTTACATTACATTCTGTACAATACACAGTGGGTTGGACTCAGTCCATATCTTATATTACATTGCGTACAATACACAGTGGATTGGACTCAGACCATATCTTATATTACATTCTGTACAATACACAGTGGGTTGGACTCAGCCCATATCTTATATTACATTCTGCACATCACACAGTGGGGTGGACTCAGTCCATATCTTATATTACATTCTGTACATTACACAGTGGGTTGGACTCAGTACATATCTTATATTACATTCTGCACATTACACAGTGGGTTGGACTCAGTCCATATCTTATATTACATTCTGTATATTACAAGGTGGGTTGGACTCAGTCCATATATCATATTACATTCTGTACAATACACAGTGGGTTGGACTCAGTACATATCTTATTTTACATTCTGGACAATACACAGTGGGGTGGACTCAGTCCATATCTTATATTTCATTCCGCACATGAAGCAGTGGGTTGGACTCAGCCCATATCTTATATTACATTCTGCACATTGCAAGGTGGGGTGGACTCAGTCCATATGTTATATTACATTCTGCACAATACACATTGGGTTGGACTCAGTACATATCTTATATTACATTCCGCACATGAAGCAGTGGGTTGGACTCAGTCCATATCTTTTATTACATTCTGCACATGACACAGTGGGGTGGACTCAGTACATATCTTATATCACATTCTGCACATTACAAGGTGGGTTGGACTCAGTCAATATCTTATATTACATTCTGTAAAATACAAGGTGGGTTGGACTCAGTAAATATCTTATATTGCATTCTGCACATCACAAGGTTGGTTGGACTCAGTCCATATCTTATATTACATTCTGTACATTACACAGTGGGTTGGACTCAGTACATATCTTATATTACATTCTGTACATTACAAGGTGGGTTGGACTCAGTCCATATCTTATATCACATTCTGTACAATACAAGGTGGGTTGGACTCAGTAAATATCTTATATTGCATTCTGGACAATACACAGTGGGGTGGACTCAGTACATATCTTATATTACATTCTGTGCATGACACGGTGGAGTGGACTCAGTCCATATCTTATATTATATTCTGTACAATACACGATGGGTTGGAATCAGTCCATATCTTATATTACATTCTGTACAATACACAGTGGGCTGGACTCAGTTCATATCTTATGTTACATTCTGTACATTACAAGGTGGATTGGAGTCAGCCCATATCTTATATTACATTCTGCACATTACAAGGTGGGTTGGACACAGTCCATATCTGATATTACATTCTGCACATTGCACAGTGGGGTGGACTCAGTCCATATCTTATATTACATTCTGTACAATACACAGTGTGTTGGACTCAGTCCATATCTTATATTACATTCTGTACAATACACAGTGGGTTGGACTCAGTCCATATCTTATATTACATTCTGCACATTGCACAGTGGGTTGGACTCAGTACATATCTTATATTACATTCTGCACATTACACAGTGGGTTGGACTCAGTCCATATCTTATATTACATTCTGGACAATACACAGTGGGGTGGACTCAGTACATATCTTATATTACATTCTGCACATTACAAGGTGGGTTGGACTCAGTAAATATCTTATATTGCATTCTGCACATTACAAGGTGGGTTGGACTCAGTCCATATCTTGTGTTAAATTATGTACAATACACAGTGGGTTGGACTCAGACCATATCTTACATCACATTCTGCACATAACACAGTGGGGTGGACTCAGTCCATATCTTATATTACATTCTGTACATTACAGAGTGGGTTGGACTCAGTACATATCTTATATCACATTCTGCACATCACACAGTGGGGTGGACTCAGTCCATATCTTATATTACATTCAGTAAATTACACAGTGGGTTGGACTCAGTCCATATCTTATGTGACATTCTGCACATTACACAGTGGGTTGGACTCAGTCCATATCTTATATTACATTCTGCACATTGCACAGTGGGTTGGACTCAGTCCATATCTTATATTACATTCTGCACATTGCACAGTGGGTTGGACTCAGTACATATCTTATATTACATTCTGCACATTACACAGTGGGTTGGACTCAGTCCATATCTTATCTTACATTCTGGACAACACACAGTGGGGTGGACTCAGTACATATCTTATATTACATTCTGCACATTACAAGGTGGGTTGGACTCAGTAAATATCTTATATTGCATTCTGCACATCACACGGTTGGTTGGACTCAGTCCATATCTTATATTACATTCTGTACATTACACGGTGGAGTGGACTCAGTCCATATCTTATATTACATTCTGTACAATACACGATGGGTTGGACTCAGTCCATATCTTATATTACATTCTGTACAATACACAGTGGGCTGGACTCAGTTCATATCTTATGTTACATTCTGTGCATTACAAGGTGGGTTGGACTCAGCCCATATCTTATATTACATTCTGCACATTACAAGGTGGGTTGGACACAGTCCATATCTGATATTACATTCTGCACATTGCACAGTGGGGTGGACTCAGTCCATATCTTACATTACATTCTGTACAATACAAGGTGGGTTGGACTCAGTAAATATCTTATATTACATTCTGTGCAATACACAGTGGGGTGGACTCAGTACATATCTTATATCACATTCTGCACATGACAAGGTGGGTTGGACTCAGTCCATGTCTTATATTACATTCTGTACAATACAAGGTGGGTTGGACTCAGTAAATATCTTATATTGCATTCTGCACATCACACGGTTGGTTGGACTCAGTCCATATCTTATATTACATTCTGTACAATACACAGTGGGGTGGACTCAGTCCATATCTTATATTACATTCCGCACATTACGCAGTGGGTTGGACTCAGTCCACATCTTACATTACATTCTGTACAATACACAGTGGGTTGGACTCAGTCCATATCTTATATTTCATTCTGTACAATACACAGTGGATTGGACTCAGTCCATATCTTATATTACATTCCGTACAATACACAGTGGATTGGACTCAGACCATATCTTATATTACATTCTGTACAATACACAGTGGGTTGGACTCAGCCCATATCTTATATTACATTCTGTACAATACACAGTGGGTTAGACTCAGTCCATATCTTATATTACATTCTGCACATTACAAGGTGGGTTGGACTCAGTCCATATCTTGTGTTAAATTATGTACAATACACAGTGGGTTGGACTCAGACCATACCTTATATCACATTCTGCACATCACACAGTGGGGTGGACTCAGTCCATATCTTATATTACATTCTGTACATTACACAGTGGGTTGGACTCAGTACATATCTTATATTACATTCTGCACATTACACAGTGGGTTGGACTAAGTCCATATCTTATATTACATTCTGCACAATACACGGTTGGTTGGACTCAGTCCATATCTTATATTACATTCTGTACATTACAAGGTGGGTTGGACTCAGTCCATATATCATATTACATTCTGTACAATACACAGTGGGTTGGACTCACTCCATATCTTATATTACATTCTGCACATTACAAGGTGGGTTGGACTCAGTCCATATCTTATATTACATTCTGTACAATACACAGTGGGTTGGACTTAGCCCATATGTTATATTACATTCTGCACAATACACATTGGGTTGGACTCAGTCCATACCTTATATTACATTCTGTTCAATACACATTGGGGTGGACTCAGTCCATATCTTTTATTACATTCTGCACATGACACAGTGGGGTGGACTCAGTACATATCTTATATCACATTCTGCACATGACAAGTTGGGTTGGACTCAGTCAATATCTTATATTGCATTCTGCACATCACAAGGCTGGTTGGACTCAGCCCATATGTTATATTACATTCTGCACATCACACAGTGGGGTGGACTCAGTCCATATCTTATATTACATTCTTTTCAATACACAGTGGGGTGGACTCAGTCCATATCTTATATTACATTCTGTACAATACAAGGTGGGTTGGACTCAGTAAATATCTTATATTGCATTCTGCACATCACAAGGTTGGTTGGACTCAGTCCATGTCTTATATTACATTCTGTACAATACACAGTGGGGTGGACTCACTCCATATCTTATATTACATTCCGCACATTACGCAGTGGGTTGGACTCAGTCCATATCTTACATGACATTCTGTACAATACACAGTGGGTTGGACTCAGTCCATATCTTATATTACATTCTGTACAATACACAGTGGGTTGGACTCAGTCCATATCTGATATTACATTCTGCACATTGCACAGTGGGGTGGACTCAGTCCATATCTTATATTACATTCTGTACAATACAAGGTGGGTTGGACTCAGTAAATATCTTATATTACATTCTGCACATCACACAGTGGGTTGGACTCAGTCCATATCTTATATTACATTCTGTACAATACACAGTGGGGTGGACTCAGTCCATATCTTATTTTACATTCTGGACAATACACAGTGGGGTGGACTCAGTACATATCTTATATCACATTCTGCACATTACAAGGTGGGTTGGACTCAGTCCATATCTTATATTACATTCTGTACAATACAAGGTGGGTTGGACTCAGTAAATATCATATTGCATTCTGCACATCACACGGTTGGTTGGACACAGTCCATAACTTATATTACATTCCGCACATTGCGCAGTGGGTTGGACTCAGTCCATATCTTATATTACATTGCGTACAATACACAGTGGATTGGACTCAGACCATATCTTATATTACATTCTGTACAATACACAGTGGGGTGGACTCAGTCCATATCTTATGTTACATTCTGTACATTACACAGTGGGTTGGACTCAGTACATATCTTATATTACATTCTGCACATTACACAGTGGGTTGGACTCAGTCCATATCTTATATTACATTCTGTATATTACAAGGTGGGTTGGACTCAGTCCATATATCATATTACATTCTGTACAATACACAGTGGGTTGGACTCAGTACATATCTTATTTTACATTCTGGACAATACACAGTGGGGTGGACTCAGTCCATATCTTATATTTCATTCCGCACCTGAAGCAGTGGGTTGGACTCAGCCCATATCTTATATTACATTCTGCACATTACAAGGTGGGTTGGACTCATTCCATATCTTATATTACATTCTGTACAATACACAGTGGGTTGGACTTAGCCCATATGTTATATTACATTCTGCACAATACACATTGGGTTGGACTCAGTCCATATCTTATATTACATTCTGTACAATACACAGTGGGTTGGACTTAGCCCATATGTTATATTACATTCTGCACAATACACATTGGGTTGGACTCAGTCCATATCTTATATTACATTCTGTTCAATACACAGTGGGGTGGACTCAGTCCATATCTTTTATTACATTCTGCACATGACACAGTGGGGTGGACTCAGTACATATCTTATGTCACATTCTGCACATTACAAGGTGGGTTGGACTCAGTCAATATCTTATATTACATTCTGTAAAATACAAGGTGGGTTGGACTCAGTAAATATCTTATATTGCATTCTGTACATTACAAGGTGGGTTGGACTCAGTCCATATCTTATATCACATTCTGTACATTACACAGTGGGTTGGACTCAGTACATATCTTATATTACATTCTGTACATTACAAGGTGGGTTGGACTCAGTCCATATCTTATATTACATTCTGTACATTACACAGTGGGTTGGACTCAGTACATATCTTATATTAGATTCTGTACATTACAAGGTGGGTTGGACTCAGTCCATATCTTATATCACATTCTGTACAATACAAGGTGGGTTGGACTCAGTAAATATCTTATATTGCATTCTGGACAATACACAGTGGGGTGGACTCAGTACATATCTTATATTACATTCTGGACAATACACAGTGGGGTGGACTCAGTACATATCTTATATTACATTCTGGACAATACACAGTGGGGTGGACTCAGTACATATCTTATATTACATTCTGCACATTACAAGGTGGGTTGGACTCAGTAAATATCTTATATTGCATTCTGCACATTACAAGGTGGGTTGGACTCAGTCCATATCTTGTGTCAAATTATGTACAATACACAGTGGGTTGGACTCAGACCATATCTTATATCACATTCTGCACATAACACAGTGGGGTGGACTCAGTCCATATCTTATATTACATTCTGTACATTACAGAGTGCGTTGGACTCAGACCATATCTTATATCACATTCTGCACATCACACAGTGGGGTGGACTCAGTCCATATCTTATGTTACATTCAGTAAATTACACAGTGGGTTGGACTCAGTCCATATCTTATATTACATTCTGTACATTACACAGTGGGTTGGACTCAGTCCATATCTTATATTACATTCTGTACAATACACAGTGGGGTGGATTCAGTCCATATCTTATATTACAGTTGGTACAATACACAGTGGGTTGGACTCAGCCCATATCTTATATGACATTCTGCACATTACACAGTGGGTTGGACTCAGTCCATATCTTATATTACATTCTGCACATTGCACAGTGGGTTGGACTCAGCCCATATCTTATATGACATTCTGCACATTACACAGTGGGTTGGACTCAGTACATATCTTATATTACATTCTGCACATTACACAGTGGGTTGGACTCAGTCCATATCTTATATTACATTCTGGACAACACACAGTGGGTTGGACTCAGTACATATCTTATATTACATTCTGCACATTACACAGTGGGTTGGACTCAGTACATATCTTATATTACATTCTGTACATTACAAGGTGGGTTGGACTCAGTCCATATCTTATATCACATTCTGTACAATACAAGGTGGGTTGGACTCAGTAAATATCTTATATTGCATTCTGGACAATACACAGTGGGGTGGACTCAGTACATATCTTATATTACATTCTGGACAATACACAGTGGGGTGGACTCAGTACATATCTTATATTACATTCTGGACAATACACAGTGGGGTGGACTCAGTACATATCTTATATTACATTCTGCACATTACAAGGTGGGTTGGACTCAGTAAATATCTTATATTGCATTCTGCACATTACAAGGTGGGTTGGACTCAGTCCATATCTTGTGTTAAATTATGTACAATACACAGTGGGTTGGACTCAGACCATATCTTATATCACATTCTGCACATAACACAGTGGGGTGGACTCAGTCCATATCTTATATTACATTCTGTACATTACAGAGTGGGTTGGACTCAGACCATATCTTATATCACATTCTGCACATCACACAGTGGGGTGGACTCAGTCCATATCTTATGTTACATTCAGTAAATTACACAGTGGGTTGGACTCAGTCCATATCTTATATTACATTCTGTACATTACACAGTGGGTTGGACTCAGTCCATATCTTATATTACATTCTGTACAATACACAGTGGGGTGGATTCAGTCCATATCTTATATTACAGTTGGTACAATACACAGTGGGTTGGACTCAGCCCATATCTTATATGACATTCTGCACACTACACAGTGGGTTGGACTCAGTCCATATCTTATATTACATTCTGCACATTGCACAGTGGGTTGGACTCAGTCCATATCTTATATTACATTCTGCACATTGCACAGTGGGTTGGACTCAGTACATATCTTATATTACATTCTGCACATTACACAGTGGGTTGGACTCAGTCCATATCTTATATTACATTCTGGACAACACACAGTGGGGTGGACTCAGTACATATCTTATATTTCATTCTGCACATTACAAGGTGGGTTGGACTCAGTAAATATCTTATATTGCATTCTGCACATCACACGGTTGGTTGGACTCAGTCCATATCTTATATTACATTCTGTACATTACACGGTGGAGTGGACTCAGTCCATATCTTATATTACATTCTGTACAATACACGATGGGTTGGACTCAGTCCATATCTTATATTACATTCTGTACAATACACAGTGGGCTGGACTCAGTTCATATCTTATGTTACATTCTGTGCATTACAAGGTGGGTTGGACTCAGCCCATATCTTATATTACATTCTGCACATTACAAGGTGGGTTGGACACAGTCCATATCTGATATTACATTCTGCACATTGCACAGTGGGGTGGACTCAGTCCATATCTTACATTACATTCTGTACAATACAAGGTGGGTTGGACTCAGTAAATATCTTATATTACATTCTGTGCAATACATAGTGGGGTGGACTCAGTCCATATCTTATTTTACATTTTGGACAATACACAGTGGGGTGGACTCAGTACATATCTTATATCACATTCTGCACATTACAAGGTGGGTTGGACTCAGTCCATATCTTATATTACATTCTGTACAATACAAGGTGGGTTGGACTCAGTAAATATCTTATATTGCATTCTGCACATCACACGGTTGGTTGGACTCAGTCCATATCTTATATTACATTCTGTACAATACACAGTGGGGTGGACTCAGTCCATATCTTATATTACATTCCGCACATTACGCAGTGGGTTGGACTCAGTCCACATCTTACATTACATTCTGTGCAATACACAGTGGGTTGGACTCAGTCCATATCTTATATTTCATTCTGTACAATACACAGTGGATTGGACTCAGTCCATATCTTATATTACATTCCGTACAATACACAGTGGATTGGACTCAGACCATATCTTATATTACATTCTGCACAATACACAGTGGGTTGGACTCAGCCCATATCTTATATCACATTCTGCACATCACACAGTGGGGTGGACTCAGTCCATATCTTATATTACATTCTGTACATTACACAGGGGGTTGGACTCAGTACATATCTTATATTACATTCTGCACATTACACAGTGGGTTGGACTAAGTCCATATCTTATATTACATTCTGCACAATACACGGTTGGTTGGACTCAGTCCATATCTTATATTACATTCTGTATATTACAAGGTGGGTTGGACTCAGTACATATCTTATATTACATTCTGCACATTACACAGTGGGTTGGACTCAGTCCATATCTTATATTACATTCTGGACAACACACAGTGGGTTGGACTCAGTACATATCTTATATTACATTCTGCACATTACACAGTGGGTTGGACTCAGTACATATCTTATATTACATTCTGTACATTACAAGGTGGGTTGGACTCAGTCCATATCTTATATCACATTCTGTACAATACAAGGTGGGTTGGACTCAGTAAATATCTTATATTGCATTCTGGACAATACACAGTGGGGTGGACTCAGTACATATCTTATATTACATTCTGGACAATACACAGTGGGGTGGACTCAGTACATATCTTATATTACATTCTGGACAATACACAGTGGGGTGGACTCAGTACATATCTTATATTACATTCTGCACATTACAAGGTGGGTTGGACTCAGTAAATATCTTATATTGCATTCTGCACATTACAAGGTGGGTTGGACTCAGTCCATATCTTGTGTTAAATTATGTACAATACACAGTGGGTTGGACTCAGACCATATCTTATATCACATTCTGCACATAACACAGTGGGGTGGACTCAGTCCATATCTTATATTACATTCTGTACATTACAGAGTGGGTTGGACTCAGACCATATCTTATATCACATTCTGCACATCACACAGTGGGGTGGACTCAGTCCATATCTTATGTTACATTCAGTAAATTACACAGTGGGTTGGACTCAGTCCATATCTTATATTACATTCTGTACATTACACAGTGGGTTGGACTCAGTCCATATCTTATATTACATTCTGTACAATACACAGTGGGGTGGATTCAGTCCATATCTTATATTACAGTTGGTACAATACACAGTGGGTTGGACTCAGCCCATATCTTATATGACATTCTGCACATTACACAGTGGGTTGGACTCAGTCCATATCTTATATTACATTCTGCACATTGCACAGTGGGTTGGACTCAGTCCATATCTTATATTACATTCTGCACATTGCACAGTGGGTTGGACTCAGTACATATCTTATATTACATTCTGCACATTACACAGTGGGTTGGACTCAGTCCATATCTTATATTACATTCTGGACAACACACAGTGGGGTGGACTCAGTACATATCTTATATTTCATTCTGCACATTACAAGGTGGGTTGGACTCAGTAAATATCTTATATTGCATTCTGCACATCACACGGTTGGTTGGACTCAGTCCATATCTTATATTACATTCTGTACATTACACGGTGGAGTGGACTCAGTCCATATCTTATATTACATTCTGTACAATACACGATGGGTTGGACTCAGTCCATATCTTATATTACATTCTGTACAATACACAGTGGGCTGGACTCAGTTCATATCTTATGTTACATTCTGTGCATTACAAGGTGGGTTGGACTCAGCCCATATCTTATATTACATTCTGCACATTACAAGGTGGGTTGGACACAGTCCATATCTGATATTACATTCTGCACATTGCACAGTGGGGTGGACTCAGTCCATATCTTACATTACATTCTGTACAATACAAGGTGGGTTGGACTCAGTAAATATCTTATATTACATTCTGTGCAATACATAGTGGGGTGGACTCAGTCCATATCTTATTTTACATTTTGGACAATACACAGTGGGGTGGACTCAGTACATATCTTATATCACATTCTGCACATTACAAGGTGGGTTGGACTCAGTCCATATCTTATATTACATTCTGTACAATACAAGGTGGGTTGGACTCAGTAAATATCTTATATTGCATTCTGCACATCACACGGTTGGTTGGACTCAGTCCATATCTTATATTACATTCTGTACAATACACAGTGGGGTGGACTCAGTCCATATCTTATATTACATTCCGCACATTACGCAGTGGGTTGGACTCAGTCCACATCTTACATTACATTCTGTGCAATACACAGTGGGTTGGACTCAGTCCATATCTTATATTTCATTCTGTACAATACACAGTGGATTGGACTCAGTCCATATCTTATATTACATTCCGTACAATACACAGTGGATTGGACTCAGACCATATCTTATATTACATTCTGCACAATACACAGTGGGTTGGACTCAGCCCATATCTTATATCACATTCTGCACATCACACAGTGGGGTGGACTCAGTCCATATCTTATATTACATTCTGTACATTACACAGGGGGTTGGACTCAGTACATATCTTATATTACATTCTGCACATTACACAGTGGGTTGGACTAAGTCCATATCTTATATTACATTCTGCACAATACACGGTTGGTTGGACTCAGTCCATATCTTATATTACATTCTGTATATTACAAGGTGGGTTGGACTCAGTCCATATATCATATTACATTCTGTACAATACAGAGTGGGTTGGACTCACTCCATATCTTATATTACATTCTGCACATTACAAGGTGGGTTGGACTCAGTCCATATCTTATATTACATTCTGTACAATACACAGTGGGTTGGACTCAGCCCATATGTTATATTACATTCTGCACAATACACATTGGGTTGGACTCAGTCCATACCTTATATTACATTCTGTTCAATACACATTGGGGTGGACTCAGTCCATATCTTTTATTACATTCTGCACATGACACAGTGGGGTGGACTCAGTACATATCTTATATCACATTCTGCACATGACAAGTTGGGTTGGACTCAGTCAATATCTTATATTACATTCTGTCCAATACAAGGTGGGTTGGACTCAGTAAATATCTTATATTGCATTCTGCACATCACAAGGCTGGTTGGACTCAGTCCATATCTTATATTACATTCTGTACAATACACAGTGGGGTGGACTCAGTCCATATCTTATATTACATTCCGCACATTACGCAGTGGTTTGGACTCAGTCCATATCTTACATGACATTCTGTACAATACACAGTGGGTTGGACTCAGTCCATATCTTATATTACATTCTGTACAATACACAGTGGGTTGGACTCAGTCCATATCTTATGTTACATTCCGTACAATACACAGTGGATTGGACTCAGACCATATCTTATATCACATTCTGTACAATACACAGTGGGTTGGACTCAGCCCATATCTTATATTACATTCTGTACAATACACAGTGGGTTGGACTCAGTCCATATCTTATATTACATTCTGCACATTACAAGGTGGGTTGGACTCAGTCCATATCTTGTGTTAAATTATGTACAATACACAGTGGGTTGGACTCAGACCATATCTTATATTACATTCTGCACATCACACAGTGGGGTGGACTCAGTCCATATCTTATATTACATTCTGTACATTACACAGTGGGTTGGACTCAGTACATATCTTATATTACATTCTGTACATTACACGGTGGAGTGGACTCAGTCCATATCTTATATTACATTCTGTACAATACACGATGGGTTGGACTCAGTCCATATCTTATATTACATTCTGTACAATACACAGTGGGCTGGACTCAGTTCATATCTTATGTTACATTCTGTACATTACAAGGTGGGTTGGAGTCAGCCCATATCTTATATTACATTCTGCACATTACAAGGTGGGTTGGACACAGTCCATATCTGATATTACATTCTGCACATTGCACAGTGGGGTGGACTCAGTCCATATCTTATATTACATTCTGTACAATACACAGTGTGTTGGACTCAGTCCATATCTTATATTACATTCTGCACATTGCACAGTGGGCTGGACTCAGTCCATATCTTATCTCACATTCTGTACAATACACAGTGTGTTGGACTCAGCCCATATCTTATATTACATTCTGTACATTACACAGTGGGTTGGACTCAGTCCATATCTTATATTACATTCTGTACAATACACAGTGGGTTGGACTCAGTCCATATCTTATATTACATTCTGTACAATACACAGTGGGTTGGACTCAGTCCATACCTTATATTACATTCAGTACATTACACAGTGGGTTGGACTCAGTACATATCTTATATTACATTCTGTACAATACACAGTGGGTTGGACTCAGTCCATATCTTACGTTACATTATGTACAATGCACAGTGGGTTGGACTCAGCCCATATCTAAAATTACATTCTGTACAATACACAGTGGGTTGGACTCAGTCCATATCTTATATTACATTCTGCACATTACACAGTGGGTTGGACTCAGTCCATATCTTATATTACATTCTGTACAATACAAGGTGGGTTGGACTCAGTAAATATCTTATATTGCATTCTGCACATCACACGGTTGGTTGGACTCAGTCTTTTTATTATATTACATTCCGCACATTACGCAGTGGGTTGGACTCAGTCCATATCTTATATTACATTCTGCACATTACAAGCTGGGTTGGACTCAGTCCAGATCTGAAATTACATTCTGCACATTACAAGGTGGTTTGGACTCAGTCCAGATCTGAAATTACATTCTTTTCAATACACAGTGGGGTGGACTCAGTCCATATCTTATATTACATTCTTTTCAATACACAGTGGAGTGGACTCAGTCCATATCTTATATTACATTCTGTACAATACAAGGTGGGTTGGACTCAGTAAATATCTTATATTGCATTCTGCACATCACAAGGTTGGTTGGACTCAGTCCATATCTTATATTACATTCTGTACAATACACAGTGGGGTGGACTCACTCCATATCTTATATTACATTCCGCACATTACGCAGTGGGTTGGACTCAGTCCATATCTTACATGACATTCTGTACAATACACAGTGGGTTGGACTCAGTCCATATCTTATATTACATTCTGCACATTACAAGGTGGGTTGGACTCAGTCCATATCTTGTGTTAAATTATGTACAATACACAGTGGGTTGGACTCAGACCATATCTTATATTACGTTCTGCACATCACACAGTGGGGTGGACTCAGTCCATATCTTATATTACATTCTGTACATTACACAGTGGGTTGGACTCAGTACATATCTTATATTACATTCTGTACATTACACGGTGGAGTGGACTCAGTCCATATCTTATATTACATTCTGTACAATACACGATGGGTTGGACTCAGTCCATATCTTATATTACATTCTGTACAATACACAGTGGGCTGGACTCAGTTCATATCTTATGTTACATTCTGTACATTACAAGGTGGGTTGGAGTCAGCCCATATCTTATATTACATTCTGCACATTACAAGGTGGGTTGGACACAGTCCATATCTGATATTACATTCCGCACATTGCACAGTGGGATGGACTCAGTCCATATCTTATATTACATTCTGTACAATACACAGTGTGTTGGACTCAGTCCATATCTTATATTACATTCTGCACATTACACAGTGGGTTGGACTCAGTCCATATCTTATATTACATTCTGCACATTGCACAGTGGGTTGGACTCAGTCCATATCTTATATTACATTCAGTACATTACACAGTGGGTTGGACTCAGTCCATATCTTTTATTACATTCTGTACAATACACAGTGGGTTGGACTCAGTCCATACCTTATATTACATTCAGTACATTACACAGTGGGTTGGACTCAGTACATATCTTATATTACATTCTGTACAATACACAGTGGGTTGGACTGAGTCCATATCTTACGTTACATTATGTACAATGCACAGTGGGTTGGACTCAGCCCATATCTAAAATTACATTCTGTACAATACACAGTGGGTTGGACTCAGTCCATATCTTATATTACATTCTGCACATTACACAGTGGGTTGGACTCAGTCCATATCTTATATTGCATTCTGTACAATACACAGTGGGTTGGTCTCAGTCCATATCTTATATTGCATTCTGTACAATGCACAGTGGGGTGGACTCAGTCCATATCTTATGTTACATTCCGTACAATACACATTGGATTGGACTCAGACCATATCTTATATTACATTCTGCACATTACAAGGTGGGTTGGACTCAGTCCATATCTTATATTACATTCTGTACAATACAAGGTGGTTTGGACTCAGTAAATATCTTATATTGCATTCTGCACATCACACGGTTGGTTGGACTCAGTCCATATATTATATTACATTCCGCACATTACGCAGTGGGTTGGACTCAGTCCATATCTTATATTACATTCTGCACATTACAAGGTGGGTTGGACTCAGTCCAGATCTGAAATCACATTCTGCACATTACAAGGTGGTTTGGACTCAGTCCAGATCTGAAATTACATTCTGTACAATACACAGTGGGTTGGACTCAGTCCATACCTTGTATTGCATTCTTTTCAATACACAGTGGGGTGGACTCAGTCCATATCTTATATTACATTCTTTTCAATACACACTGGAGTGGACTCAGTCCATATCTTATATTACATTCTGTACAATACACAGTGGGGTGGACTCAGTCCATATCTTATATTACATTCTGCACATTACAAGGTGGGTTGGACTCAGTCCATATCTCATATTACATTCTGCACATTGCACAGTGGGGTGGACTCAGTCCATATCTTATATTACATTCTGTACAATATACAGTGGGGTGGACTCAGTCCATAACTTATATTACAGTCTGTACAATATACAGTGTGTTGTACTCAGTCCATATCTTATATTACATTCTGGACAATACAAGATGGGTTGGACTCAGTCCATATCTTATATTTCATTCTGCACATTACAAGGTTGGGTGGACACAGTAAATATCTTACATTACATTCTGTATATTACAAGGTGAGGTGGACTCAGTCCATATCTTATCGTACATTCTGTACAATACAAGATGGGTTGGACTCACTCCATATCTTATATTAGATTCTGCACATTACAAGGTTGGTTGGACCCAGTCCATATCTTATATTACATTCTGTACAATATACAGTGGGTTGGACTCAGTCCATATCTTATATTACAGTCTGTACAATACACAGTGGGGTGGACTCAGTCCATATCTTATCGTACATTCTGTACAATACAAGATGGGTTGGACTCACTCCATATCTTATATTAGATTCTGCACATTACAAGGTTGGTTGGACTCAGTCCATATCTTATATTACATTCTGTACAATACACAGTGGATTGGACTCAGTCCATATCTTATATTACATTCTGTACAATACACAGTGGGTTGGACTCACTCCATATCTTATATTACATTCTGTACAATACAAGGTGAGGTGGACCCAGTAAATATCTTATATTACATTCTGTATATTACAAGGTGAGGTGGACTCAGTCCATATCTTATATTACATTCTGGACAATACAAGGTGAGGTAGATGTCGAGATTGAACAGGGAGGGGCGAGTTTCTAATTCAAAAAGGAGAAAACAGTTGAGGGAAAAGCTGTTGACCTTTCGCTGACAGCAACTGCCAGAATTAAAGTTGCAACAATGTCCAGAGCAGATGTGGGCGAGGCCCAGGGACAGAAGAGAAAACACACCCAGGGGGAGGGTTGGACCCTGCAGCAAACACTGAGCAGCTCAGACAGGCAGTGCGGCACCGGTTAGAGGCATTCAGAGGAAAGGCAGGGGAGAAACAAGCTGCAGACTTGGATTAGGGAGAGATTCTGTGCAACTGGGGGAGTGTGAGAGAGGGAGAGAGAGAGGGATTGAGAGAGGGAGAGAGAGAGAGAATGAGAGGGAGAGGGAGGGAGAGAGGGAGGGAGAGTGGGAGGGAGGGAGAGTGAGAGAGAGTGAGAGAGGGAGTGGGAGAAAGAGTGAGGGGGGAGAAAAAGAGAGAGTGAGAGAGGGTGTGGGAGGGAGGGAGTTCTGGCCTCTTGCTGTGCCTTTTTAATCCCTTGCTTTTGTATTTTAATCAATTCCCTCTCTCCCCTCAGGAATCATTTTGATGAAATGCTGCAAGGAGATGATCCAGAAAGAGACATTTTGTGAGGAGGAGGAGGAGTGGGAGAAATCCTGGGCCAAGCATCGTTCTCTCCGCTGGGGACTGACTGACTGAGACCTTCACCACAGCCTGGACCTGATGGGGAGCACGTGAGTAATGTCTGGGTTACTCTGGGGTCACTGGGTGCACACTGGAATCACTGGGACATTGAGGGGACACTGGGGGGGTCACTGGGACATCGTTGTGGTAGTGCTTATTGTTGTGGTGGTGGTCTGAACATCAAGACTGCCACTCTGGCATCACTCTGGCATGACTGGGTGCAAGCTGGGAACCCTGGCTGCACCCTGGCATCATTCTGGGTTGACTGCGGGATCACTGGGGACACTCTGTTGGCTACTCATTAAATATCTGGTGTTCTCATAACATATCTTACATTACATTTTGGACAATACACAGTGGGGTGGACTCAGCACATATCTTAAATAACATTCTGCACATTAGCAGGTGGGTTGGACTGAGTCCATATCTCATATTACAATCTGCACATTGCAAGGTGGGTTGGACTCAGTCCATATCTCATATTACATTCTGTACAATACACAGTGGGTTGGACTCAGTCCATATCTTATATTACATTCTGTACATTACACAGTGGGTGGGACTCAGTCCATATCTTATATTGCATTCTGCACATTACACAGTGGGTTGGACTCAGACCATATCTTATATTACATTCTGTACATTACACAGTGGGTTGGACTCAGCCCATATGTTATATTACATTCTGTGCAATACACAAAGGGTTGTACTCAGTCCATATCTTATATTACATTCTGTACAATACACAGTGGGTTGGACTCAGTCCATATCTTATATTACATTCTGCACATCACACAGTGGGGTGGACTCAGCCCATATCTTTCATTACATTCTGTACAACACACAGTGGGTTGGACTCAGTCCATATCTTATGTCATATTCTGTACAATGCACAGTGGGTTGGACTCAGTCCATATCTTATATTACATTCTGCACAATACACACTGGGTTGGACTCAGTCCATATCTTATATTCCAGTCTGTACAATGCACAGTGGGGTGGACTCAGTCCATATCTTATATTACATTCTGTACAATACACAGTGGGGTGGACTCAGCCCATATCTTATATTACATTCTGTACAATACACAGTGGGGTGGACTCAGTCCATATCTTATATGACATTCTGTACAATACACAGTGGGTTGGACTCAGTCCATATCTTATATTACAGTCTGTACAATACAAGATGGGTTGGACTCACTCCATATCTTATATTACATTCTGCACATTACAAGGTTGGGTGGACCCAGTACCTATCTTATATTCCATTCTGTACAATACACAGTGGGGTGGACTCAGTCCATATCTTATATTACATTCTGTACAATACACAGTGGGTTGGACTCAGTCCATATCTTATATTACATTCTGTACAATACAGAGTGGGTTGGACTCAGTCCATATCTTATATTACAGTCTGTACAATACACAGTGGGGTGGACTCAGCCCATATCTTACATTGCATTCTGTACAATACACAGTGGGTTGGACTCAGTCCATATCTTACATTGCATTCTGTTCAATACACAGTGGGTTGGACTCAGTCCATATCTTATATTACAGTCTGCACAATACACAGTGGGTTGGACTCAGTCCATATCTTATATTACATTCTGCACAATACACAGTGGGCTGGACTCAGCCCATATCTTATATTACATTCTGGACAATACACAGTGGGTTGGACTCAGTCCATATCTTATATTACAGTCTGCACAATACACAGTGGGCTGGACTCAGCCCATATCTTATATTACATTCTGCACAATACACAGTGGGCTGGACTCAGTCCATATCTTATATTACATTCTGTACAATACACATTGGGTTGGTCTCAGTCCATATCTTATATTACAGTCTGTACAATACACAGTGGGTTGGACTCAGTCCATATCTTACATTGCATTCTGTACAATACACAGTGGGTTGGACTCAGTCCATATCTTACATTGCATTCTGTACAATACACAGTGGGTTGGACTCAGTCCATATCTTACATTGCATTCTGTACAATACACAGTGGGTTGGACTCAGTCCATATCTTATATTACATTCTGTACATTACACAGTGGGTTGGACTCAGTCCATATCTTACATTGCATTCTGTACAATACACAGTGGGTTGGACTCAGCCCATATCTTATATTACATTCTGTACAATACACAGTGGGTTGGACTCAGTCCATATCTTATCTTACATTCTGTACATTACACAGTGGGTTGGACTCAGCCCATATGTTATATTACATTCTGTGCAATACACAAAGGGTTGCACTCAGTCCATATCGTATATTACATTCTGTACAATACACAGTGGGTTGGACTCAGTCCATATCTGATATTACATTCTGCACATCACACAGTGGGGTGGACTCAGCCCATATCTTTCATTACATTCTGCACAACACTCAGTGGGTTGGACTCAGTCCATATCTTATGTCATATTCTGTACAATACACAGTGGGGTGGACTCAGTCCATATCTTATATTACAATCTGTACAATGCACAGTGGGTTGGACTCAGTCCATATCTTATATTACATTCTGTACAATACACAGTGGGGTGGACTCAGCCCATATCTTATATTACATTCTGTACAATACACAGTGGGGTGGACTCAGTCCATATCTTATATTACAGTCTGTACAATACAAGATGGGTTGGACTCACTCCATATCTTATATTACATTCTGCACATTACAAGGTTGGGTGGACCCAGTACATATCTTATATTCCATTCTGTACAATACACAGTGGGGTGGACTCAGTCCATATCTTATATTACAGTTGGTACAATACACAATGGGTTGGACTCAGCCCATATCTTATATTACATTCTGTACATTACACAGTGGGTTGGACTCAGTCCATATCTTATATTACAGTTGGTACAATACACAATGGGTTGGACTCAGCCCATATCTTATGTTACATTCTGCACATCACACAGTGGGGCGGACTCAGTCCATATTTTATATTACATTCTGCACAATACACAGTGGGTTGGACTCAGCCCATATCTTATATTACATTCTGTACAATACACAGAGGGTTGGACTCAGTCCATATCTTATGTCATATTCTGTACAATGCACAGTGGGTTGGACTCAGTCCATATCTTATATTACATTCTGTACAATACACAGTGGGGTGGACTCAGTCCATATCTTATATTGCATTCTGTACAATACACAGTGGGGTGGACTCTGTCCATATCTTATATTACATTCTGTACAATACACAGTGGGGTGGACTCAGTCCATATCTTATATTAGATTCTGTACAATACACAGTGGGGTGGATTCAGCCCATATCTTACATTGCATTCTGTACAATACACAGTGGGTTGGACACAGTCCATATCTTATATTACATTCTGTACAATACACAGTGGGGTGGACTCAGCCCATATCTTACATTGCATTCTGTACAATACACAGTGGGTTGGACTCAGTCCATATCTTACATTGCATTCTGTACAATACACAGTGGGTTGGACTCAGTCCATATCTTACATTGCATTCTGCACAATACACAGTGGGTTGGACTCAGTCCATATCTTATATTACATTCTGTACAATACACAGTGGGTTGGACTCAGTCCATATCTTATATTACATTCTGTACAATACACAGTGGGGTGGACTCAGTCCATATCTTATATTACATTATGTACAATACACAGTGGGTTGGACTCAGTCCATATCTTATATTACAGTCTGTACAATACACAGTGGGTTGGACTCAGTCCATATCTTATATTACATTCTGTACAATACACAGTGGGTTGGACTCAGCCCATATCTTATATTACAGTCTGTACAATACACAGTGGGTTGTACTCAGTCCATATCTGATATTACATTCTGTACAATACACAGTGGGGTGGACTCAGCCCATATCTTACATTGCATTATGTACAATACACAGTGGGTTGGACACAGTCCATATCTTACATTACATTCTGTACAATACACAGTGGGGTGGACTCAGCCCATATCTTACATTGCATTCTGCACAATACACAGTGGGTTGGACTCAGTCCATATCTTATATTACATTCTGTACAATACACAGTGGGTTGGACTCAGTCCATATCTTACATTGCATTCTGTACAATACACAGTGGGTTGGACTCAGTCCATATCTTATATTACAGTCTGTACAATACACAGTGGGTTGGACTCAGCCCATATCTTACATTCCATTCTGTACAATACACAGTGGGTTGGACTCAGTCCATATCTTACATTGCATTCTGCACAATACACAGTGGGTTGGATTCAGTCCATATCTTATATTACATTCTGTACAATACACAGTGGGTTGCACTCAGTCCGTATCTTATATTACATTCTGCACATCACACAGTGGGGTGGACTCAGCCCATATCTTATATTACATTCTGTACAATACACAGTGGGTTGCACACAGTCCATATCTTATATTACATTCTGTACAATACACAATGGGGTGGACTCAGCCCATATCTTATATTACATTCTGGACAATACACAGTGGGTTGGACTCAGTCCATATCTTATATTACAGTCTGTACAATACAAGATGGGTTGTACTCACTCCATATCTTATATTACATTCTGCACATTACAAGGTTGGGTGGACCCAGTAAATATCTTATATTACATTCTGTATATTACAAGGTGAGGTGGACTCAGTCCATATCTTATATTACATTCTGGACAATACAAGGTGAGGTAGAGGTCGAGATTGAACAGGGAGGGGCGAGCTTCTAATTCAAACAGGAGAAAACAGTTGAGGGAAAAGCTGTTGACCTTTCGCTGACAGCAACTGCCAGAATTAAAGTTGCAACAATGTCCAGAGCAGGTGTGGGCGAGGCCCAGTGACAGAAGAGAAAACACACCCAGGGGGAGGGTTGGACCCTGCAGCAAACACTGAGCAGCTCAGACAGGCAGTGCGGCACCGGTTAGAGGCATTCAGAGGAAAGGCAGGGGAGAAACAAGCTGCAGACTTGGATTAGGGAGAGATTCTGTGCAACTGGGGTAGTGTGAGAGAGGGAGAGGGAGAGGGAGATGGGTAGAGAGAGGGAGAGAGAGAGAGGGAGAGAGAGAGGGAGAGAGAGAGAGAGGGAGAGTGGGAGGGAGGGAGAGAGAGAGGGAGAGTGGGAGGGAGGGAGAGAGTGAGAGAGGGAGTGGGACAGAGAGAGAGGGGGGAGAAAAAGAGAGAGTGAGAGAGGGAGTGGGAGGGAGGGAGTTCTGGCCTCTTGCTGTGCCTTTTTAATCCCTTGCTTTTGTATTTTAATCAATTCCCTCTCTCTCCCCTCAGGAATCTTTTTGATGAAATGCTGCAAGGAGATGATCCAGAAAGAGACATTTTGTGAGGAGGAGGAGGAGTGGGAGAAATCCTGGGCCAAGCATCGTTCTCTCCGCTGGGGACGGACTGACTGAGACCTTCACCACAGCCTGGACCCGATGGGGAGCACATGAGTAATGTCTGGGTTACTCTGGGGTCACTGGGTGCACACTGGAATCACTGGGATATTCAGGGGACACTGGGGGGGTCATTGGGACATTCAGGGGACACTTGGGGTGGTCACTGGGACATTCAGGGGACACTGGGAGGGGTGGTCACTGGGACATTGTTGTGGTAGTTCTTATTGTTGTGGTGGTGGTCTGAACATCAAGACCGCCACTCTGGCAAGACTGGGTGCAAGCTGGGAACCCTGGCTGCACCCTGGCATCATTCTGGGTTGACTGCGGGATCACTGGGGACACTCGGTTGGCTACTCATTAAATATCTGGTGTTCTCATTACATATCTTATGTTACATTCTAGACAATACACAGTGGGGTGGACACAGTGCTTATCTTAAATTACATTCTGCACATTACAAGGTGGGTTGGACTGAGTCCATATCTCATATTACATTCTGCACATTGCAAGGTGGGTTGGACTCAGTCCATATCTTATATTACATTCTGCACATTACAAGGGGGGTTGGACTCAGTCCATATCTTATATTACATTCTGTACAATACACAGTGGGTTGGACTCAGTCCATATCTTATATTACAGTCTGCACAATACGAAATGTGTTGAACTCACTCCATATCTTATATTACATCCTGCACATTACAAGGTTGGGTGGACCCAGTACATATCTGATATTACATTCTGTATATTACAAGGTGAGGTGGACTCAGTCCATATCTCATATTACATTCTGTACAATACACAGTGGGGTGGACTCAGTCCATATCTTACATTGCATTCTGTACAATACTCAGTGGGGTGGACTCAGTCCATATCTTATATTACATTCTGGACAATACACAGTGGGTTGGACTCAGTCCATATCTTACATTGCATTCTGTACAATACACAGTGGGGTGGACTCAGTCCATATCTTATATTACATTCTGTACAATACACAGTGGGTTGGACTCAGTCCATATCTTATATTACATTCTGTACAATACACAGTGGGGTGGACTCAGTCCATATCTTCTATTACATTCTGTACAATACACAGTGGGTTGGACTCAGTCCATATCTTATGTCATATTCTGTACAATACACAGTGGGTTGGACTCAGTCCATATCTTATATTACATTCTGTACATTACACAGTGGGTTGGACTCAGCCCATATCTTATATTACATTCTGTACAATACACAGTTGGTTGGACTCAGTCCATATCTTATATTACATTCTGCACATTACAAGGGGGGTTGGACTCAGTCCATATCTTATATTACATTCTGCACATTACACAGTGGGTTGGACTCAGTCCATATCTTATATTACATTCTGTACAATACACAGTGGGGTGGACCCAGTCCATATCTTATATTACAGTTGGTACAATACACAATGGGTTGGATTCAGCCCATATCTTATATTACATTCTGTACATTACACAGTGGGTCGGACTCAGTCCATATCTTATATTGCATTCTGCACATTATACAGTGGATTGGACTCTGTCCATATCTTATATTACATTCTGTACATTGCACAGTGGGTTGGACTCAGCCCATATGTTATATTACATT
Source organism: Heptranchias perlo (assembly GCF_035084215.1). NCBI lineage: Eukaryota > Metazoa > Chordata > Chondrichthyes > Hexanchiformes > Hexanchidae > Heptranchias > Heptranchias perlo. The sequence continues at coordinate 1,500,663 of NW_027139537.1, forward strand.
CTGTACAATACACAATGGGTTGCACTCAGTCCATATCTTATATTACATTCTGCACATCACACAGTGGATTGGACTCTGTCCATATCTTATATTACATTCTGTACATTACACAGTGGGTTGGACTCAGTCCATATCTTATATTACATTCTGTACAATACACGGTGGGTTGGACTCAGTCCATATCTTAGATTACATTCTGCACATCACACAGTGGGTTGGACTCAGTCCATATCTTATGTCATATTCTGTACAACACACAGTGGGGTGGTCTCAGTCCATATCTTATATTACATTCTGTACAATACACAGTGGGGTGGACTCAGTCCATATCTTACATTACATTCTGTACAATACACAGTGGGTTGGACTCAGTCCATATCTTCTGTCATATTCTGTACAATGCACAGTGGGTTGGACTCAGTCCATGTCTTATATTACATTTTGTACAATACACAGTGGGTTGGACTCAGTCCATATCTTATATTACATTCTGCACAATACACAGTGGGTTGGACTCAGTCCATATCTTATATTACATTCTGGACAATACACAGTGGGTTGGACTCAGCCCATATCTTATATTACATTCTGTACAATAAACAGTGGGCTGGACTCAGTCCATATCTTATATTACATTCTGTACAATATACAGTGGGGTGGACTCAGCCCATATCTTATATTGCATTCTGTACAATACACAGTGGGGTGGACTCAGTCCATATCTTATATTACATTCTGTGCAATACACAGTGGGGTGGACTCAGCCCATATCATATATTACATTCTGTACAATACACAGTGGGGTGGACTCAGTCCATATCTTATATTACATTCTGTACAATATAAATTGGGTTGGACTCAGTCCCTATCTTATATTACAGTCTGTACAATACACAGTGGGTTGGACTCAGTCCATATCTTATGTCATATTCTGTCCAATGCACAGTGGGTTGGACTCAGTCCATATCTTATATTACATTCTGTACAATACACACTGGGTTGGACTCAGTCCATATCTTATATTACATTCTCCACATCACACAGTGGGTTGGACTCAGCCCATATCTTATATTACATTCTGGACAATACACAGTGGGTTGGACTCACTCCATATCTTATATTACATTCTGCACATTACAAGGTTGGGTGGACCCAGTAAATATCTTATATTACATTCTGTATATTACAAGGTGGGGTGGACTCAGCCCATATCTTATATTACATTCTGTACAATACACAGTGGGGTGGACTCAGTCCATATCTTATATTACATTCTGGACAATACACAGTGGGTTGGACTCAGTCCATATCTTATATTACATTCTGGACAATACACAGTGGGTTGGACTCAGTCCATATCTTATATTACAGTCTGTACAATACAAGATGGGTTGGACTCACTCCATATCTTATATTACATTCTGCACATTACAAGGTTGGGTGGACCCAGTAAATATCTTATATTACATTCTGTATATTACAAGGTGGGGTGGACTCAGCCCATATCTTATATTACATTCTGTACATTACACAGTGGGGTGGACTCAGTCCATATCTTATGTCATATTCTGTACAATACACAGTGGGTTGGACTCAGTCCGTATCTTATATTACATTCTGCACATCACACAGTGGGGTGGACTCAGTCCATATCTTATATTACATTCTGGACAATACACAGTGGGTTGGACTCAGTCCATATCTTATATTACAGTCTGTACAATACAAGATGTGTTGTCCTCACTCCATATCTTATATTACATTCTGCACATTACAAGGTTGGGTGGACCCAGTAAATATCTTATATTACATTCTGTATATTACAAGGTGAGGTGGACTCAGTCCATATCTTATATTACATTCTGTACATTACAAGGTGAGGTGGACTCAGTCCATATCTTATATTACATTCTGGACAATACAAGGTGAGGTAGAGGTTGAGATTTAACAGGGAGGGGCGAGCTTCTAATTCAAACAGGAGAAAACAGTTGAGGGAAAAGCTGTTGAACTTTCGCTGACAGCAACTGCCAGAATTAAAGTTGCAACAATGTCCAGAGCAGGTGTGGGCGAGGCCCAGGGACAGAAGAGAAAACACACCCAGGGGGAGGGTTGGACCCTGCAGCAAACACTGAGCAGCTCAGACAGGCAGTGCGGCACCGGTTAGAGGCATTCAGAGGAAAGGCAGGGGAGAAACAAGCTGCAGACTTGGATTAGGGAGAGATTCTGTGCAACTGGGGGAGTGTGAGAGAGGGAGAGAGAGAGGGAGATGGGTCGAGAGAGGGAGAGGGAGAGAGAGAGAGAGGGAGAGTGGGAGGGAGGGAGAGAGAGAGAGAGGGAGAGTGGGAGAGAGCAGGGAGTGGGAGAGAGAGTGGGAGGGAGGGAGAGAGTGAGAGAGGGAGTGGGAGAGAGAGAGAGGGGGGAGAAAAAGAGAGAGTGAGAGAGGGAGTGGGAGGGAGGGAGTTCTGGCCTCTTGCTGTGCCTTTTTAATCCCTTGCTTTTGTATTTTAATCAATTCCCTCTCTCTCCCCTCAGGAATCATTTTGATGAAATGCTGCAAGGAGATGATCCAGAAAGAGACATTTTGTGAGGAGGAGGAGGAGTGGGAGAAATCCTGGGCCAAGCATCGTTCTCTCCGCTGGGGACGGACTGACTGAGACCTTCACCACAGCCTGGACCCGATGGGGAGCACATGAGTAATGTCTGGGTTACTCTGGGGTCACTGGGTGCACACTGGAATCACTGGGATATTCAGGGGACACTGGGGGGGGGGGTAACTGGGACATTCAGGGGACACTTGTGGTGGTCACTGGGACATTGTTGTGGTAGTTCTTATTGTTGTGGTGGTGGTCTGAACATCAAGACCGCCACTCTGGCATCACTCTGGCATGACTGGGTGCAAGCTGGGAACCCTGGCTGCACCCTGGCATCATTCTGGGTTGACTGCGGGATCACTGGGGACACTCTGTTGGCTACTCATTAAATATCTGGTGTTCTCATAACATATCTTATATTACATTTTGGACAATACACAGTGGGGTGGACTCAGCACATATCTTAAATTACATTCTGCACATTGCAAGGTGGGTTGGACTCAGTCCATATCTTATATTACATTCTGTACAATACACAGTGGGTTGGACTCAGTCCATATCTTATATTACATTCTGTACAATACACAGTGGGTTGGACTGAGTCCATATCTCATATTACATTCTGCACATTGCAAGGTGGGTTGGACTCAGTCCATATCTTATATTACATTCTGTACAATACACAGTGGGTTGGACTCAGTCCATATCTTATATTACATTCTGTACATTACACAGTGGGTTGGACTCAGTCCATATCTTATATTGCATTCTGCACATTACACGGTGGGTTGGACTCAGACCATATCTTATATTACATTCTGTACATTACACAGTGGGTTGGACTCAGCCCATATGTTATATTACATTCTGTGCAATACACAAAGGGTTGTACTCAGTCCATATCTTATATTACATTCTGTACAATACACAGTGGGTTGGACTCAGTCCATATCTGATATTACATTCTGTGCAATACACAATGGGTTGGACTCAGTCCATATCTTATATTACATTCTGCACATCACACAGTGGGGTGGACTCAGCCCATATCTTTCATTACATTCTGTACAACACTCAGTGGGTTGGACTCAGTCCATATCTTATGTCATATTCTGTACAATGCACAGTGGGTTGGACTCAGTCCATATCTCATATTACATTCTGTACAATACACAGTGGGGTGGATTCAGCCCATATCTTACATTGCATTCTGTACAATACACAGTGGGTTGGACACAGTCCATATCTTATATTACATTCTGTACAATACACAGTGGGGTGGACTCAGCCCATATCTTACATTGCATTCTGTACAATACACAGTGGGTTGGACTCAGTCCATATCTTACATTGCATTCTGTACAATACACAGTGGGTTGGACTCAGTCCATATCTTACATTGCATTCTGCACAATACACAGTGGGTTGGACTCAGTCCATATCTTATATTACATTCTGTACAATACACAGTGGGTTGGACTCAGTCCATATCTTACATTGCATTCTGTACAATACACAGTGGGTTGGACTCAGTCCATATCTTATATTACAGTCTGTACAATACACAGTGGGTTGGACTCAGTCCATATCTTATATTACATTCTGTACAATACACAGTGGGGTGGACTCAGCCCATATCTTACATTGCATTATGTACAATACACAGTGGGTTGGACACAGTCCATATCTTCTATTACATTCTGTACAATACACAGTGGGGTGGACTCAGCCCATATCTTACATTGCATTCTGTACAATACACAGTGGGTTGGACTCAGCCCATATCTTACATTCCATTCTGTACAATACACAGTGGGTTGGACTCAGTCCATATCTTACATTGCATTCTGCACAATACACAGTGGGTTGGACTCAGTCCATATCTTATATTACATTCTGTACAATACACAGTGGGTTGGACTCAGTCCATATCTTACATTGCATTCTGTACAATACACAGTGGATTGGACTCAGTCCATATCTTACATTGCATTCTGTACAATACACAGTGGGTTGGACTCAGTCCATATCTTATATTACATTCTGTACAATACACAGTGGGTTGGACTCAGTCCATATCTTACATTGCATTCTGCACAATACACAGTGGGTTGGACTCAGTCCATATCTTATATTACATTCTGTACAATACACAATGGGTTGGACTCAGTCCATATCTTACATTGCATTCTGTACAATACACAATGGGTTGGACTCAGCCCATATCTTATATTACATTCTGTACAATACACAGTGGGTTGGACTCAGTCCATATCTTATATTACATTCTGCACATCACACAGTGGGGTGGACTCAGTCCACATCTTTTATTACATTGTGTACAATGCACAGTGGGTTGGAATCAGTCCATATCTTATATTACATTCTGTACAATACACAGTGGGTTGGACTCAGTCCATATCTTACATTGCATTCTGTACAATACACAGTGGGTTGGACTCAGTCCATATCTTATATTACATTCTGTACAATACACAGTGGGTTGGACTCAGTCCATATCTTATATTACAGTCTGTACAATACACAGTGGGTTGGCATCAGTCCATATCTTACATTGCATTCTGTACAATACACAGTGGGGTGGACTCAGCCCATATCTTACATTGCATTCTGTACAATACACAGTGGGTTGGACACAGTCCATATCTTATGTTACATTCTGTACAATACACAGTGGGGTGGACTCAGCCCATATCTTACATTGCATTCTGTACAATACACAGTGGGTTGGACTCAGTCCATATCTTATATTACAGTCTGTACAATACACAGTGGGTTGGACTCAGTCCATATCTTATATTAAATTCTGTACAATACACAGTGGGGTGGACTCAGCCCATATCTTACATTGCATTATGTACAATACACAGTGGGTTGGACACAGTCCATATCTTCTATTACATTCTGTACAATACACAGTGGGGTGGACTCAGCCCATATCTTACATTGCATTCTGTACAATACACAGTGGGTTGGACTCAGCCCATATCTTACATTCCATTCTGTACAATACACAGTGGGTTGGACTCAGTCCATATCTTATATTACAGTCTGTACAATACACAGTGGGTTGGACTCAGTCCATATCTTATATTACATTCTGTACAATACACAGTGGGTTGGACACAGTCCATATCTTCTATTACATTCTGTACAATACACAGTGGGGTGGACTCAGCCCATATCTTACATTCCATTCTGTACAATACACAGTGGGTTGGACTCAGTCCATATCTTATATTACATTCTGTACAATACACAGTGGGGTGGACTCAGTCCATATCTTACATTGCATTCTGTACAATACACAGTGGATTGGACTCAGTCCATATCTTATATTACATTCTGTACAATACACAATGGGTTGGACTCAGTCCATATCTTACATTGCATTCTGTACAATACACAATGGGTTGGACTCAGCCCATATCTTATATTACATTCTGTACAATACACAGTGGGGTGGACTCAGTCCATATCTTACATTACATTCTGTACAATACACAGTGGGGTGGACTCAGTCCATATCTTATATTACATTCTGCACATTACAAGGTTGGGTGGACCCAGTACATTTCTTATATTACATTCTGTACAATACACAGTGGGGTGGACTCAGTCCATATCTTATATTACATTCTGCACATCACACAGTGGGGTGGACTCAGTCCATACCTTATATTACATTCTGTACAATACACAGTGGGTTGGACTCAGTCCATATCTTATATTACAGTCTGTACGATACACGGTGGGTTGGACTCAGTCCATATCTTATATTACATTCTGTACAATACACAGTGGGTTGGACTCAGTCCATATCTTATATTACATTCTGGACAATACACAGTGGGTTGGACTCAGCCCATATCTTATATTACATTCTGTACAATACACAGTGGGGTGGACACAGTCCATATCTTATATTACATTCTGGACAATACACAGTGGGTTGGACTCAGCCCATATCTTATATTACATTCTGTACAATACACAGTGGGGTGGACTCAGTCCATATCTTACATTACATTCTGTACAATACACAGTGGGCTGGACCCAGTCCATATCTTATATTACATTCTGTACAATACACAGTGGGGTGGACTCAGTCCATATCTTACATTGCATTCTGTACAATACACAGTGGGGTGGACTCAGTCCATATCTTATATAACATTCTGCACAATACACAGTGGGGTGGACTCAGTCCATATCTTACATTGCATTCTGTACAATACACAGTGGGGTGGACTCAGTCCATATCTTATATTACATTCTGCACAATACACAGTGGGGTGGACTCAGTCCATATCTTATATTACATTCTGCACAATACACAGTGGGGTGGACTCAGTCCATATCTTACATTGCATTCTGTACAATACACAGTGGGGTGGACTCAGTCCATATCTTATATTACATTCTGCACAATACACAGTGGGGTGGACTCAGTCCATATCTTACATTGCATTCTGTACAATACACAGTGGGGTGGACTCAGTCCATATCTTATATTACAGTCTGTACAATACACAGTGGGTTGGACTCAGTCCATATCTTATATTACAGTCTGTACAATACACAGTGGGTTGGACTCAGTCCATATCTTACATTGCATTTTGTACAATACACAGTGGGGTGGACTCAGTCCATATCTTATATTACATTCTGGACAATACACAGTGGGGTGGACTCAGTCCATATCTTATATTACATTCTGTACAATACACAGTGGGTTGGACTCAGTCCATATCTTATATTACATTCTGTACAATACACAGTGGGGTGGACTCAGTCCATATCTTACATTGCATTCTGTACAATACACAGTGGGGTGGACTCAGTCCATATCTTATATTACATTCTGTACATTACACAGTGGGGTGGACTCAGTCCATATCTTACATTGCATTCTGTACAATACACAGTGGGGTGGACTCAGTCCATATCTTACATTGCATTCTGTACAATACACAGTGGGGTGGACTCAGTCCATATCTTATATTACATTCTGTACAATACACAGTGGGTTGGACACAGCCCATATCTTATATTACATTCTGCACATCACACAGTGGGGTGGACTCAGTCCATATCTTACATTCCATTCTGTACAATACACAGTGGGTTGGACTCAGTCCATATCTTATATTACATTCTGTACAATACACAGTGGGGTGGACTCAGTCCATATCTTACATTGCATTCTGTACAATACACAGTGGATTGGACTCAGTCCATATCTTATATTACATTCTGTACAATACACAATGGGTTGGACTCAGTCCATATCTTACATTGCATTCTGTACAATACACAATGGGTTGGACTCAGCCCATATCTTATATTACATTCTGTACAATACACAGTGGGGTGGACTCAGTCCATATCTTACATTACATTCTGTACAATACACAGTGGGGTGGACTCAGTCCATATCTTATATTACATTCTGCACATTACAAGGTTGGGTGGACCCAGTACATTTCTTATATTACATTCTGTACAATACACAGTGGGGTGGACTCAGTCCATATCTTATATTACATTCTGCACATCACACAGTGGGGTGGACTCAGTCCATACCTTATATTACATTCTGTACAATACACAGTGGGTTGGACTCAGTCCATATCTTATATTACAGTCTGTACGATACACGGTGGGTTGGACTCAGTCCATATCTTATATTACATTCTGTACAATACACAGTGGGTTGGACTCAGTCCATATCTTATATTACATTCTGGACAATACACAGTGGGTTGGACTCAGCCCATATCTTATATTACATTCTGTACAATACACAGTGGGGTGGACTCAGTCCATATCTTATATTACATTCTGGACAATACACAGTGGGTTGGACTCAGCCCATATCTTATATTACATTCTGTACAATACACAGTGGGGTGGACTCAGTCCATATCTTACATTACATTCTGTACAATACACAGTGGGCTGGACCCAGTCCATATCTTATATTACATTCTGTACAATACACAGTGGGGTGGACTCAGTCCATATCTTACATTGCATTCTGTACAATACACAGTGGGGTGGACTCAGTCCATATCTTATATAACATTCTGCACAATACACAGTGGGGTGGACTCAGTCCATATCTTACATTGCATTCTGTACAATACACAGTGGGGTGGACTCAGTCCATATCTTATATTACATTCTGCACAATACACAGTGGGGTGGACTCAGTCCATATCTTATATTACATTCTGCACAATACACAGTGGGGTGGACTCAGTCCATATCTTACATTGCATTCTGTACAATACACAGTGGGGTGGACTCAGTCCATATCTTATATTACATTCTGCACAATACACAGTGGGGTGGACTCAGTCCATATCTTACATTGCATTCTGTACAATACACAGTGGGGTGGACTCAGTCCATATCTTATATTACAGTCTGTACAATACACAGTGGGTTGGACTCAGTCCATATCTTATATTACAGTCTGTACAATACACAGTGGGTTGGACTCAGTCCATATCTTACATTGCATTTTGTACAATACACAGTGGGGTGGACTCAGTCCATATCTTATATTACATTCTGGACAATACACAGTGGGGTGGACTCAGTCCATATCTTATATTACATTCTGTACAATACACAGTGGGTTGGACTCAGTCCATATCTTATATTACATTCTGTACAATACACAGTGGGGTGGACTCAGTCCATATCTTACATTGCATTCTGTACAATACACAGTGGGGTGGACTCAGTCCATATCTTATATTACATTCTGTACATTACACAGTGGGGTGGACTCAGTCCATATCTTACATTGCATTCTGTACAATACACAGTGGGGTGGACTCAGTCCATATCTTACATTGCATTCTGTACAATACACAGTGGGGTGGACTCAGTCCATATCTTATATTACATTCTGTACAATACACAGTGGGTTGGACACAGCCCATATCTTATATTACATTCTGCACATCACACAGTGGGGTGGACTCAGTCCATATCTTATATTACATTCTGTACAATACACAGTGGGTTGGACTCAGTCCATATCTTATATTACATTCTGCACATTACAAGGTTGGGTGGACCCAGTAAATATCTTATATTACATTCTGTATATTACAAGGTGAGGTGGACTCAGTCCATATCTTATATTACATTCTGGACAATACAAGGTGAGGTCGAGGTCGAGATTGAACAGGGAGGGGCGAGCTTCTAATTCAAACAGGAGAAAACAGTTGAGGGAAAAGCTGTTGACCTTTCGCTGACAGCAACTGCCAGAATTAAAGTTGCAACAATGTCCAGAGCAGGTGTGGGCGAGGCCCAGGGACAGAAGAGAAAACACACCCAGGGGGAGGGTTGGACCCTGCAGCAAACACTGAGCAGCTCAGACAGGCAGTGCGGCACCGGTTAGAGGCATTCAGAGGAAAGGCAGGGGAGAAACAAGCTGCAGACTTGGATTAGGGAGAGATTCTGTGCAACTGGGGGAGTGTGAGAGAGGGAGAGGGAGAGGGAGATGGGTAGAGAGAGGGAGAGGGAGAGAGGGAGAGTGGGAGGGAGGGAGAGTGAGAGAGAGTGAGAGAGGGAGTGGGAGAGAGAGAGAGGGGGGAGAAAAAGAGAGAGGGAGTGGGAGGGAGGGAGTTCTGGCCTCTTGCTGTGCCTTTTTAATCCCTTGCTTTTGTATTTTAATCAATTCCCTCGCTCTCCCCTCAGGAATCTTTTTGATGAAATGCTGCAAGGAGATGATCCAGAAAGAGACATTTTGTGAGGAGGAGGAGGAGTGGGAGAAATCCTGGGCCAAGCATCGTTCTCTCCGCTGGGGACGGACTGACTGAGACCTTCACCACAGCCTGGACCCGATGGGGAGCACGTGAGTAATGTCTGGGTTACTCTGGGGTCACTGGGTGCACACTGGAATCACTGGGATATTCTGGGGACACTGGGGGGGTCACTGGGACATTCAGGGGACACTGGGGGGGTTACTGGGACATTCAGGGGACACTTGGGGGGGGGTCACTGGGACATTGTTGTGGTAGTTCTTATTGTTGTGGTGGTGGTCTGAACATCAAGACCGCCACTCTGGCATGACTGGGTGCAAGCTGGGAACCCTGGCTGCACCCTGGCATCATTCTGGGTTGACTGCGGGATCACTGGGGACACTCGGTTGGCTACTTGCCGCCATCTGAGCTAGATGGCGACTGGCGCAGCCGCCATTTTTCCAAAATGTTGGCCTGTCTGTCTTCCATTTTGTCCAATGAGGAAGCCAAGTTGGCCTCCATTTAGTCCAAGGTGGTGGCGACGCGGGCCTCATTTTGTCCGGCATGGGAGCCGCGTGAGCGGCGACTTTTTAAAAAATGTTGGTCGCGCTCGCCCCCATTGTGTCCGGGATGGACTCCCCGCTGGCCTCCATTCGGTCCAAGCCCGGCTGCCGTACCTGCAGCCGTGCTGCCCCTGTGCAAATACACTTCCAAATATACAAATACATCATAAATATACAGGTAATATATCTATATTATAAACACAAGTCAGTAAGAGCTTGAGTGATTGGTGAGTGACTCACCAATCAAAAAACCAGGGGTGTGGATGGAATCCCTGGCCAGGATGTGGAGATTTTGGGGCCAAAGATCATGACTTCCCAATTTTTAACTGGAGGAACTGGTGGCTCATCTAAAACAGAATGTGGGTCTGACAACACAAAGATATTGGAAGGGTCAAGAGAGGCGGTGGTTTTGTCAGCGTCCATCTGAAAGCTGGTCCGTGTCTGTGGACTGTGTCACCAAAGGGCAGCATGTGGATGAGGAAGAGGAGGGAGCCAAGGATTGAACCTTTAGAAACATCAGAGAAAACGGTGATAGGGTGGGAAGAGAAGCTTCTCCTGGCTCTGATCAGATCGGTGAGTGGAACCAAGTGAGGGGACTCCCAGCAAAAGAGGCCAGTGTCCGATGGATGAGATGGTGACCGGTGGGTTGTCTGTAGGTCTGGAAATGGGGAGGGTTTTAAACCCAAGGATGAGCATTTTAAATTTAATGAATATGCAACTGGGAGCCAGTGAGGGTCAGTGAGTCCGAGCAGGACCTGGTGCTGGTTGGACATGGACAAGAGTTTTGGACGAGCTCACGTTTATAGAAGGTGGAGGTTGGGTGGCCGGTCAGGAGTGTATTGGAGGAATGGAGTCTGGAGGGGACAGAGACATTGATGAGGGTTTCAATGGCAATGGGCTGAGGAAGGAATGGAGGTGGGTGAGGGAATCACGGGGCCTTGTGATGGAGGTGAAAAAGAGTCATGAGCTCAGCTCAGTTTTACACGGGACCAATTTTACTGGAACCGTGAACCAATGTAGAATAAACGGGTAAACATCTGCAGTAAAATAGCGGAGAGAGGAATGTCAATGGGACACGTTCAGTGTCCGTCCCCTAATATCACCCACAGTCATTACTGGGCTGCAATCCTCAACCTGCCCTTTAACTGTCCTCGTATCAGAGACTCACAATTCATATTTTAACTGGGAAACTGCAGGAACAGAGTGAAACGGGTCTGCTCGTGTCCCTGGATTCAGTGCACACTGCGGAGACATCTGTCTAAATTATAAATGAAACACCAGGAGTGAACATGGTCAATATAGTTATATAAAAGCTGTAAATGAAGCCGTTTATTATTATTGGATCAGTCCTGTATGAGAACAGATTGAAGCTTTATTCCTGAGAGAGGTCTGATTAAGTAATATCGTGGACTTTGAGATGTTTGTGTTTTATTCACCACATTATTTACAGCGGAGTCAAAGCTGCTGATATAATGTGTTTGTTAAACTGACTGCAACTAATAGCAATGGTCAGGAGTATAACCGTGTCAGTGGAGACTTATCCCCTGTATAAATCAGGGCTTGTTGGAATGGATCAGCTCAGAGTGCCTGCTGGAGCTGTGGTTTCCAGGGCAACAGAAGTCAGTGCTTCTCACAGAAATGGGATATCCAGTAATCCATCAGATAATACGGATTTATAATCCAGTTCTTGCAGCATTTGGAGTTCCAGGTAAGCTGTTATCTCAGCTGTTAATGGTGTAAATCGGTGTTAACTCTGCTGCTGTACTTGGCAAATTGTTTTGTGTCCCTACATATTTTACACAGTCACTTGTTCTGTTGTTTTGTTTGAATTATAGAATGTGTTTAGTCTCTGCTCTTTCGGTATTGAGGCGCTGCATTATATCTGTCATGAATTTGTCTATCCAACACTGGCATTGTTACTGCATTATTCTCTGTACTGAATGTATTGGGCTAAGAGTTGGTATCAGACCATCAGGAGATGATAACAGTTTCTTGTTGTGGAACTAACCTGTCCTGGAATATGTTTTCATCAATGTGTTTTCAGTGATTGATAATGAGATAACTCAAGGTCTCAGTGTTACAAGGAGGCAGTGGAATGTCCTCCCTCCCCAATAACATGCTTCAGTTTAACTGGGATTTCAATGTATGTATTGGTGATCACTGTTATGAAATATTATTTCATTATGTGTGTATCTGACGCCGCTTCAGATGTCTGGTTACTGAACTGAGTTTTCTGCTGACTCTTTCACATCTCCTTCTCTGCTTCACTGTGGATGAATTCACTGACTGTCACTGGACTTCACTGTAAAATGAAATGTTTTGATGTTTTATGGTCTCAATTTGTACTGTCCCTGTTGAAATCAGCAGACCTTCCATGTACCTGTAGATTATAAGTATGATGTTGGCGTTTTGTAAATTGAACAGTCCCGCCATCTATCCCTGTACCCTTTAATTACTGGAGAAGGAATCTCAATTATTGTGAGATCTGCCTGGGAGAGGGATTCGATTCTGTTTATTCCATGATTTGTAGATGAAGTGAACAGTGTTGGTGAACAGGTGGAGGATTGGGTGATCTGTAGAAACATTAAACTATTCCACAGAGGCTTCACTATTTAACAAACTGAGACTGAGAATAGGATCGGTGGAACACGGGGCTGGTGAACAGAATGCAGGAACAGGATGATAGGATTTAATCGGATATGAAAATGGACTTGAGAAAGAGAGTAGAGTGAATGATAGAGAGGGCGACTGAGAGGGAAAGCGAGAGGCTGTGGTGTGAATAATTCATCAGAATGAACTGCTGAAACTTCCAGTACAATTAAATATAGAAAATGTGATTTGAAGGTGTTATTGTGATGTGGTCAGATTGGGTGAGTTTTTATTGTGGGACTCGCTCCTCATGTTTATATCCCTGTCAGGTCCTCAGTCTGTTTTTGTGAATGTTCCTTGTTTTCCAACTTAACACTAAACATAATTAAAATTTACTTCAAGAATAGAATCAGAAATTTCTTGATTGTAATCAATTATTCGGAAACTGTTTTTTTCAAGCTCGGATCAGTTCAATAACAACGTGATTAATTTTATTAATACTTTTCATTTTAAGTTTCATTCAATTTGCAAATTAAATTTATTAAACACATTTTGTACCAAACACAGGTTCCCTGACACCAATAACTACCGAAATGAACTGTTAAATGTAATAGTTGGATTGTGTACAGTCTCTCCCTGTGAATCCCAGCCTCTGCTCACACTACAATGAATCCTCTGTCTCGTCGGTTCCTTCAGTTTGTCAATTCTCCCAAACCATCTACTCCTGACTCCTCTCCATCTCCGACACGTTCATGTGCACTACTCTTTTCCTTGACTCCCTCCCAATCTGACTCACTATCGACTCTCTTAACCCAGAGCAACACACGAGCTGCACCTCCCCCTGTCCCCTCACCTTCCTGACACTTCCCTCTCTTTCCCATCCGTCTGGAGCCCAAACCCGGCTTTAATCCGCTGGATTCCCGGTGTGTAAAACCCCTTCTCCCTTCCCCACCGGCACTGAGCTCTCACTCAGCCCTTCCAGTGGATCCGGTGCTCACTTTATTCACTTTCTGTATCCATCTCCCAATTCATTATTGATCATCGTGTTTAAAAACATCACTCTGCCCGAAAGCGCTGCCCAGGTCAATCAATCACTTTCCACCCTTCGATGCAGCAACAAAGCTGGAAATTTCACCCCAGATCCTCTCAAATTGCTGCTTTGTCTCCAGGTCTGATCAGTAATTTCTCTGATTCCTTTTCTCTCTCTTACAGTTAACTTGGTGGCGATTGTGATCGTGTCCCGAGGAAAGTGCGGTCTCTCCAAATGTATCAGTGTCTACCTGGTGGGAATGGCAGTGACCGATCTCATGGTCATTATCACTGATCCGATATTGAGACAGATTAATGCGCTGTATCTCCCAGTGTCATTCCTGGACATTACTCCCGTGTGTAGTTTTATTATAGTCTTGGGTGCTGCAGTCACTGTGGTTTCTGTCTGGTTCACAGTCGCTTTCACCTTTGATCGATTTGTGGCCATTTGTTGTGAGAAGCTGAAAACTAAATATTGCACCGAGAGAACGGCGGCTGTGGTTCTGGGAACAGTGAGTGTGCTGGGCTGTTTGGTGACTGTCCCCGCGTACTTTACATTTGAACCTTACTATATAATTGATAATGTTCCCTGGTTGTGTGTGACTAAACTGAGCTTCCGTACTTCCCCCGCATGGGCCGCATTTGACATGGTTCACCTCATTTTAACCCCTTTTATCCCGTTCTGTCTGATTTTACTGTTCAATGTTCTGACTGTCAGGCGTATTTTAATGTCCAGTCGAGTCCGCAGGGGACTCCGGGGCCGCAGCAATGGAGAGAATCAGAGTGATCCAGAGATGGAGAACCGAAAGAAATCCATCATTTTACTCTTCAGTATATCGGGCAGTTTTATACTGTTGTGGATGACATATGTTGTATTTAACATTTATATGCGAATTGCAGACATTCGGTCTTTTTACTCCACCGCTGACCCTAATTATATCACACAACACACAGCAGGAATGCTGCAGCTTCTCAGTTCCTGCACAAACACGTGTATTTATGTCCTGACCCAGACTAAATTCAGAGAGGAGCTGAAGAACGCGGTGAAATACCCACTCAATCTAATTGTTAAATTAGTGAAATCATAGAAAGAGCTGAAGGGTTTCAAGCACTAGAACTAAATCCCATTTCATACTCCATCTCCTACACTTCCCGGGGGATGGAAAGTACATTTTATATTAGCAGCACAGAGCCCTGAAATGATCTGAAATATGGTTCTGATGTTATATGTTATTGAAACTCTGACCTATTAAGGCAGGATTTACTCTGCAGACGACACATGCATTTTACTCGAAATGGCGGCACTAAAGAGCCGAGCTGGACTTCAACTAAATGGTCATCCAGCAAAATGTGGAAAGCTGGGATTCAAAGTAGCTGCTTTGGGCCAGATCATAATGGGTGCACTCCAAATAAATGGAGAGGGAGAGAGAGAGAGAGAGCGAGGTGGAGAGGGGGAGAAGGAGCGAGAGAGAGAAAGTCAGAGAGTTGGAGAAAGACTGAGACAGGCAGATATACACAGAGGGAGTGAGAGAGGGGAGAGTGACTGACATAGAGACAGAGAGGAACATAAAGCGATAAAGAGTGAGAGAGAGCGAGATAGTGATATAAAGAGCTAGGGAGAGATAGAAAGTGAGAGCAAGAAAGAGAGAGAGAGAGGCAGAGAGCGACACAGGGAGAGCGTGAGAGAGATCAGAGAGAAAGACAGGGAGATAGTGGGACAGAGAGAGTAAGAAATACAGAAAGACAGGGAGAAAGACAGAGAAAGACAGAAGGAGAGAGAGATGGAGAGAGGAGTGGACAGAGACAGAGAACACAAGGCAAAATAAATATAATGATTAAATGGCGCAGAAAATTAAAACAGGTTCACATAAAGGGGAGAGGGTCTGTGACAAAGAGAGGGAGATGGAACCAAAGAGGGGTAGAGACAGAGGTACACAGAGCTGGAGATAAATAAAGTGAGTTTGTTAGACTGGAGAGAAAAAATAAAGAGAGAAAGAAAGAGTGAAAGAAAGCATATATATATATATATAATGAGAGAGAGCAAGCAGACATGGATGGAACGAGAGAGAGAGACTGACAAAGAATTGCAAAGTGGTGGAAGTAGAAGTGGAAATAACAAGATAGAAAAACACACAGAAAATAAATAGAGACAAACGACATAAACAGAGAACAGACACAATGAAGTACGGACAAAAATAACTATGTAATCAGCCTGGAGTGTGTGAAAGTGCTGACCAGCAGAAGAGCCGCAGATGAAGCAGGTCAGACAGTTCATGTTTGTTCTGGGCCAACACTCTTGTGGATTTAATTTTGACATTTCTCAAGGTGATGCCTTGAGCTGCACAATAAATTCACTCAGCCTTGTTTACCTGACCCTGACCATTACTTACTGCAGGAGTTTCCCAGCTGCTCTGTGTAGTAAAAATTCATCTGATAATCGAAAGCCTGAGACTAAATCAGCTTCAGCATATGTGAAGGAAAAGGACGCTTAAAAGGTGGAAGGACTGTTAGAAGGATTATTAATGACACATTGTAAAATATCACACAGCAGAGGATAGATCACCATAGCAACAAGAACGATTCCAGGAGGGCGAGAGCTGGTTTGAACTCCTGCCGACTTAACTTGGTGACGTTGTGGACACTGAGAGAAAACAAGTGAAGTGTCAATCAATCTTGGGTTGTATTTGTCGGAACCTGTTGTTGAGAAGCCACCGTCCCAGAGGTGTGATTCTCTATAAAAACTGTCTTAAAAAGCTGGGCAGAAGTTGATTGGAGAGAGACACAGATCCACCATAACTGCTCCAACATCACCTTTCGCTTCCTGGCAGCACCACCTCACCTGGAATCTTCCTGACTGCTCGCTACCTCCCAGCTTGATGCCTCGATGCTGCTTTACAGATTGCCTGTGAAGCAGATGACCTGTCTAACAGAGAAAGTCACACTACACTACAACGGTATCCAT
Source organism: Heptranchias perlo (assembly GCF_035084215.1). Taxonomy (NCBI): domain Eukaryota; kingdom Metazoa; phylum Chordata; class Chondrichthyes; order Hexanchiformes; family Hexanchidae; genus Heptranchias; species Heptranchias perlo. The sequence continues at coordinate 1,518,181 of NW_027139537.1, forward strand.
CAAAATACCTGGAATCTTCTCGGCAAGTCTAAAACTTTCGTTATGGGCTTAGTCTAAGATAAACATTTGATTTCCAAACGGTTATGCATTTTGAGAATTGAGAATGTGTTGTTTAATTTTTGCTAAAGCAATTCTAAATCGGGCATAAACCCAAGATGATGTTTAAATTCTGATGTCATTTTTTCTATTGAATTAATAATAAATGATTGTTTTCTTTATAAAGCCATGGTTTGTGCCTGAAGTTTGTTTAGGATAAAGAGCCCATTAATTAAATGTAAAACTAAACCTTGTGGAGATAAAAAGTTATTGCTCCAAATTAAAGTGTAAAATCACTTTCCACCTTTTTGCTCCTCCATCTGTACCATGTGTTACTTTCCCAGTGAGCTGCTGGATTCTGTAATAAATAATATGTATTTTTACCCCTTCTGCAGTGTTAATAAACTGGACAGGGTCCCACAGCTCTCTCCTGTTCTGTTACTGTTAAAATACTGTTATTATTTCAGATTAAAGAAAAATATGAATAATGGAGAAATGAATTAAATCCCAGATCAGAACTACATTCAGATTGAGTCCAATTTTACTCTGATTTATTTAATAGAAGCTAGAATTACATTCTCTACAAAAAATGGTTGATTGGACCTTTCCTCCGAATGTCTGGTCTCTCCTTTTCTGTCACCATTCAGTCCAAATAACCAAATGTGAATTCATTTTTTTGGCAGAAGTTCACGTTTTGATGTTTAATTCCCTCACTGCACCGCTCTCTTTATGTTAAACACCAGCTCGTGCCATTCCCACTCAGTTTGTATTTTTAACTACAGTGCAACAGTGATTTAACAGGAAAAGCAAATGAACCCTCTCTGTGTCTCTCATCACAACAAGCTTCACCTTCCCCCTCAGTAAGATGGCCGCCTTTCGGGTGCTATTTTGTTTCAGGTTCATGGCGTTGAAGTTGTTATTCATCGATTCACATTTTGGTAGCAGGCACGGTGCAAGAGGAGTCCATTCAGCCCACCCTGCCTGTGCCAGCTCCTTGAAAGCGCGATCCAATGATTCCCATTTCCTGCTCTGCTTTTCCCCCACAGCCCTCATGGATGCTTGTAATAGTAGTTTTGATAATACACACACACATATATATATATATATATATATATACATATGGATACAATTTGCTGTTGTAGGGGGTGGACATATGAGGAGAGGTTGAGTAGATTGGGACTCTACTCATTGGAGTTCAGAAGAATGAGAGGCGATCTTATTGAAACATATAAAATTGTGAAGGGACTTGATCGGGTGGATGCGGTAAGGATGTTCCCAAAGATGGGTGAAACTAGAACTAGGGGGCATAATCTTAGAATAAGGGGCTGCTCTTTCAAAACTGAGATAAGGAGACACTTCTTCACTCAGAGGGTAGTAGGTCTGTGGAATTTGCTGCCCCAGGAAGCTGTGGAAGCTACATCATTAAATAAATTTAAAACAGAAATAGACAGTTTTCTAGAAGTGAAGGGAATTAGAGGTTACGGGGAGCGGGCAGGAAATTGGACATGAATTTGAGGTTAGGATCAGATCAGCCATGATCTTATTGAATGGTGGAGCAGGCTCGAGAGGCCGATTGGCCTACTCCTGCTCCTATTTCTTATGTTCTTATATATATATGTATATATAAGTTGTTGTTGTCGATAAAGATTGTTTCTCAATCTTCTACTCTTTCGATTCTTCTCGTTTATAAATTGGGCTTTGTTTCTGTGTAAATGAATGTTGCTGAGAGATTGTCCCTGTAACTGAGTGAGGGATCTTGCTGTATATTAGGTTTTTAAAAAATTGCTTTGGCTCTTTTATATGTCATGAATTTATTTGAAATCTTTGGCTAATTGGAAAAAGCCACAAACTGTAAGCTGAACACAAACTACTGGGCTTTCGTCCACTGCTAATTAAAGCAAGAGAAAAGAGCAAAGGGAAAGTTCGTTCACCTTTGCAAACTGCAACATAAAGGTTGAAGTAGAAACAAATGCCCGGGCTTTTTGTTGCCTGCTCCAGGAACAGAAGAGAAAATGAGCACAGGGGCAATTTGGACCCTGCAGCGAACACTAACCAGGACAGGCAGACAGACCAACACCTTTAAGGGGAGCGGTGATGGGGGATGGGGTGGGTGAGGGAGTGATTGGCAAAGCAGGAGAGAAAACCCTGCAAACTTGTATTAGAGAGAGAGAAAAGCAATATGTGCTCTTCAGTCTGCCTGAGTGTCTTTCTGTCTCTCTCTGTCCCAACTTTTCTTCCTCTTCTTCAGATTCTCTGCTTTGCAACTGGGGAGTGTGTTTGTCAGTGGTGTTTGCTGAGAGATTGCCTGCCGATGTAATGGAATGAGTGAATGACTGAGTGTGAATGTGTGTGTGTGAGTGAGTGTGAGGGAGCTCTGGGCTCTTGCTGTGCCTTTTTAATCGTTTGATTTGTTTTCAATCAATTGCTTTCAATCAATCAAAGGATTTTTTAGTGGAATTGCTGTAACATGAAGTTGTGGAAAGAGAATTTTTGGGAGGAGGAGGATTCCTTGGACAAGAAGTTTTCTCTCCACAGGGGACTGACCGAGGCCTTCACCACAGGCTCACGTGAATTGTGTCTGGGTCACTGTGGGATCAATGGGAGCACTGTGGGTTCACAGGTTGCTATGGGATCACTGCGATACTGCAGGTTCACTGGGACATTGTGGGATCAGTGTGACATTGTGGGATCAGTGGGACATTGTGGGATCATTGGCTTCCTGTGGGATCACTGGGAGAACTGTGGATCAATGGGACACTATCACTGGGTGCACTGTGGATCACTGGGACACTGTGGATCACTGGGACACTGTGGATCAATGGGACACTATCACTGGGTGCACTGTGGATCACTGGGACACTGTGGATCAATGGGACACTATCACTGGGTGCACTGTGGATCACTGGGACACTGTGGATCAATGGGACACTATCACTGGGTGCATTGTGGATCACTGGGACACTGTGGATCAATGGGACACTATCACTGGGTGCACTGTGGATCACTGGGACACTGTGGATCAATGGGACACTATCACTGTGTGCATTGTGGATCACTGGGACACTGTGGATCAATGGGACACTATCACTGGGTGCACTGTGGATCACTGGGACACTGTGGATCAATGGGACACTATCACTGGGTGCATTGTGGAATCATTAGTCACTGTGGGGACTCTATGGTATACTTATTTACCCAGTTGGGCCGAATGGCCCCTGTTTCTCTGCTGTACATTCTGTGTAATTCGATGTAGTATACAAATATATATAATGTTGTTGTTGGAGTAAAATTGGGAACCCCGGAGAGACTTCTTCACCCAGATGGACCGAATGGCCTGTTTCTGTGCAGTGCTGTATTCTATGTAAAATATATATAAAGATATGCACGGGGTTAAATTCGATAACCTCCGAATCCGGGCGCGGGGGGCGATTAACCCCCGAGTTATTAACCTGCACCCGGTCGTTGAGATGCAGACAGTCCGTGAGATTGGTGCTGCCTGGTGATTTACCTGATTCCTGCGAGCAGTCAGGCCTGGCTGCGCTGTTGAGCGGCTTCTCACCAGCAAGGGGGGCAATATTGCGTGAGTGATTAGCACATCTTGAAGGCAAACTGCACCTCTTAAAGGAAGGCTGCACCTCTTAAAGGCAGGCTGCACCTTACAAAGTCAAACATTTGATTGAGATACAAACCTCCGGGGTCATTTCTTCTCGTACAGTTTTGATTGGCAGCTTCTTTTGAATTAAACAGATCATTGCTGAAAGTGACTGGCTCCGAGTTACTGTTCTGAAGCCATTTATCAGCCTGTCTTTTTCAAACTGGTGAGTCTGTTTGGAATCTCTGAGAATGTTAATCAAGTCGACAGCTTCCATAGTTTGTGAGAAAAAGACAACAAAGAACCAGGATGATCAAAGGTTCGGTCACAGTTCCGTATAGTATTTGTGAATTATTTATTATTTTCTTTTCCAATAAGTATCTGGTTGAGCTTTACAGTAAAACTGTCGGCTTACTGCTAATATTTGTTTCTCTCTTACTGTTTCATCAATTTGTTTGTCAGTTAAAGTCTAAAACAAGGTCCAGTGTAGTGTGAATCTGTCACCCTCTGAAGAGCAGGCACTATCAGGCACTGGATAGAACGAGTGGGCTGAGATAATCTGAAGGGGTTTCACTGTTCATTACCTGGAGCCCTTCAAATGTTACATTGATATCAGGACAAGTGGAAACACTGAGACATTGGGAGTGAAGCCTCACCTAACAGAGGAGCTGCTTTTCAAGCTTAGAAATACAACTGATTTTAAATAAGAAAAATTTGACTTCATGAAATTAGGCAAAAAGGCAACTATCTCTGAACTGTCACCAGTATATGAAAACCACCGACATTTTACTGATCGGGGAATAATGATCTTGTTCAAACTGTACAAAATAAAAATCAATTGTAATCTTTTTAAAATAACGATCTGATATAAAGCATTATCCAACCAAACAAAAGCACAAAGCATTCCCAGGACATTGAGAGATTATGTGAGTGGGTAAAACTGTGGCAAATGGAGTTCAATGTGGGGAAATGTGAGGTCATCCACTTCGGATCTAAGAAAGATAGATCAGAGAATTTTCTAAATGGTGAGGAGCTCTGAACTGTGGAGGAGCAGAGAGATTTAGGTGTCCAAGTACAGAAATCATTAAAAGCTAGTGGACAGTTACAAAAATAATTAAAAAGGCTAATAGAATGTCGGTCTTTATTTCAAGAGGGCTGGAATATAAAGGGGTGGAAGTTATGTTCCAGCTGTACAGAACTCTGGTTAGAGCCCATCTGGAGGACTGCATTCAGTTCTGGGCACTGACCCTCAGGAAGGATATATTGCCCTTGGAGGGGGTGCAGCTCAGATTCACCAGAATTATATCAGGGCTAAAAGGGTTAAATTATGAGGACAGGTTGCAAAGACTCGGCTTGTATTTCCCTGAATATAGAAGAATAAGGGGGTGATCTAATTGAGGTGATTCAGATGATTTAAAGGAGTTGAAAGGATGGATCGAGAGAAACTCCATGCTCTGGTGGGGAATCCCGAACAAGGCGGCATAACCTTAAAATTAGTGCTCGGCCGTTCAGGGTGATGTCTGGAAGCACTTCTTCACACAAAGGGGAGTGGGAATCTGGAACTCTCTCCCACAAAACTCTGTTGAGGCTGGGGGTCAATGCGAAATTTCAAAACGGTGATTATAGATTTTTGTTGGGCAAGGATATGAAGGATTAAGGAACCAAGGCGGATAGATGGAGTTAAGATACAGATCAGCCATGATCCAACTGAATAGCGGAACAGGCTCAAGGAGCTGAATTGTCAACTTCTGTTCCGATGTAACATGCTCGTGGGGCTGAATGGCCTCCACCTGTTGCTATGTAACAGTCTCGAGGGGCTGAATGTCCTCAGTTCCTGTATAACAGGCTCGAAGGGCTGAATGGCCTCCTCCTCTTCCGACTTAACAGGCTCGAAGGGCTGAATGTCTCTTCCTGTTCCGATGTAACAGACTTGAGGGGCTGATTGGCCTCCAGTTCCGGAGTAATGGGCTCGAGGGGCTTAATCGCCTCCTCCTGTTTCTGTATCACAGGCTCGAGGGGCTCAGTGGCCTCCTCCTGTTCCTGTATAACAGTCTCGAGGGGCTGAATGTCCTCAGTTCCTGTATAACAGGTTCGAGGGGCTGAATGGCCTCATCCTTGTCCAGTGTAATAGGCTCGAGGGGCTGAATGGCCTTCAGTTGCTGTGTAATAGGCTTGAGGGGCTGAATGGCCTCCTCCTGATACGACCCAACAGGCTTGTGGGGCTGATTATCCTCCTCTTCCTGTGTAACAGGCTTGAGGGGCTGCATGACCTCCAGTTCCTGCACAACAGGCTACAAGGGCTGAAAAGCCTCATTCCATTCCTATCGAACAGGCTTGAGGGGCTGATTGGCCTCCTGTTACTGTGTCACAGGCTCGAGAGTTTGAATGGCCTCCTCCTGTTACTGTGTAAGATGCTCGAAGGGAAAAATGGCCTCCTGCTGTCCCTGCGTGCACTGTAGATTTCCTGGGTTACAGTGCTGGTTGTTGTGGTGGTGGTCTAAATATAAATACTGCAACTCTGGGACTACTCTGTTGTAACTGGTTGCAATCTGTGGTCGATGGGTGCAATCTACATTCACTGTAGGGTCTCTGTGGGTCACTGGGGAGGCTCTGCGCACTACTAGCTGTCATTTTGTCCCAGATGGCCAAAATACTGGCTGCTATTTTTCCAAGGGTGGCTGCGGTACGTGCTGCCATGCAGGCCTAGTTTATATATATATGTATATATATATATGTGTGTATATATGATGCATATCTTATAACTACAAGTTGTTGTTGTTGTGGTCCTGGTCAATATATAAAGACTCCCATGCTGAGATCACTCTGGGGTGACTGGATGCAATCTGGGAACCCTGGGTGCACTCTGAGCTCACTCCGTGGGACGAGGTGCACTTTGGAATCACTGAGGGTTCACTGGGACATTCTGGGGTCACTTTCGTATCACTGTCGACACTGTGCGTGATAATTTCCGTCGTTTTGTCCAAGATGGTGGCAGTACTTGCAGCCATCGACAAGGCACAAGTCAGGAGTGTGATGGAATACTCTCCACTTGCCTGGATGACTGCAGCTCCAACAACACTCAAGAAGCTCGACACCATCCAGGACAAAGCAGCCCGCTTGATTGGCACCCCATCCACCACCCTAAACATTCACTCCCTTCACCACCGGCGCACTGTGGCTGCAGTGTGTACCATCCACAGGATGCACTACAGCAACTCGCCAAGGCTTCTTCGACAGCACCTCCCAAACCCGCGACCTCTACCAACTAGAAGAACAAGAGCAGCAGGTACATGGGAACAACACCACCTGCACGTTCCCCTCCAAGTCACACACCATCCAGACTTGGAAATATATCGCCGTTCCTTCATTGTCACTGGGTCAAAATCCTGGAACTCCCTTCCTAACAGCACTGTGGGAGAACCATCACCACACGGACTGCAGCGGTTCAAGAAGGCGGCTCACCACCACCTTCTCAAGGGCAATTAGAGATGGGCAATAAATGCCGGCCTCGCCAGCGATGCCCACATCCCGTGAACGAATAAAAATAAAATTGTTGAACATGGCCGCAATACATCCTGCCATAATGTCCAAGATGACTGCCGCTGGACAAACCCGCGTTTTGATTAAGATGGCTGGCGTCCTTGCAGTGATGCGGGCCATGTATAAATACACATATATATATGTTATATATAAAAGTTGTTGTTGCAGTACTAGTTGTTGTGGTGATTGTCTAAATATAAAGCCGACCACTCTGGGATCCCTGAGTGCACTCTGGGGTCACTCTGGGGTGACTGGTTAAATTCTGGCATCACTCTGAGGTGACTGGGTTCACTCTGGGATCCCTGGGTGCAATCTGGGATCACTTTGGGGTGACTGGTTAAATTCTGGCATCACTCTGAGGTGACTGGGTTCACTCTGGGATCCCTGGGCACTCTGGGATCACTCTGGGGTGACTGGTTAAATTCTGGCATCACTCTGAGGTGACTGGGTTCACTCTGGGATCCCTGGGTGCACTGTGGGATCACTCTGTGGGACAAGGTGCACTGTGGGTCACTGTGGGTGCACTCTGGGATCACTCTGTGTGACAAGTGCACTGTGGGTCACTGTGGGTGCACTCTGGGATCACTCTGTGGGACTAGGTGCACTGTGGGTCACTGTGGGTGCACTCTGGGATCACTCTGTGGGACTTGGTGCACTGTGGGTCACTGTGGGTGCACTCTGGGATCACTCTGTGGGACAAGTGCACTGTGGGTCACTGTGGGTGCACTCAGGGATCACTCTGTGGGACAAGTGCACTGTGGGTCACTGTGGGTGCACTCTGGGATCACTCTGTGGGACTAGGTGCACTGTGGGCCACTGTGGGTTCACTCTGGGATCACTCTGTGGGACTAGGTGCAATGTGGGTCACTGTGGGTGCACTCTGGGATCACTCTGTGGGACTAGGTGCACTGTGGGTCACTGTGGGTGCACTCGGGGATCACTCTGTGGGACTAGGTGCACTGTGGGTCACTGTGGGTGCACTCTGGGATCACTCTGTGGGACTAGGTGCACTGTGGGCCACTGTGGATTCACTCTGGGATCACTCTGTGGGACTAGGTGCACTGTGGGCCACTGTGGATTCACTCTGGGATCACTCTGTGGGACTAGGTGCACTGTGGGTCACTGTGGGTGCACTCTGGGATCACTCTGTGGGACTAGGTGCACTGTGGGTGCACTCAGGGATCACTCTGTGGGACAAGTGCACTGTGGGTCACTGTGGGTGCACTCTGGGATCACTCTGTGGGACTAGGTGCACTGTGGGCCACTGTGGGTTCACTCTGGGATCACTCTGTGGGACTAGGTGCAATGTGGGTCACTGTGGGTGCACTCTGGGATCACTCTGTGGGACTAGGTGCACTGTGGGTCACTGTGGGTGCACTCAGGGATCACTCTGTGGGACTAGGTGCACTGTGGGTCACTGTGGGTGCACTCTGGGATCACTCTGTGGGACTAGGTGCACTGTGGGCCACTGTGGATTCACTCTGGGATCACTCTGTGGGACTAGGTGCACTGTGGGCCACTGTGGATTCACTCTGGGATCACTCTGTGGGACTAGGTGCACTGTGGGCCACTGTGGATTCACTCTGGGATCACTCTGTGGGACTAGGTGCACTGTGGGTCACTGTAGGTGCACTCTGGGATCACTCTGTGGGACTAGGTGCACTGTGGGTCACTGTGGGTGCACTCTGGGATCACTCTGTGGGACTAGGTGCACTGTGGGTCACTGTGGGTTCACTCTGGGATCACTCTGTGGGACTAGGTGCACTGTGGGTCACTGTGGGTGCACTCTGGGATCACTCTGTGGGACTAGGTGCACTGTGGGTCACTGTGGGTGCACTCTGGGATCACTCTGTGGGACTAGGTGCACTGTGGGTCACTGTGGATTCACTCTGGGATCACTCTGTGGGACTAGGTGCACTGTGGGTCACTGTGGGTTCACTCTGGGATCACTCTGTGATCAGTGTTGGATCACTGTCGACAATCTGCGGGGGAATTTCCTCTATTTTACCAAGATGGCGGCCACAGTTGTGGCGATTTTGAACAAGCTGGCTGCCGAACCTGCCGCGATTATTTCCAGACTGCTGCCATCCTGGCCGTGTTTAAATAAACATACACATATTATATATTTGATAAATACAAGTTCATGTTGCAGTAGCAGCTGGTGTTCTGGTGGTGTCAATAGAAAACTGCCACTCTGCGATCCCTCGAGGGTGACTGGGTGCACTCTGGGATCCCTGGGTGCAGTCTGGGATCAGTCTGGGGTGACTGGGTGCACTGTCGGATCCCTGGGTGCAGTCTGGGATCAGTCTGGAGTGACTGCTTTCAATTTTGGATTCCTGGGTGCAGTCTGGGATCAGTCTGGGGTGAATTGGCGCACTCTGGGATCCGTGGCTGCAGTCTGGGATCAGTCTGGGGTGACTGCGTGTACTGTAGGATGTCTGGGTGCAGTCTGTGATCAGTCTGGGGTGACTGCGTGCACTGTAGGATTCCTGGGTGCAGTCTGGGATCAGTCTGGGGTGACTTGGTGCATTCTGGGATCCGTGGCTGCAGTCTGGGGTGACTGCGTGTACTGTAGGATGTCTGGGTGCAGTCTGTGATCAGTCTGGGGTGACTGCGTGCACTGTGGGATCCATGGGTGCAGCCTGGGATCAGTCTGGGTGACTGCGTGCACTCTGGGATCCCTGGGTGCAGTCTGGGATCAGTCTGGGATGACTGCGTGCAGAGTAGGATCCCTGGATGCAGTCTGGCATCAGTCTGGGGTGACTGGGTGCATTTTAGGATCCCTGGGTGCAGTCTGGGATCAGTTTGGGTTGACTGCGTGCACTGTACGATCCCTGGGTGCAGTCTGGGATCAGTCTGGGGTGACTGCGTGCACTGTACGATCCCTGGGTGCAGTCTGGGATCAGTCTGGGGTGACTGCGTGCACTGTAGAATTCCTGGGTGCAGTCTGGGATCAGTCTGGGGTGACTGCGTGCTCTGCAGCATCCCTGGGTGCAGTCTGGGATCAGTCTGGGGTGTCTGCGTGCACTGCAGGATGCCTGTGTGCAGTCTGGGATCAGTCTGGGCTGACTGCGTGCACTGTTGGATCCCTGGGTGCAGTCTGGGATCAGTCTGGGGTGACTGCGTGCACTCTAGGATTCCTGGGTGCAGTCTGGGATCAGTCTGGGGTGACTGGGTGCATGTCGGATTACTGGGTGCAGTCTGGGATCAGTCTGGGGTGACTGGGTGCACCGTCGGATCCCTGGGTGCAGTCTGGTATCAGTCTGGCGTGACTGCGTGCACTGTTGGATCCGTGGCTGCAGTCTGGGATCAGTCCGGGGTGACTGCGTGCACTGCAGGATTCCTTTTTGCAGTCTGGGATCAGTCTGGGGTGACTGCGTGCACTGCAGGCTCCCTGGGTGCAGTCTGGGATCAGTCTGGGGTGACTGTGTGCATTTTAGATTTCCTGGGTGCAGTCTAGGATCAGTCTGGGGTGACTGCGTGCACTGTAGGATCCCTGTGTGCAGTCTGGGCTCAGTCTGGGGTGAATGGGTGCACTGTCGGAACGCAGGGTGCAGTCTGGGATCAGTCTGGGGTGACTGCGTGCACTGTGGGTTCCCTGGGTGCAGTCTGGGATCAGTCTGGGGTGACTGCGTGCAATGTCGGATTCCTGGGTGCAGTCTGGGATCAGTCTGGGGTGACTGCGTACATTGTCGGAAACATGGGTGCAATCTGGGATTAGTCTGGGGTGACTGCGTGCTCTGTCGATTTCCTGGGTGCATTCTGGGATCAGTCGGGGGTGACTGCTTTCAATGTAGGATCACTGGGTGCAGTCTGGGATCAGTCTGGGGTTACTGCGTTCACTGTCGGCTCCCTGGGTGTCGTCTGGGATCAGTCTGGGGTGACTGCGTGCACTGTAGGATCCCTGGGTGCAGTCTGGGATCTGTCTGGGTTGACTGCGTGCAATATACGATCCCTGGGTGCAGTCTGGGATCAGTCTGGTGTGACTGTGTGCCCTCTGGGATCCCTGGGTGCAGTCTGGGATCAGTCTGGGTTGACTGCGTGCACTATAGAATTCCTGGGTGCAGTCTGGGATCAGTCTGGGGTGACTGCGTGCACTGTAGGATCCCTGGGTGCAGTCTGGGATCAGTCTGGGGTGACTTCGTGCAATGTAGGATCCCTGGGTGCAGTCTGGGATCAGTCTGGGGTGACTTCGTGCAATGTAGGATCCCTGGGTGCCGTCTGGGATCAGTCTGCGTTGACTGCGTGCAATGTAGGATCCCTGGATGCAGTCTGGGATCAGTCTGGGGTGACTGGGTGCATTTTCGGATCCCTGGGTGCAGTCTGGGATCAGTTTGGGGTGACTGCGTGCACTGTACGATCCATGGGTGCAGTCTGGGATCAGTTTGGGGTGACTGCGTGCACTGTAGAATTCCTGGGTGCAGTCTGGGATCAGGCTGGCGTGACTGGGAGCACTCTGGGATCACTGGGTGCAGTCTGGGATCAGTTTGGGGTGTCTGCGTGCAATGCACGATCCCTGGGTGCAGTCTGGGATCAGTCTGTGGTGACTGCGTGCTCTGTAGGATTCCTGGGTGCAGTGTGGGATCAGTCGGGGATGACTGCGTGCAATGTAGGATCCCTGGGTGCAGTCTGGGATCAGTCTGGGGTGACTGCGTGCACTGTAGGATCCCTGGGTGCAGTCTGGGATCAGTCTGGGGTGACTGCGTGCACTGTAGGATTCCTGGGTGCAGTCTGGGATCAGTCTGGGGTGACTGGGTGCATGTCGGATTGCTGGGTGCAGTCTGGGATCAGTCTGGGGTGACTGCGTGCACTGTAGGATCCGTGGCTGCAGTCTGGGATCAGTCTGGGGTGACTGCGTGCACTGCATGATTCCTTGTTGCAGTCTGGGATCAGTCTGGGGTGACTGCGTGCACTGTAGGCTCACTGGGTGCAGTCTGGGGTCAGTCTGGGGTGACTGCGTGCAATGTCGGATTTCCTGGGTGCAGTCTGGGATCAGTCTGAGGTGACTGCGTGCACTGCAGGATATCTGGGTGCAGTCTGGTATCTGTCTGGGGTTACTGCGTGCACTGTAGGATCCCTGTGTGCAGTCTGGGCTCAGTCTGGGGTGACTGCGTGCAATGTCGGATTCCTGGGTGCAGTCTGGGATCAGTCTGGGGTGACTGCGTGCACTGTAGGAAACATGGGTGCAATCTGGGATTCGTCTGGGGTGACTGCGTGCACTGTGGGATCCCTGGGTGCAGTCTCGGATCAGTCTGGGTTGACTGCGTGTACTGTAGGATCACTGGGTGCAGTCTGGGATCATTCTGGGGTGACTGCTTTCACTGTCGGCTCCCTGGGTGTCGTCTGGGATCAGTCTGCGGTGACTGGGTGCACTGTAGGATTCCTGGGTGCAGTCTGGTATCTGTCTGGGGTCACTGCGTGCATTGTACGATCCATGGGTGCAGTCTGTGATCAGTCTGGTGTGACTGGGTGCACTCTCGGATCCCTGGGTGCAGTCTGCGATCAGTCTGGGGTGACTGGGTACACTGCAGGATCCCTGGGTGCAGTCTGTGATCAGTCGGGGATGACTGCGTGCTCTGTAGGATTCCTGGGTGCAGTCTGGGATCATTCGGGGATGACTGCGTGCACTGTAGGATCACTGGGTGCAGTCTGGGATCAGTCTGGGATTACTGCGTGCACTGCAGGATTCCTGGGTGCAGCCTGGGCTGACTGCGTGCAATGTCGGATCTCTGGGTGCAGTCTGGGATCAGTCTGGGGTGACTGCGTGCACTGTAGGATTCCTGGGTGCAGTCTGGGATCAGTCTGGGGTGACTGGGTGCACTGTCGGATCCCTGGGTGCAGTCTGGGATCAGTCTGGGGCGACTGCGTGCACTGTAGGATCCGTGGCTGCAGTCTGGGATCTGTCTGGGGTGACTGCGTGCACTGCAGGATTCCTTTTTGCAGTCTGGGATCAGTCTGGGGTGACTGCGTGCACTGTTGGCTCACTGGGTGCAGTCTGGGGTCAGTCTGGGCTGACTGTGTGCACTTTAGATTTCCTGGGTGCAGTCTGGGATCAGTCTGGTGTGACTGCGTGCACTGCAGGATATCTGGGTGCAGTCTGGGATCTGTCTGTGGTTACTGCGTGCACTGTAGGAAACATGGGTGCAATCTGGGATTAGTCTGGGGTGACTGCGTGCACTGTGGGATGCCTGGGTACAGTCTCGGATCAGTCTGGGTTGACTGCGTGCACTGTTGATTTCCTGGGTGCAGTCTGGGATCAGTCGGGATTGACTGCGTTCAATGTAGGATCACTGGGTGCAGTCTGGGATCAGTCTGGGGTGACTGCGTTCACTGTCGGCTCCCTGGGTGTCGTCTGGGATCAGTCTGCGGTGACTGGGTGCACTGTAGGATTCTTGGGTGCAGTCTGGGATCAGTCTGGGGTGACTGCATGCACTGTTAGATTCCTGGGTGCAGTGTGGTATCTGTCTGGGGTCACTGCGTGCATTGTACGATCCCTGGGTGCAGTCTGTGATCAGTCTGGTGTGACTGGGTGCACTCTGGGATCATAGGGTGCAGTCTGCGATCAGTCTCGGTTGACTGGGTACACTGTAGGATCCCTGTGTGCAGTCTGGGATCAGTCTGGGGTGACTGCGTGCAATGTAGGGTCCCAGGGTGCAGTCTGGGATCAGTCTGGGGTGACTGTGTGCACACTGGGATCCCTGGGTGCAGTCTGCGATCAGTCTGGAGTGACTGGGTGCAATGTATGATCCCTGGGTGCAGTCTGGGATCAGTCTGGGGTGAGTGCGTGCACTGTAGGATCCCTGGGTGCAGTCTGGGATCAGTCTGGGGTGACTTCGTGCAATGTAGGATCCCTGGGTGCAGTCTGGGATCAGTCTGGGTTGACTGCGTGCACTGTAGGATCCCTGGGTGCAGTCTGGGATCAGTCTGGGGTGACTGCGTGCACTGTACGATTCCTGGGTGCAGTCTGGGATCAGTCTGGGGTGACTGCGTGCACTGTAGGATCCCTGGGTGCAGTCTGGGATCAGTCTGGAGAGACTGGGTGCAATGTATGATCCTTGGGTGCAGTCTGGGATCAGTCTGGGGTGAGTGCGTGCACTGTAGGATCCCTGGGTGCAGTCTGGGATCAGTCTGGGGTGAGTGCGTGCACTGTAGGATCCCTGGGTGCAGTCTGGGATCAGTCTGGGGTCACTTCGTGCAATGTAGGATACCTGGGTGCAGTCTGGGATCAGTCTGGGTTGACTGCGTGCACTGTAGGATCCCTGGGTGCAGTCTGGGATCAGTCTGGGGTGACTGCGTGCACTGTACGATTCCTGGGTGCAGTCTGGGATCAGTCTGGGGTGACTGCGTGCACTGTAGGATCCCTGGGTGCAGTCTGGGATCAGTCTGGGGTGAGTGCGTGCACTGTAGGATCCCTGGGTGCAGTCTGGGATCAGTCTGGGGTGACTGCGTGCAATGTAGGGTCCCAGGGTGCAGTCTGGGATCAGTCTGGGGTGACTGTGTGCACACTGGGATCCCTGGGTGCAGTCTGCGATCAGTCTGGAGTGACTGGGTGCAATGTATGATCCCTGGGTGCAGTCTGGGATCAGTCTGGGGTGAGTGCGTGCACTGTAGGATCCCTGGGTGCAGTCTGGGATCAGTCTGGGGTGACTTCGTGCAATGTACGATTCCTGGGTGCAGTCTGGGATCAGTCTGGGGTGACTGCGTGCACTGTAGGATCCCTGGGTGCAGTCTGGGATCAGTCTGGAGTGACTGGGTGCACTGTAGGCTCACTGGGTGCAGTCTGGGGTCAGTCTGGGGTGACTGCGTGCAATGTCGGATTTCCTGGGTGCAGTCTGGGATCAGTCTGAGGTGACTGCGTGCACTGCAGGATATCTGGGTGCAGTCTGGTATCTGTCTGGGGTTACTGCGTGCACTGTAGGATCCCTGTGTGCAGTCTGGGCTCAGTCTGGGGTGACTGCGTGCAATGTCGGATTCCTGGGTGCAGTCTGGGATCAGTCTGGGGTGACTGCGTGCACTGTAGGAAACATGGGTGCAATCTGGGATTCGTCTGGGGTGACTGCGTGCACTGTGGGATCCCTGGGTGCAGTCTCGGATCAGTCTGGGTTGACTGCGTGCACTGTAGGATCACTGGGTGCAGTCTGGGATCATTCTGTGGTGACTGCTTTCACTGTCGGCTCCCTGGGTGTCGTCTGGGATCAGTCTGCGGTGACTGGGTGCACTGTAGGATTCCTGGGTGCAGTCTGGTATCTGTCTGGGGTCACTGCGTGCATTGTACGATCCATGGGTGCAGTCTGTGATCAGTCTGGTGTGACTGGGTGCACTCTCGGATCCCTGGGTGCAGTCTGCGATCAGTCTGGGGTGACTGGGTACACTGCAGGATCCCTGGGTGCAGTCTGTGATCAGTCGGGGATGACTGCGTGCTCTGTAGGATTCCTGGGTGCAGTCTGGGATCATTCGGGGAAGACTGCGTGCACTGTAGGATCACTGGGTGCAGTCTGGGATCAGTCTGGGATTACTGCGTGCACTGCAGGATTCCTGGGTGCAGCCTGGGCTGACTGCGTGCAATGTCGGATCTCTGGGTGCAGTCTGGGATCAGTCTGGGGTGACTGCGTGCACTGTAGGATTCCTGGGTGCAGTCTGGGATCAGTCTGGGGTGACTGGGTGCACTGTCGGATCCCTGGGTGCAGTCTGGGATCAGTCTGGGGCGACTGCGTGCACTGTAGGATCCGTGGCTGCAGTCTGGGATCTGTCTGGGGTGACTGCGTGCACTGCAGGATTCCTTTTTGCAGTCTGGGATCAGTCTGGGGTGACTGCGTGCACTGTTGGCTCACTGGGTGCAGTCTGGGGTCAGTCTGGGCTGACTGTGTGCACTTTAGATTTCCTGGGTGCAGTCTGGGATCAGTCTGGTGTGACTGCGTGCACTGCAGGATATCTGGGTGCAGTCTGGGATCTGTCTGTGGTTACTGCGTGCACTGTAGGAAACATGGGTGCAATCTGGGATTAGTCTGGGGTGACTGCGTGCACTGTGGGATGCCTGGGTGCAGTCTCGGATCAGTCTGGGTTGACTGCGTGCACTGTTGATTTCCTGGGTGCAGTCTGGGATCAGTCGGGATTGACTGCGTTCAATGTAGGATCACTGGGTGCAGTCTGGGATCAGTCTGGGGTGACTGCGTTCACTGTCGGCTCCCTGGGTGTCGTCTGGGATCAGTCTGCGGTGACTGGGTGCACTGTAGGATTCTTGGGTGCAGTCTGGGATCAGTCTGGGGTGACTGCATGCACTGTTAGATTCCTGGGTGCAGTGTGGTATCTGTCTGGGGTCACTGCGTGCATTGTACGATCCCTGGGTGCAGTCTGTGATCAGTCTGGTGTGACTGGGTGCACTCTGGGATCATAGGGTGCAGTCTGCGATCAGTCTCGGTTGACTGGGTACACTGTAGGATCCCTGTGTGCAGTCTGGGATCAGTCTGGGGTGACTGCGTGCAATGTAGGGTCCCAGGGTGCAGTCTGGGATCAGTCTGGGGTGACTGTGTGCACACTGGGATCCCTGGGTGCAGTCTGCGATCAGTCTGGAGTGACTGGGTGCAATGTATGATCCCTGGGTGCAGTCTGGGATCAGTCTGGGGTGAGTGCGTGCACTGTAGGATCCCTGGGTGCAGTCTGGGATCAGTCTGGGGTGACTTCGTGCAATGTAGGATCCCTGGGTGCAGTCTGGGATCAGTCTGGGTTGACTGCGTGCACTGTAGGATCCCTGGGTGCAGTCTGGGATCAGTCTGGGGTGACTGCGTGCACTGTACGATTCCTGGGTGCAGTCTGGGATCAGTCTGGGGTGACTGCGTGCACTGTAGGATCCCTGGGTGCAGTCTGGGATCAGTCTGGAGAGACTGGGTGCAATGTATGATCCCTGGGTGCAGTCTGGGATCAGTCTGGGGTGATTGCGTGCACTGTAGGATCCCTGGGTGCAGTCTGGGATCAGTCTGGGGTGAGTGCGTGCACTGTCGGATCCCTGGGTGCAGTCTGGGATCAGTCTGGGGTCACTTCGTGCAATGTAGGATACCTGGGTGCAGTCTGGGATCAGTCTGGGTTGACTGCGTGCACTGTAGGATCCCTGGGTGCAGTCTGGGATCAGTCTGGGGTGACTGCGTGCACTGTACGATTCCTGGGTGCAGTCTGGGATCAGTCTGGGGTGACTGCGTGCACTGTAGGATCCCTGGGTGCAGTCTGGGATCAGTCTGGGGTGAGTGCGTGCACTGTAGGATCCCTGGGTGCAGTCTGGGATCAGTCTGGGGTGACTGCGTGCAATGTAGGGTCCCAGGGTGCAGTCTGGGATCAGTCTGGGGTGACTGTGTGCACACTGGGATCCCTGGGTGCAGTCTGCGATCAGTCTGGAGTGACTGGGTGCAATGTATGATCCCTGGGTGCAGTCTGGGATCAGTCTGGGGTGAGTGCGTGCACTGTAGGATCCCTGGGTGCAGTCTGGGATCAGTCTGGGGTGACTTCGTGCAATGTAGGATCCATGGGTGCAGTCTGGGATCAGTCTGGGTTGACTGCGTGCACTGTAGGATCCCTGGATGCAGTCTGGGATCAGTCTGGGGTGACTGCGTGCACTGTACGATTCCTGGGTGCAGTCTGGGATCAGTCTGGGGTGACTGCGTGCACTGTCGGATCCCTGGGTGCAGTCTGGGATCAGTCTGGAGTGACTGGGTGCAATCTATGATCCCTGGGTGCAGTCTGGGATCAGTCTGGGGTGAGTGCGTGCACTGTAGGATCCCTGGGTGCAGTCTGGGATCAGTCTGGGGTGACTTCGTGCAATGTAGGATCCCTGGGTGCAGTCTGGGATCAGTCTGGGTTGACTGCGTGCACTGTAGGATCCCTGGGTGCAGTCTGGGATCAGTCTGGGGTGACTTCTTGCACTGTTGGATTCCTGGGTGCAGTCTGGGATCAGTCTGGGGTGACTGGGTGCATTTTAGGATCCCTGGGTGCAGTCTGGTTATCAGTTTGGGGTGACTGCGTGCACTGTACGATTCCTAGGTGCAGTCTGGGATCAGTCTGGGGTGACTGCGTGCACTGTAGAATTCCTGCGTGCAGTCTGGGATCAGTCTGGCGTGACTGGGAGCAGTCTGGGATCCCTGAGTGCAGTCTGGGATCAGTCTGGGGTGTCTGTGTGCACTTCCGGATCCCTGGGTGCAGTCTGTGATCAGTCGGGGATGACTGCGTGCTCTGTAGGATACCTGGGTGCAGTCTGGGATCAGTCGGGGAAGACTGCGTGCACTGTAGGATCACTGGGTGCAGTCTGGGATCAGTCTGGGGTTGCTGCGTGCACTGCAGGATTCCTGGGTGCAGCCTGGGCTGACTGCGTGCAATGTCGGATCTCTGGGTGCAGTCTGGGATCAGTCTGGGGTGAGTGCGTGCACTGTAGGATCCCTGGGTGCAGTCTGGGATCAGTCTGGGGTGACTTCGTGCAATGTAGGATCCCTGGGTGCAGTCTGGGATCAGTCTGGGTTGACTGCGTGCACTGTAGGATGCCTGGGTGCAGTCTGGGATCAGTCTGGGGTGACTTCTTGCACTGTTGGATTCCTGGGTGCAGTCTGGGATCAGTCTGGGGTGACTGGGTGCATTTTAGGATCCCTGGGTGCAGTCTGGTTATCAGTTTGGGGTGACTGCGTGCACTGTACGATTCCTAGGTGCAGTCTGGGATCAGTCTGGGGTGACTGCGTGCACTGTAGAATTCCTGCGTGCAGTCTGGGATCAGTCTGGCGTGACTGGGAGCAGTCTGGGATCCCTGAGTGCAGTCTGGGATCAGTCTGGGTTGTCTGTGTGCACTTCCGGATCCCTGGGTGCAGTCTGTGATCAGTCGGGGATGACTGCGTGCTCTGTAGGATACCTGGGTGCAGTCTGGGATCAGTCGGGGAAGACTGCGTGCACTGTAGGATCACTGGGTGCAGTCTGGGATCAGTCTGGGGTTGCTGCGTGCACTGCAGGATTCCTGGGTGCAGCCTGGGCTGACTGCGTGCAATGTCGGATCTCTGGGTGCAGTCTGGGATCAGTCTGGGGTGACTGCGTGCACTGTAGGATTCCTGGGTGCAGTCTGGGATCAGTCTGGGGTGACTGGGTGCATATCGGATTGCTGGGTGCAGTTTGGGATCAGTCTGGGGTGACTGGGTGCAATATCGGATCCCTGGGTGCAGTCTGGGATCAGTCTGGGGCGACTGCGTGCACTGTAGGATCCGTGGCTGCAGTCTGGGATCTGTCTGGGGTGACTGCGTGCACTGCAGGATTCCTTGTTGCAGTCTTGAATCTGTCTGGGGTGACTGCGTGCACTGTAGGCTCACTGGGTGCAGTGTGGTATCAGTCTGGGGTGACTGTGTGCACTTTAGATTTCCTGGGTGCAGTCTGGGATCAGTCTGGGGTGACTGCGTGCACTGCAGGATATCTGGGTGCAGTCTGGGATCTGTCTGGGGTTACTGCGTGCACTGTAGGATCACTGTGTGCAGTCTGGGCTCAGTCTGGGGTGACTGGGTGCACTGTCGGAACCCAGGGTGCAGTCTGGGATCAGTCTGGGGTGACTACGTGCACTGTGGGATCCCTTCGTGCAGTCTGGGATCAGTCTGGGGTGACTGCTTGCAATTTCGGATTCCTGGGTGCAGTCTAGGATCAGTCTGGGTTGACTGCGTGCACTGTAGATTTCCTGGGTGCAGTCTGGAATCAGTCGGGGGTGACTTCGTTCAATGTAGGATCACAGGGTGCAGTCTGGGATCAGTCTGGGGTGACTGCGTTCACTGTCGGCTCCCTGGGTGTCGTCTGGGTTCAGTCTTGGGTGACTGCGTGAACTGTGGGATCCCTGGGTGCAGTCTGGGATCAGTCTGGGGTGACTGCGTTCACTGTCGGATCCCTGGGTGCTGTCTGGGATCAGTCTGGGGTGACTGCATGCACTGTTAGATTCCTGGGTGCAGTCTGGGATCTGTCTGGGGTGACTGCGTGCAATGTAAGATCCCTGGGTGCAGTCTGGGATCAGTCTGGGGTGACTGCGTGCACTGTCGGATTCCTGGGTGCAGTCTGGGATCAGTCTGGGGTGACTGCGTGCACTGTCGGATCCCTGGGTTTAGTCTGGGATCAGTCTGGGGTGACTGCGTGCACTGTCGGATCACTAAGTGCAGTCTGGGATCAGTCTGGGGTGACTGCTTGCACTATCGGCTCCCTGGGTGTAGTCTGGGATCAGTCTGGTGTTAATGCGTGCACTGTTGGATTCCTGGGTGCAGTCTGGGATTAGTCTGGTGTGACTTCGTGCACTGTACGATCCCTGGGTGCAGTCTGGGTTCACTCTGGGGTGACTGCGTGCACTGCAGGATGCCAGGGTGCAGTCTGGGATCAGTCTGGGGTGACTGCGTGCACTGTAGGATTCCTGGATGTAGTCTGGGATCAGTCTGGGGTGATTGCGTGCACCGTTGAATCCATGGGTGGAGTCTGGGTTCAGTCTGGGGTGACTGGGTGCATTTTAGGATCCCTGGGTGCAGTATGGGATCAGTCCTTTATGACTGCGTGCACAGTAGGATCCCTGGTTGCAGTCTGGGGTTACTGGGTGCATTTTAGGATCCCTGGGTGCAGTCTGGGATCAGTTTGGGGTGACTGCGTGCACTGTACGATCCCTGGGTGCAGTCTGGGATCAGTCTGGGGTGACTGCGTGCACTGTCGAATTCCTGGGTGCAGTCTGGGATCAGTCTGGCGTGACTGGGAGCACTCTGGGATCCCTGGGTGCAGTCTGGGATAAGTCTGGGGTGTCTGCGTGCACTGCAGGATCCCTGGGTGCAGTCTGGGATTAGTCTGGGGTGACTGCGTGCTCTGTAGGATTCCTGGGTGCAGTCTGGGATCAGTCGGGGATGACTGCATGCACTGTAGGATCCCTGGGTGCAGTCTGGGATCAGTCTGGGGTTACTGCGTGCACTGCAGGATTCCTGGGTGCAGTCTGGGGTGACTGCGTGCAATGTCGGATCTCTGGGTGTAGTCTGGGATCAGTCTGGGGTGACTGCGTGCACTGCAGGATATCTGGGTGCAGTCTGGTATCTGTCTGGGGTTACTGCGTGCACTGTAGGATCCCTGTGTGCAGTCTGGGATCAGTCTGGGTTGACTGCGTGCACTGTAGGATCCCTGGGTGCAGTCTGGGATCAGTCTGGGGTGACTTCTTGCACTGTTGGATTCCTGGGTGCAGTCTGGGATCAGTCTGGGGTGACTGGGTGCATTTTAGGATCCCTGGGTGCAGTCTGGTTATCAGTTTGGGGTGACTGCGTGCACTGTACGATTCCTAGGTGCAGTCTGGGATCAGTCTGGGGTGACTGCGTGCACTGTAGAATTCCTGCGTGCAGTCTGGGATCAGTCTGGCGTGACTGGGAGCAGTCTGGGATCCCTGAGTGCAGTCTGGGATCAGTCTGGGGTGTCTGTGTGCACTTCCGGATCCCTGGGTGCAGTCTGTGATCAGTCGGGGATGACTGCGTGCTCTGTAGGATACCTGGGTGCAGTCTGGGATCAGTCGGGGAAGACTGCGTGCACTGTAGGATCACTGGGTGCAGTCTGGGATCAGTCTGGGGTTGCTGCGTGCACTGCAGGATTCCTGGGTGCAGTCTGGGCTTACTGCGTGCAATGTCGGATCTCTGGGTGCAGTCTGGGATCAGTCTGGGGTGAGTGCGTGCACTGTAGGATCCCTGGGTGCAGTCTGGGATCAGTCTGGGGTGACTTCGTGCAATGTAGGATCCCTGGGTGCAGTCTGGGATCAGTCTGGGTTGACTGCGTGCACTGTAGGATGCCTGGGTGCAGTCTGGGATCAGTCTGGGGTGACTTCTTGCACTGTTGGATTCCTGGGTGCAGTCTGGGATCAGTCTGGGGTGACTGGGTGCATTTTAGGATCCCTGGGTGCAGTCTGGTTATCAGTTTGGGGTGACTGCGTGCACTGTACGATTCCTAGGTGCAGTCTGGGATCAGTCTGGGGTGACTGCGTGCACTGTAGAATTCCTGCGTGCAGTCTGGGATCAGTCTGGCGTGACTGGGAGCAGTCTGGGATCCCTGAGTGCAGTCTGGGATCAGTCTGGGGTGTCTGTGTGCACTTCCGGATCCCTGGGTGCAGTCTGTGATCAGTCGGGGATGACTGCGTGCTCTGTAGGATACCTGGGTGCAGTCTGGGATCAGTCGGGGAAGTCTGCGTGCACTGTAGGATCACTGGGTGCAGTCTGGGATCAGTCTGGGGTTGCTGCGTGCACTGCAGGATTCCTGGGTGCAGCCTGGGCTGACTGCGTGCAATGTCGGATCTCTGGGTGCAGTCTGGGATCAGTCTGGGGTGACTGCGTGCACTGTAGGATTCCTGGGTGCAGTCTGGGATCAGTCTGGGGTGACTGGGTGCATATCGGATTGCTGGGTGCAGTTTGGGATCAGTCTGGGGTGACTGGGTGCAATATCGGATCCCTGGGTGCAGTCTGGGATCAGTCTGGGGCGACTGCGTGCACTGTAGGATCCGTGGCTGCAGTCTGGGATCTGTCTGGGGTGACTGCGTGCACTGCAGGATTCCTTGTTGCAGTCTTGAATCTGTCTGGGGTGACTGCGTGCACTGTAGGCTCACTGGGTGCAGTGTGGTATCAGTCTGGGGTGACTGTGTGCACTTTAGATTTCCTGGGCGCAGTCTGGGATCAGTCTGGGGTGACTGCGTGCACTGCAGGATATCTGGGTGCAGTCTGGGATCTGTCTGGGGTTACTGCGTGCACTGTAGGATCACTGTGTGCAGTCTGGGCTCAGTCTGGGGTGACTGGGTGCACTGTCGGAACCCAGGGTGCAGTCTGGGATCAGTCTGGGGTGACTACGTGCACTGTGGGATCCCTTCGTGCAGTCTGGGATCAGTCTGGGGTGACTGCTTGCAATTTCGGATTCCTGGGTGCAGTCTAGGATCAGTCTGGGTTGACTGCGTGCACTGTAGATTTCCTGGGTGCAGTCTGGAATCAGTCGGGGGTGACTTCGTTCAATGTAGGATCACAGGGTGCAGTCTGGGATCAGTCTGGGGTGACTGCGTTCACTGTCGGCTCCCTGGGTGTCGTCTGGGTTCAGTCTTGGGTGACTGCGTGAACTGTGGGATCCCTGGGTGCAGTCTCGGATCAGTCTGGGGTGACTGCGTTCACTGTCGGATCCCTGGGTGCTGTCTGGGATCAGTCTGGGGTGACTGCATGCACTGTTAGATTCCTGGGTGCAGTCTGGGATCTGTCTGGGGTGACTGCGTGCAATGTAAGATCCCTGGGTGCAGTCTGGGATCAGTCTGGGGTGACTGCGTGCACTGTCGGATTCCTGGGTGCAGTCTGGGATCAGTCTGGGGTGACTGCGTGCACTGTCGGATCCCTGGGTTTAGTCTGGGATCAGTCTGGGGTGACTGCGTGCACTGTCGGATCACTAAGTGCAATCTGGGATCAGTCTGGGGTGACTGCTTGCACTATCGGCTCCCTGGGTGTAGTCTGGGATCAGTCTGGTGTTAATGCGTGCACTGTTGGATTCCTGGGTGCAGTCTGGGATTAGTCTGGTGTGACTTCGTGCACTGTACGATCCCTGGGTGCAGTCTGGGTTCACTCTGGGGTGACTGCGTGCACTGCAGGATGCCAGGGTGCAGTCTGGGATCAGTCTGGGGTGACTGCGTGCACTGTAGGATTCCTGGATGTAGTCTGGGATCAGTCTGGGGTGATTGCGTGCACCGTTGAATCCATGGGTGGAGTCTGGGTTCAGTCTGGGGTGACTGGGTGCATTTTAGGATCCCTGGGTGCAGTATGGGATCAGTCCTTTATGACTGCGTGCACAGTAGGATCCCTGGTTGCAGTCTGGGGTTACTGGGTGCATTTTAGGATCCCTGGGTGCAGTCTGGGATCAGTTTGGGGTGACTGCGTGCACTGTACGATCCCTGGGTGCAGTCTGGGATCAGTCTGGGGTGACTGCGTGCACTGTCGAATTCCTGGGTGCAGTCTGGGATCAGTCTGGCGTGACTGGGAGCACTCTGGGATCCCTGGGTGCAGTCTGGGATAAGTCTGGGGTGTCTGCGTGCACTGCAGGATCCCTGGGTGCAGTCTGGGATTAGTCTGGGGTGACTGCGTGCTCTGTAGGATTCCTGGGTGCAGTCTGGGATCAGTCGGGGATGACTGCATGCACTGTAGGATCCCTGGGTGCAGTCTGGGATCAGTCTGGGGTTACTGCGTGCACTGCAGGATTCCTGGGTGCAGTCTGGGGTGACTGCGTGCAATGTCGGATCTCTGGGTGTAGTCTGGGATCAGTCTGGGGTGACTGCGTGCACTGCAGGATATCTGGGTGCAGTCTGGTATCTGTCTGGGGTTACTGCGTGCACTGTAGGATCCCTGTGTGCAGTCTGGGCTCAGTCTGGGGTGACTGCGTGCAATGTCGGATACCTGGGTGCAGTCTGGGATCAGTCTGGGGTGACTGCGTGCACTGTAGGAAACATGGGTGCAGTCTCGGATCAGTCTGGGTTGACTGCGTGTACTGTAGGATCACTGGGTGCAGTCTGGGATCAGTCTGGGGTGACTGCATGCACTGTTAGATTCCTGGGTGCAGTCTGGGATCTGTCTGGGGTGACTGCGTGCAATGTAAGATCCCTGGGTGCAGTCTGGGATCAGTCTGGGGTGACTGCGTGCACTGTCGGATTCCTGGGTGCAGTCTGGGATCAGTCTGGGGTGACTGCGTGCACTGTCGGATCCCTGGGTTTAGTCTGGGATCAGTCTGGGGTGACTGCGTGCACTGTCGGATCACTAAGTGCAGTCTGGGATCAGTCTGGGGTGACTGCTTGCACTATCGGCTCCCTGGGTGTAGTCTGGGATCAGTCTGGTGTTAATGCGTGCACTGTTGGATTCCTGGGTGCAGTCTGGGATTAGTCTGGTGTGACTTCGTGCACTGTACGATCCCTGGGTGCAGTCTGGGTTCACTCTGGGGTGACTGCGTGCACTGCAGGATGCCAGGGTGCAGTCGGGGATCAGTCTGGGGTGACTGCGTGCACTGTAGGATTCCTGGATGTAGTCTGGGATCAGTCTGGGGTGATTGCGTGCACCGTTGAATCCATGGGTGGAGTCTGGGTTCAGTCTGGGGTGACTGGGTGCATTTTAGGATCCCTGGGTGCAGTATGGGATCAGTCCTTTATGACTGCGTGCACAGTAGGATCCCTGGTTGCAGTCTGGGGTTACTGGGTGCATTTTAGGATCCCTGGGTGCAGTCTGGGATCAGTTTGGGGTGACTGCGTGCACTGTACGATCCCTGGGTGCAGTCTGGGATCAGTCTGGGGTGACTGCGTGCACTGTCGAATTCCTGGGTGCAGTCTGGGATCAGTCTGGCGTGACTGGGAGCACTCTGGGATCCCTGGGTGCAGTCTGGGATAAGTCTGGGGTGTCTGCGTGCACTGCAGGATCCCTGGGTGCAGTCTGGGATTAGTCTGGGGTGACTGCGTGCTCTGTAGGATTCCTGGGTGCAGTCTGGGATCAGTCGGGGATGACTGCATGCACTGTAGGATCCCTGGGTGCAGTCTGGGATCAGTCTGGGGTTACTGCGTGCACTGCAGGATTCCTGGGTGCAGTCTGGGGTGACTGCGTGCAATGTCGGATCTCTGGGTGTAGTCTGGGATCAGTCTGGGGTGACTGCGTGCACTGCAGGATATCTGGGTGCAGTCTGGTATCTGTCTGGGGTTACTGCGTGCACTGTAGGATCCCTGTGTGCAGTCTGGGCTCAGTCTGGGGTGACTGCGTGCAATGTCGGATACCTGGGTGCAGTCTGGGATCAGTCTGGGGTGACTGCGTGCACTGTAGGAAACATGGGTGCAGTCTCGGATCAGTCTGGGTTGACTGCGTGTACTGTAGGATCACTGGGTGCAGTCTGGGATCATTCTGGGGTGACTGCTTTCACTGTCGGCTCCCTGGATGTCGTCTGGGATCAGTCTGCGGTGACTGGGTGCACTGTAGGATTCCTGGGTGCAGTCTGGGATCAGTCTGGGGTGACTGCATGCACTGTTAGATTCCTGGGTGCAGTCTGGTATCTGTGTGGGGTCACTGCGTGCATTGTACGATCCATGGGTGCAGTCTGTGATCAGTCTGGTGTGACTGGGTGCACTCTCGGATCCCTGGGTGCAGTCTGCGATCAGTCTGGGGTGACTGGGTACACTGCAGGATCCCTGGGTGCAGTCTGTGATCAGTCGGGGATGACTGCGTGCTCTGTAGGATTCCTGGGTGCAGTCTGGGATCAGTCGGGGAAGACTGCGTGCACTGTAGGATCACTGGGTGCAGTCTGGGATCAGTCTGGGATTACTGCGTGCACTGCAGGATTCCTGGGTGCAGCCTGGGCTGACTGCGTGCAATGTCGGATCTCTGGGTGCAGTCTGGGATCAGTCTGGGGTGACTGCGTGCACTTTAGGATTCCTGGGTGCAGTCTGGGATCAGTCTGGAGTGACTGGGTGCACTGTCGGATCCCTGGGTGCAGTCTGGGATCAGTCTGGGGCGACTGCGTGCACTGTAGGATCCGTGGCTGCATTCTGGGATCTGTCTGGGGTGACTGCGTGCACTGCAGGATTCCTTGTTGCAGTCTGGGATCAGTCTGGGGTGACTGCGTGCACTGTTGGCTCACTGGGTGCAGTCTGGGGTCAGTCTGGGCTGACTGTGTGCACTTTAGATTTCCTGGGTGCAGTCTGGGATCAGTCTGGTGTGACTGCGTGCACTGCAGGATATCTGGGTGCAGTCTGGGATCTGTCTGTGGTTACTGCGTGCACTGTAGGAAACATGGGTGCAATCTGGGATTAGTCTGGGGTGACTGCGTGCACTGTGGGATGCCTGGGTGCAGTCTCGGATCAGTCTGGGTTGACTGCGTGCACTGTTGATTTCCTGGGTGCAGTCTGGGATCAGTCGGGATTGACTGCGTTCAATGTAGGATCACTGGGTGCAGTCTGGGATCAGTCTGGGGTGACTGCGTTCACTGTCGGCTCCCTGGGTGTCGTCTGGGATCAGTCTGCGGTGACTGGGTGCACTGTAGGATTCTTGGGTGCAGTCTGGGATCAGTCTGGGGTGACTGCATGCACTGTTAGATTCCTGGGTGCAGTGTGGTATCTGTCTGGGGTCACTGCGTGCATTGTACGATCCCTGGGTGCAGTCTGTGATCAGTCTGGTGTGACTGGGTGCACTCTGGGATCATAGGGTGCAGTCTGCGATCAGTCTCGGTTGACTGGGTACACTGTAGGATCCCTGTGTGCAGTCTGGGATCAGTCTGGGGTGACTGCGTGCAATGTAGGGTCCCAGGGTGCAGTCTGGGATCAGTCTGGGGTGACTGTGTGCACACTGGGATCCCTGGGTGCAGTCTGCGATCAGTCTGGAGTGACTGGGTGCAATGTATGATCCCTGGGTGCAGTCTGGGATCAGTCTGGGGTGAGTGCGTGCACTGTAGGATCCATGGGTGCAGTCTGGGATCAGTCTGGGGTGACTTCGTGCAATGTAGGATCCCTGGGTGCAGTCTGGGATCAGTCTGGGTTGACTGCGTGCACTGTAGGATCCCTGGGTGCAGTCTGGGATCAGTCTGGGGTGACTGCGTGCACTGTACGATTCCTGGGTGCAGTCTGCGATCAGTCTGGGGTGACTGCATGCACTGTAGGATCCCTGGGTGCAGTCTGGGATCAGTCTGGAGTGACTGGGTGCAATGTATGATCCCTGGGTGCAGTCTGGGATCAGTCTGGGGTGAGTGCGTGCACTGTAGGATCCCTGGGTGCAGTCTGGGATCAGTCTGGGGTAAGTGCGTGCACTGTAGGATCCCTGGGTGCAGTCTGGGATCAGTCTGGGGTGACTTCGTGCAATGTAGGATCCCTGGGTGCAGTCTGGGATCAGTCTGGGTTGACTGCGTGCACTGTAGGATCCCTGGGTGCAGTCTGGGATCAGTCTGGGGTGACTGCGTGCACTGTACGATTCCTGGGTGCAGTCTGGGATCAGTCTGGGGTGACTGCGTGCACTGTAGGATCCCTGGGTGCAGTCTGGGATCAGTCTGGAGTGACTGGGTGCAATGTATGATCCCTGGGTGCAGTCTGGGATCAGTCTGGGGTGAGTGCGTGCACTGTAGGATCCCTGGGTGCAGTCTGGGATCAGTCTGGGGTGACTGCGTGCAATGTAGTGTCCCAGGGTGCAGTCTGGGATCAGTCTGGGTTGACTGCGTGCACTGTAGGATCCCTGGGTGCAGTCTGGGATCAGTCTGGGGTGACTGCGTGCACTGTACGATTCCTGGGTGCAGTCTGGGATCAGTCTGGGGTGACTGCGTGCACTGTAGGATCCCTGGGTGCAGTCTGGGATCAGTCTGGAGTGACTGGGTGCAATGTATGATCCCTGGGTGCAGTCTGGGATCAGTCTGGGGTGACTTCGTGCAATGTAGGATCCCTGGGTGCAGTCTGGGATCAGTCTGGGTTGACTGCGTGCACTGTAGGATCCCTGGGTGCAGTCTGGGATCAGTCTGGGGTGACTTCTTGCACTGTTGGATTCCTGGGTGCAGTCTGGGATCAGTCTGGGGTGACTGGGTGCATTTTAGGATCCCTGGGTGCAGTCTGGTTATCAGTTTGGGGTGACTGCGTGCACTGTACGATTCCTAGGTGCAGTCTGGGATCAGTCTGGGGTGACTGCGTGCACTGTAGAATTCCTGCGTGCAGTCTGGGATGAGTCTGGCGTGACTGGGAGCAGTCTGGGATCCCTGGGTGCAGTCTGGGATCAGTCTGGGGTGTCTGCGTTCACTTCCGGATCCCTGGGTGCAGTCTGTGATCAGTCGGGGATGACTGCGTGCTCTGTAGGATACCTGGGTGCAGTCTGGGATCAGTCGGGGAAGACTGCGTGCACTGTAGGATCACTGGGTGCAGTCTGGGATCAGTCTGGGGTTGCTGCGTGCACTGCAGGATTCCTGGGTGCAGCCTGGGCTGACTGCGTGCAATGTCGGATCTCTGGGTGCAGTCTGGGATCAGTCTGGGGTGACTGCGTGCACTGTAGGATTCCTGGGTGCAGTCTGGGATCAGTCTGGGGTGACTGGGTGCATGTGGGATTGCTGGGTGCAGTTTGGGATCAGTCTGGGGTGACTGGGTGCAATGTCGGATCCCTGGGTGCAGTCTGGGATCAGTCTGGGGCGACTGCGTGCACTGTCGGATCCGTGGCTGCAGTCTGGGATCTGTCTGGGGTGACTGCGTGCACTGCAGGATTCCTTGTTGCAGTCTTGAATCTGTCTGGGGTGACTGCGTGCACTGTAGGCTCACTGGGTGCAGTGTGGTATCAGTCTGGGGTGACTGTGTGCACTTTAGATTTCCTGGGTGCAGTCTGGGATCAGTCTGGGGTGACTGCATGCACTGCAGGATATCTGGGTGCAGTCTGGGATCTGTCTGGGGTTACTGCGTGCACTGTAGGATCACTGTGTGCAGTCTGGGCTCAGTCTGGGGTGACTGGGTGCACTGTCGGAACCCAGGGTGCAGTCTGGGATCAGTCTGGGGTGACTACGTGCACTGTGGGATCCCTTCGTGCAGTCTGGGATCAGTCTGGGGTGACTGCTTGCAATTTCGGATTCCTGGGTGCAGTCTAGGATCAGTCTGGGTTGACTGCGTGCACTGTAGATTTCCTGGGTGCAGTCTGGAATCAGTCGGGGGTGACTTCGTTCAATGTAGGATCACTGGGTGCAGTCTGGGATCAGTCTGGGGTGACTGCGTTCACTGTCGGCTCCCTGGGTGTCGTCTGGGTTCAGTCTTGGGTGACTGCGTGCACTGTGGGATCCCTGGGTGCAGTCTGGGATCAGTCTGGGGTGACTGCGTTCACTGTCGGATCCCTGGGTGCTGTCTGGGATCAGTCTGGGGTGACTGCATGCACTGTTAGATTCCTGGGTGCAGTCTGGGATCTGTCTGGGGTGACTGCGTGCAATGTAAGATCCCTGGGTGCAGTCTGGGATCAGTCTGGGGTGACTGCGTGCACTGTCGGATTCCTGGGTGCAGTCTGGGATCAGTCTGGGGTGACTGCGTGCACTGTCGGATCCCTGGGTTTAGTTTGGGATCAGTCTGGGGTGACTGCGTGCACTGTTGGATCACTAAGTGCAGTCTGGGATCAGTCTGGGGTGACTGCTTGCACTATCGGCTCCCTGGGTGTAGTCTGGGATCAGTCTGGTGTTAATGCGTGCACTGTTGGATTCCTGGGTGCAGTCTGGGATTAGTCTGGTGTGACTGCGTGCACTGTACGATCCCTGGGTGCAGTCTGGGTTCACTCTGGGGTGACTGCGTGCACTGCAGGATGCCAGGGTGCAGTCTGGGATCAGTCTGGGGTGACTGCGTGCACTGTAGGATTCCTGGATGTAGTCTGGGATCAGTCTGGTGTTAATGCGTGCACTGTTGGATTCCTGGGTGCAGTCTGGGATTAGTCTGGTGTGACTGCGTGCACTGTACGATCCCTGGGTGCAGTCTGGGTTCACTCTGGGGTGACTGCGTGCACTGCAGGATGCCAGGGTGCAGTCTGGGATCAGTCTGGGGTGACTGCGTGCACTGTAGGATTCCTGGATGTAGTCTGGGATCAGTCTGGGGTGACTGGGTGCATTTTAGGATCCCTGGGTGCAGTATGGGATCAGTCCTTTATGACTGCGTGCACAGTAGGATCCCTGGATGCAGTCTTGGGTTACTGGGTGCAATTTAGGATCCCTGGGTGCAGTCTGGGATCAGTTTGGGGTGACTGCGTGCACTGTACGATCCCTGGGTGCAGTCTGGGATCAGTCTGGGGTGACTGCGTGCACTGTCGAATTCCTGGGTGCAGTCTGGGATCAGTCTGGCGTGACTGGGAGCACTCTGGGATCCCTGGGTGCAGTCTGGGATAAGTCTGGGGTGTCTGCGTGCACTGCAGGATCCCTGGGTGCAGTCTGGGATTAGTCTGGGGTGACTGCGTGCTCTGTAGGATTCCTGGGTGCAGTCTGGGATCAGTCGGGGATGACTGCATGCACTGTAGGATCCCTGGACGCAGTCTGGGATCAGTCTGGGGTTACTGCGTGCACTGCAGGATTCCTGGGTGCAGTCTGGGGTGACTGCGTGCAATGTCGGATCTCTGGGTGTAGTCTGGGATCAGTCTGGAGTGACTGCGTGCACTGTAGGATTCCTGTGTGCAGTCTGGGATCAGTCTGGGGTGACTGGGTGCATGTCGGATTGCTGGGTGCAGTCTGGGATCAGTCTGGGGTGATTGCGTGCACTGTAGGATCCGTGGCTGCAGTCTGGGATCAGTCTGGGGTGACTGCGTGCACTGCAGGATTCATTGTTGCAGTCTGGGATCAGTCTGTGGTGACTGCGTGCACTGTAGGCTCACTGGGTGCAGTCTGGGATCAGTCTAGGGTGACTGTGTGCACTTTAGATTTTCTGGGTGCAGTCTGGGATCCGTCTGGGGTTACTGCGTGCACTGTCGGATCCCTGTGTGCAGTCTGGGCTCAGTCTGCCGTGACTGGGTGCACTGTAGGAACCCAGGGTGCAGTCTGGGATCAGTCTGGAGTGACTGCGTGAAATGTGGGATCCCTGGGTGCAGTCTGGGATCAGTCTGGGGTGACTGCGTGCATTGCAGGAAACATGGGTGCAATCTGGGATTCGTCTGGGGTGACTGTGTGCACTGTGGGATCCCTGGGTGCAGTCTGGGATCAGTCTGGGGTGACTGCGTGCAATGTCGGATTCCTGGGTGCAGTCTGGGATCAGTCTGGGGTGACTGCGTGCACTGTAGGAAACATGGGTGCAGTCTAGGATCAGTGTGGGTTGACTGCGTGCAATTTAGATTTCCTGGGTGCAGTCTGGGATCAGTCGGGGGTGACTGCGTTCAATGCAGGATCACTGGGTGCAGTCTGGGATCAGTCTGGGGTGACTGCGTTCACTGTCGCTCCCTGGGTGTCGTCTGGGATCAGTCTGGGGTGACTGCGTGCACTGTAGGATCCCTGGGTGCAGTCTGGGATCAGTGTGGTGTGACTGGATGGACTCTGGGATCCCTGCGTGCAGTCTGCGATCAGTCTGAGGTGACTGGGTACACTGTAGGATCCCTGGGTGCAGTCTGGGATCAGTCTGGGGTGACTGAGTGCACTGTAGGATCGCTGGGTGCAGTCTGGGATCAGTTTGGGTTGACTGGTTGCACTCTGGGATCCCTGGGTGCAGTTTGCGATCAGTCTGGGGTGACTGCATGCACTGTTACATTCCTGGGTGCAGTCTCGAATGTGCCTGGGGTGACTGCGTGCACTGTACGATCCCTGGGTGCAGTCTGGGATCAGTCCGGTGTGACTGGGTGCACTCTGGGATCCCTGGGTGCAGTCAGCGATCAGTCTGGGGTGACTGGGTACACTGTAGTATCCCTGAGTGTAGTCTGGGATCAGTCTGGGGTGACTGAGTGAACTGTCGGATCGCTGGGTGCAGTCTGGGATCAGTCTGGGTTGACTGGGTGCACTCTGGGATCCCTGGGTGCAGTCTGCGATCAGTCTGGGGTGACTGCATGCACTGTTAGATTCCTGGGTGCAGTCTGGAATCTGTCTGGGGTGACTGCGTGCAATGTACGATCCCTGGGTGCAGTCTGGGATCAGTCTGGTGTGACTGGGTGCAATCTGGGATCCCTGGGTGCACTCTGGGATCCCTGGGTGCAGCCTGGGATCAGTCTGGGGTGACTGAGTGCACTGTAGGATCGCTGGCTGCAGACTGGGATCAGTCTGGGGTGACTGCGTGCACTGCAGGATTCCTGTGTGCAGTCTGGGATCAGTCTGGGGTGACTGAGTGCACTGTAGGATCGCTGGGTGCAGTCTGGGATCAGTCTGGGGTGACTGGGTGCACTCTGGGATCCCTGGGTGCAGTCTGCGATCAGTCTGTGATGAATGGGTGCAATGTAGGTTCCCGGGGTGCAGTCTGGGATCAGTCTGGGGTGACTGCTTGCACTGTTGGATTCCTGGGTGCAGTCTGGGATCAGTCTGGGGTGACTGGGTGCATTTTAGGATCCCTGGGTGAAGTCTGGGATCAGTTTGGGGTGACTGCGTGCACTGTAGAATTCCTGGGTGCAGTCTGGGATCAGTCTGGGGTGACTGGGTGCATTTTAGGATCCCTGGGTGAAGTCTGGGATCAGTCTGGGGTGACTGCGTGCACTGTAGAATTCCTGGGTGCAGTCTGGGATCAGTCTGGGGTGACTGCGTGCACTGTAGAATTGCAGGGTGCAGTCTGGGATCAGTCTGGGGTGACTGCCTGCACTGTAGTATTCCTGGGTGCAGTCTGGGATCAGTCTGGGGTGACTGCGTGCACTGTAGAATTCCAGGGTGCAGTCTGGGATCAGTCTGGCGTGACTGGGAGCACTCTGGGATCCCTGGATCCAGTCTGGGATCAGTCTGGGGTGACTGCGTGCTCTGTAGTATTCCTGGGTGCAGTCTGGGATCAGTCGGGGATGACTGGGTGCAGTCTGGGATTAGTTAGTGGTGAATGCGTGCACATTGGGATACCTGGGTGCAGTCTGGGAACAGTCTGGGGTTACTGCGTGCACTGCAGGATTCCTGGGTGCAGCCTGGGCTGACTGCGTGCTCTGTAGGATCTCTGGGTGCAGTCTGGGATCAGTCTGGGGTGACTGCGTGCACTGTAGGATTCCTGTGTGCAGTCTGGGATCAGACTGGGGTGACTGGGTGCATGTCGGTTTGCTGGGTGCAGTCTGGGATCAGTCTGAGGTGACTGGGTGCACTGTCGGATCCCTGGGTGCAGTCTGGGATCAGTCTGGAGTGACTGCGTGCACTGCAGGATTCCTTGTTGCAGTCTAGAATCTGTCTGGGGTGACTGCGTGCACTGTAGGCTCACTGGCTGCAGTCTGGGATCAGTCTGGGGTGACTGTGTGGACCAGAGATTACCTGGGTGCAGTCTGGGATCAGTCTGGGGTGACTGCGTGCACTGCAGGATATCTGGGTGCAGTCTGGGATCTGTCTGGGGTTACTGCTTGCACTGTAGGATCCCTGTGTGCAGTCTGGGCTCAGTCTGGGGTGACTGGGTGCACTGTCGTAACCCAGGGTGCAGTCTGGGATCAGTCTGGGGTGACTGCGTGCACTGTGGGATCCCTGGGTGCAGTCTGGGATCAGTCTGGGGTGACTGCGTGCAATGTCGGACTCCTGGCTGCAGTCTGGGATCAGTCTGGGGTGACTGCTTGCACTGTAGGATCCCTGGGTGCAGTCTAGGATCAGTCTGGGTTGACTGCGTGCACTGTAGATTTCCTGGGTGCAGTCTGGAATCAGTCGGGGGTGACTGCGTTCAATGTCAGATCACTGGGTGCAGTCTGGGATCAGTCTGCGGTGACTGCGTGCACTGTCGGCTCCCTGGGTGTCGTCTGGGATCAGTCTTGGGTGACTGCATGCACTGTCGGATTCCTGGGTGCAGCCTGGAACCAGACTATGGTGACTGCATGCACTGTAGGATCCCTGGGTGCTGTCTGGGATCAGTCTGGGGTGACTGCATGCACTGTTAGATTCCTGGGTGCAGTTTGGGATCTGTCTGGGGTGACTAGTGCAATGGAAGATCCCTAGGTGCAGTCTGGGATCAGTCTGGGGTGACTGCGTGCACTGTCGGATCCCTGGGTGCAGTCTGGGATCAGTCTGGGGTAACTGCGTGCACTGTAGGATCCCTGGATTTAGTCTGGGATCAGTCTTGGGCGACTGCGTGCACTGTCGGATCCCTGGGTGCAGCCTGGGATCAGTCTGGGGTGATGCGTGCACTGTAGGATCCCTGGGTGCAGCCTGGGATCAGTCTGGGGTGACTGCGTGCACTGCAGGATTCCTGTGTGCAGTCTGGGGTGACTGCGTTCAATGTCGGATCACTGAGTGCAGTCTGGGATCAGTCTGGGGTGACTGCTTGCACTATCTGCTCCCTGGGTGTAGTCTGGGATCAGTCTGGTGTTAATGCGTGCACTGTTGGATTCCTGGGTGCAGTCTGGGATCAGTCTGGGATGACTGGGTGCAGTCTGGGATTAGTTAGGGGTGAATGCGTGCACATTGGGATACCTGGGTGCAGTCTGGGATCAGTCTGTGGTGACTGCTTGCACTGTACGATCCCTGGGTGCAGTCTGGGATCAGTCTGGGGTGACTGTGTGCACTGCAGGATCCCAGGGTGCAGTCTGGGATCAGTCTGGGTTGACTGGGTGCAGTCTGGCATTAGTTAGGGTTGAATGCGTGCACATTGGGATACCTGGGTGCAGTCTGGGATCAGTCTGGGGTGACTGCTTGCACTGTACGATCCCTGGGTGCAGTCTGGGATCAGTCTGGGGTGACTGCGTGCACTGCAGGATGCCAGGGTGCAGTCTGCGAACAGTCCGGGGTGACTGGGTGCATTCTGGGATCCCTGGGTGCAGTCTGGGATCAGTCTTGGGTGACTGGGTGCATTGTTGGATCCGTGGGTGCAGTCTGGGATCAGTCTGGGGTGACTGCGTGCAATGTCTGATTCCTGGGTGCAGTCTGTGATCAGTCTGGGGTGACTGGGTGCACTGTTGAATCCATGGGTGCAGTCTTGGTTCAGTCAGGGGTGACTGCGTGCAATGTCGGATTCCTGGGTGCAGTCTGTGATCAGTCTGGGGTGACTGGGTGCATTTTAGGATCCCTGGGTGCAGTCTGGGATCAGTCTGGGATGACTGCGTGCACAGTGGTATCCCTGGATGCAGTCTGGGATCAGTCTGGGGTTACTGGGTGCATTTTAGGATCCCTGGGTGCAGTCTGGGATCAGTTTGGGGTGACTGTGTGCACTGTACGATCCCAGGGTGCAGTCTGCGATCAGTCTGGGGTGACTGCGTGCATTGTAGAATTCCTGGGTGCAGTCTGGGCTCAGTCTGGCGTGACTGGGAGCACTCTGGGATCCCTGGGTGCAGTCTGGGATCAGTCTGGGGTGACTGCGTGCTCTGTAGGATTCCTCGGTGCAGTGTGGGATCAGTGTGGGGTTGCTGCGTGCACTGTACGATACCTGGGTGCAGTCTGGGATCAGTCTGGGGTGACTGGGTGAATGTCGGTTTGCTGGGTGCAGTCTGGGATCAGTCTGGCGTGACTCGGTGCTCTGTCGGATCCCTGGGTGCAGTCTGGGAACAGTCTGGGGCGACTGCGTGCACTGTAGGTTCCGTGGCTGCTGTCTGGGATCAGTCTGGGGTGACTGCGTGCACTGCAGGATTCCTTGTTGCAGTCTATAATCTGTCTGGGGTGACTGCGTGCACTGTAGGCTCACTGAGTGCAGTCTGGGATCAGTCTGGGGTGACTGGGTGCACTATAGGAACCCTGTGTGCAGTCTGGGCTCAGTCTGGGGTGACTGCGTGCACTGTGGGATCCCTGGGTGCAGTCTGGGATCAGTCTGGGGTGACTGCGTGCACTGTGGGATCCCTGGGTGCAGTCTGGGATCAGTCTGGGGTGACTGCGTGCAATGTCGGATTCCTGGCTGGTGTCTGGGATCAGTCTGGGGTGACTGCGTGCACTGTAGGATCCCTGGGTGCAGTCTAGGATCAGTCTGGGTTGACTGCGTGCACTGTAGATTTCCTGGGTGCAGTCTGGAATCAGTCGGGGGTGACTGCGTTCAATGTCAGATCACTGGGTGCAGTCTGGGATCAGTCTGCGGTGACTGCGTGCACTGTCGGCTCCCTGGGTGTCGTCTGGGATCAGTCTTGGGTGACTGCATGCACTGTCGGATTCCTGGGTGCAGTCTGGAATCAGACTATGGTGACTGCATGCACTGTAGGATCACTGGGTGCTGTCTGGGATCAGTCTGGGGTGACTGCATGCACTGTTAGATTCCTGGGTGCAGTTTGGGATCTGTCTGGGGTGACTGCGTGCAATGCAAGATCCCTAGGTGCAGTCTGGGATCAGTCTGGGGTGACTGCGTGCACTGTCGGCTCCCTGGGTGCAGTCTGGGATCAGTCTGGGGTGACTGCGTGCACTGTAGGATCCCTGGGTTTAGTCTGGGATCAGTCTGGGGCGACTGCGTGCACTGTCGGATCCCTGGGTGCAGCCTGGGATCAGTCTGGGGTGACTGCGTGCACTGTAGGATCCCTGGGTGCAGCCTGGGATCAGTCTGGGGTGACTGCGTGCACTGCAGGATTCCTGTGTGCAGTCTGGGGTGACTGCGTTCAATGTCGGATAACTGAGTGCAGTCTGGGATCAGTCTGGGGTGACTGCTTGCACTATCTGCTCCCTGGGTGTAGTCTGGGATCAGTCTGGTGTTAATGCGTGCACTGTTGGATTCCTGGGTGCAGTCTGGGATCAGTCTGGGATGACTGGGTGCAGTCTGGGATTAGTTTGGGGTGAATGCGTGCACATTGGGATACCTGTGTGCAGTCTGGGATCAGTCTGGGGTGACTGTGTGCACTGCAGGATCCCAGGGTGCAGTCTGGGATCAGTCTGGGTTGACTGGGTGCAGTCTGGGATTAGATAGGGGTGAATGCGTGCACATTGGGATTCCTGGGTGTAGTCTGGGATCAGTCTGGGGTGATTGCGTGCACCGTTGAATCCATGGGTGCAGTCTTGGTTCAGTCTGGGGTGACTGCGTGCAATGTCGGATTCCTGGGTGCAGTTTGTGATCAGTCTTTGGTGACTGCGTGCACAGTGGTATCCCTGGATGCAGTCTGGGATCAGTCTGGGGTTACTGGGTCCATTTTAGGATCCCTGGGTGCAGTCTGGGATCAGTTTGGGGTGACTGCGTGCACTGTACGATCCCTGGGTGCAGTCTGGGATCAGTCTGGGGTGACTGCGTGCATTGTACAATTCCTGGGTGCAGTCTGGGATCAGTCTGGCGTGACTGGGAGCACTCTGGGATCCCTGGGTGCAGTCTGGGATCAGTATGGGGTGTCTGCGTGCACTGCAGGATCCCTGGGTGCAGTCTGGTATCAGTCTGGGGTGACTGCGTGCTCTGTTGGATTCCTGGGTGCAGTCTGGGATCAGTCTGGGGTTACTGCGTGCACTGTAGCATTCCCTGGTGCAGTCTGGGATCAGTCTGGGGTGACTGGGTGCATGTCGGTTTGCTGGGTGCAGTCTGGGATCAGTCTGGGGTGACTGGGTGCAATGACGGATCCCTGGGTGCAGTCTTGGAACAGTCTGGGGCGACTGCATGCACTGTAGGATCCGTGGCTGCAGTCTGGGATCAGTCTGGGGTGACTGCGTGCACTGCAGGATTCCTTGTTGCAGTCTAGAATCTGTCTGGGGTGACAGCGTGCACTGTAGGCTCACTGAGTGCAGTCTGGGATCAGTCTGGGTTGACTGTGTGCACTTTAGATTTCCTGGGTGCAGTCTGGGATCAGTCTGGGGTGAATGCGTGCACTGCAGGATATCTGGGTGCAGTCTGGGATCTGTCTGGGTTTACTGCGTGCACTGTAGGATCCCTGTGTGCAGTCTGGGCTCAGTCTGGGGTGACTGGGTGCATTATAGGAACCCTGGGTGCAGTCTGGGATCAGTCTGGGGTGACAGCGTGCACTGTGGGATCCCTGAGTGCAGTCTGGGATCAGTCTGGGGTGGCTGCGTGCAATGTCGGATTCCTGGGTGCAGTCTGGGATCAGTCTGGGGTGACTGCGTGCCCTGTAGGATACAAGGGTGCAATCTGGGATTAGTCTGGGGTGACTGCGTGCACTGTAGGATCCCTGGGTGCAGTCTAGGATCAGTCTGGGTTGACTGCGTGCACTGTAGATTTCCTGGGTGCAGTCTGGAATCAGTCGGCGGTGACTGCGTTCAATGTCGGATCACTGGTTGCAGTCTGGGATCAGTCTGGGGTGATTGCGTGCACTGTCGGCTCCCTTGGTGTCGTCTGGGATCAGTCTTGGGTGACTGCATGCACTGTCGGATTCCTGGGTGCAGTCTGGAACCAGACTATGGTGACTGCATGCACTGTAGGATCACTGGGTGCTGTCTGGGATCAGTCTGGGGTGACTGCATGCACTGTTAGATTCCTGGGTGCAGTCTGGGATCTGTCTGGGGTGACTGCGTGCAATGTAAGATCCCTGGGTGCAGTCTGGGATCAGTCTGGGGTAACTGCGTGCACTGTCGGATCCCTGGGTACAGTCTGGGATCAGTCTTGGGTGACTGCGTGCACTGTAGGATCCCTGGGTGTCGTCTGGGATCAGTCTGGGGTGACTGCGTGCACTGTAGGATCCCTGTGTGCAGCCTGGGATCAGTCTGGGGTGACTGTGTGCACTGCAGGATTCCTGTGTGCCCTCTGGGGTGACTGCGTTCAATGTCGGATCACTGAGTGCAGTCTGGGATCAGTCTGGGGTGACTGCTTGCACTATCGGCTCCCTGGGTGTAGTCTGGGATCAGTCTGGTGTTAATGCGTGCACTGTTGGATTCCTGGGTGCAGTCTGGGATCAGTCTGGGATGACTGGGTGCAGTCTGGGATTAGTTAGGGGTGAATGCGTGCACATTGGGATACCTGGGTGCAGTCTGGGATCAGTCTGGGGTGACTGCGTGCACTGTACGATCCCTGGGTGCAGTCTGGGATCAGTATGGGGTGACTGCGTGCACTGCAGGATACCAGGGTGCTGTCTGCGAACAGTCCGGCGTGACTGGATGCATTCTGGGATCCCTGGGTGCAGTCTGGTATCAGCCTGGGGTGACTGGGTGCATTGTTGGATCCGTGGGTGCAGTCTGGGATCAGTCTGGGGTGACTGCATGCACTGTGGGATCCCTGGGTGCAGTCCGGGATCAGTCTGGGGTGACTGTGTGCACTGTAGATTCTCTTGGTGCAGTCTGGGATCAGTCTGAGGTGACGAGGTGCACTTTAGGATTGCTGGGTGCAGTCTGGGTTCAGTCTGGGGTGACTGCGTGCACTGTAAGATCCCTGGGTGCAGTCTGGGATCAGTCTGGGGTGACTGCGTGCACTGTAGATTTCCTGGGTGCAGTCTGGGATCAGTCTGGGGTGACTGCGTGCACTGTAGGATTCATGGGTGTAGTCTGGGATCAGTCTGGGGTGATTGCGTGCACCGTTTAATCCATGGGTGCAGTCTGGGTTCAGTCTGGGGTGACTGCGTGCAATGTGGGATCCCTGGGTGCAGTCCGGGATCAGTCTGGGGTGACTGTGTGCACTGTAGATTCTCTTGGTGCAGTCTGGGATCAGTCTGAGGTGACGAGGTGCACTTTAGGATTGCTGGGTGCAGTCTGGGTTCAGTCTGGGGTGACTGCGTGCACTGTAGGATCCCTGGGTGCAGTCTGGGATCAGTCTGGGGTGACTGCGTGCACTGTAGATTTCCTGGGTGCAGTCTGGGATCAGTCTGGGGTGACTGCGTGCACTGTAGGATTCATGGGTGTAGTCTGGGATCAGTCTGGGGTGATTGCGTGCACCGTTTAATCCATGGGTGCAGTCTGGGTTCAGTCTGGGGTGACTGCGTGCAATGTCGGATTCCTGGGTGCAGTCTGTGACCAGTCTGGGGTGACTGGGTGCATTTTAGGATCCCTGGGTGCAGTCTGGGATCAGTCTGGGGTTACTGGATGCATTTTAGGATCCCTGGGTGCGTTCTGGGATCAGTTTGGGGTGACTGCGTGCACTGTAGAATTCCTGGGTGCAGTCTGGGATCAGTCTGGCGTGACTGGGAGCACTCTGTGATCCCTGGGTGCAGTCTGGGATCAGTCTGGGTTGTCTGCGTGCACTGCAGGATCTCTGGGTGCAGTCTGGGATCACTCAGAGGTGACTGCGTGCTCTGTAGGATTCCTGGGTGCCGTCTGAGATCAGTCTGGGATGACTGCGTGCTCTGTAGGATTCCTGGGTGCAGTCTGGGATCAGTCGGGGATGACTGCATGCACTGTAGGATCCCTCGGTGCAGTATAGGATCAGTCGGGGAAGACTGCGTGCGCTGTGGGATCACTGGGTGCAGTCCAGGATCAGTCTGGGGTTACTGCGTGCACTGCAGGATTCCTGGGTGCAGTCTGGGGTGACTGCGTGCAATGTCGGATCTCTGGGTGCAGTCTGGGATCAGTCTGGGGTAACTGCGTGCACTGCAGGATTCCTGTGTGCAGTCTGGGATCAGTCTGGGGTGACTGGGTGCATGTCGGATTGCTGGGTACAGTCTGGGATCAGTCTGGGGTGACTGGGTGCACTGTCGGATCCCTGGGTGCAGTCTGGGATCAGTCTGGGGTGACTGCGTGCACTGTAGGATTCATGGGTGTAGTCTGGGATCAGTCTGGGGTGATTGCGTGCACCGTTTAATCCATGGGTGCAGTCTGGGTTCAGTCTGGGGTGACTGCGTGCAATGTCGGATTCCTGGGTGCAGTCTGTGACCAGTCTGGGGTGACTGGGTGCATTTTAGGATCCCTGGGTGCAGTCTGGGATCAGTCTGGGGTTACTGGATGCATTTTAGGATCCCTGGGTGCGTTCTGGGATCAGTTTGGGGTGACTGCGTGCACTGTAGAATTCCTGGGTGCAGTCTGGGATCAGTCTGGCGTGACTGGGAGCACTCTGTGATCCCTGGGTGCAGTCTGGGATCAGTCTGGGTTGTCTGCGTGCACTGCAGGATCTCTGGGTGCAGTCTGGGATCACTCAGAGGTGACTGCGTGCTCTGTAGGATTCCTGGGTGCCGTCTGAGATCAGTCTGGGATGACTGCGTGCTCTGTAGGATTCCTGGGTGCAGTCTGGGATCAGTCGGGGATGACTGCATGCACTGTAGGATCCCTCGGTGCAGTATGGGATCAGTCGGGGAAGACTGCGTGCGCTGTGGGATCACTGGGTGCAGTCCAGGATCAGTCTGGGGTTACTGCGTGCACTGCAGGATTCCTGGGTGCAGTCTGGGGTGACTGCGTGCAATGTCGGATCTCTGGGTGCAGTCTGGGATCAGTCTGGGGTAACTGCGTGCACTGCAGGATTCCTGTGTGCAGTCTGGGATCAGTCTGGGGTGACTGGGTGCATGTCGGATTGCTGGGTACAGTCTGGGATCAGTCTGGGGTGACTGGGTGCACTGTCGGATCCCTGGGTGCAGTCTGGGATCAGTCTGGGGTGACTGCGTGCAATGCAGGATTCCTTGTTGCAGTCTGGGATCAGTCTGGGGTGACTGCGTGCACTGTAGGCTCACAAGGTGCAGTCTGGGATCAGTCTGGGGTGACTGTGTGCACTTTAGATTTCCTGGGTGCAGTCTGGGATCAGTCTGGGGTGACTGCCTGCACTGCATGATATCTGGGTGCAGTCTGGGATCTGTCTGGGGTGACTGCGTGCACTGTCGGAAACATGGGTGCAGTCTAGGATCAGTCTGGGTTGACTGCGTGCACTGTAGATTTCCTGGGTGCAGTCTGGGATCAGTCGGGGGTGACTGCATTCAATGTAGGATCACTGGGTGCAGTCTGGGATCAGTCTGGGGTGACTGCGTTCACTGTCGGCTCCCTGGGTGTCGTCTGGGATCAGTCTGGGGTGACTGCGTGCACTGTAGGATCCCTGGGTGCAGTCTAGGATCAGTCTGGGTTGACTGCGTGCACTGTAGATTTCCTGGGTGCAGTCTGGTATCAGTCGGGGGTGACTGCGTGCACTGAAGAATCCTGGGTGCAGTCTGGGATCAGTCTGGGGTGACTGCATGCACTGTCGGATTCCTGGGTGCAGTCTGGGACCAGACTGGGGTGACTGCAATCACTGTCGGATCCCTGGGCGCAGTCTGGGATCTGTCTGGGGTGACTGCATGCACTGTCGGATTCCTGGGTGCAGTCTGGGACCAGACTGGGGTGACTGCAATCACTGTCGGATCCCTGGGCGCAGTCTGGGATCTGTCTGGGGTTACTGAGTGCACTGTAGGATCCCTGTGTGCAGTCTGGGCTCAGTCTGGGGTGACTGGGTGCACTGTCGTAACCCAGGGTGCAGTCTGGGATCAGTCTGGGGTGACTGCGTGCACTGTGGGATCCCTGGGTGCAGTCTGGGATCAGTCTGGGGTGACTGCGTGCAATGTCGGACTCCTGGCTGCAGTCTGGGATCAGTCTGGGGTGACTGCTTGCACTGTAGGATCCCTGGGTGCAGTCTAGGATCAGTCTGGGTCGACTGCGTGCACTGTAGATTTCCTGGGTGCAGTCTGGAATCAGTCGGGGGTGACTGCGTTCAATGTCAGATCACTGGGTGCAGTCTGGGATCAGTCTGCGGTGACTGCGTGCACTGTCGGCTCCCTGGGTGTCGTCTGGGATCAGTCTTGGGTGACTGCATGCACTGTCGGATTCCTGGGTGCAGTCTGGAACCAGACTATGGTGACTGCATGCACTGTAGGATCCCTGGGTGCTGTCTGGGATCAGTCTGGGGTGACTGCATGCACTGTTAGATTCCTGGGTGCAGTTTGGGATCAGTCTGGGGTGACTGCGTGCAATGGAAGATCCCTAGGTGCAGTCTGGGATCAGTTTGGGGTAACTGCGTGCACTGTAGGATCCCTGGGTTTAGTCTGGGATCAGTCTGGGGCGACTGCGTGCACTGTCGGATCCCTGGGTGCAGCCTGGGATCAGTCTGGGGTGACTGCGTGCACTGCAGGATTCCTGTGTGCAGTCTGGGGTGACTGCGTTCAATGTCGGATCACTGAGTGCAGTCTGGGATCAGTCTGGGGTGACTGCTTGCACTATCTGCTCCCTGGGTGTAGTCTGGGATCAGTCTGGTATTAATGCGTGCACTGTTGGATTCCTGGGTTCAGTCTGGGATCAGTCTGGGATGACTGGGTGCAGTCTGGGATTAGTTAGGGGTGAATGCGTGCACATTGGGATACCTGGGTGCAGTCTGGGATCAGTCTGGGGTGACTGCTTGCTCTGTACGATCCCTGGGTGCAGTCTGGGATCAGTCTGGGGTGACTGCGTGCACTGCAGGATGCCAGGGTGCAGTCTGCGAACAGTCCGGGCTGACTGGGTGCATTCT
The DNA here is from genome assembly GCF_035084215.1 of Heptranchias perlo. Lineage (NCBI taxonomy): Eukaryota > Metazoa > Chordata > Chondrichthyes > Hexanchiformes > Hexanchidae > Heptranchias > Heptranchias perlo. The sequence goes on from NW_027139537.1 coordinate 1,562,169, forward strand.
GGGATCCCTGGGTGCAGTCTGGGATCAGTCTGTGGTGACTGCGTGCACTGCAGGATCCCTGGGTGCAGTCTGGGGTCAGTCTGTGGTGATTGCGTGCACTGCAGGATCCCTGGGTGCAGTCTGGGATCAGTCTGGGATGACTGCGTGCACTGTAAGATTCCTGGTTGCAGTCTGGGATCAGTCTGGGGTGACTGCGTGCACTGTCCAATCCCTGGGTGCAGTCTGGGATCAGTCTGGGGTGACTGCGAGCACTGTCGGATCGTTGGCTGCAGTCTGGGATCAGTCTGCGTTGACTGCGCGCACTGCAGGATTCCTGGGTGCAGTCTGGGATCAGTCTGGGGTGACTGCGTGCACTGCAGCCTCCCTGGGTGCAGTGTGGGATCAGTCTGGTGTGACTGTGTGCACTGTAGATTTCCTGGGTGCAGTCTGGAATCAGTCTAGTGTGACTGGCTGCATTGTTGGATACGTGGGTGCAGTCTGGGATCAGTCTGGGGTGACTGGGTGCACTGTATGATTCCTGGGTGCAGTGTGGGATCAGTCTGTGGTGACTGCGTGCAATGTCGGATTCCTGGGTGCAGTCTGGGATCAGTCTGGGGTGACTGCGTGCACTGAAGAATCCTGGGTGCAGTCTGGGATCAGTCTGGGGTGACTGCATGCACTGTCGGATTCCTGGGTGCAGTCTGGGACCAGACTGGGGTGACTGCAATCACTGTCGGATCCCTGGGTGCAGTCTGGGATCTATCTGGGGTGACTGCGTGCCCTGTTGGATTCCTGGGTGCAGTCTGCGATCAGTCTGAGGTGACTGCATGCAATTTCGGATCCCTGGGTGCAGTCTGGGATCTGTCTCGGGTGACGGCGTGCCCCGTTGGATTCCAGGGTGCAGTCTGGGATCAGTGTGGGGTGATTGCGTGCACTGTAGGATCCCTCGCTTCAGTCTGGGATCAGTCTGGGGTGACTGCGTGCACTGTAGATTTCCTGGGTGCAGTCTGGGATCAGTCGGGGGTGACTGCGTTCAATGTAGGATCACTGGGTGCAGTCTGGGATCAGTCTGGGGTGACTGCGTTCACTGTCGGCTCCCTGGGTGTCGTCTGGGATCAGTCTGGGGTGACTGCGTGCACTGTAGGATCCCTGGGTGCAGTCTAGGATCAGTCTGGGTTGACTGCGTGCACTGTAGATTTCCTGGGTGCAGTCTGGTATGAGTCGGAGGTGACTGCGTTCAATGTAGTATCACTGGGTGCAGTCTGGGATCAGTCTGGGTTGACTGCGTTCACTGTCGGCTCCCTGGGTGTCGTCTGGGATCAGTCTGGGGTGACTGCGTGCACTGTAGGATCCCTGGGTGCAGTCTGGGATCAGTGTGGGGTGACTGCATGCACTGTTAGATTCCTGGGTGCCGTCTGGAATCTGTCAGGGGTGACTGCGTGCACTGTACGATCCCTGGGTGCAGTCTGGGATCAGTCTGGTGTGACTGGGTGCACTCTGGGATCCCTGCGTGCAGTCTGCGATCAGTCTGACGTGACTGGGTGCACTCTGGGATCCCTGGGTGCAGTTTGCGATCAGTCTGGGGTGACTGCATGCACTGTTACATTCCTGGGTGCAGTCTCGAATGTGCCTGGGGTGACTGCGTGCACTGTACGATCCCTGGGTGCAGTCTGGGATCAGTCCGGTGTGACTGGGTGCACTCTGGGATCCCTGGGTGCAGTCAGCGATCAGTCTGGGGTGACTGGGTACACTGTAGTATCCCTGGGTGTAGTCTGGGATCAGTCTGGGGTGACTGAGTGAACTGTCGGATCGCTGGGTGCAGTCTGGGATCAGTCTGGGTTGACTGGGTGCACTCTGGGATCCCTGGGTGCAGTCTGCGATCAGTCTGGGGTGACTGCATGCACTGTTAGATTCCTGGGTGCAGTCTGGAATCTGTCTGGGGTGACTGCGTGCAATGTACGATCCCTGGGTGCAGTCTGGGATCAGTCTGGTGTGACTGGGTGCAATCTGGGATCCCTGGGTGCACTCTGGGATCCCTGGGTGCAGCCTGGGATCAGTCTGGGGTGACTGAGTGCACTGTAGGATCGCTGGCTGCAGACTGGGATCAGTCTGGGGTGACTGCGTGCACTGCAGGATTCCTGTGTGCAGTCTGGGATCAGTCTGGGGTGACTGAGTGCACTGTAGGATCGCTGGGTGCAGTCTGGGATCAGTCTGGGGTGACTGGGTGCACTCTGGGATCCCTTGGTGCAGTCTGCGATCAGTCTGTGATGAATGGGTGCAATGTAGGTTCCCTGGGTGCAGTCTGGGATCAGTCTGGGGTGACTGCTTGCACTGTTGGATTCCTGGGTGCAGTCTGGGATCAGTCTGGGGTGACTGGGTGCATTTTAGGATCCCTGGGTGAAGTCTGGGATCAGTTTGGGGTGACTGCGTGCACTGTACGATCCCTGGGTGCAGTCTGGGATCAGTCTGGGGTGACTGCCTGCACTGTAGAATTCCTGGGTGCAGTCTGGGATCAGTCTGGGGTGACTGCGTGCACTGTAGAATTCCAGGGTGCAGTCTGGGATCAGTCTGGCGTGACTGGGAGCCCTCTGGGATCCCTGGATCCAGTCTGGGATCAGTCTGGGGTGACTGCGTGCTCTGTAGGATTCCTGGGTGCAGTCTGGGATCAGTCGGGGATGACTGGGTGCAGTCTGGGATTAGTTAGGGGTGAATGCGTGCACATTGGGATACCTGGGTGCAGTCTGGGAACAGTCTGGGGTTACTGCGTGCACTGCAGGATTCCTGGGTGCAGCCTGGGCTGACTGCGTGCTCTGTAGGATCTCTGGGTGCAGTCTGGGATCAGTCTGGGGTGACTGCGTGCACTGTAGGATTCCTGTGTGCAGTCTGGGATCAGACTGGGGTGACTGGGTGCATGTCGGTTTGCTGGGTGCAGTCTGGGATCAGTTTGAGGTGACTGCGTGCACTGCAGGATTCCTTGTTGCAGTCTAGAATCTGTCTGGGGTGACTGCGTGCACTGTAGGTTCACTGGCTGCAGTCTGGGATCAGTCTGGGGTGACTGTGTGGACCAGAGATTACCTAGGTGCAGTCTAGGATCAGTCTGGGGTGACTGCGTGCACTGCAGGATATCTGGGTGCAGTCTGGGATCTGTCTGGGGTTACTGCGTGCACTGTAGGATCCCTGTGTGCAGTCTGGGCTCAGTCTGGGGTGACTGGGTGCACTGTCGTAACCCAGGGTGCAGTCTGGGATCAGTCTGGGGTGACTGCGTGCACTGTGGGATCCCTGGGTACAGTCTGGGATCAGTCTGGGGTGACTGCGTGCAATGTCGGACTCCTGGCTGCAGTCTGGGATCAGTCTGGGGTGACTGCTTGCACTGTAGGATCCCTGGGTGCAGTCTAGGATCAGTCTGGGTTGACTGCGTGCACTGTAGATTTCCTGGGTGCAGTCTGGAATCAGTCGGGGGTGACTGCGTTCAATGTCAGATCACTGGGTGCAGTCTGGGATCAGTCTGCGGTGACTGCGTGCACTGTCGGCTCCCTGGGTGTCGTCTGGGATCAGTCTTGGGTGACTGCATGCACTGTCGGATTCCTGGGTGCAGTCTGGAACCAGACTATGGTGACTGCATGCACTGTAGGATCCCTGGGTGCTGTCTGGGATCAGTCTGGGGTGACTGCATGCACTGTTAGATTCCTGGGTGCAGTTTGGGATCAGTCTGGGGTGACTGCGTGCAATGGAAGATCCCTATGTGCAGTCTGGGATCAGTCTGGGGTGACTGCGTGCACTGTAGGATCCCTGGGTTTAGTCTGGGATCAGTCTGGGGCGACTGCGTGCACTGTCGGATCCATGGGTGCAGCCTGGGATCAGTCTGGGGTGATGCGTGCACTGTAGGATCCCTGGGTGCAGCCTGGGATCAGTCTGGGGTGACTGCGTGCACTGCAGGATTCCTGGGTTTAGTCTGGGATCAGTCTGGGGCGACTGCGTGCACTGTCGGATCCATGGGTGCAGCCTGGGATCAGTCTGGGGTGATGCGTGCACTGTAGGATCCCTGGGTGCAGCCTGGGATCAGTCTGGGGTGACTGCGTGCACTGCAGGATTCCTGTGTGCAGTCTGGGGTGACTGCGTTCAATGTCGGATCACTGAGTGCAGTCTGGGATCAGTCTGGGGTGACTGCTTGCACTATCTGCTCCCTGGGTGTAGTCTGGGATCAGTCTGGTATTAATGCGTGCACTGTTGGATTCCTGGGTGCAGTCTGGGATCAGTCTGGGATGACTGGGTGCAGTCTGGGATTCGTTGGGGGTGAATGCGTGCACATTGGGATACCTGGGTGCAGTCTGGGATCAGTCTGGGGTGACTGTGTGCACTGCAGGATCCCAGGGTGCAGTCTGGGATCAGTCTGGGTTGACTGGGTGCAGTCTGGGATTAGTTAGGGGTGAATGCGTGCACATTGGGATACCTGGGTGCAGTCTGGGATCAGTCTGGGGTGACTGCTTGCACTGTACGATCCTTGGGTGCAGTCTGGGATCAGTCTGGGGTGACTGCGCGCACTGCAGGATGCCAGGGTGCAGTCTGCGAACAGTCCGGGGTGACTGGGTGCATTCTGGGATCCCTGGGTGCAGTCTGGGATCAGCCTGTGGTGACTGCGTGCACTGCAGGATCCCTGGGTGCAGTCTGGGGTCAGTCTGTGGTGATTGCGTGCACTGCAGGATCCCTGGGTGCAGTCTGGGATCAGTCTGGGGTGACTGCGTGCACTGTAAGATTCCTGGTTGCAGTCTGGGATCAGTCTGGGGTGACTGCGTGCACTGTCCAATCCCTGGGTGCAGTCTGGGATCAGTCTGGGGTGACTGCGAGCACTGTCGGATCGTTGGCTGCAGTCTGGGATCAGTCTGCGTTGACTGCGCGCACTGCAGGATTCCTGGGTGCAGTCTGGGATCAGTCTGGGGTGACTGCGTGCACTGTAGCCTCCCTGGGTGCAGTGTGAGATCAGTCTGGTGTGACTGTGTGCACTGTAGATTTCCTGGGTGCAGTCTGGAATCAGTCTAGTGTGACTGGCTGCATTGTTGGATCCGTGGGTGCAGTCTGGGATCAGTCTGGGGTGACTGGGTGCACTGTATGATTCCTGGGTGCAGTCTGGGATCAGTCTATGGTGACTGCGTGCAATGTCGGATTCCTGGGTGCAGTCTGGGATCAGTCTGGGGTGACTGCGTGTACTGAAGAATCCTGGGTGCAGTCTGGGATCAGTCTGGGGTGACTGCATGCACTGTCGGATTCCTGGGTGCAGTCTGGGACCAGACTGGGGTGACTGCAATCACTGTCGGATCCCTGGGCGCAGTCTGGGATCTGTCTGGGGTGACTGCGTGCCCTGTTGGATTCCTGGGTGCAGTCTGCGATCAGTCTGGGGTGACTGCGTGCACTGTCGGATCCCTGGGTGCAGTCTGGGATCAATCTCGGGTGACTGCGTACACTGTAGGATCCATGGGTTCAGTCTGGGATCAGTCTGGGTTGACTGCTTGCACTGTAGGATCCCTGGGTGCAGTCTGGGATCAGTCTGGGGTGACTGCGTGCACTGTAGCATTCCTGGGTGCAGTCTGGGATCAGTCTGGGATGACTGCGTGCACTGCAGGTTTCCTGTCTGCAGTCTGGGGTGACTGCGTTCAATGTAGGATCACTGGGTGCAGTCTGGGATCAGTCTGGGGTGACTGCGTGCACTGTCGGCTCCCTGGGTGCAGTCTGGGATCAGTCTGGGGTTAATGCGTGCACTGTCGGCTCCATGTGTGTCGTCTGGGATCAGTCTGGGGTGACTGCGTGCACTGTAGGATCCCTGGGTGCAGTCTAGGATCAGTCTGGGTTGACTGCGTGCACTGTAGATTTCCTGGGTGCAGTCTGGTATCAGTCGGGGGTGACTGCGTTCAATGTAGGATCACTGGGTGCAGTCTGGGATCAGTCTGGGTTGACTGCGTTCACTGTCGGCTCCCTGGGTGTCGTCTGGGATCAGTCTGGGGTGACTGCATGCACTGTAGGATCCCTGGGTGCAGTCTGGGATCAGTGTGGGGTGACTGCATGCACTGTTAGATTCCTGGGTGCCGTCTGGAATCTGTCAGGGGTGACTGCGTGCACTGTACGATCCCTGGGTGCAGTCTGCGATCAGTCTGAGGTGACTGGGTACACTGTAGGATCCCTGGGTGCAGTCTGGGATCAGTCTGGGGTGACTGAGTGCACTGTAGGATCGCTGGGTGCAGTCTGGGATCAGTCTGGGTTGACTGGGTGCAATCTGGGATCCCTGGGTGCAGTTTGCGATCAGTCTGGGGTGACTGCATGCACTGTTACATTCCTGGGTGCAGTCTCGAATGTGCCTGGGGTGACTGCGTGCACTGTACGATCCCTGGGTGCAGTCTGGGATCAGTCCGGTGTGACTGGGTGCACTCTGGGATCCCTGGGTGCAGTCAGCGATCAGTCTGGGGTGACTGGGTACACTGTAGTATCCCTGGGTGTAGTCTGGGATCAGTCTGGGGTGACTGCGTGAACTGTCGGATCGCTGGGTGCAGTCTGGGATCAGTCTGGGTTGACTGGGTGCACTCTGGGATCCCTGGGTGCAGTCTGCGATCAGTCTGGGGTGACTGCATGCACTGTTAGATTCCTGGGTGCAGTCTGGAATCTGTCTGGGGTGACTGCGTGCAATGTACGATCCCTGGGTGCAGTCTGGGATCAGTCTGGTGTGACTGGGTGCAATCTGGGATCCCTGGGTGCACTCTGGGATCCCTGGGTGCAGCCTGGGATCAGTCTGGGGTGACTGAGTGCACTGTAGGATCGCTGGCTGCAGACTGGGATCAGTCTGGGGTGACTGCGTGCACTGCAGGATTCCTGTGTGCAGTCTGGGATCAGTCTGGGGTGACTGAGTGCACTGTAGGATCGCTGGGTGCAGTCTGGGATCAGTCTGGGGTGACTGGGTGCACTCTGGGATCCCTGGGTGCAGTCTGCGATCAGTCTGTGATGAATGGGTGCAATGTAGGTTCCCTGGGTGCAGTCTGGGATCAGTCTGGGGTGACTGCTTGCACTGTTGGATTGCTGGGTGCAGTCTGGGATCAGTCTGGGGTGACTGGGTGCATTTTAGGATCCCTGGGTGAAGTCTGGGATCAGTTTGGGGTGACTGCGTGCACTGTACGATCCCTGGGTGCAGTCTGGGATCAGTCTGGGGTGACTGCCTGCACTGTAGAATTCCTGGGTGCAGTCTGGGATCAGTCTGGGGTGACTGCGTGCACTGTAGAATTCCAGGGTGCAGTCTGGTATCAGTCTGGCGTGACTGGGAGCACTCTGGGATCCCTGGATCCAGTCTGGGATCAGTCTGGGGTGACTGCGTGCTCTGTAGGATTCCTGGGTGCAGTCTGGAATCAGTCGGGGGTGACTGCGTTCAATGTCAGATCACTGGGTGCAGTCTGGGATCAGTCTGCGGTGACTGCGTGCACTGTCGGCTCCCTGGGTGTCGTCTGGGATCAGTCTTGGGTGACTGCATGCACTGTCGGATTCCTGGGTGCAGTCTGGAACCAGACTATGGTGACTGCATGCACTGTAGGATCCCTGGGTGCTGTCTGGGATCAGTCTGGGGTGACTGCATGCACTGTTAGAATCCTGGGTGCAGTTTGGGATCAGTCTGGGGTGACTGCGTGCAATGGAAGATCCCTATGTGCAGTCTGGGATCAGTCTGGGGTGACTGCGTGCACTGTCGGATCCCTGGGTGCTGTCTGGGATCAGTCTGGGGTAACTGCGTGCACTGTACGATCCCTGGGTTTAGTCTGGGATCAGTCTGGGGCGACTGCGTGCACTGTCGGATCCCTGGGTGCAGCCTGGGATCAGTCTGGGGTGATGCGTGCACTGCAGGATTCCTGTGTGCAGTCTGGGGTGACTGCGTTCAATGTCGGATCACTGAGTGCAGTCTGGGATCAGTCTGGGGTGACTGCTTGCACTATCTGCTCCCTGGGTGTAGTCTGGGATCAGTCTGGTATTAATGCGTGCACTGTTGGATTCCTGGGTGCAGTCTGGGATCAGTCTGGGATGACTGGGTGCAGTCTGGGATTCGTTAGGGGTGAATGCGTGCACATTGGGATACCTGGGTGCAGTCTGGGATCAGTCTGGGGTGACTGTGTGCACTGCAGGATCCCAGGGTGCAGTCTGGGATCAGTCTGGGTTGACTGGGTGCAGTCTGGGATTAGTTAGGGGTGAATGCGTGCACATTGGGATACCTGGGTGCAGTCTGGGATCAGTCTGGGGTGACTGCTTGCACTGTACGATCCCTGGGTGCAGTCTGGGATCAGTCTGGGGTGACTGCGTGCACTGCAGGATGCCAGGGTGCAGTCTGCGAACAGTCCGGGGTGACTGGGTGCATTCTGGGATCCCTGGGTGCAGTCTGGGATCTGTCTGTGGTGACTGCGTGCACTGCAGGATCCCTGGGTGCAGTCTGGGGTCAGTCTGTGGTGATTGCGTGCACTGCAGGATCCCTGGGTGCAGTCTGGGATCAGTCTGGGGTGACTGCGTGCACTGTAAGATTCCTGGTTGCAGTCTGGGATCAGTCTGGGGTGACTGCGTGCACTGTCCAATCCCTGGGTGCAGTCTGGGATCAGTCTGGGGTGACTGCGAGCACTGTCGGATCGTTGGCTGCAGTCTGGGTTCAGTCTGCGTTGACTGCGCGCACTGCAGGATTCCTGGGTGCAGTCTGGGATCAGTCTGGGGTGACTGCGTGCACTGTAGCCTCCCTGGGTGCAGTGTGGGATCAGTCTGGTGTGACTGTGTGCACTGTAGATTTCCTGGGTGCAGTCTGGAATCAGTCTAGTGTGACTGGCTGCATTGTTGGATACGTGGGTGCAGTCTGGGATCAGTCTGGGGTGACTGGGTGCACTGTATGATTCCTGGGTGCAGTCTGGGATCAGTCTGTGGTGACTGCGTGCAATGTCGGATTCCTGGGTGCAGTCTGGGATCAGTCTGGGGTGACTGCGTGCACTGAAGAATCCTGGGTGCAGTCTGGGATCAGTCTGGGGTGACTGCATGCACTGTCGGATTCCTGGGTGCAGTCTGGGACCAGACTGGGGTGACTGCAATCACTGTCGGATCCCTGGGTGCAGTCTGGGATCTGTCTGGGGTGACTGCGTGCACTGTAGGATCCCTCGCTTCAGTCTGGGATCAGTCTGGGGTGACTGCGTGCACTGTCGGATCCCTGGGTGCAGTCTGGGATCAATCTCGGGTGACTGCGTACACTGTAGGATCCATGGGTTCAGTCTGGGATCAGTCTGGGTTGACTGCGTGCACTGTAGGATCCCTGGGTGCAGTCTGGGATCAGTCTGGGGTGACTGCGTGCACTGTAGCATTCCTGGGTGCAGTCTGGGATCAGTCTGGGGTGACTGCGTGCACTGTAGCATTCCTGGGTGCAGTCTGGGATCAGTCTGGGATGACTGCGTGCACTGCAGGTTTCCTGTCTGCAGTCTGGGGTGACTGCGTTCAATGCAGGATCACTGGGTGCAGTCTGGGATCAGTCTGGGGTGACTGCGTGCACTGTCGGCTCCCTGGGTGCAGTCTGGGATCAGTCTGGGGTTAATGCGTGCACTGTTGGATTCCTGGGTGCAGTCTGGGATCAGTCTGTGATGACTGGGTGCATGTAGGATTACTGGGTGCAGTCTGGGATCAGTCTGGGGTGACTGTGTGCACTGCAGGATCCCTGAGTGCAGTCTGGGATCAGTCTGGGTTGACTCGGTGCTGTCTGTGATCAGTTAGTGGTTAATGCGTGCACATTTGGATCCCTGGGTGCAGTCTAGGATTCTTCTTGGGTGACTGCGTGCACTGTACGATCCCTGGGTGCAGTCTGGGATCAATCTGGGGTGACTTCGTGCACTGCAGGATCCCTGGGTGCAGTCTGTGAACAGTCTGGGGTGACTGGGTGCATTCTGGGATCCCTGGGTGCAGTGTGGGATCAGTCTGGGGTGACTGTGTGCACTCTGGGATCCCTGGGTTCCGTCTGGGATAAGTCTGGGGTGACTGCGTGCACTGTAGGATCCCTGGGTGCAGTCTGGGATCAGTCTGGGGGTACTGCGTGCACTGTATGAATCCTGGGTGCAGTCTGAGATCAGGCCGGGTTGACTGCGTGCACTGTAGATTTCCTGGTTGCAGTCTGGGATCAGTCTGGGATGACTTGGTGCACTCCGGGATCCGTGGGTGCAGTCTGGGATCAGTCTGTGGTGACTGCGTGCACTGCAGGATCCCTGGGTGCAGTCTGGGATCAGTCTGGAGTGACTGCGTGCACGATAGGTTTCCTGTTTGCAGACTGGGATCAGTCTGGGGTCACCGCGTGCACTGTAGATTTCCTGGGTGCAGTCTGGTATCAGTCGGGGGTGACTGCGTTCAATGTAGGATCACTGGGTGCAGTCTGGGATCAGTCTGGGTTGACTGCGTTCACTGTCGGCTCCCTGGGTGTCGTCTGGGATCAGTCTGGGGTGACTGCGTGCACTGTAGGATCCCTGGGTGCAGTCTGGGATCAGTGTGGGGTGACTGCATGCACTGTTAGATTCCTGGGTGCCGTCTGGAATCTGTCAGGGGTGACTGCGTGCACTGTACGATCCCTGGGTGCAGTCTGGGATCAGTCTGGTGTGACTGGGTGCACTCTGGGATCCCTGCGTGCAGTCTGCGATCAGTCTGAGGTGACTGGGTACACTGTAGGATCCCTGGGTGCAGTCTGGGATCAGTCTGGGGTGACTGAGTGCACTGTAGGATCGCTGGGTGCAGTCTGGGATCAGTCTGGGTTGACTGGGTGCACTCTGGGATCCCTGGGTGCAGTTTGCGATCAGTCTGGGGTGACTGCATGCACTGTTACATTCCTGGGTGCAGTCTCGAATGTGCCTGGGGTGACTGCGTGCACTGTACGATCCCTGGGTGCAGTCTGGGATCAGTCCGGTGTGACTGGGTGCACTCTGGGATCCCTGGGTGCAGTCAGCGATCAGTCTGGGGTGACTGGGTACACTGTAGTATCCCTGGGTGTAGTCTGGGATCAGTCTGGGGTGACTGAGTGAACTGTCGGATCGCTGGGTGCAGTCTGGGATCAGTCTGGGTTGACTGGGTGCACTCTGGGATCCCTGGGTGCAGTCTGCGATCAGTCTGGGGTGACTGCATGCACTGTTAGATTCCTGGGTGCAGTCTGGAATCTGTCTGGGGTGACTGCGTGCAATGTACGATCCCTGGGTGCAGTCTGGGATCAGTCTGGTGTGACTGGGTGCAATCTGGGATCCCTGGGTGCATTCTGGGATCCCTGGGTGCAGCCTGGGATCAGTCTGGGGTGACTGAGTGCACTGTAGGATCGCTGCGTGCAGTCTGGGATCAGTCTGGGGTGACTGGGTGCACTCTGGGATCCCTGGGTGCAGTCTGCGATCAGTCTGTGATGAATGGGTGCAATGTAGGTTCCCTGGGTGCAGTCTGGGATCAGTCTGGGGTGACTGCTTGCACTGTTGGATTCCTGGGTGCAGTCTGGGATCAGTCTGGGGTGACTGGGTGCATTTTAGGATCCCTGGGTGAAGTCTGGGATCAGTTTGGGGTGACTGCGTGCACTGTACGATCCCTGGGTGCAGTCTGGGATCAGTCTGGGGTGACTGCCTGCACTGTAGAATTCCTGGGTGCAGTCTGGGATCAGTCTGGGGTGACTGCGTGCACTGTAGAATTCCAGGGTGCAGTCTGGGATCAGTCTGGCGTGACTGGGAGCACTCTGGGATCCCTGGATCCAGTCTGGGATCAGTCTGGGGTGACTGCGTGCTCTGTAGGATTCCTGGGTGCAGTCTGGGATCAGTCGGGGATGACTGGGTGCAGTCTGGGATTAGTTAGGGGTGAATGCGTGCACATTGGGATACCTGGGTGCAGTCTGGGAACAGTCTGGGGTTACTGCGTGCACTGCAGGATTCCTGGGTGCAGCCTGGGCTGACTGCGTGCTCTGTAGGATCTCTGGGTGCAGTCTGGGATCAGTCTGGGGTGACTGCGTGCACTGTAGGATTCCTGTGTGCAGTCTGGGATCAGACTGGGGTGACTGGGTGCATGTCGGTTTGCTGGGTGCAGTCTGGGATCAGTCTGAGGTGACTGGGTGCACTGTCGGATCCCTGGGTGCAGTCTGGGATCAGTCTGGGGTGACTGCGTGCACTGCAGGATTCCTTGTTGCAGTCTAGAATCTGTCTGGGGTGACTGCGTGCACTGTAGGCTCACTGGCTGCAGTCTGGGATCAGTCTGGGGTGACTGTGTGGACCAGAGATTACCTGGGTGCAGTCTGGGATCAGTCTGGGGTGACTGCGTGCACTGCAGGATATCTGGGTGCAGTCTGGGATCTGTCTGGGGTTACTGCGTGCACTGTAGGATCCCCGTGTGCAGTCTGGGCTCAGTCTGGGGTGACTGGGTGCACTGTCGTAACCCAGGGTGCAGTCTGGGATCAGTCTGGGGTGACTGCGTGCACTGTGGGATCCCTGGGTGCAGTCTGGGATCAGTCTGGGGTGACTGCGTGCAATGTCGGACTCCTGGCTGCAGTCTGGGATCAGTCTGGGGTGACTGCTTGCACTGTAGGATCCCTGGGTGCAGTCTAGGATCAGTCTGGGTTGACTGCGTGCACTGTAGATTTCCTGGGTGCAGTCTGGAATCAGTCGGGGGTGACTGCGTTCAATGTCAGATCACTGGGTGCAGTCTGGGATCAGTCTGCGGTGACTGCGTGCACTGTCGGCTCCCTGGGTGTCGTCTGGGATCAGTCTTGGGTGACTGCATGCACTGTCGGATTCCTGGGTGCAGTCTGGAACCAGACTATGGTGACTGCATGCACTGTAGGATCCCTGGGTGCTGTCTGGGATCAGTCTGGGGTGACTGCATGCACTGTTAGATTCCTGGGTGCAGTTTGGGATCAGTCTGGGGTGACTGCGTGCAATGGAAGATCCCTATGTGCAGTCTGGGATCAGTCTGGGGTGACTGCGTGCACTGCCGGAACCCTGGGTGCAGTCTGGGATCAGTCTGGGGTAACTGCGTGCACTGTAGGATCCCTGGGTTCAGTCTGGGATCAGTCTGGGGCGACTGCGTGCACTGTCGGATCCCTGGGTGCAGCCTGGGATCAGTCTGGGGTGATGCGTGCACTGTAGGATCCCTGGGTGCAGCCTGGGATCAGTCTGGGGTGACTGCGTGCACTGCAGGATTCCTGTGTGCAGTCTGGGGTGACTGCGTTCAATGTCGGATCACTGAGTGCAGTCTGGGATCAGTCTGGGGTGACTGCTTGCACTATCTGCTCCCTGGGTGTAGTCTGGGATCAGTCTGGTATTAATGCGTGCACTGTTGGATTCCTGGGTGCAGTCTGGGATCAGTCTGGGATGACTGGGTGCAGTCTGGGATTAGTTAGGGGTGAATGCGTGCACATTGGGATACCTGGGTGCAGTCTGGGATCAGTCTGGGGTGACTGTGTGCACTGCAGGATCCCAGGGTGCAGTCTGGGATCAGTCTGGGTTGACTGGGTGCAGTCTGGGATTAGTTAGGGGTGAATGCGTGCACATTGGGATACCTGGGTGCAGTCTGGGATCAGTCTGGGGTGACTGCTTGCACTGTACGATCCCTGGGTGCAGTCTGGGATCAGTCTGGGGTGACTGCGTGCACTGCAGGATGCCAGGGTGCAGTCTGCGAACAGTCCGGGGTGACTGGGTGCATTCTGGGATCCCTGGGTGCAGTCTGGGATCAGTCTGTGGTGACTGCGTGCACTGCAGGATCCCTGGGTGCAGTCTGGGGTCAGTCTGTGGTGATTGCGTGCACTGCAGGATCCCTGGGTGCAGTCTGGGATCAGTCTGGGGTGACTGCGTGCACTGTAAGATTCCTGGTTGCAGTCTGGGATCAGTCTGGGGTGACTGCGTGCACTGTCCAATCCCTGGGTGCAGTCTGGGATCAGTCTGGGGTGACTGCGAGCACTGTCGGATCGTTGGCTGCAGTCTGGGATCAGTCTGCGTTGACTGCGCGCACTGCAGGATTCCTGGGTGCAGTCTGGGATCAGTCTGGGGTGACTGCGTGCACTGTAGCCTCCCTGGGTGCAGTGTGGGATCAGTCTGGTGTGACTGTGTGCACTGTAGATTTCCTGGGTGCAGTCTGAAATCAGTCTAGTGTGACTGGCTGCATTGTTGGATACGTGGGTGCAGTCTGGGATCAGTCTGGGGTGACTGGGTGCACTGTATGATTCCTGGGTGCAGTCTGGGATCAGTCTGTGGTGACTGCGTGCAATGTCGGATTCCTGGGTGCAGTCTGGGATCAGTCTGGGGTGACTGCGTGCACTGAAGAATCCTGGGTGCAGTCTGGGATCAGTCTGGGGTGACTGCATGCACTGTCGGATTCCTGGGTGCAGTCTGGGACCAGACTGGGGTGACTGCAATCACTGTCGGATCCCTGGGTGCAGTCTGGGATCTGTCTGGGGTGACTGCGTGCCCTGTTGGATTCCTGGGTGCAGTCTGCGATCAGTCTGGGGTGACTGCATGCAATTTCGGATCCCTGGGTGCAGTCTGGGATCTGTCTCGGGTGACGGCGTGCCCCGTTGGATTCCTGGGTGCAGTCTGGGATCAGTGTGGGGTGATTGCGTGCACTGTAGGATCCCTCGCTTCAGTCTGGGATCAGTCTGGGGTGACTGCGTGCACTGTCGGATCCCTGGGTGCAGTCTGGGATCAATCTCGGGTGACTGCGTACACTGTAGGATCCATGGGTTCAGTCTGGGATCAGTCTGGGTTGACTGCGTGCACTGTAGGATCCCTGGGTGCAGTCTGGGATCAGTCTGGGGTGACTGCGTGCACTGTAGCATTCCTGGGTGCAGTCTGGGATCAGTCTGGGATGACTGCGTGCACTGCAGGTTTCCTGTCTGCAGTCTGGGGTGACTGCGTTCAATGCAGGATCACTGGGTGCAGTCTGGGATCAGTCTGGGGTGACTGCGTGCACTGTCGGCTCCCTGGGTGCAGTCTGGGATCAGTCTGGGGTTAATGCGTGCACTGTTGGATTCCTGGGTGCAGTCTGGGATCAGTCTGTGATGACTGGGTGCATGTAGGATTACTGGGTGCAGTCTGGGATCAGTCTGGGGTGACTGTGTGCACTGCAGGATCCCTGAGTGCAGTCTGGGATCAGTCTGGGTTGACTCGGTGCTGTCTGTGATCAGTTAGTGGTTAATGCGTGCACATTTGGATCCCTGGGTGCAGTCTAGGATTCTTCTTGGGTGACTGCGTGCACTGTACGATCCCTGGGTGCAGTCTGGGATCAATCTGGGGTGACTTCGTGCACTGCAGGATCCCTGGGTGCAGTCTGTGAACAGCCTGGGGTGACTGGGTGCATTCTGGGATCCCTGGGTGCAGTGTGGGATCAGTCTGGGGTGACTGTGTGCACTCTGGGATCCCTGGGTTCCGTCTGGGATAAGTCTGGGATGACTGCGTGCACTGTAGGATCCCTGGGTGCAGTCTGGGATCAGTCTGGGGGTACTGCGTGCACTGTATGAATCCTGGGTGCAGTCTGGGATCAGGCCGGGTTGACTGCGTGCACTGTAGATTTCCTGGTTGCAGTCAGGGATCAGTCTGGGTTCACCGCGTGCACTGTAGATTTCCTGGCTGCAGTCTGGGATCAGTCTGGGATGACTTGGTGCACTCCGGGATCCGTGGGTGCAGTCTGGGATCAGTCTGTGGTGACTGCGTGCACTGCAGGATCCCTGGGTGCAGTCTGGGATCAGTCTGGAGTGACTGCGTGCACTATAGGTTTCCTGTTTGCAGACTGGGATCAGTCTGGGGTCACCGCGTGCACTGTAGATTTCCTGGCTGCAGTCTGGGATCAGTCTGGGATGACTTGGTGCACTCCGGGATCCGTGGGTGCAGTCTGGGATCAGTCTGTGGTGACTGCGTGCAATGCAGGATCCCTGGGTGCAGTCTGGGATCTGTCTCGTGTGACTGCGTGCCCCGTTGGATTCCTGGGTGCAGTCTGGGATCAGTGTGGGGTGATTGCGTGCACTGTAGGATCCCTCGCTTCAGTCTGGGATCAGTCTGGGGTGACTGCGTGCACTGTCGGATCCCTGGGTGCAGTCTGGGATCAATCTCGGGTGACTGCGTGCACTGTAGGATCCATGGGTTCAGTCTGGGATCAGTCTGGGTTGACTGCGTGCACTGTAGGATCCCTGGGTGCAGTCTGGGATCAGTCTGGGGTGACTGCGTGCACTGTAGCATTCCTGGGTGCAGTCTGGGATCAGTCTGGGATGACTGCGTGCACTGCAGTTTTCCTGTCTGCAGTCTGGGGTGACTGCGTTCAATGTAGGATCACTGGGTGCAGTCTGGGATCAGTCTGGGGTGACTGCGTGCACTGTCGGCTCCCTGGGTGCAGTCTGGGATCAGTCTGGGGTTAATGCGTGCACTGTTGGATTCCTGGGTGCAGTCTGGGATCAGTCTGTGATGACTGGGTGCATGTAGGTTTACTGGGTGCAGTCTGGGATCAGTCTGGGGTGACTGTGTGCACTGCAGGATCCCTGAGTGCAGTCTGGCGTTAGTCTGGGTTGACTGGGTGCTGTCTGTGATCAGTTAGTGGTTAATGCGTGCACATTTGGATCCCTGGATGCAGTCTAGGTTTCGTCTTGGGTGACTGCGTGCACTGTACGATCCCTGGGTGCAGTCTGGGATCAATCTGGGGTGACTTCGTGCACTGCAGGATCCCTGGGTGCAGTCTGTGAACAGTCTGGGGTGACTGGGTGCATTCTGGGATCCCTGGGTGCAGTGTGGGATCAGTCTGGGGTGACTGTGTGCACTCTGGGATCCCTGGGTTCCGTCTGGGATAAGTCTGGGGTGACTGCGTGCAATGTAGATTTCCTGATTGCAGTCTGGGATCAGTCTGGGTTCACCGCGTGCACTGCAGATTTCCTGGCTGCAGTCTGGGATCAGTCTGGGATGACTTGGTGCACTCCGGGATCCGTGGGTGCAGTCTGGGATCAGTCTGTGATGACTGCGTGCACTGCAGGATCCCTGGGTGCAGTCTGGTGTCAGTCTTTGGTGATTGCGTGCACTGCAGGATCCCTGGGTTCAGTCTGGGATCAGTCTGGGGTGACTGCGTGCACTGTAGGATTCCTGGTTGCAGTCTGGGATCAGTCTGGGGTGACTGCGTGCACTGTCCAATCCCTGGGTGCAGTTTGCGATCAGTCTGGGGTGACTGCATGCACTGTTACATTCCTGGGTGCAGTCTCGAATGTGCCTGGGGTGACTGCGTGCACTGTACGATCCCTGGGTGCAGTCTGGGATCAGTCCGGTGTGACTGGGTGCACTCTGGGATCCCTGGGTGCAGTCAGCGATCAGTCTGGGGTGACTGGGTACACTGTAGTATCCCTGGGTGTAGTCTGGGATCAGTCTGGGGTGACTGAGTGAACTGTCGGATCGCTGGGTGCAGTCTGGGATCAGTCTGGGTTGACTGGGTGCACTCTGGGATCCCTGGGTGCAGTCTGCGATCAGTCTGGGGTGACTGCATGCACTGTTAGATTCCTGGGTGCAGTCTGGAATCTGTCTGGGGTGACTGCGTGCAATGTACGATCCCTGGGTGCAGTCTGGGATCAGTCTGGTGTGACTGGGTGCAATCTGGGATCCCTGGGTGCATTCTGGGATCCCTGGGTGCAGCCTGGGATCAGTCTGGGGTGACTGAGTGCACTGTAGGATCGCTGGCTGCAGATTGGGATCAGTCTGGGGTGACTGCGTGCACTGCAGGATTCCTGTGTGCAGTCTGGGATCAGTCTGGGGTGACTGAGTGCACTGTAGGATCGCTGGGTGCAGTCTGGGATCAGTCTGGGGTGACTGGGTGCACTCTGGGATCCCTGGGTGCAGTCTGCGATCAGTCTGTGATGAATGGGTGCAATGTAGGTTCCCTGGGTGCAGTCTGGGATCAGTCTGGGGTGACTGCTTGCACTGTTGGATTCCTGGGTGCAGTCTGGGATCAGTCTGGGGTTACTGGGTGCATTTTAGGATCCCTGGGTGAAGTCTGGGATCAGTTTGGGGTGACTGCGTGCACTGTACGATCCCTGGGTGCAGTCTGGGATCAGTCTGGGGTGACTGCCTGCACTGTAGAATTCCTGGGTGCAGTCTGGGATCAGTCTGGGGTGACTGCGTGCACTGTAGAATTCCAGGGTGCAGTCTGGGATCAGTCTGGCGTGACTGGGAGCACTCTGGGATCCCTGGATCCAGTCTGGGATCAGTCTGGGGTGACTGCGTGCTCTGTAGGATTCCTGGGTGCAGTCTGGGATCAGTCGGGGATGACTGGGTGCAGTCTGGGATTAGTTAGGGGTGAATGCGTGCACATTGGGATACCTGGGTGCAGTCTGGGAACAGTCTGGGGTTACTGCGTGCACTGCAGGATTCCTGGGTGCAGCCTGGGCTGACTGCGTGCTCTGTAGGATCTCTGGGTGCAGTCTGGGATCAGTCTGGGGTGACTGCGTGCACTGTAGGATTCCTGTGTGCAGTCTGGGATCAGACTGGGGTGACTGGGTGCATGTCGGTTTGCTGGGTGCAGTCTGGGATCAGTCTGAGGTGACTGGGTGCACTGTCGGATCCCTGGGTGCAGTCTGGGATCAGTCTGGGGTGACTGCGTGCACTGCAGGATTCCTTGTTGCAGTCTAGAATCTGTCTGGGGTGACTGCGTGCACTGTAGGCTCACTGGCTGCAGTCTGGGATCAGTCTGGGGTGACTGTGTGGACCAGAGATTACCTGGGTGCAGTCTGGGATCAGTCTGGGGTGACTGCGTGCACTGCAGGATATCTGGGTGCAGTCTGGGATCTGTCTGGGGTTACTGCGTGCACTGTAGGATCCCTGTGTGCAGTCTGGGCTCAGTCTGGGGTGACTGGGTGCACTGTCGTAACCCAGGGTGCAGTCTGGGATCAGTCTGGGGTGACTGCGTGCACTGTGGGATCCCTGGGTGCAGTCTGGGATCAGTCTGGGGTGACTGCGTGCAATGTCGGACTCCTGGCTGCAGTCTGGGATCAGTCTGGGGTGACTGCTTGCACTGTAGGATCCCTGGGTGCAGTCTAGGATCAGTCTGGGTTGACTGCGTGCACTGTAGATTTCCTGGGTGCAGTCTGGAATCAGTCGGGGGTGACTGCGTTCAATGTCAGATCACTGGGTGCAGTCTGGGATCAGTCTGCGGTGACTGCGTG
The DNA here is from genome assembly GCF_035084215.1 of Heptranchias perlo. Taxonomy (NCBI): domain Eukaryota; kingdom Metazoa; phylum Chordata; class Chondrichthyes; order Hexanchiformes; family Hexanchidae; genus Heptranchias; species Heptranchias perlo. The sequence continues at coordinate 1,581,310 of NW_027139537.1, forward strand.
CACTGTCGGCTCCCTGGGTGTCGTCTGGGATCAGACTTGGGTGACTGCATGCACTGTCGGATTCCTGGGTGCAGTCTGGAACCAGACTATGGTGACTGCATGCACTGTAGGATCCCTGGGTGCTGTCTGGGATCAGTCTGGGGTGACTGCATGCACTGTTTGAATCCTGGGTGCAGTTTGGGATCAGTCTGGGGTGACTGCGTGCAATGGAAGATCCCTATGTGCAGTCTGGGATCAGTCTGGGGTGACTGCGTGCACTGCCGGATCCCTGGGTGCAGTCTGGGATCAGTCTGGGGTAACTGCGTGCACTGTAGGATCCCTGGGTTCAGTCTGGGATCAGTCTGGGGCGACTGCGTGCACTGTCGGATCCCTGGGTGCAGCCTGGGATCAGTCTGGGGTGATGCGTGCACTGTAGGATCCCTGGGTGCAGCCTGGGATCAGTCTGGGGTGACTGCGTGCACTGCAGGATTCCTGTGTGCAGTCTGGGGTGACTGCGTTCAATGTCGGATCACTGAGTGCAGTCTGGGATCAGTCTGGGGTGACTGCTTGCACTATCTGCTCCCTGGGTGTAGTCTGGGATCAGTCTGGTATTAATGCGTGCACTGTTGGATTCCTGGGTGCAGTCTGGGATCAGTCTGGGATGACTGGGTGCAGTCTGGGATTAGTTAGGGGTGAATGCGTGCACATTGGGATACCTGGGTGCAGTCTGGGATCAGTCTGGGGTGACTGCTTGCACTGTACGATCCCTGGGTGCAGTCTGGGATCAGTCTGGGGTGACTGCGTGCACTGCAGGATGCCAGGGTGCAGTCTGCGAACAGTCCGGGGTGACTGGGTGCATTCTGGGATCCCTGGGTGCAGTCTGGGATCAGTCTGTGGTGACTGCGTGCACTGCAGGATCCCTGGGTGCAGTCTGGGGTCAGTCTGTGGTGATTGCGTGCACTGCAGGATCCCTGGGTGCAGTCTGGGATCAGTCTGGGGTGACTGCGTGCACTGTAAGATTCCTGGTTGCAGTCTGGGATCAGTCTGGGGTGACTGCGTGCACTGTCCAATCCCTGGGTGCAGTCTGGGATCAGTCTGGGGTGACTGCGAGCACTGTCGGATCGTTGGCTGCAGTCTGGGATCAGTCTGCGTTGACTGCGCGCACTGCAGGATTCCTGGGTGCAGTCTGGGATCAGTCTGGGGTGACTGCGTGCACTGTAGCCTCCCTGGGTGCAGTGTGGGATCAGTCTGGTGTGACTGTGTGCACTGTAGATTTCCTGGGTGCAGTCTGAAATCAGTCTAGTGTGACTGGCTGCATTGTTGGATACGTGGGTGCAGTCTGGGATCAGTCTGGGGTGACTGGGTGCACTGTATGATTCCTGGGTGCAGTCTGGGATCAGTCTGTGGTGACTGCGTGCAATGTCGGATTCCTGGGTGCAGTCTGGGATCAGTCTGGGGTGACTGCGTGCACTGAAGAATCCTGGGTGCAGTCTGGGATCAGTCTGGGGTGACTGCATGCACTGTCGGATTCCTGGGTGCAGTCTGGGACCAGACTGGGGTGACTGCAATCACTGTCGGATCCCTGGGTGCAGTCTGGGATCTGTCTGGGGTGACTGCGTGCCCTGTTGGATTCCTGGGTGCAGTCTGCGATCAGTCTGGGGTGACTGCATGCAATTTCGGATCCCTGGGTGCAGTCTGGGATCTGTCTCGGGTGACGGCGTGCCCCGTTGGATTCCTGGGTGCAGTCTGGGATCAGTGTGGGGTGATTGCGTGCACTGTAGGATCCCTCGCTTCAGTCTGGGATCAGTCTGGGGTGACTGCGTGCACTGTCGGATCCCTGGGTGCAGTCTGGGATCAATCTCGGGTGACTGCGTACACTGTAGGATCCATGGGTTCAGTCTGGGATCAGTCTGGGTTGACTGCGTGCACTGTAGGATCCCTGGGTGCAGTCTGGGATCAGTCTGGGGTGACTGCGTGCACTGTAGCATTCCTGGGTGCAGTCTGGGATCAGTCTGGGATGACTGCGTGCACTGCAGGTTTCCTGTCTGCAGTCTGGGGTGACTGCGTTCAATGCAGGATCACTGGGTGCAGTCTGGGATCAGTCTGGGGTGACTGCGTGCACTGTCGGCTCCCTGGGTGCAGTCTGGGATCAGTCTGGGGTTAATGCGTGCACTGTTGGATTCCTGGGTGCAGTCTGGGATCAGTCTGTGATGACTGGGTGCATGTAGGATTACTGGGTGCAGTCTGGGATCAGTCTGGGGTGACTGTGTGCACTGCAGGATCCCTGAGTGCAGTCTGGGATCAGTCTGGGTTGACTCGGTGCTGTCTGTGATCAGTTAGTGGTTAATGCGTGCACATTTGGATCCCTGGGTGCAGTCTAGGATTCTTCTTGGGTGACTGCGTGCACTGTACGATCCCTGGGTGCAGTCTGGGATCAATCTGGGGTGACTTCGTGCACTGCAGGATCCCTGGGTGCAGTCTGTGAACAGTCTGGGGTGACTGGGTGCATTCTGGGATCCCTGGGTGCAGTGTGGGATCAGTCTGGGGTGACTGTGTGCACTCTGGGATCCCTGGGTTCCGTCTGGGATAAGTCTGGGATGACTGCGTGCACTGTAGGATCCCTGGCTGCAGTCTGGGATCAGTCTGGGGGTACTGCGTGCACTGTATGAATCCTGGGTGCAGTCTGGGATCAGGCCGGGTTGACTGCGTGCACTGTAGATTTCCTGGTTGCAGTCAGGGATCAGTCTGGGTTCACCGCGTGCACTGTAGATTTCCTGGCTGCAGTCTGGGATCAGTCTGGGATGACTTGGTGCACTCCGGGATCCGTGGGTGCAGTCTGGGATCAGTCTGTGGTGACTGCGTGCACTGCAGGATCCCTGGGTGCAGTCTGGGATCAGTCTGGAGTGACTGCGTGCACTATAGGTTTCCTGTTTGCAGACTGGGATCAGTCTGGGGTCACCGCGTGCACTGTAGATTTCCTGGCTGCAGTCTGGGATCAGTCTGGGATGACTTGGTGCACTCCGGGATCCGTGGGTGCAGTCTGGGATCAGTCTGTGGTGACTGCGTGCAATGCAGGATCCCTGGGTGCAGTCTGGGATCTGTCTCGGGTGACTGCGTGCCCCGTTGGATTCCTGGGTGCAGTCTGGGATCAGTGTGGGGTGATTGCGTGCACTGTAGGATCCCTCGCTTCAGTCTGGGATCAGTCTGGGGTGACTGCGTGCACTGTCGGATCCCTGGGTGCAGTCTGGGATCAATCTCGGGTGACTGCGTGCACTGTAGGATCCATGGGTTCAGTCTGGGATCAGTCTGGGTTGACTGCGTGCACTGTAGGATCCCTGGGTGCAGTCTGGGATCAGTCTGGGGTGACTGCGTGCACTGTAGCATTCCTGGGTGCAGTCTGGGATCAGTCTGGGATGACTGCGTGCACTGCAGTTTTCCTGTCTGCAGTCTGGGGTGACTGCGTTCAATGTAGGATCACTGGGTGCAGTCTGGGATCAGTCTGGGGTGACTGCGTGCACTGTCGGCTCCCTGGGTGCAGTCTGGGATCAGTCTGGGGTTAATGCGTGCACTGTTGGATTCCTGGGTGCAGTCTGGGATCAGTCTGGGGTGACTGTGTGCACTGCAGGATCCCTGAGTGCAGTCTGGCATCAGTCTGGGTTGACTGGGTGCTGTCTGTGATCAGTTAGTGGTTAATGCGTGCACATTTGGATCCCTGGATGCAGTCTAGGTTTCGTCTTGGGTGACTGCGTGCACTGTACGATCCCTGGGTGCAGTCTGGGATCAATCTGGGGTGACTTCGTGCACTGCAGGATCCCTGGGTGCAGTCTGTGAACAGTCTGGGGTGACTGGGTGCATTCTGGGATCCCTGGGTGCAGTTTGGGATCAGTCTGGGGTGACTGTGTGCACTCTGGGATCCCTGGGTTCCGTCTGGGATAAGTCTGGGGTGACTGCGTGCAATGTAGATTTCCTGGTTGCAGTCTGGGATCAGTCTGGGTTCACCGCGTGCACTGCAGATTTCCTGGCTGCAGTCTGGGATCAGTCTGGGATGACTTGGTGCACTCCGGGATCCGTGGGTGCAGTCTGGGATCAGTCTGTGATGACTGCGTGCACTGCAGGATCCCTGGGTGCAGTCTGGTGTCAGTCTGTGGTGATTGCGTGCACTGCAGGATCCCTGGGTTCAGTCTGGGATCAGTCTGGGGTGACTGCGTGCACTGTAGGATTCCTGATTGCAGTCTGGGATCAGTCTGGGGTGACTGCGTGCACTGTCCAATCCCTGGGTGCAGTCTGGGATCAGTCTGGGGTGACTGCGAGCACTGTCGGATCGTTGGCTGCAGTCTGGGTTCAGTCTGCGTTGACTGCGCGCACTGCAGGATTCCTGGGTGCAGTCTGGGATCAGTCTGGGGTGACTGCGTGCACTGTAGCCTCCCTGGGTGCAGTGTGGGATCAGTCTGGTGTGACTGTGTGCACTGTAGATTTCCTGGGTGCAGTCTGGATTCAGTCTAGTGTGACTGGCTGCATTGTTGGATACGTGGGTGCAGTCTGGGTTCAGTCTGGGGTGACTGGATGCACTGTATGATTCCTGGGTGCAGTCTGGGATCAGTCTGTGGTGACTGCGTGCAATGTCGGATTCCTGGGTGCAGTCTGGGATCAGTCTGGGGTGACTGCGTGCACTGCAGTATCCTGGGTGCAGTCTTGGATCAGTCTGGGGTGAATGCTTGCACTGTCGGATTCCTGTTTGCAGTCTGTGACCAGACTGGGGTGACTGCATGCACTGTCGGATCCCTGGGTGCAGTCTGGGATCTGTCTGGGGTGACTGCGTGCCCTGTTGGATTCTGGGTGCAGTCTGCGATCAGTCTGGGGTGACTGCATGCAATGTCGGATCCCTGGGTGCAGTCTGGGATCTGTCTGGGGTGACTGCGTGCCCCGTTGGATTCCTGGGTGCAGTCTGGGATCAGTCTGGGGTGACTGCGTGCACTGTAGGATCCCTGGGTGCCGTCTGGGTTCTGTCTTGGGTGACTGCGTACTCTGGTGGATTCCTGGGTGCAGTCTGGGATCAGTGTGGGGTGATTGCGTGCACTGTAGGATCCCTCGCTTCAGTCTGGGATCAGTCTGGGGTGACTGCGTGCACTGTCGGGTCGCTGGGTGCAGTCTGGGATCAATCTCGGGTGACTGCGTGCACTGTAGGATCCCTGGGTTCAGTCTGGGATCAGTCTGGGTTGACTGCGTGCACTGTAGGATCCCTGGGTGCAGTCTGGGATAAGTCTGGGGTGACTGCGTGCACTGCAGCATTCATGGGTGCTGTCTGGGATCAGTCTGGGATGACTGCGTGCACTGCAGGATTCCTGTCTGCAGTCTGGGGTGACTGCGTTCAATGTAGGATCACTGGGTGCAGTCTGGGATCAGTTTGGGGTGACTGCGTGCATTGTCGGCTCCCTGAGTGCAGTCTGTGATCAGTCTGGGGTTAATGCGTGCACTGTTGGATTCCTCGGTGCAGTCTGGGATCAGTCTGGGATGACTGGGTGCATGTAGGATTACTGGGTGCAGTCTGGTATCAGTCTGTGGTGACTGTGTGCACTGCAGGATCTCTGAGTGCAGACTGGGATCAGTCTGGGTTGACTGGGTGCTGTCTGGGATCAGTTTGGGGTTAATGCTTGCACATTTGGATCCCTGGATGCAGTCTAGGATTCGTCTGGGGTGACTGCGTGCACTGTACGATCCCTGGGTGCAGTCTGGTATCAATCGGGGGTGACTTCGTGCACTGCAGGATCCCTGGGTGCAGTCTGTGAACAGTCTGGGGTGACTGGGTGCATTCTGGGATCCCTGGGTGCATTCTGGGATCAGTCTGGGGTGACTGGGTGCACTCTGGGATCCCTGGGTGCAGTCTGGGATAAGTCTGGGGTGACTGCGTGCACTGTAGGATCCCTGGGTGCAGTCTGGGATCAGTCTGGGGTGACTGCGTGCACTGTAGGAATCCTGGGTGCAGTCTGGGATCAGGCTGGGTTGACTGCGTGCACTGTAGATTTCCTGGTTGCAGTCTGGGATCAGTCTGGGATGTCTTGGTGCACTCCGGGATCGGTGGCTGCAGTCTGGGATCAGTCTGTGGTGACTGCGTGCACGGCAGGATCCCTGGGTGTAGTCTGGGCTCAGTCGGTGGTGATTGCGTGCACTGCAGGATCCCTGGGTGCAGTCTGGGATCAGTCTGGGGTGACTGCGTGCACTGTCCAATCCCTGGGTGCTGTCTGGGATCAGTCTGGGGTGACTGCGAGCACTGTCGGATCCTTGGCTGCAGTCTGGGATCAGTCTGGGGTGACTGCATGCACTGTTAGATTCCTGGGTGCAGTCTGGGATCTGTCTGGGGTGACTGCATGCAATGTCGGATCCCTGGGTGCAGTCTGGGATCTGTCTGGGGTGACTGCGTGCCCCGTTGGATTCCTGGATGCAGTCTGGGATCAGTCTGGGGTGACTGCGTGCACTGTAGTATCCATGGGTGCCGTCTGGGTTCTGTCTTGGGTGACTGCGTGCCCTGGTGGATTCCTGGGTGCAGTCTGGGATCAGTGTGGGGTGATTGCGTGCATTGTAGGATTCCTCGGTTCAGTCTGGGATCAGTCTGGGGTTTCTGCGTGCACTGTCGGATCCCTGGGTGCAGTCTGGGGTGACTGCGTGCACTGTAGGATCCCTGGGTTCAGTCTGGGATCAGTCTGGGTTGACTGCGTGCACTGTAGGATCACTGGGTGCAGTCTGGGATCTGTCTGGGGTGACTGCATGCAATGTCGGATCCCTGGGTGCAGTCTGGGATCTGTCTGGGGTGACTGCCTGCCCCGTTGGATTCCTGGATGCAGTCTGGGATCAGTCTGGGGTGACTGCGTGCACTGTAGTATCCATGGGTGCCGTCTGGGTTCTGTCTTGGGTGACTGCGTGCCCTGGTGGATTCCTGGGTGCAGTCTGGGATCAGTGTGGGGTGATTGCGTGCATTGTAGGATTCCTCGGTTCAGTCTGGGATCAGTCTGGGGTTTCTGCGTGCACTGTCGGATCCCTGGGTGCAGTCTGGGGTGACTGCGTGCACTGTAGGATCCCTGGGTTCAGTCTGGGATCAGTCTGGGTTGACTGCGTGCACTGTAGGATCCCTGGGTGCAGTCTGGGATCAGTCTGGGGTGACTGCGTGCACTGTAGCATTCCTGGCTGCAGTCTAGGATCAGTCTGGGATGACTGCGTGCACTGCAGGATTACTGTCTGCAGTCTGGGGTGACTGCGTTCAATGTAGGATCACTGGGTGCAGTCTGGGATCAGTCTGGGGTGACTGCGTGCACTGTCGGCTCCCTGGGTGTAGTCTGGGATCAGTCTGGGTTTAATGCGTGCACTGTTGGATTCCTGGGTGCAGTCTGGGATCAGTCTGAGATGACTTGGTGCATGTAGGATTACTGGGTGCAGTCTGGGATCAGTCTGGGGTGACTGTGTGCACTGCAGGATCCCTGAGTGCAGTCTGGGATCAGTCTGGGTTGACTGGGTGCTGTCTGGGATCAGTTAGGGGTTCATGCGTGCACATTTGGATCCCTGGATGCAGTCTAGGATTCGTCTGGGGTGACTGCTTGCACTGTACGATCCCTGGGTGCAGTCTGGGATCAATCTGGGATGACTTCGTGCACTGCAGGATCCCTGGGTGCAGTCTGTGAACAGTCTGGGGTGACTGGGTGCATTCTGGGATCCCTGGGTGCAGCGTGGGATCAGTCTGGGGTGACTGGGTGCACTCTGGGATACCTGGGTGCAGTCTGGGATATGTCTGGGGTGACTGCGTGCAATGTAGCATTCCTGGATGCAGTCTGGGATCAGTCTGGGATGACTGTGTGCACTGCAGGTTTCCTGTCTGCAGTCTGGGGTGACTGCGTTCAATGTAGGATCACTGGGTGCAGTCTGGGATCAGTCTGGGGTGACTGCGTGCACTGTAGGAATCCTGGGTGCAGTCTGGGATCAGGCTGGGTTGACTGCGTGCACTGTAGATTTCCAGGTTGCAGTCTGGGATCAGTCTGGGATGACTTGGTGCACTCCGGGATCCGTGGCTGCAGTCTGGGATCAGTCTGTTTTGACTGCGTGCACTGCAGGATCCCTGGGTGCAGTCTGGGGTCAGTCTGTGGTGATTGCGTGCACTGCAGGATCCCTGGGTGCAGTCTGGGATCAGTCTGGGGTGAGTGCGTGCACTTTAGGATTCCTGGGTGCAGTCTGGGATCAGTCTGGGATGACTGCGTGCACTGCAGGATTCCTGTCTGCTGTCTGGCGTGACTGCGTTCAATGTAGGATCACTGGGTGCAGTCCGGGATCAGTCTGGGCTGACTGCGTGCACTGTCGGCTCCCTGCGTGTAGTCTGTGATCAGTCTGGGGTTAATGCGTGCACTGTTGGATCCCTGGGTGCAGTCTGGGATCAGTCTGGGATGACTGGGTGCATGTAGGATTACTGGGTGCAGTCTGGGATCAGTCTGGGGTGACTGTGTGCACTGCAGGATCCCTGAGTGCAGTCCGGGATCAGTCTGGGGTGACTGGGTGCTGTATGGGATCAGTTAGGGGTTAATGCGTGCACTGTATTATTCCTGGGTGCCGTCTGGGATCAGTCTTGGGTGACTGCGTGCACTGTATTATTCCTGGGTGCAGTCTGGGATCAGTCTGGGGTGACTGCGTGCACTGTAGGTTTCCTGGGTGCAGACTGGGATCAGTCTGGGGTCACCGCGTGCACTGTAGATTTTCTGGCTGCAGTCTGGGATCAGTCTGGGATGACTTGGTGCACTCTGGGATCCCTGGGTGCAGTCTGGGGTCAGTCTGGGGTGATTGCGTGCACTCTGGGATCCCTGGGTGCAGTCTGGGTTCAGTCTGGGGTGGCTGCCTGCACTGTAGGCTTTATGGGTGCAGTCTGGGATCAGTCTGTGGTGACTGCGTGCACTGTGGGATCACTGGGTGCAGTCTGGGATCAGTCTGGGATGACTGCGTGCACTGTCCGATCCCTGGGTGCAGTCTGGGATCAGTCTGTGGTTACTGAGTGCACTGTCGGATCCCTGGGTGCAGTCTGGGATCAGTCTGGGGAGACTGCGTGCATTGTACGATCCCTGGGTGCAGTCTGGGTTCAGTCAGGAGTGACTGTGTGAACTGTTGAATTCCAGGGTGCTGTCTGGGATCAGTCTGGCGTGACTGGGTGCACTCTGGAATCCCTGGGTGCAGTCTTGGATCAGTCTGGGGTGACTGGGTGCATTTTCGGATCCCTGTGTGCAGTCTGTGATCAGTCTGGGTAGACTGCGTGCACTCTGGGATCCCTGGGTGCAGTCTGGGATCAGTCTGGGTTGACTGCGTGCACTGTATTATTCCTGGGTGCAGACTGGGATCAGTCTTGGGTGACTGCGTGCACTGTAGGATCCATGTTCCTAGCTTCTTGCCATTTAGAAAATACACTGATCTATCGTTTTATGGTCCAAAGGGATGACCTCGCACTTCCCCACGTTGAATTCCACCTGCCACAGTTTCACCCACTCACTTAATCTATCAATATCCCTTTGCAACTTCCTGCTCCCATCTCCAATGTTTACTGTGCTACCTAAATTACTGTCGCCAGCACACTTGGAAATAAAGTTCTCCACATAAGAACATAAGAAATAGATGCAGAATAGGCCATATGGCCCATCGAGCCTGGTCGGCCATTCAAGAAGATCATGGCTGATCTTTGATCTCATCTCCACTTTCCCGCCCGATCCACATATCCCTTGATTCCCCTCGAGTCCAAAAATCTATCGATCTCAGCTTTGAATATAACTCAACGACTGAGCATCCACAGCCCTCTGGGGTGTAGAGAATTCCAAAGATTCACAATCCTTTGAGTGAGGAAATGTTTCCTCATGTCGGTCCGAAATGGCCGACCCCTTATCTTGAGACTATGAGCTCAAGTTCTTGACTCTCCATCCAGGGGAATCAGACTCTCAGCATCTACCCTGTCAAGCCGTCTAAGAATTTTATACATTTCAATGCGATCACCTCTCATTCTTCTAAACTCCACCGAATATTGGCCAATTTTACACAATATTTCCTCATACTACAATTGCAGCAAGACCTCCTTACTCTTATATTCCAACACCCTTACAATAAAGGCGAACATATCATTTCCCTTCCTCACTCTCATTAGACCCCTGGTAACTCAGTATTTCCAGCATGTTTTTCCTCTTTTACTTCTATAGGGAAAAGAAATGAAGGTTGAAAATATTTTGCTATAATTGCACCCGATTATGTTTTGGAAACAATATCCAACTGATATGCATCAAATTCGATTGTAAACTTAAGAGTTTCTGATCGAAATAAACTAATAAGAACACGTAATTGCGATGGCCGGGAATCGAACCCGGACCAATTGGCTTAGAAGGCAGCTATGCTCACCACAATACCACCATCGCTAAAAATAATTAACAATAAAATAGTTCCCAAACATCAGACCCTGACCAGACACTGCAGACTGTTGGATTTTGTTCTTCATTTTCACTGGTTTCTGACGGATCCTTTCTCGCTCTGTTGCAGTTCCTGTTTCCGCCCAGTAGATGTCGCCAACCCCCAATCAATGGAAATTCCACACCAGCCAGTAATTCTTCACCTGATATCGGACTGAAGAGACAGTCGATACCTGCAATACTTGACCAGCTGGAAATACATTTTACCACAGCTCACATCAGCCATTGAGTAAAGTTAAATAATTCCATTAAATCATTACAGAGACCTGACCACCAACTGGGCAGGAATGGCAGCTTAATATTCAAGTCTATAAGATCTTTGGAAAGGACAGGGAAATAGGGAAAGGAGGAGGAGCAGCAGTATGACTAAAGGTCAATATTACAGCAGTTCAAAGATAGAATATCAGTGAGGGTGAGCGGGCAGTGTAAACACTCTGAGAGAGACTCATCACAAGTGCCCCCACTGTAATCCTCCAGAAGGTATCAGAAGGGCGAGTGCGGGAGGATTTCTTCATTCTTTGTGAAAGTGTTTGTGAGATTGTGGAAATGTCTGGAAGAGGAAAAACCGGCGGTAAAGCTCTGTCGAAGGCCAAGTCTCGCTCATCTCGGGGCGGACTGCAATTCCCTGTTAACCGTGTTCACAGGCTCTTGCGAAAGGGGAACTACGCTGAACGTGTGGGTGCCGGAGCCCCCGTCTATCTGGCTGCTGTGCATCGAGTATCTGACGGCTGAAATCCTCCAGCTGGCCGGCAACGCGGCCTGGGACAAACAAGAAGACCCGCATCATCCCCAGACACCTGCAGCTGGCCATCCGCAACGACGAGGAGCTCAACAAGCTGCTGGGATGGGTGACCATCGCTCAGGGTGTTGTCTGATATCCAGGCCTTGCTGCTGCCAAAGAAAACCAGCATTGTGAGCTCCAAGAGCAAGTAAACCGGCCAAGGCTTAATCTGATAACCCAAAGGACAGGACCAACCTTATTGAAATCTTTGAAGAAGGAACAGAAAGTGTAGACAAGTTTAATGCAGTAGAGGTGATATATTTGGATTTTCCGAAGGTCTTCTATAATGTACCATATTGTAGACTCATGGCTAAGTTCAGAGCTCGTAGAGTCAGGATCAGCTGGCAGAATGGATAGTAAGTTGGCTACAAAACTGAAAGCCGAGAATAGAGGTTAAGCGTCACTACTCAGACTGGCAAAAGGTGGGAAGTTGAGTTCCAGTTGCTGGGACCACTGTTCTTCACAATTTACATTAACGATTTGGATTCGGGAATCGGAAGTACAATTCCAAAATTTGTGGACGACAACAAATTGGGGGATTTAGTTAATACAAAGGAAGAATGCATCAAAATGCAAGAGGGCATTAATAAACTTGCAGAATGAAGAATCAGGAGGTCACACACTGCTTGGATAATAAGAGTCTAAACGGGATAGAGGAGCAAAGGGATCTAGTGGTACAGATACACAAATTACTAAAAGTAGCGACCCAGGTTAATCAGGTCATAAAAAGACAAATCAAACACTAGGATTCATTTCTAGAGGGATAGAGTTGAAAAGCAAAGAAGTTATGTTAAACTTGTATAGAACCTTGTTTAGACCAGACTTGGAAAACTGCGAACAGGTCTCGTCTCCATATTATAGACATAGGGGCATTGGAGAAGGTGCAATCAAGATTCACAAGGATGATACCAGAAATGAGAGGATATTCTTATCAGGAAAGACTGAACAGACTGGGTTTCGTTTCACTAGAAAAGAGAAGGCTGAAGGTAGAACTGATCGACGTTTTTAAGATAATGATAGGGTTCGTTAGGATAGATGTAGAGAAAATATTTCCACTTGTGGTGAGTCCAAATCTTCAGGTAATAAATATAAAATAGTCGCTAATAAATCAAATAGGGAATTCAGGAGAAATTGCTTTACCCAGAGAGTGGTTAGAATGTGGAACTTGCAACTACGAGGAGCAGCTGAGGCAAATAACAGAGGGGCATTTAAGGGGAAGATAGATCAGCACATGAGGGAGAAAGGGATAGAAGGATATGCCGATAGGGTTAGATGAAGTAAGGAAGGAGGAGGCTCATGAGCAGCATAAACGCCGGCATAGACTAGTTGGGCCGAATGGCCTGTTTCTGTGCTGTAGTTTCAATGTAACTCGATGTAAAGGCTCTTTTCAGAGCCACCCTCTGTATCTGTGAAAGGGCTGGTTACTGTCTGAAGGGAGACCCTGATATCATGCTACCAGTGTGGCTTTGAGCTGCTTTTTTCTCGTTGTGGACGAGATGAGGTATTAATGGGACTGGAGTCGGGGCAGTGACCACAGTCCGGTACTTTAAACGGTGACTTATAGACCCCAGCCCACACATCACCAGATTTCTTTATTTATTTAAACTACTTGCCATGCTGGGCTCGTAAAGAATCACCAGAACTGCTCGAATAACCTTTCTACATCTGTGGAATTCAGCGCTTCGCTCCGTTTCTGTTCTATTTTGTTGGATTATTTCCATAACGCATCAAACTCACTGGGGAATCACTGAAATGTAACTCTGTACAGAAACAAATAACAGTGAATTGCCTGGTCCCAGGAGATCAGGAACATTACTCGCCTTTCGTCCTGTTAACGAGTAAACCGTGTTTCGAGTCCACCGACCCGCTTTGGTTCCATATGGGGGATTAAACAGAGAAATCGCGAGGGGAGGAGACAGTCAGAGTGACAGAGTGGAGAGCGGCCTCTGATCTTCCAGCTCCACCTCCAGTTCTCTCCATCCGACAGTTTCAAACCGTTTATCGATAATAGAACCGAACCTCAGCGCTCCGCACAAACCCTGACAGACCCGGGCTTCATATTCAAGGATTCCCAAAACCCGAAGCTTTCAAATAAGCCCCGTTACAATGAGAAATCGTTAATATTCCTGCCTAAATACAGTCCATTCAATAACAAGTCAACTCGGCTCCTCCATTTCAGTCTGTTTCCCTGTTCTATCTCCCCACACATCCCCTCCCAGACGGGTTCAGCGTTTTACAAACCTTATTCCAGCTTATTTGGAGAATCTCATGTGTTGGGGTTTGAGTTATGACGCGGAGTTTCTCCGCCAGTGTTACCGTCTCACAGAGACTCTCGCCCTGAATCTGTGAAAAGATTATGACCATCAACTGGGACTGGAGCCGAAACATCCCCATTTACAGTGAGGCCCGGCCCGGACATCTCATTCTCTCTATTTTCTATCAGACAGTATCCCACTTTCATGTCCAGCAATGGAGAGAGAGAGAGAGACTGTATGAGTCTTACACTTCCGATCTGTGTCCAAATCACACTCAATAGCAGTATCCACCTTCATATACAGCACCAGAGAGAGAGAGGGAGGCAGACACCGTGAGAGAGACAGAGAGAGCGGTGAGACACAGTGACAGACAGACGTTAACAGTATTAGATCCAGACTGACCGGTAAAGTGCCGTTTTATCCAGAAAGATCGCGTTGGAGAGACAGAAGATGCAATCTCATCTCTCACTGATATTGTACATGGGTCAGAAACACTATTAATCCCACACTCAGGGACAGTACAGAGAGGGACAGAAACAATGGGTCACATTTAACCCTCTAATGCCTGTTGTACTATCTGCAGTTTTACAGCTCAGGGCTGTTCGATATTACTCTCAGTGACCTACAGTTTCACTCCGGTTAAATTACTCTGCGAATTTTGCTGCCTGATATTAACCCTACACGGTCCCAGCAAATACACCGACTCCCACTTTCCTCCCATGTTTCTCCAGGATTGGTTTGAGAAATCCTCTCTCAGTCACACATTATAGGGGCCATTAATGAAGGGAATCCATTGGCTGATTTCACAGCCGCTCACTTTATCTCTGAAAGGCTCTTTACCATCAAAAGACCCCGAGAGAAACAGCAGGGATGGAAACATCTAGTTTAATAGTTGGAGATTGTAAAGTCAGTCTGGATTCCAGCGTTAGGCACTGGTGGAATCCCATCTGTTTCCCATTCTGGTGCCTGTTCCTGCACTGCCTGTGGACCCCATTCCCTCTGACCTTTCCCCCAGTCCCACTTCCTTTGCTCAGACTCGGAAAAATTCCAATTGGGGAAAGTTTCCATCGATTTTTGGATTGGGAATTGTGGGCGCCATTCCCTCAGTGAGCGGAAGAAGATGGTTTAAAACAGCCGGGAATGGAGAGATCACGGTCCCCGGGGGAAGGGAGCAAAGAGCAGCCTCGTTACAGCAGATGATCGCTTCGGGACCGTGTCGGCAGATGGGCTCAGAGATCGGCATTGAGTCCGGGGGAAGTTCAGGGGGAGTCCGGGGGGCTGTTTGTAAGAGTCGAAGTGGATCAGGAACTGGTCCCGGAACATGGAGTGAGAGGGGGGAAGGGAGAGGTCATTCTCGGGCTGTGTGTGTACAGCGTGTGTCCAGGGGAAGGGAGAGAGAATGGGAAGGACCTGCTATTAAAATCATTGCTGCTTTCTCTCCCCAAACCAGTAGTGAATGGTCCTGGTTTAGTTCCAGCCTCACCCTGTTTATTGTTATTGGACAGTGAAGAGTGGAAACAGAGCCGGACAGTAAGGATGTGGGGAGTTATACAAAGAGCATCTATTGCAGGCATCAGGTGAGAAGTGTGAAGGACACATTTTAAACAGCGGCTGTTTGGTTTCGGTTGAACGGTTAGTCCCATGGGAGAGGGGATTAGAAACCTGACCTGTACAAAGGTCCCTGCCCCATCGGGTGGTCCCATTCATGGATCAGTGCAGGGGTTGGGCCGTGTCTGGATGTCATTAACTTGTTGTAAAACAGCCCAACACACCTGGTATGCAGAAGCTGAGTGCTGCAGTACTGCAGTGGAGTCAGACACTGACACTGTTTGTATCACTGGATTTCATTTGTGGATATTCAAAATGATCATTAACAGAGATATTAAACTGATCACTTCTGTATTTTCTACCTCACATGTTCCTGAGTAACAAGAGATAATTTTCTTTCTCCAGGCAAACCCTTGAACGATCCAGAATAAATGTGATGCTTCCTCCACCCGAGGCAGAAGGAACAATGCAGCCAGCTCCTTCTCACACACAGTAAGTATATTATCACTCACAGAGCACAGAGACACAGACAGGTCATCAGTTCCACAGTCTCAGACAGCAGAAGTAGTCAGTCCCGCACTGATCACAATTTCCAGAGACACATTTTCAATCCAACAGTCAAGCAGAGTAGGCGAGGCTGGCACTGTTCCATTCCCCCTAACTCAGTCCCGCTGACAGGTAGATACAAAAATCCCAGTCCAAAATCACACTCTCAGAGTGAAAGGCACTGTGTCAATCTCACAATAGAGCAAAATTAGCTACGAATTAAATACCAGATAGAAATCACACATGGTACCCGATTCAAAGGTACAGAATGAATCCCAATAATGTACCCCGAGATTCAAATTGAATACTAGCCCAGAACTCTCACACATGACTTTAATACATGCAATATCCATTCGAAAAGTGTATCATATGATACAAATTGCACACAAGTCCAAAACTCAGGTAGAGTATCAGATTGAGAAATATTGAAAGATAGTAAACCTGAGAAACAAATTAGATACTTGTTCAGAATGTACTCGTAGAATGAGATTTAAAGATAGATTGTCAATTCTATTAGTGCAGACTGAGATACACATTACATACCAGTCCAAAAATCTCATACAATATTAGATTGAAAGATACGGTGTCAATTCTATTTCTACAGACTGATCTACACATTACATACCAATTCAAAAATGTCACCTTATCAGTTTGAAAGATACATTAATATCCACAACATTACTCACAGAGATACAGATTTAATAGTACTCCAAAAAGCACACAAATTATCGGATTAAAACCTCCAGCATCATATCCTAAAGTATGTCCATATTTACCAATTAAACAATGAGTAAAACTATTTAAACATCGAGATATTAAAGCTACAATATTGAACGCCATAATGTAACCTGTACAGAATAATTACGTACAGATACAGAATGAATCTCACATTCAGAGACAGTACCAGAGACACAGAGACACAGAATGACTCCAACTCTCACAGATGCAGAAGGAATCCCAAACTCACATACAGTACAAGAGACTGACAGAGACACAGTTAATCCCACACTCACACACAGTGCCAGAGACTGACAGGTACAGTATGAATCCAACACTAACATGCATTATGAGTAACTGCATATTTAGGATGAATTCAACTCCCACATACAGTACTGGAGACTGTATATACAGAATGAATCCCACAATCACATGCAGTATGAGTAACTGCATATCTAGCATGAATTCAACTCCCACATACAGTACTGGAGACTGTATATACAGAATGAATCCCACACTCACATGGAGTACCAGAGACTGACAGATACCGAAAGATTCCCACACTAACACACAGTTTTATATAAAGAATTAATCACAAACTCTCACACACACTGCTGACAAGATACAGAATCAATTCCAAACTCACACACATATCAGAGAGTGACAGATACAGATGAATCCCACACTCACACACAGTACCAGAGACTGACAGATACAGAATGAATCCCACACTCACACACAGTTCCAGAGACTGACAGACACAGAATGAATCCTACACTCACACACAGTACCAGAGACTGACAGATACAGAATGAATCCCACACTCACACACAGTACCAGAGACTGACAGATACAGAATGAATCTCACACTCACACACAGTACCAGAGACTGACAGATGCAGAATGAACCCCACACTCACACACAGTACCAGAGACTGACAGATACAGAATGAATCCCACACTCACACACAGTACCAGAGACTGACAGATACAGAATGAATCCCACACTCACACACAGTACCAGAGACTGACAGATACAGAATGAATCCCACACTCACACACAGTACCAGAGACTGACAGATACAGAATGAATCCCACACTCACACACAGTACCAGAGACTGACAGATGCAGAATGAATCCCACACTCACACACAGTACCAGAGACAGACAGATACAGAATGAATCCCACACTCACTCACAGTACCAGAGACTGACAGATACAGAATGAATCCCACACTCACACACAGTACCAGAGACTGACAGATACAGAATGAATCCCACACTCACACACAGTACCAGAGACTGACAGATACAGAATGAATCCCACACTCACACACAGTACCAGAGACTGACAGATACAGAATGAATCCCACACTCACACACAGTACCAGAGACTGACAGATGCAGAATGAATCCCACACTCACACACAGTACCAGAGACAGACAGATACAGAATGAATCCCACACTCACACACAGTACCAGAGACTGACAGATACAGAATGAATCCCACACTCACACACAGTACCAGAGACTGACAGATACAGAATGAATCCCACACTCACACACAGTACCAGAGACTGACAGATACAGAATGACTCCCACACTCACACACAGTACCAGAGACTGACAGATACAGAATGACTCCCACACTCACACACAGTACCAGAGACTGACAGATACAGAATGAATCCCACACTCACACACAGTACCAGAGTCTGACAGATACAGAATGAATCCCACACTCACACACAGTACCAGAGACTGACAGATACAGAATGAATCCCACACTCACACACAGTACCAGAGACAGACAGATACAGAATGAATCCCACACTCACACACAGTACCAGAGACTGTCGCAGCATGAAATGGTCCTTATCAAAGTCACAATTGATACCCTATGTGACGACCACCATGATAAACTATCCCTCCTCATCCTTCCCAAATACAATATCTCAACGTGCTGTTTTGCTGTTCGACTCGTTTCCTCTCTCTGCTTTTATTTGGAATGTGTTGCTTTTCCATCTGATAACACTTGGTATCATCTTATTATGTTAGTCCACAAGAGGAGATCATTCGGCCCATCGTGCCTGTGCCGGGTCAAACACACGTATTCGTTCAAGATTCGTTCAGAGATAGATTGAGTGCTTTGTTATCAGAAAATTGCCTGAACCCCCACAGTCTACAGCTTTCCTCCTCGCTATCAACCACACGGCCTATTTTTGTGTCACCCGCAAATGTCTTTATCATGCCTCCGACGTTTAAGTCCAAATCGTTCATGGATACCACAAAAATCAAAGGACCAAGTACCGAGCCCTGCGGCACCTCACTGGAAACAGCCTTCCAGCCGCAAAAACACCCGTCGACCATTAACTTCCTGCCACTGAGCCAATTTTGGATCGAACAAGCCGCATTCCCTTGTTTCCCATGGGCCTTTACTTTTTTGACCAATCTGCCATGTGGGAACTTTTCAAAAGGCTTGCTAAAATCCACGGAGACTCCATCAATTGCGCGACCCTCATTGATCCTGCTTGTCACCTCCTCGAAAAATTCAATCAGGCTCGTCAGACACGACCTCCCCTTGACAAATCCATGCTGACTGTCCTTGATTCGTCCGTGCCTTTCGAAGTGACAGTTCATCCGATCCCTCAGAATTGATTGCAATAATTCGAAATTGAGTCTTTCTCCTGCTTGCTGTAATGACAGATCAGGCGGTGAACAATGCTCAGGCCCGGCCAGCTCAGTCGGACAGAGCACGAAGCTCTTAATCGTGGGTTCGAGCCCCACGTTGGGTGAGTAACATTTTAAACTTTTATGATGCTTTCACTGGCCAACAGTGCAGAAATGATGCAGAATGAAACATGGAATCGGTCGTCAGGATGGCCGAGCGGTCTAAGGCGCTGCGTTCAGGTCGCAGTCTCTTCTGGAGGCGTGGGTTCGAATCCCACTTCTGACATTTGTTATCTTTACTGTTACGTGGAAATATTTTATTTGTGGATTGGGCTGCAGCTGATTTTACTGCCAAGTCGATTTGCTCCTCCCACAAAAGCAACTGGCTTTGTCATGGATATGTGACTTGAGAAGTTTCGAACGGTGAAATGGTTGACATATTAATGACCTGGACAAAGAAATAGAACAGCAGTGGGAAACATTTAAAACGGTGATCAATGGAGTCCAGAAGAAATATCTCCCACTAAAAAGCAAGAACAAACGAGCCAGAAATGACACACCAGGGATGAATAAAGAAATAAGGGTAAAATTGAAACGAAAGAAAAAGGCCCACACTGGACAATAAAGGAGAGAGGGGAATGTGAAAAGAATGGGAAAGAAGTCGAAAGAACTATTAGAAAGGCAAAAAGGAATATCAAAAAAAGCAAAGTATTCTGGACACATCAACAGCCAAAGAAAGTTTAGGATAGGAATAGGGCCACTAAGGGATACACACGACAAACTCACAGGCAATGACAGCGAAATGGCAGAAATATTAAATAATCACTTTGCTTCAGTATTTACCAGGGAGACTAATATTGTGGGCATGACAGCAGAAGAAGAGATCAAAAAATATGTAAAGACATTTAAGATCGAAAGTGGGGAGATAATTGATAAACTAATCAAACTTAGAGAGGAAATTTCCTGCCAGGAGCCGAACCAGAGTTTCAAACCGCTCAGCCACGCTAATTTCCGTATTACTGTTCAGGAGCTCATTTCACAGGGACACGATTACTGCGCTCCATTTAGGGAGGCTCAGTGAAAGGAGGAAATTGATCTATTAATCGAATCATAGAATAAGACAGCGCCATACGGATGCCATTCGGCCCATCGTGCCTGTGCCAGCTCTCTGAAAGAGCTGTCCAGTTCGTCTCACTCGCCTGCTGTTTCCCCATAACACTGAAAATGTTTCCATCCAAGCGTTTATCCAATTCCCTTTTGAAAACTGTGAGTTAAGAAAAACAATATTGAAAGGGGTGCTGGGGCCTCTGCAGCGTCGATGTAGAGTGTGTGATAATTGAAGTTATCAAGATGGTTGCTTTACACATGGTATGTTGTGCAATCATCCTGAAATATCTTCAATATCCAATACAAATTGAATTGCAAACCTGACGGACAAACACTGGAAAACAAGTCACGAGTGAACGCAAATCATCTGGGACCCGTTTTCAGTCTCACGGCACTTTAAATAAAGTGAAATAACTTTGCATTGAAAATATTTGGAACTTGCATCTGTGCCTTCACCTGTTACATTTGTAAAAGTTGCTGGTGTCTGATGATGTACACGCCTCTGCTCCCTCCATTGAACAAGAAAGGAGGTGTTTGACGATGACGGGACCTGTTGGTTATGAGCTCATCCTTTACATTGAGTGGGTTCGCGTTTTTTAAACGGCGTCAGCTTTAGCCCAGCGGTGAACTTCACAACAAACAAGTTCGACACCGTCTCACCGCGGGCATTGACTGACATGTTTATTGTTATTTCTTTCAGACCAAAATGAATAGTGACCGTGATTTTAAATTTGCACGAAGTGATTTTTAGATAGTCGCTTTTAAATATTTCAAAGGCGACTCCTAATTTATGATAGTCCGGCCATTTCACCAGCCGTGTTGAAAACAAAACATGTCTCTGCTTTTCGCGTCTTTTTTCGAAAGGCAAAAAATATATTTCCCCTGGCCTCTGAAGGATGGACAAGTACATTTCAGAAAGCTGAAGCAAGTTCACCGAGCTTAAATCGTCTGACCACGTTAAAGGCAATGTTTTCAGATATATATGCAAGTCGTTGCTGTCTGTTTCTGTGGTTCTCTTTCTTCTGTGCGTCCATCTGCAGGTCGATTTTGAATCAATACCAGTGTTCGTGTCAGTTTGTTGCATGAAATAAATGAGGGTATCAGGCGCTCCCCTCCCTGGCACTGGGTCGGTACTGAGTCAGGTTTTAGGCCAAACACCTTGTTTCTTTTCTGTGAAAAAGCAATTAAAACCTTCATTCGGGAATTATCCAGTCTCATGTGAGCGGTGAATTAAACAGTGACCCCGATGTGATGTGAACACCCAGACTTTTGATCTGGAGTCAGACCTTTGCGCCACGCACTCTGAAGACAGGATCCAGGATGTTATTATATACATGAATGTTTCTCAAACACCGTTTCATTTATCCCACCTTGGTTGAACAGATAGGGCTTATCAAATTTCCGCCAGGTCCCACCGGGTGTGGGACAGTGTTGGAAGCAGCCTTCACCCCCAATATCACGGGTCTTTCATCGCCTGCTCCCAGCGGGCTGCAAGTTATGGACTTTGTTCACATTTAATCAGCAGTGTGAATCGTTAAATATTTACTCATTTTTAATGGGAACAAGGTTTCCGCCCGGTTTCGAACTGGGGACCTTTCGCGTGTTCGGCGAACGTGATAACCACGACACTACGGAAACCTGAAGCTTGCAGTCCCGTGTTTGGGACATGACGCCTCAGCCAAGCTGATTTCACAGGGATACATTCACTGCGCTGTATTTCGGAAGGCTGCAGAGAAGGATCGGTAGCGATGGTCAGGCAGGGAATCCCAGAGCATCGCGCCCACACAAACATTTCACTGTTTTTCATGTGCCTGATATCCGACCGCAGTTTGAACTGCAGCGAATCAGGCATGCTCAGATGACATTGTTCACAGAGTGTTTTCTTGTCGCCAAATCACACATTAGAAAACATGAAATGAGATTACGAGATCGGAGCCATTTAAAGTGCTCCCAGTTACTGCAGATCAGGAATTAAAACCTGGCACCGGCTTCAGGGCGATCAGAATGAGGCAATGAATCCGAAAGTGGGAAAAAAAAGGTGCAATTTTCGGCCATGGGTAGGCTCAAACCACCAAAGCTTTTGATTAACATCCGAACGCGCTAACCGATTGCGCTACAGAGACCACCCAATACATGTGTTTGCAAGATACACTAAAGCAGCGTGTCACCGAGCCAAAGTTACAGCCACAGAAATGCAATTGTCCACGATCAGTGTTACTTTTCCAGAAACAAAGGATGGGACATTGTTTGTGGAAACATGGAAACGATCTGGTCTCGCTCACAGCATCGATATCACCGCCAACCAGCTCTCCTGCAACCGGCGCTCCCACCGGTGTTTTGTCTGTCACTCAGCAGCACTGTGGGAGAACCTTCACTGCACTGACTGCAGCGGTTCAAGAAGGCGGCTCACCACCACCTTCTCAAGGGCAATTCGGGATGGGCAATAAATGCCGGCCTCGCCAGCGACGCCCACATCCCATGAACAAATAAAGAAAAAGTATTCTAAGCGTCCTGACGCTGATGTCAGGTTTTGATCCCTGATCTGCAGGAACTGGGAGCGCTTTAAATGGCTCCGAACTCTTAATTTCATCCACAACATCAGAGTAACTGTTCCAGGGGGACATGCCGACTCAGCTGCGTCTTGGCCGCCTGTCTGGTCAGTCTTTTATTCGCCTCCAATTCCGTTTCCCAAAGCGTCTCTATAGATTCACAAAGCTGTTTGTCATTTCGGTTCCTTTCGATTTGTCCAGCTCCCGACTGGCAATAATTTGCAAACCTGGTTGCAAACCTCCGCCTTGCATCGTGTCCAGGGATGGGTTATGTGGAGTGACTGGACAATCTGGGATTGTTTTCCTTCGAGCAAAATAAGGTTAAGGGGAGATTTAATAGAGGTATTCAAAATTATGAGGGGATTTTGATAGAATGGATGGGGAGAAGCTGTTTCCATTGGCAGGTGGGTCGATAACCAGAGGACACAACCTGCATTTGTCGAGCGCCTTTAACGTAGTAAAACGTCACAAGGTGCTTCACGGGAGCGTTATGAAACAAAATTTGACCCTAAGCCACATAAGGAGATATTGGGACAGGTGACCAAAAGCTTAGTCGAAGAGGTAGGTTTTAAGGTATGTGTTAAAGGAGAGAGAGGCGGAGAGGTTTAAGGAGGCATTTCCAGAGTTCAGGTCGCTGAAGGCACAGCCGCCAATGGTGGAGCGATTTAAATCGGGGATGCGCAAGAGGCCAGAATTGGAGGAGCACAGAGATTTTTTTATTCGTTCATGGGATGTGGGTGTCGCTGGCAAGGCCAGAATTTATTGCCCAAACCTAATTGCCCTTGAGAAGGTGGTGTTGAGCCGTCTTCTTGAACCGCTGCAGTCCGTTTGGTGAAGGTTCTCCCTCAGTGTTGTTAGGTAGGGAGTTCCAGGATCCAACGGCGATGAAGGTACCCGAATCACCCCACATGAGTGAAACAATTCCAATGTTTCATACTATTACCAAACACAACTGCCCAACGTGGTTCTGATGAAAGGTCATTGACCTGAAACATTAACTCTGTTACCCTCTCAACAGATTCTGCCTGACCTGCTGAGGGTTTCCAGAATTTTCTCTGTTATCAGAGTATCACTTCCCTCATCACCTAACTACACTCCTCCACAAGATGCAGTCTTGTGGTGCAAACAGGCTCCTTCCGCACAGCCAGGTGTTCTGCTTTAGGCATTAATTATAACTATAACTTTTGAACTTGTTAGTTAAAACATATGGCCTTGCCCATTGACCAGAGAGCAGAATGGTGTTTATCTCTCACCAGTACAGCCATTTCCCGCTGCATCAGCTTGGAATGATACGTAGCAATCATACAGATGTCACACCTCTCCTGCTTCCCTGTGAAGCTGGTAAGACGAATAGCACACAATGCTGTCTGACACACATACACACCAGCTCTGAATGATTTAAAGGCCTTGTTATGATTGTCAGAGAATTGTTTATATCAAAAGGATAATTAAACTTATGAGTATTATGATATCAGCTCCGATCCAAGAGTTTCTGGACTTCAGAATCTACTCGTCTCTATATTAAACATATGCATGCATATAAAATGAAGCAAATCTGTCTTATGATTGTAGTTTCATTCTCCCAACAGAGATTTATACTTCCTTACTTAAGAGGCAAAAGGTAAAGGTTAATATTAATTCAATATAAAGACTAACTCTTTCCTTATAATACAGATACCCCAAACTAATATAACACCTCAAACTGATAGAGCTTCTCAAATTAAAACAGTACCTCAAACTAATACGGTACCTCAAGCAAATACAATACCTGAAACGGATAGAGAATCTGAAACTAATATAATACCTCAAGCTCATACATCATCTCAAACGAATAAAGTACCTCAAACTAATACAGTACCTCAATCAAATACAACACCTTAAACTAATACAGTACCTCAAACCGATACAGAACCTGAAACATAAATTAATACCTCAAAATAATACAGTACCTCAATCTAATTCAGTATCTCAAAGCAATAAAGTACCTCAAACAAATACAAAACTTAATCCAATACAGCACCTCAAACTGATGCAGAATCTGAAATTAATATTTTTTTTATTCGTTAATGGGATGTGGGTGTCGCTGGCGAGGCCGGTATTTATTGCCCATCCCTAATTACCTTTGAGAAGGTGGTGGTGAGCCGCCTTGTTGAACCGCTGCAATCCGTGTGACGAAGGCTCTCCCGCAGTGCTAATAAGTAACAGACAAAGCAGCGATTAGCGCGCCGGTTGCAGGAGAGCTGGTTGGCGGTGATATCGATGCTGTGAGCGAGATCAGACCGTTTCCATGTTTCCACAAACAATGTTCCTTCCTTTATTTCTGGAAAAGTAACACTGATAATGGACAACTACATTTCTGTGGCTGCAACATGAAACTTTGGCCAGGTGACACGCTGCTTTCGTGTATCTTGCAAGAAACCACACCGGTTGGTCTCTGTGGCGCAATCGGTTAGCGCGTTCGGCTGTTAACCGTAAAGGCTGATGTTTCGAGCAAGAAAACACTCAATGAACAATATCATCTGCGCATGCCATTCGCAATAGTTTAAACTGCGGTCGGATAACAGGTACATGAAAAAAACAGTGAAATGTTTGTGTCGGCGCGATGCTCTGAGATTCCCTGCCTGACCATTGCCACCTATCCTTCTCTGCAGCCTTCCTGAATACAGCGCAGTAAATGTATCCCTGTGAAATGAGCTCCTGGACAGTAATACGGAAATTAGTTTGGCTGAGGGGTTATATCCATATCACAGAGCTTGAAGCATCAGTTTTCCGTAGTGTTGTGGTTATCACGTTTGCCGAGAAAGCGAAAGGTCCCCGGTTCGAAACCGGGCGGGAGCGTTTTGAAACCTTGTCCCCATTAAAAATGATTAAATATTTAACGATTCACATTGCTGAATGATGTGAACAAAGTCCATATCTCCCAGCCCTGTTCATGCAGTCCGTTGGGAGCAGGCGATCAATGCCAGCGTGATATTGGGGGTGAAGGCTGCTTCCAAGACTGTCTCACACCCGGTGGGATCTGGCGGAGATTTGATAAGCCCGATCCATTTAACCAATGTATGAAACGGTGTTTGAGAAACATTCAAAAAATATAATAACATCCAGGATCCTGTCTTCAGAGTGCGAGGCGCAAAGGTCTGACTCCAGATCAAAAGGCTGCGTGTTCAAATCACATCGGGGTCACTGTTTCTTTCACCGCTCACATGAGACTGGATAATTCCCGAATGAAGGTTTTAATTGCTTTTTCACACAAAACGAAACATATGTTTGGTCTAAACCCCGACTCAGTACCTACCCAGTGGCAGGGAGGGGAGCGCCTGATAACCTCATTTATTTCATGCAACAAACTGACACGAACACTGGTATTGATTCAAAATCGACCTGCAGATGGACACACACAGAAAAAAGACAACCACAGAAACAGACAACAACTATTTGCACACATATATATATATATATATATCGCCTTTAACGTGGTCAGACGATTTAAGCTCGGTGAACTTGCTTCAGCTTTCTGAAATGCACTCGTCCATCCTTCAGAGGTCACGGGAAATATATTTTTTGCCTTTCGAAAAAACACGCGAAAGGTAAAGACATGTTTTGTTTTCAACACGGCTGGTGAAATGTCCGGACTATCATAAATTCGGGGTCACCTTTGAAAAATTTAAAGGAGACTACTTCAAAATCACTTAGTGCAAATTTAAAATCACGGTCACTATTTATATAGGACTGAAAGAAATAACAATAAACGTGTCAGTCAGCGCCCGCGGTGAGACGGTGATGAACTTGTTTGCTGCGAAGTTCACCGCTGGGCGAAAGCTGACGCCGTTCAAAAGACGCGAACCGACTCAATGTAAAGGATAAGCTCATAACCAACAGGTCCCGTCAACGTCAAACACCTCCTTTCTTGTTCAATAGAGCGAGCAGAGGCGTGCACATCATCAGACACCAGCAACTTTAAGAA
The DNA here is from genome assembly GCF_035084215.1 of Heptranchias perlo. NCBI lineage: Eukaryota > Metazoa > Chordata > Chondrichthyes > Hexanchiformes > Hexanchidae > Heptranchias > Heptranchias perlo. Next base: position 1,607,897 of record NW_027139537.1, read on the forward strand.
ATGGAACAGATAAAGGCACAGATGCAAGTTCCAAATCTTTTCAATGCAAAGTTATTTCACTTTCCTTAAAGTGCGGTGAGGCTGAAAACGGGTCCCAGATGATTTGCGTTCACTCGTGACTTGTTTTCCAGTGTTTGTCCGTCAGGTTTGCAATTTAATTTGTATTGGATGTTGAAGATATTTCAGGATGATAGCACAACATACCATGTGTAAAGCAACCATCTTGATAACTTCAATCATCACACACTCCACATCGACGCTGCAGAGGCCCCAGCACCCCTTTCAATATTGTTTTTCTTAACTCACAGTTTTCAAAAGGGAATTGGATAAACGCTTGGATGGAAACTTTTTCAGGGCTATGGGGAAACAGCAGGCGAGTGGGACGAACTGGACAGCACTTTCAGAGACCTGGCACAGGCACGATGGGCCGAATGGCATTAGAATGGCGCTGTCCTATTCTATGATTCTATTAATAGATCAATTTCCGCCTTTCACTGAGCCTCCCTAAATGGAGCGCAGTAATCGTGTCCCTGTGAAACGAGCTCCTGAACAGTAATACGGAAATTAGCGTGACTGAACGGTTTGAAACTCTGGTTCGGCTCCGAACAGGAAATTTCCTCTCGAGCTTTGATTAGTTTATGAATTATCTCCCCCATTTCGATCTTAAATGTCATTATATATTTTTTGATCTCTTCTTCTCCTGTCATGCCCACAATATTAGTCTCCCTGGTAAATACTGAAGAAAAGTGATTATTTCATATTTCTGCCATTTCGCTGTCATTGCCAGTGAGTTTGTCGTGTGTATCCCTTAGTGGCCCTATTCCAATCCTAAATTTTCTTTGGCTGTTGATGTGTCTAGAATACTTTGCTTTTTTGATATTTCTTTTTGCCTTTCTAATAGTTCTTTGGACTTCTTTCCCAGTCTTTTCACATTCCCCTCTCTCCTTTATTGTCTCGTGTGGGCCTTTTTCTTTCGTTTCAATTTTGTCCTTATTTCTTGATTCAACCCTGGTGTGACATTTCTGGCTATTTTTTTCTTGCTCTGTCGTGGGATATATTTCTCCTGGACTCTATTGATCAGCGTTTTTATTGCTTCCCACTGCTGTTCTATTTCTTTCTCCAGGTCATTAATATGTCAACCATTTCACCATTTAAAACTTCTCAAGACACATATGCATGACAAAGCCAATTGCTTTTGTGGGAGGAGCAAATCAACTTGGCAGAAACATCAGCTGCTGCCCAATCCACAAATAAAATATTTCCACGTCTTGGTAAAAATATAGAATGTCAGAAGTGGGATTGGAACCCACGCCTCCAGAAGAGACTGCGACCTGAACGCAGCGCCGTCGGCCGCTCGGCCATTCTGACGACCGATAGCATGCTTTATTCTGCATTATTTCTGCACTGTTGGCCTGTGAAAGCAGCATGAAAGTTTAAAATGGCCCTCGCCTAACATTGGGCTCGAACCCACGATCCTGAAATTAAAAGTCTCATGTTCTACCGACTGAGCTCGCCGGGCCTGAGCACTGATAACCGCCTTATCTGTTCTTGCAGCAAGCAGGAGAAAGACTCCATGTCAAATGAGGGACAGGATAAACTGTCACTTCGAAAGGCACGGACCAATCAAGGGCAATCAGCATGGATTTGTTCAGGGGAGGTCGTGTCTCACGAACCTGATTGAATTTTTCGAGAAGGTGACAAAGAGGATCGATGAGGGTAGCGCAATTGATGTAGTCTACATGGATTGTCGCAAGGCTTTTGAAAAATTCCCACATGGCAGATTAGTCGAAAAAGTAAAGGCCCATAGGATCCAAGGGAATGTGGCTTATTGGATCCAAAATTACCTCAGTGGTCGAAAGCAAAGGGTAATGGTGAATGGGTGCTTTTGCGGCTGGAAGGCTGTTGCCAGTGTTTTGCCGCAGGGCTCGGTACTTGGTCATAAGAACATAAGAACATAAGAAATTGGAGCAGGAGTAGGCCAATCGGCCCCTCGAGCCTGCTCCGCCATTCAATAAGATCATGGCTGATCTGATCCCAACCACAAATCTAAAGAACACAAGAAGTCGGAGCAGGACCCGGCCACATAGCCCCTGGGCCCTCTCCGCCACCCACAGGGCATTGACCGATCCGAACTCAGCTTCATGTCCAATTTCCTGCCCGCTCCCCATAACCCCTAATTCCCTTTACTTCTAGGAAACTGTCTATTTCTGTTTTAAATTTATCTAATGATGTAGCTTCCACAGCTTCCTGGGGCAGCAAATTCCACAGACCTACCACCCTCTGAGTGAAGAAGTTTCTCCTCATCTCAGTTTTGAAAGAGCAGCCCCTTATTCTAAGATTATGCCCCCTAGTTCTAGTTTCACCCATCTTTGGGAACATCCTTACTGCATCCACCCGATCAAGACCCTTCACAATCTTATATGTTTCAATAAGATCGCCTCTCATTCTTCTGAACTCCAATGAGCAGAGTCCCAATCTACTCAACCTCTCCTCATATGTCCGCCCCCTCATCCCCGGGATTAACCTTTGCTTTTTGTGGTTTACATTAACGATTTGGACTTAAGCGTAGGGGGCATGATTGAGAAATTTGCGGGTGACACAAAAGTAGGCCGTGTGGTTGATAGCGAGGAGGAAAGCTGTAGACTGTGGGGGTTCAGGCAATGTTCTGATAAAAAAACCACTCAATCTGTCTCTGAACGAATTTTGAACGAATACGTGTGTTTTACCCGGCACAGGGACGAGGGGCCGAATGATCTCCTCCAGCGGACTAACATAATGCAATGATACTAAGTGTTGTCAGACGGAAAAGCAACACATTCCAAATAAGAGCAGAGAGAGGAATCTAGTCTAACAGCGTAACAGCACGGTGAGATATTGTATTTGAGAAGGATGAGGAGGGATAGTTTATCATGGTGGTAGTCCCATAGGGTATAATTTGTGACTTTGATAAGGACCATTTCATGCTGCGACAGGGGTGGAAACCAAAATGGAGAGATTCAGCCCGGGCGCGGCCCCATCGTGCGCGGTGAGACGGAGGGGGGCGGGTGGAAGCAGCATAAAAGTTTAAAACGGTACTCGCCCAACGTGGGGCTCAAACCCACTACCCTGCGAGTTTTTAAAGATAAGGGGGAGCAGCCACTGTCTGTGTCTCTTGCTGCAATGGAAACAACACATTCCAAGTACGAGCAGAGAGAGCACACCATTCAGCTGTCCATTGTGTTACCTACCATATCATCGGTTTCCGTAGTGTAGTGGTTATCACGTTTGTTTTACATGCGAAAGGTCCCCGGTTCGATCCCGAGCGGAAACATTATGTTGGAACTTGGTCTCCACAAACAGACAGATCGATTTTCTTCTCCTGCCAAAAAGGGAGACAGTGGCTGCTCCCTTATTCTTTGTCAGCTGCATCTTTTACTTCATTGAACAGATAATTTTGAATGAGAGAAAACTGATCCACAGTGACGCTCTATTCAAGTTTTATCCCCTTTTAATCTGGAAGGATATATTGGCTTTGGACAGAGTGGCTTTTGAAAGGAGTTAGTCGGGTGGGATCGACAAAACTTTTCCGCTGGTGGGTGACAAGGGAACCGAACCAACCATCTCCCAAGCTCTCCCGAATTCTCCGGTTCAATGGGAAACCGGCCAACAAAAGCCCTTTCATTGACCGTGGAGGTTCAGACAATTTTCTGTTAACAAAGCGCTCAATCCATGTCTCTTGTCTATTTACCGATGTTTCCGGATACTGTCTGCATCTCTGCCCTGTGTTTATCTCACTATGTGTCCACGTGCAGGGTGGTTTTTGAACTAAGATGTGTGTTTGTCTTCTGTTCTTTACATTAAATAAATGAGGTCATCAGGTGCTTCCCTCCCTGACACTGGGGAACCAGAGGCAGACTTCAGAGCAGGGTTCTGTTCATTGTGAAGACGCAAAGAAAATTTGAATTGCAGAATTGTTCAAACCGGCTCTCAGTGAAAAAACTGTGACCCTGACGTGATTTGAACACATAACCTTCTTATCTGGAGTCAGACGCTCCACCGTTGCGCCACGAGGCCTGGGTGTTTCATTGGGTGTTTGTTTCTATCAATGTTTATCAAGCACCGCTTTAGAGCTCCGAGATTGGAGGAATGGGTTGGCTTTCAAATCCCCGCCCACTCCCACCGGATGTCAGGCAGCATCGGAAGTATCCTTCACTTGTCAGCAGCAGCATGGCGCTCGCTTCCATCGCCTGCTGTCATCGGACTGCAGCAAATCCAATTACATTCATCCTGCGCCCAGAATTATCACATCACAGGAAAAGGATGTGGGAAACTGCTCAAGATACATAACAGGAGGGGGTCTTCTGAAAAACACTTAGACTTTCGGTGTTTCGATTTCGATTAGAACTGCAAAAAAGAACGTGTGAAAAAAGAAACTATGGTGTGATGTTTATAAAAAAAGTGAATGTTTGTAAGCGGATTTCTCCCGTTACTGTTGCAACTATGGGTTGTTAATCCATCAACAATAACTTCCGCTTGATTTTAGCTCGAGTGGTTACAAAATAGCAAGTTTAATAGATTGACTTCCAAAAGAGTTGCACTACAGCTGCCTTCAACATTACATTCAACAGTATTATTATTATAATATAACTGTCTACAGATTACATTAATGACAAGCAATCAACACAACCTGACCTGTCTGCGAATCCAGGTATATCAGACATGATCTTTGCGGACTGCCTGTGGCAATGGACTTCTGATTGTCCCCTACTGAGAGCCCTAACATTTGACAAGGGAGCATGCCCTAACTTTATACAATTCGGCTGAATTGTTCCGTACGTAAGCACCACTGATCTTAAATCATGGTCGTAAACCATCCCACTTTTCTGACTCTCAGGAAGCACCAAGGATTGTTTCATGTCTTAGTGTTTATTTAGCCTTTCTCTGTCATCACGTTTTATGTGCTGATACTAGGTTCGCATAACCTGGAGTTCAGGTGTCCAGGACACCCAAGTTGCTCTGGACATCAATATTTAATAGTTTCTCACCATTTCAAAAATATTCTGTTTTTCTGATCTTCCTACCAAAGTGAATAACCTCACATTTCCCCACATTATACTCCATCTGTCACCTTCTTACGCACACATTAACCTGTCTATATCCCTTTGCAGACTCTTTGTTTCCTCCTCACAGCTTACTTTCCCATCTAGCTTTGAATCATTAGCAAACTTGGATATATCACACTCGATCCCTTCATCAAGTCTTTAAAGTCTTCCACAGGCATATAAAAATAAACGGTGAGTAAGCGGAGGGGTAAGACCGATTAGGGACCAAAAAGGAGATCTACGCATGAAGGCATGGCTGAGGTACTAAATGAGTATTTTGCATCTGTCTTTATCGAGGAAGAAAATACTGCCCAAATCACTGTAAAAGGGGAGGCAGTTGAGATACTGGATAGGGTGAAAATTGATCAAGAGGAGATACCAGAAAGGCTGGCTGTACTTAAATTCACCTGGTCCGAATGGGATGCATCCGAGGTTGCTGAGGGAAATAAGGGTTTAAATTGCAGAGGTCCTGGCCATAATCTTTCAATCCTCCTTAGATACAAGGTTTGGTGCCAGAGAACTGGAGAATTGCAGATGTTACACCCTTGTTCAAAAAAGGGTGTAAGGATAAACGCAGCAACTACTGGCCAGTCAGTTTAACCACGATGGTGGGAAGCTTTTAGAAATGATAATCTGGGACAAAATTAATAGTCATTTGGACAAGTGTGGATTGATAATAGAAAGCCACTGTGGATTTGTTAGAGGCAAATCATGATTGAGTTTTGTGATGAGTTAACAGAGAGGGCTGATGAGGGCAATGTGGTTGATGTTGTGTATATGGCCTTTCAAAAGGCGTTTGATAAAGTGCCACAAAATTGGCTTGTCAAAAGGGGCGATAGTGGCTGCTTCCTTATTCTTTAAAAGCGCTTTCTTTTATTTCACTCAACAGATAACTTTGAGTGAGCGAAAACTGATCCACAGTGACGCTTATTTCAAGTTTATACCCTTTGAATCTGAAAGGATATATTGGCCTTGGAAGGAGTGCAGCACAGATTCACCAGATTGTTACCAGGGTGCAATGTGTTAAATTATGAGAAGATGTTATATAAACTAGACTTAAAGTCACACATGTCACACTGCAAAATGTTTTCATTTTTGATACATACATTAATGAGCTGGACTTGGGTATACAGGTTATAATTTCAAACTTTGCAGATGACACGAAACTCGGGAATTTAGTAAACTTTGTGGTGGATAGTATCAGACTTCAGGAGGACATAGACAGCCTGGTAAATGGAATTTATTAATAGAGGCATATCGTATAAAAGCAACAAAGTTATGCAAAACGTTTATAAAACACTGGTTAGGCTGCAGCTGGAGTATTGCGTTCAATTCTGGGCACCACACTTTAGGAAAGATGTCAAGGCCTTTGAGAGGGTGCAGAGGAGATTTACTAGAATGGGAACAGGGATGAGGGACTTCAATTAAGTGGCGAGAATGGAGCATCTGTGATTATCCCCTTAGAGCAGAGAAGGTGAAGGGGAGATTTGATCGAGGTGTTCAAAATTATGAAAGGTTTTGATAGAGCAAATAAGGAGAAACTGTTTCAAGTCTCTGAGATGATTCTATTAATTACCATTAATAAACCCACAACTTTCTGTTTCGCAATGAACGAAATGCTAACAAGTTTGCCGGGTGACTGTCGAAACTACGCTAACTTTTCTGACTTTCATCCCTTCTCATTTTACGCACTTTATTTTAGGAGTCTGCTTAAAAGTGTTCAGTGGTGATGAGACCAGGAATCTGATGCAGCCGTTATTGAATATGAAAGGATTGCTGCCCAATTCACACGAGAGAAAGCTCGCGCCTGGAAGTTTGTGAAGAGCAAGTACCAGCAAATTGTTTCTGACCCGGGATTAAACCGGGAGTTTTTCGCGTGTGAGGCCAACATGATAACCATTACACCCCGAAAACATCTATTTAATCCAGCCCAGGTCAGATGGAAGTATTAAGGGAGAAAGTGAACTGCTGACTCCCACTTCTGGGGGATAACCCAAAGCGCTTCATGGAGTTGAAATCAAAAACATAGAAGCATAGAATCACAGGAGGCCATTCGGCCCATCGTGCCTGTGCCAGCTCTTTAAAATAAATGGAGCAATTTTAAAGGGGGTGCAGGAACAGGTACACCTGGCGGTATACGTACACAAATCTTTGAAGGTGGCAGGACAAGTTAAATAGATTGTAAAAAAAATGTATTCGGAATCGTTGACTTTATTAATAGAGGCATCGAGTACTAAAGCAAGGAACTTATGCTAAACCTTTCTAAATCACTGGTTAGGCCTCAGCAGGCCACGTCACAATTCTGCCCACCACACTTTAGGAAGGATGTCAAGGCCTTGGAGAGGGTGCAGAGGTGATTTACTAGAATGGTGCCAGGGATGAGGGATTGCAGTGAGAGGGAGAGACTGGAGAAGCTGGGGTTGTTCTCCTTTGAGCAGAGACGGTTGAGGGGAGATTTAACAGAGGTGTTCAAAATCATGAACGGTTTTGATAGAATAAATCAGGAGAAACTATTTCCAGTGCCAGAAAGGATGGTAACCAGAGGACACAGATTTAAGGTAATTGGAAACAGAGGTGAGATGAGGAGAATTGTTTTACGCAGCAAGTTGTCATGATCTGGAATGCACTGCCTGAAAGGGTGGTGGAAACAGATTGAATAATAACATTGAAAGGGGAACTGGATAAATAATTGAAGGGGAACATTTTGTAGGGATATGGGGGAAGGGAAATGGAGTGGGTCTAATTGGATAGCTCTTTCAAAGAGTTGGCACAGGCACGATGGACCGAATGGCCTCCTTCTGTGATGTTTCCATGCTGTCATTCGATGTTATGGAGGATTTTCTGATGCAGTGGATATTCGGGGCAGAGGACCAAGTGGGGATTGAGCTCGACGGCAAGTGTATACAGTTCGTTCAAAGGACTGAAGCCGATGGTTTCATTCTTCCCGTCGTTTAGCAGCAGGAAATTAGTCGGCCATGCAGGCGACTTTTTTTTGTCTTCAATCATGGGATGTGGGTGTCAATGGCAAGGTCAGCATTTATTGCCCATCCCTAATTGATCTTGAGAAGGTGCTGGTGAGCCGCCTTCGTGAACTGCACCTTTCATTGACTGTGTCATTGACATTTTCTGGATGGATAGAAACTATTTTCGCTGTTTGGAGATTCTGGGACTAGGGGGCACAGTCTGAAAATTAGAGCCAGGCCTTTCAGGAGTGAGATTACAAAACTCTTCTACACACAAAGGATGGAAGAAGTTTGGAACTCTCTTCCCCTAACGGCAATTGATATTTGCTTAATTACTAATTTTAAATCTGAGATAGATAGCTTTTTGCCAACCGAAGGTATGAAGGGATATGGGCCAAAGGCAGGTATATGGAGTTCGATCACAGATCAGCCATGAACTTATCAAATGGCGATGCGGGCTCGAGGGGCTGAATAGCCTCCTCCTGTTTCGATGGTACATTTCCCAAAGTGTATGTTCTCTCTATAGATGTTGAATGACCGCCTTGTGTTTCCAGCATATTTTCGTTTAAAGCATGCTTTTGGGATGAGCCGGTGGGCGTCAATACGTGCCGTGGATGGAGACCGGGTTGGTTATTGCGGGAAGAGCAAATCAACTGGGCCGATAATTCAACTGCAGCTCAAGCAACAAATAAAATAGGAGTCAAAATAATCGATGTCAGAAGTGGGATTCGCACCCACGCCTGTAAATGAAACTATGACCTGAACGCAGCGCCTTAGACCGTTCGGCCATCCTAACTGACATAGAATTGGCTCGCTCGCCATCCTTTCCACATTGACACCCCCCCCCCCCCCGCCCACGGAGAAAGTTTCACTCACTCCAGTGCTTGGTAAGATAAATGCTGCTGGAAAGGCTCGGTGAGCGGGATGCCACCTCCCCGGGTTTTCCTGAGCCTATTGTCCTTTATTCCTATTTAATCACGGGAATATCCGCAACCAGGAGCTAAAAAGGATTAAAAGCTGAATGACAGAGAAAGGGAAATCCACGTTAAATCTGATAACATTGCAAACAGGGTTCTTTGCTTGTCTGGTGGTTAGGATTCGGCGTTCTTATCTCTGTAACCCGGGTACGATTCTGATTTCTCGTCAGGGAAGCAGCTATTGAACACTTGTTATATTAATCGCATGTAAGAAAAATAACAATCTTTGTTTTATTCACCATTGATTAACCGATAATGTTATTTTGCAGAATGAAGGGCGACTGAGTGAAGTTGGAAAACGTTAATAATTTCTTTTGTGCGATGAACTTTTTATCCCTTCTCATTTTACACATTGTATTTTTAAGGGCTCGGTTTAAAATGTTCAGTGCTCGTGAGACCACGAATTTGTGTTAAATTGAACAAAACCGGCATTTTCACAGAGGGTTCATTTGCTGTTCCTGTTAAATCACTGTTGCACCATAGTTAAAGATACAAACTGAGTGAGACTGGCACGAGCTGATGTTTAACACAAAGACAGCGGTGCAGTGCGGGAATCAAAGACCAAAATGTGAACTTCTGCAAGAAAATGGATTAATATTTAGTTATTTGGACATAATTCTTACAGAGAAGGAGAGACCAGACATTCGGAGGAAAGGTCAAATGAGCCATTTGGTGTAAAGTTTGTAATTCTAGTTTATATTAAATAAATCAGTGTAAAATTGGACTCAATCTGAATGTAGTTCTGATCTGGGATTTGGTTTATTTCTCCATTATTCATATTTTTCTGTAATCTGAAACAATAACAGTATTTGTAACAGTAACAGATCAGGAGAGTGCTGCGGGACCCTGTCCAGTTTCGTAACACAGCAGAAGTGGTAAGAGTACAATGTGATTTATTACAGAATCCCAGCAGCTCACTGGGAAAGTGACACATGGTACAGATGGAGGAGCAAAAAAGTGCAAAGTGATTTCACGCTTTAATTTGGGGCAATTACTTTTTATCTCCACAAGGTTTAATTTAAAATTTAAATAATTGGCTCTTTATCCTAAAGAAACTTCAGGCACAAACCATGGCTTTATGAACAAAACAATCATTTATTATTATTAATGCACCAGAAAATTTACATTAGAATTTAATCAACACGTTGGATTTATGCCCGATTTAGAATTGCTTTCACACCAATAAAACAACATACTCTGAATTCCCAAAATGCATAACCGTTTGCAAATCCAATGTCTATCTTAGACGAAGCCCATAACGAAAGTGATATCCTTATGGTTGGCTCAAGCTTGCCAGGAAGACTCCAGGTACATTGATGGACACCGTTGCACTGTAGCCTGATTTTCTCTTGTATCCAGGTCATCTGCTTCACAGGCAATCTGTAAACCTGCATTGAGGCATTAGCTGGGAGGTCATGACCAGTCATGATGATTCCAGGTGAGATTGTGTTGCTAGGAAGTGAAAGGTGAGGTTGCAGCAGGAATGGTGGATCTGTGTCTCCCTCCATTCAACTTCTATCCGGCTTATAAAAACCTTTTAAACTCAGAATCACACCTCTGAGACAGTGGTTATCAACACTAGGTTCCTACAAATACAACCCATGATTGATTGACACTTCACTTGTTTTCTCTCAGTGTCCACCACGTAACCAAGTCAAGTCGGCAGGAGTTCAAACGACCTCTAGACCCCCTGGAATCGTTATTATTGGCATGGTGATCTATCCTCTCCTGTGTTTGCCTTTCACAACGTGACATAAATAGTTCTTTTAACAGCTCTTCCACCTTTTAATCGTCCTTTTCCTTCAGACATGCTGAAGCCGATTTAGACTCAGGCTTTCGTTTATCAGATGATTTTTTACCACACAGAGCAGCTGGGAAACTCCTGCAGTAAGTAATGGTCAGGGTCAGGTACACAAGGCTGAGTGACTTTATTGTGCAGCCTCCAGGCATCACCTCTCTCTTTGTTTCTCTCTGTGGATCTACTTTTTCCTTTCCCTTCCTTTTATCTGTCTCTTCCTCCTTCCCTTTTCATCTGTCTTTATATCATTCTGTTTGTTTCTCACTCTCTCCAACTCTACTTCTGTCCACTTCTTTCTCTCTGTTTCTAATTGACTTCTCGAACTCTTCTTTGAATCTGTTTCTGTATTTCATTCCATCTTTCTCAGTCTCTGTTTTAATCTTTGTATGTCTCCCTCTCGCCTGTTCTCTATTTTCTCCCTGCTTTCTGTTCATCTTTCTCTCTTCCTCTTTCTCGTTTTATGTCTGACACTCTCCTGCTCTGACTCTCTCTCAGTCTCTAGTTATTTTGAATTGATTTCTTCTGTCTATTTACCTCTCCACTCCTATTTCTCTGTAATTATTTGGCAGTGTCTCTCTCTCATTATATATATGTATATATATATATATATACTTTCTTTCTCTCTTTATTTTTCTCTCTTGTCTTAATAACCTACTCTTTATTTCTCTCCATCTCTGAGTAACTCTGTCTCTGCCCCTCTTTATTTCTGCACTTTTCTAATTGCTACATTTATTTTGTCCTTGTGTTCTCTCTCCCTCTGTCCCTCTGTCTGTCTCTCGTCTCTCTCCCATTGTCTCTCTGCCTGTCTCTCTCTCTCACTCTCTCTGTCTCCCTCTCTCTCTGCCCTCTCTGTCTCTCCCTCTCTCTCTCTGTCTCTCTCTCCCTGCCTCTCTTGTTGTCTTTCTCTTGGTCTCTCTCTCTGTCTCTCACTCCTTGCCTCTCTCTTTGTCTCTTTCTCGGTCTCTCTCTCACTGTCTCTCTCTCTCTCTCTCTATCTCTCTCTTTCCCTCGCTTCCCTCTCTCTATATCTCCCTCTCTGTCTCTCAGCCTCTCCGTCTTTCTCTCCCTCTCTCTCGCCCACTCTCTCTCCCTCTCTCACCCTCTTCATCTCTCTTCCCCCTTGTCTCTCTTCCTCTGTCACTCTCTCTGTCTCTATCCACCTCCCTCTTTGTCTCTGGCTTTCCGCCTCTCATTCTCTCTGTCTCCCTCTGTCTGTCTCTCTCTGTCTCTGCCTAATTGCCTCTCCCTTTCACTCCCTCTTTCTCGCTTCCTCACTCCCTCTTTCTCTCTCTCTCTCTCTCTGCCTCCAGCTCTCCGCCTCCCCCCCTCTCTCTCTGTCCATCTCTCTCTCTGCCTCTCACGCTCTCTCTCTCTCTCTGTCTCCCGCTCGCCCCCTCCTTCTCTCTATGTCTCTCTCTCTCTTTGTCTCTGTCTCCCTCCCTCTCTCCCTTCCTCTCTGCCTCTGTCTCATCATTTATGTGGAGTACACACATTCTAATCAGGACCACAGAAGTGACTTTGATTTCCAGATTTGCCTATTTTTCCTTGCGGTCAGTTAATTAAAGTCCAGCTGAGCTCTTTCGTGCCGCCATTTTGAGCAACAATTCACGTGTCATCTGCAAAGCAAATCCTACCTCAATCGGTCAGATTATCAATAAAATATAATTTCAGATTCAGATTTAGGATCATTCCAGGGCTCTGTGCTGCTAATATAAAATGTACGTTCCATCCCCCGGGAAGTGTAGGGGATGGAGAATGAAATGGGATTTAGTTCTAGTGCTTGAAACCCTTCAGCTCTTTCTATGATTTCACTAATTTAACAATTAGATTGATTGGGTATTTCACCGCGTTCTTCATCTCCTCTCTGAATTTAGTCTGGGTCAGGACATAAATACACGTGTTTGTGCAGGAACTGAGAAGCTGAAGCATCTTTGATGTGTGTTCTGTGAGAACAACAGAGTCAGTGTTGGAGGAATAATACCGAATGTCTGCAATTCGCACATAAATATAAAAGATAACCCGTGTCAGCCACAACAGTATAAAACTGCCCGATATACTGAAGAGTAAAATGATGGATTTCTTTCGGTTCTCCATCTCTGGATCACTCCGATTCTCTCCATTGCTGCGGCCCCGGAGTCCCCTGCGGACTCGACTGGACACTAAAATACGCCTGACCGTCAGAACATTGAGCAGCAAAATCAGACAGAACGGGACACAAGGGGTTAGAATGAGGTGAAACATCTCAAATGCGGCCCATGCGGGGGAAGAACGGAAGCTCGGTTTACTCACACAACCCCAGGGAACATTATCAATTATATAGTAAGGTTCATATGTAAAGTACCAGGGGACATTCACCGAACAGCCCAGCACACTCACTGTTCCCAGAACCACAGCCGCCGTTCTCTCGGTGCAATATTTAATTTTCAGCTTCTCACAACAAATGGCAACAAATCGATCAAAGGTGAAAGTGACTGTGAACCAGACAGAAACACCCGTGGCTGCATTACTCAAGGAGGCAATAAAACTACACACTGGAGTAATGAGCAGGAATGAAACTCCTAAATACATCATACCAATCCAATTCAATATCACACCAATGATAACAACCATGAGATCGCCCACTGCCATTCCAACGAGGTAGACACTGATACATTTGGAGAGACCGCACTTTCCTCGGGACAGGATCACAATCGCCACCAAGTTAACTGCAAGAGAGAGAAAAGGAATCAGAGAAATTACTGATCAGACCTGGAGCCAAAGCAGCAGTTTGAGAGGATCTGGGCTGAAATTTCCAGCATTTTCAGAGAGATGTTTTTAAACACAATGACCAATAATGAATTGGGAGATGGATACAGAAAGTGAATAAAGTGAACACTGGATCCACTGGAAGGGTTGAGTGAGGGCGCAGTGCGGGTGGGGAAGGGAGAAGGGGTTTTACACACCGGGAATCCAGCGGATTAAAGACGGGTTTGGGCTCCAGACGGACGGTGAAAGAGAGCGAAGGGTCGCGAAGGTGAGGGGACAGGGGGAGGTGCATCTGGTTTGTTGCTCTGGGTTAAGAGAGCCGACCGGGGTGGCATTAATCGAGAAAGTCAGCTGAAGACCGAGCCAGTGAGTGAGATTGGGAGGGAGACAAGGAAAAGGACATGCAGGAGCTGGAGGAAAGTCAGGAGCAGATAGTTTGGGAAAGTGGACATACTGAAGAAACGGATGAGGAGACAAAGGATTCAATGCGGTGGGAGGAGAGGCTGGAATTCGGAGGGAGAGACTGCAGCAGAGTGTTAGAGGAAATCTAATCTATTGGTCCCACCAACACAATCCAACCAATACATTCACCTGTTCATTTATGTGGTTATTGGTGTCAGGGAACCTGTGTTGGGTATAAAATGTGTTCATTCAATTAAAATTAAATTAAAAAGTATCAACAAACTCCACCTCGTTGTTTATTGAAGTCAGCAGAGCTTTAAAAATACAGTATCCCAATATTTCATCACGATGAAGAAATTACTGATTCTATTCTTGAATTTTAATGATGTTTAGTGTTAATGTGGAAAACAAGGAACATTCACAAAAACAGACTGAGGACCTGACAGGGATATAAACATGAGGAGCGAGTCCGACAATAAAAACTCACCCAATCTGACCGCATCATAATAACACCTTCAAATCACATTTTCTCTGTTTAATTGTACTGGAAGTTTCAGCAGTTCATTCTGATGAATTATTCACACCACAGCCTCTCGCTTTCCCTCTCAGTCGCCCTCTCTATCACTCACTCTACTCTCAATCTCAAGTCCATTTTCATATCCGATTAAATCCTATCATCCTGTGCCTGCATTCTGTTCACCAGCCCCGTGTTCCACCGATCATAAGAACATAAGAAATAGGAGCAGGAGTAGGCCAATCGGCCCCTCAAGCCTGCTCCGCCATTCAACAAGATCATGGCTGATCTGATCCTAACCTCAAATTTAAATTCATGTCCAATTTCCTGCCCGCTCCACGTAACCCCTAATTCCCTTTACTTCGAGGAAATTGTCTATTTCTGTTTTAAATTTATTTAATGAAGTAGCTTCCACAGCTTCCTGAGGCAGCAAATTCCACAGACCTACTAACCTCTGAGTGAAGAAGTTTCTCCTCATCTCAGTTTTGAAAGAGCAGCCCCTTATTCTAAGATTATGCCCCCTAGTTCTAGTTTCACCCATCCTTGGGAACATCCTTACCGCATCCACCCAATCAAGCCCCTTCACAATCTTATATGTTTCAATAAGATCGCCTCTCCTTCTTCTGAACTCCAATGAGTAGAGTCCCAATCTACTCAACCTCTCCTCCTTTGTCCACCCCCTCTTCCCCGGGATTAACCGAGTGAACCTTCTTTGTACTGCCTCGAGAGCAAGTATGTCTTTTCTTAAGTATGGACACCAAAACTGTATGCAGTATTACAGGTCCGGTCTCACCAATACCTTATATAACTGCAGCAGTACCTCCCTGTTTTTGTATTCTATCCCCCGAGCAATAAAACCAACATTCCGTTGGCCTTCTTGATCACCTGCTGCACCTGCATACTAACTTTTTGATTTTCTTGCACTAGGACCCCCAGATCCCTTTGTACTGCAGTACTTTGCAGTTTCTCGCCATTAAGATAATAACTTGCTCTCTGATTTTCCTGCCAAAGTGCATAACCTCACATTTTCCAATATTGTATTGCATCTGCCAAATCTCCGCCCACTCACCCAGCCTGTCTATATCCCCTTGTAGGTTTTTTATGTCCTCCTCACTCTCTACTTTCCCTCCCATCTTTGTCTCATCTGCAAACTTTGACATGTTACAGTCGATCCCCTCCTCCAAATCGTTAATATAGATTGTAAAGAGTTGGGGACCCAGCACCGACCCCTGCGGAACACCACTAGCTACTGGTTGCCAGTCCGAGAATGTACCATTTATCCCAACTCTCTGCTTCCTGTTCGATAACCAATCCTCCACCCGTGCCAGAATATTACCCCCAATCCAGTGATTCTTTATCTTGAGCAATAATCTTTTATGTGGCACCTTGTCGAATGCCTTCTGAAAGTATAAATACACTACGTCCACTGGTTCCCCTTTATCCACCCTGTACGTTATGTCCTCAAAGAACTCAAGCAAATTTGTCAGACATGACTTCCCCTTCATAAAGCCATGCTGACTTTGTCCTATTAAATTATGTTTATCCAAATGTTCCGCTACTGCCTCCTTAATAATAGACTCCAAAATTTTACCCACCACAGATGTTAGGCTAACTGGCCTATAATTTCAAGCCTTCTGCCTACTCCCCTTTTTAAATAAGGGTGTTCCATTAGCAGTTTTCCAATCTGCCGGGACCATTGCCGAGTTCAGAGAATTTTGGATCCTATTCTCATTGTCGGTTTGTTAAATCGTGAAGCCTCTGTGGAATGGTTTAATGTTTCTACAGATCATTCAATTCTCTATTTGTTCACCTACACTGTTCACTTCATCTACAAATCATGGAATAAACAGAATCGAATGCCTCTTCCAGACAGATCTCTCAACAATTGGGATTCCTTTTCCTGCAATTATAAAGTAAAGGGATAGATGGCGGGATTGTTCAATTAACAAGCCGCTAACATCACACTTATTATCTACAGATAAATCGAAGGACTCCTGATTCCAGCAGATACAGTGCAAACTACGAACATACGGACATACGAATTAAGAGAAGGATTAAGCCATTCGGCCCGTCAAGCCTGCTCTGCCATTTTTTAAGATCATGGCTGAACTGATTGTGACCTCAATCTTACTTTCCCGTTTACCTCCTATAACCTTTGACTCCCTTGTTAATCGGGAATCTATCTAACTCAGCATTAAAAATGCTCAATGACCCTGCCTCGAGCGCTCTCTGGGGAAGGGAGTTCCACAGACTCAGGACCCTTGGAGAGAAAAAAATCTCATAATCTCCGTCTTAAATGGGAGGCCCCTTAGTTTTAAACTGTGACCCCTGGTTCTAGTCTCTCCCATAAGGGGAAACATCCTCTCAGCATCTACGCCTTCTGGTCCCCTCAGGATATTGTATGTTTCAATATGACGACCTCTCATTCTGCTAAACTCCAGTGTGTGCAGGCCCAACTCGTCCAACATTTCCTCATAAGATAGCTCCCTCATCCCAGGAATCAGTCGATTGAACCTTCTCTGAACCGCCTCCAAGGCAATTATGTCCTTTCATAAATAAGGAGACCGAAACTGCACGCAGTATTCCAGATGTGGTTTCACCAATGCCCTGTACAACTGGAGCAAAACATCACTGCTTTTATTTTGCATTCCCCTTGCAATAAATGACAACATTCCATTTGCCTTCCTAATCATTTGTTGTATCTGCATACTAACTTTTTGAGATTCTTGTACGAGGACCCCCAGGTCCCTCTGCACTTAAGAGTTCTGCAATCTCTCTCCATTTAAATAATATACTGCTCTTCTGTTCCTCCTGCCAAAGTGGGCAAGTTCACATTTTCCCACATTATACTCCAGCTGTCAATTTTTTGCCCACTCACTTAACCTATCTATATCCCTTTGCAGATTCCTTACGTCCTCTTCACAACTTACTTTCCTACCTTCATTTGTGTCATCAGCAAATTTAGCAACCATACATTCGGTCCCTTCATCCAAGTAATTAATACAGCATAATATCGAAACATTTAATTTCACAGTGAAGTCCAGTAACAGTCAGCGCATTCATCCAGAGTGAAGCAGAGAAGGAGATGTGAAAGAGGCAGCAGCAAACTCAGTTCAGTAACCAGACATCTGAAGCGGCGTCAGAAACACACATAATGAAATAATATTTCATAACAGTGATCACCAATAAATACATTGAAATCCAAGTTAAACTGAAACATATTATTGGGGATGGAAGACACGCGCTGCCTCCTTGTGAACACTGAGACCTTGATCTGTCTCATTATCAATCACTGAAAACACATTGATGAAAACATATTCCACGACAGGTTAGTTCAACAACAAGAAACTGTTATCAGCTCCTGATGGTCTCATATCAACTCTTAGCCCAGACACCTGATTGCAATACATTCAGTACAGAGAAAAATCCAGTGACAATGCCAGTGTTGGATATACAATGTTCATTACAGATATCTGGACTGTGATGGAATACTCTCCACTTGCCTGGATGAGTGCAGCTACAACAGCACTCAAAAAGCTCGACACCATCCAAGATAAAACAGCCCGCTTGATTGGCACCCTGTCCACCACCCTAAACATTCACTCCCTTCACCACCGGTGCACAGTGGCTGCAGTGTGTACCATCCACAGGATGCACTGCAGCAACTCGCCAAGGCTTCTTCGACAGCACCTCCAAAACCCGCGACCTCTACCACCGAGAAGGACAAGAGCAGCAGGCGCGTGGGAACAACACCACCTGCACGTTCCCCTCCAAGTCACACACCATCTTGACTTGGAAATATATCTCCGTTCCTTCATTGCCGCTGGGTCAAAATCCCCGCACTCCCTTCCTAACAGCACTGTGGGAGAACCTTCACCGCACGGACTGCAGCGGTTCAAGAAGGCGGCTCACCACCACCTTCTCAAGTGCAATTATGGATGGGCAATAAATGCCGGCCTCACCAGCGACGCCCACATCCCATGAACGAATATAGAAAAAAATGCACCTCCTACAAGATCCATTCCATCATTCAACCAACAAAACAGAACAGGTAACTGTTAAAATATGCAGGGTGAAGGAACAATTTTCCAAGTACAGCAGCAGAGGTAACACCGATTTACACCATTAACAGATGAGATAACGGCTTACCCGGAACACCAATGGCTGCAAGAACAGGATAATAAATGCGTGTTATCTGAAAAATTAATGGATATTCCATTTCTGTGAGAAGCACTGATTTCTGTTACCCTGGAAACCACAGCTCCAGCAGGCACTCTGAGCTGATCCATTCCAACAAGCCCTGATTTATACAGGGGATAAGTCTCCACTGACACGGTTATACTCCTGACCATTGCTATTAGTTGCAGTCAGTTTAACAAACACATTACATCAGCAGCTTTGACTCCGATGTAAATAATGTGGCGAATAAAACACAAACATCTCAAAGTCCAGGATATTATCTGAATCAGATCTCTCTCGGGAATAAAGTTTAAATCTGTTCTCATACAGGACTGATCCAATAATAATGCGCGGGTCCATTTACAGTTTTTATACAATTGTATTGACCATGTTCACTCCTGGTGGTTCATTCATAAATATTACCGATTCTCCGCAGTGTCGACTGAATCCAGGGACACAAGCAGACCCGTTTCACTCTGTTCCTTCAGTATCCCAGTTAAAATATGAATTGTGAGTCTCTGACACGGGGACAGTTAAAGGGCAGGTTGAGGATTGCAGCCCAGAAATGACTGTGGGTGATATTAGGGGACGGACACTGAACGTGTCCCATTGACATTCCTCTCTCCGCTATTTTACTGCAGATGTTTACCCGTTTATTCCACATTGGTTAACGACTGCATTAAAATTGGTCCCGTGTAAAACCGAGCTGAGCTCATGACCCGATTTGACCTCCATCACAAAGGACCCGTGATTCCATCACCCGTCTCCATTCCTTCCTCAGCCCATTGCCATTGAAACCTTCATCAAGGCCTCTGTCCCCTCCAGACTCCATTCCTCCAATTCACTCCTGACCGGCCACACAACCTCCACCTTCCATAAACGTGAGCTCGTCCAAGGCTCTGTTGTCCGTGTCCAACCAGCACCAGGTACTGCTCGGCCTCACTGACCCTCACTGGCTCCTAGTTCCATATCCCTTAAATTTAAAATCCTCATCCTTGGGTTTAAAACCCTCCATAGCCCACCCATCCCCGTCTCCATACCTACAGACAACTCACCCGTCGCCTCTTCATTCATCGGACGCTGGTCTCTTTTGCTGGGACTTCCCTCACTTGGTTCCATTCACCTATCTGATCAGAGCCAGGAGAAGCTTCTCTTCTCAACCCAAGACCATTATCTCTGATGTTTCTAAAGGTTCAGTCCTTGGCTCCCTGCTCTTCATAAGAACATAAGAACAAAAGAAATAGGAGCAAGAGTAGTCCAATCGGCCCCTCGAGCCTGCTCCGCCATTCATTAAGATCATCGCTGATCTGATCCTAACCTCAAATCTAAATTCATGTCCAATTTCCTGCCCGCTCCCCGTAACCCCTAATTCCATTTACTTCTAGGAAACGGTCTATTTCTGTTTTAAATTTATTTAATGATGTAGATTCCACAGCTTCCTGGGACAGCAAATCCCACAGACCTACTACCCTCTGAGTGAAGAAGTTTCTCCTCATCTCAGTTTTGAAAGAGCAGCCTCTTATTCTAAGATTATGCCCCCTAGTTCTAGTTTCACCGATCCTTGGGAACATCCTTACCGCATCCACCCTATCAAGCCCCTTCATAATCTTATATGTTTCAATAAGATCGCCTCTCATTCTTCTGAACTCCAATGAGTAGAGTCCCAATCTACTCAACCTCTCCTCATATGTCCACCTCCTCATCCCCGGGTTTAACCGAGTGAACCTTCTTTGTACTGCCTCGAGAGCAAGTATGTCTTTTCTTAAGTATGGAGACCAAAACTGTATGCAGTATTCCAGGTGAGGTCTCACCAATACCTTATATAACTGCAGCAATACCTCCCTGTTTCTATATTCTATCCCCCGAGCAATAAAAGCCAACATTCCGTTGGCCTTCTTGATCACCTGCTGCACCTGCAAACTAACTTTTTGATTTTCTTGCACTAGGACCCCCAGATCCCTTTGCACTGCAGTGCTTTCCAGTTTCTCGCCTTTAAGATAACAACTTGCTCTATGATTTTTCCTGCCAATGTGCATAACCTCACATTTTCCAATATTGTATTGCATCTGCCAAATCTCCGCCCACTCACCCAGCCTGTCTATATCCCCTTGTAGGTTTTTATGTGCTCCTCGCTCTCTACTTTCCCCCCCATCTTTGTATCATCTGCAAACTTTGATATGTTACACTTGGTCCCCTCCTACAAATCGTTAATATAGATTATAAAGAGTTGGGGACCCAGCACCGACCCCTGCAGAACACCACTGGCTACTGGTTGCCAGTCCGAGAATGAACCGTTTATCCCAACTCTCTGCTTCCTGTTGGATAACCAATCCTCCACCCATGCCAGAATATTACCCCCAATCCAGTGATTCTTTACCTTGAGCAATAATCTTTTATGTGGCACCTTATCGAATGCCTTCTGGAAGTCGAAATACACTACGTCCACTGGTTCCCCTTTATCCACCCTGCACGTTATGTCCTCAAAGAACTGATGCAAATTTGTCAGACATGACTTCCCCTTCGTAAAGCCATGCTGACTTTGTCCTATTAAATTATGTTTATCCAAATGTTCAGCTGCCTTCTCCTTGATAATAGATTGCAGAATTTTACCCACCACAGATGTTAGGCTAACTGGTCTATAATTTCCAGCCTTCTGCCTGCTACCCTTTTTAAATAAGGGTGTTACATTAGCAGTTTTCCAATCTGCCGGGACCTTTGCCGAGTCCAGAGAATTTTGGAAAATTATTACCAAAGCATCCACAATCCCTACTGTCACTTCCCTCAAGAGCCTCGGATGTAAGCCATCACGTCCAGGGGATTCATCCGCCTTGCGTCCCATTATTTTACTGAGTACCGATTCCTTAGTGATTTTAATCGTATTTAGCTCCTCCCCCCCCCTCGAGCCCCCTGTTTGTCCAGTGTTTGGATATTCTTAGTACATGCTTCCTCATCGACATGCTGCCCTTTGGTGACACAGTACGCAGACATGGACCAGCTTTCAGATGGACGCTGACAAAACCACTGCCTCTCTTGACCCTTCCAATATCCTTGTGTTGTCAGGCCCACATTCTGTTTTAGATGAGCCACAATTCACTCAAGTTAAAAATTGGGAAGTCATGATCTTTGGCCCCAAAATCTCCACATCCTTGCCAGGAATTCCATCCCCATCCCTGGCTTTTTGATTGGTGAGTTGCTCACCAACCACCGAAGCCCTTACTGACCTGTATTGGATTCCAGTCTCCTAAGCCTGTAATTTATTTATATTCTTTCTTACACTTAATTGAATCAGGGCATCACCCCTCCCTATCTCTGTAAACTCCCCAGTCCGACAGCCCCTCCCAAACACTCTACTCCTCCACCTCTGGCCACTTGTGCATCCGCAGTCAATTTGTCCTATTTTTGAAAGCCGTGCCTTCAGCCATGGCCACGCTCCTGAATGCCCTCCCGAAGCCCCTCCATCGCCCTCTCCTCCTTTCAGGTGTCAGACGTGGCTCAGTGTTCGCAGTCTCATCTGTGAGTTAGAAAGCTGTGCATTGAAGTCCAATTCCAGAGACTTGAACACATAATCCGGGCTGACATTGCAGTGCAGTACTGAGGGGCCACTAGTGCAGGTTAGTAGTGAGGTCGTGGTGCACTGTCGGAAAGTCACGACTGAGGGGGTGTAATACTGTCAGAGGCTCAGTACTGAAGGAGTGCTGCATTGTCGGGCAGTCAGTACCGAGGGAATGTTGCAATGTCGGATGGTCAGTATTGAGGGAGTGCTGCATTGTAGGAGGGTCAGTACTGTGGGAGTTTTGAACTGTGGGAGAGTCAGTACTGAGGAAGTGCTGCACTGTCGGAGGGTCAGTACTGAGGAAGTGTTGCACTGTCGGAGGGTCAGTACTGAGGAAGTGCTGCACTGTCGGAGGGTCAGTACTGAGGAAGTGTTGCACTGTCGGATAGTAAGTACTAAGGAAGTGCTGCACTGTCGGAGAGACAGTACTAAGGAAGTGATGCACTGTCAGAGACTCAGTACTGAGGGACTGGCACTCTGTTGGATGGTCAGTGCTGCGGGATCTCAGTACTGTTGAGGATCAGTACTGAGGGAGTGCTACACTGTCGGAGGTTTCGTACTGAGGGAGTGGTACATTGTCGGAGGGTTAATACTGAAGGAGTGCTACACTGTCGGAGGCTTCATAGTGAAGGAGTGCTACACTGTCGGAGGCTTCGCACTGAGGGAGTGCTACAGTGTCGGAGGGTTAGTACTGAAGGAGTGCTACACTGTCGGAGGCTCAGTATTGAGGGAGTTTTGCACTGACGGAGAGTCAGTACTGAGGAAGTGTTGCACTGTTGGAGAGTCAGTGCTGAGGAACTGTTGCACTGTTGAGTGGTCAGTACTGAGGGAGTGGCACTCTGTTGGATGGTCAGTGCTGCGGGAGCTCGGTACTGTTGGAGGGGCAGTACTGTGGGAGCGCTGTACTGTCGGAGGTGCCAACAGTAGGATACGTTAAATCGAGGGCCCATCTACCCTCTCAGATAGATGTAAAAGATCCCATAGCAATATTCGAAAAAGTGCAGGGGAGTTCATTCCGGTGTCCTGGCAAATATTTATCCCTCAACCAACATTACTGCAGCCGATTTTCTGGACATTCATCTCATTGCAGTGTGTGGGATGTTGCTGTGTGCCAATTGTCTGTCACGTTTCCTACATTACCACAGTGACTACACTTCACAATGTTCTTCATTGACTGTTCTGGGCGTCCTGACACCTTGAATAGCGCATTATAAAGGCAAGTTCTTTCCTTCTTTCAGACCTTTCATGAAACCTATTTCTTGCTTCAAGCTTTTGTCATCCCTCCTAATATCACCTTCTTCGGCCGGGGGTCCATTTTTGTCCTTCAGACATCGAAATTCTACTCTTGAAAACCAATCTTAACCCCTCCTACTCTCCATTTACTTCTCTTCCTTTAAACACCCTCCTTAAAACCACTCTTTCACCAGTCCTCCTGATATATTGTTACTCCTTTTACTTCTCCGTGAATCCCCTTGGGAATGTTTATTAAATAAAGGGCGGACTGTGAATTATTTTTTATTTTTGTATTCGTTCGTGGGATGTGGGCGTCGCTGGAAAGGCCAGCATTTATTGCCCATCCCTAATTGCCCTTGAGAAAGTTGTGGTGAGCCGCCTTCTTGAACCGCAGCAGACCGTGTGGTGAAAGTTCTCACTCCCACAGTGCTATTAGTTAGGGATTTTCAGGATTTTGACCCAGCGACGATGAAGGGACGGCGATAAATTTCCAAGTCGGGATGGTGTGTGACTTGGAGGGGAACGTGCAGGTGGTGTTGTTCCCATGTGCCAACTGTCCTTTCCTTCCAGATGGACGAGGTCGCGGGTTTAAGAGATGCTGTCGAAAAAGCCTTGGGGTGTTGCTGCAGTGCATCCAGTGGATGGTACACACTGCAGCCACAATTCGCCGGTGGTGAATGGAGTGAATGTTTGGGGTGGTGGATGGGGTACCAATCAAGCGGGCTTCTTTGTCCTGGATGGTGTCGAGCTTCCTGAGTGTTGTTGGAGCTGCACTCATCCAGGCAAGTGGAGAGTATTCCATTACACTCCTGACTTGTGCTTTGTAGCTGATGGAAATGCTTTGGGGAGTTAGGACGTGAGTCACTCGCCGCAGATTACCCAGCCTCTGACCTGCTCTTGTAGCCACAGCATTTAGGTGGCTGGTCCAGTTCAGTTCCTGGTCAATGGTGACCCCCAGGATGTTGATGGTGGGGGATTCGGCGATGGTAATGCTGTCGAATGTTAAGGGGAGGTGGTTAGACTCTCTCTTGTTCGAGATGGTCATTGTCCGGCAGTTGTCTGATGCAAATGTTACTGCCACTTATGAGCCCAAGCCTGGATGTTGTCCAGGTCTTGCTGCATGCAGGCTCGGACTGCTTCATTATCTGAGGGGTTGCGAATGGAACTGAACACTGTGCAATCATCAGCGAACATCCCCATTTCTGAATTTACGATGGAGGGAATGTCATTGATGAACCAGCTGAAGATGGTTGGGCCTTGGACATTGCCCTGAGGAACTCCTGCTGCATTGTCCTGGGGCTGAGATGATTGGCCTCCAACAACCACTGCCATCTTCCCTTGTGCTAGGTATGACTCCAGCCACTGGAGAGTTTACCCCCTGATTCCCATTGACTTCAATTTTACCATTGCTCCTTGGTGTCACACTCGGTCAAATGCTGCCTTGATGTCAAGGGCAATCACTCTCACCTCACCTCTCGAATTCAACTCATTTGTTTGCACCAAGGCTGTAATGAGGTCTGGAGCCGAGTGGTCCTGACGGAACCCAAACTGAGCATCGGTGAGCAGGTTATTGGTGAGTAAATGCCGCTTGATAGCACTGTCAACGACACCTTCCATCACTTTGCTGATGATTGAGAGTAGACTGATGGGGCGGTAATTGGCCGGATTGGATTTGTCCTGCTTTTTGTGGACAGGACATACGTCGGCAATTTTCCACATTGTCGGGTAGATGCCAGTGTTGTAGCTGTACTGGAACAGCTTGGCTGGAGGCGCAGCTGGTTCTGGAGCACAAGTCTTCAGCACTACAGTCGGGATGTTGTCGGGGCCCATAGCCTTTGCTGTATCCAGTGCACTCAGCCGTTTCTTGATATCAATTGGAGTGAATCGAATTGGCTGAAGACTGGCTTCTGTGATGGTGGGGATATCGGGAGGAGGATGTGATGGATCATCCAATCGGTACTTCTGGCTGAAAATGGTTGCAAACGCTTCAGACTTGTCTTTTGGACTCATGTGCTGGACTCCGCCATCATTGAGAATGGGGATGTTTGCAGAGCATCCTCCTCCCGTTAGTTGTTTCAGTGTCCACCACCATTGACGACTGGATGTGACAGGACTGCAGAGCTTTGATCTGATCCGTTGGTTGTGGAATCGTTTCGCTCTATCTATTGCATGTTGATTCCGCTGTTTAGCATTCACGTAGTCCTGAGTTGTAGCTTCACCAGGTTGGCACCTCATTTTTAGGGACTCTCAGTGCTGCTCCTGGCATGCTCTCCTCCACTCCTCATTGAACCAGGGTTGATCCCCTGGTTTGTTGGTAATGGTAGAGTGAGGAATATGGCGGGCCATGAGGTTACAAATTGTGCTGGAATACAATTCTGCTGCTGCTGATGGCCCACAGTGCCTCCTGGATGCCCAGTTTTGAGCTGCTCGATCTGTTCTGAATCGATCACATTTAGTACGGTGATAGTGCCACACAACACGTTGAATGGTGTCCTCAGTGCGAAGATGGGACTTCATCTCCACGAGGACTGTGCGGTGGTCACTCTTACCAACACTGTCCTGGACAGATGCATTTGCGACAGATAGATTGGTGAGGACGAGGTCAAGTCAGTTTTTCCCTCTTGTTGGTTCGCTCACCACCTGCTGCAGGCTCAGTCTCGCAGCTATGTCCTTCAGGACTCAGCCAGTAGTGGTGCTACCGAGCCACTCTTTGGTGATGGACATTGAAGTCCCCCACCCAGAGTACATTTTGTGCCCTTGCTGCCCTCAGTGCTTCCTCCAAGTGGTGCTCAACATGGAGGAGGATGGTAAGCGGTAATCAGCAGGAGATTCCCTTGCACCATGTTTGACCTGATGCCATGAGATTTCATGGGGTCCAGAGGCAATGTTGAGGACTCTCAGGGACACTCCCTCCTGACTGTATATCACTGTACCACCACCTCTGGTGGGTCAGGACAAACCCAGGGATTGTGATGGAAGAGTCTGTGACGTTGGCTGAAAGATCTGATTCTGGCAAAATCAGGATGTTGCCTGACTAGTCTGTGGGACAGCTCTACCAATTTCGGCACAAGTCCCCAGATGTTGGTGAGGAGGAGTTTGCAGGGACGACTGGGCTTGGTTTGCCGTTGTCTTGTCCTTTGCCAGGTGGTCCGTCCGGTTTTATTCTTATTATGACTTTTCGTAGCGAGATTTTGCAACTGAGTGGCTTGCTCGGCCATTTCAGAGAGCAATTCAGAATCAACCACATTGCTGTGGGTCTGGAGTCATATATTGGGCAGACCGTGTAAGGATGGCAGGTTTCCTTCTCGAAAGGGCATTAGTAAACCAGATGGATTTTTACGACAATCCGGTAGTTTCATGGTCACCATTATTGATACTAGTATTTTAATTCCAGATTTTTATTTAATTAATTGAATTTAAATTCACCAGCTGCCGTGGTGGGATTTGAACTCATACTGCTAGATTTTTAGTTCAGTAACAGAACCACGATGCTGCCGTACCCTTTTAACATGGTTACCAGTTTACAGGGAATAAAGTTAGAATTAATTAGTTAAATTGAACGTGGTGACCTATGTACAGGGAATAAAGTTGGAGTTAATTGTTAAATTGACAGTGAATAAATTTAAAGATAACTGTTAAATTGAACATGTTAACCAGTATACAGGAAACAATTTTCCAGATATTTGTTAAACTGAACATGGTAAGCAGTATATGGGGGTTAAATTTCCAGGTAATTGTTAAATTGACCATGATGACTCGTATACCGGAAAGAAAGTTACAATTAATTAGTTAAATGGAACATGGTAACCAGTATACAGGGAATAAAGTTACATCTAATTGTTATATTGAATATGGCAACCAGTACGCAGAAAATAAAATAACAGTTAATTGTTAAATTGAACATGGTAAAAAGTATACTGGCAATAAAATTGCACTTAATTGATAAATTGAACATGGTAACCAGTATACTGGGAAAAAAGTTGCAATTAATCAGTTAAATTCAACATGGTAAGCAGTGGACAGGAAATAAAGTTACAGATAATTAGTTAAATTGAACATGGTCACCAGGATACACGGAAAAATGTTACAGATATTTTTTAAATTGAACATAGTAACCAATTTACAGGGAATAACGTTACAGGTATTTGTTCAATTGATATGGCAACCAATATACAGAGAATAAAGTTCGAGCTAATTGTTAAATTGATCATGGCAATCAGTATGCAGGGAATAAAGTTACAGTTAATTGTTAAACTGATCATGGCAACAAGTATACGGGGAATAAAGTTACAGTTAATTAGTTGAATTGGACATGGTAACCAGTATGCAGGGAATAAAGTTACAGTTAATTGTTAAATTGGACATGTTAACCAGTATACAGGGAATAAAGTTACAGTCATTTGTTCAATTGTGATGGCAACCGGTATTCAGGGAATAAAGTTCGAGCTAATTGTTAAATTGATCAGGGCAATCAGTTTACAGGGAATAAAGCTACAGTTAATTAGTTGAATTGGACATGGTAACCAGTATACAGGGAGTAAATTTACAGGATTTTTTTGGATTGAACATGATAACCGGAATATAGGTAAAAAAGTTACAGTTAATTATTGAATTGAACATGGTAACCAGGATACAGGGAATACATTTACAATAGTTAGGTAAATTAAAAATGGTAACTAGTATAGAGGAAATATAGTTACAGTTAATTGTTAAATTGAACATGGTAACCTGTATACAGAGAATAAAGTTACAATTAGTCCTTAAATTCAACAAGGTTACCTGTGCACAGGGAATAAAGTTAAAAATAATGGTTAAATTGGACACGGTGACCAGTATACAGGGAATAAAGACACAGTTAATTGTTAAATTGAACATGGTAACCAGTATACAGGGAATAACGTTACAGTCATTTGTTGAATTGTGATGGCAACCGGTATTCAGGGAATAAAGTTCTAGTTAATTGTTAAATTGATCATGGCAATCAGTATAGAGGGAATAAAGTTAAAGTTAATTAGTTCAATTGGACATGGTAACCATTATACAGGAAACAAAGTTAGAGTTAATTATTGGAATTTAAAATGGTAACCAGTATACAATGGACAACGTTACAGCAAATTAGTTAATTTGGACATGGTAACCAGTATACAGGGAATCAATTTACAATTAATTGTTAAATTGGACCTGGTAACCAATATACTGGGAATAATGTTACAGTTAATTGTTAAATTGAACATGGTAGCAAGTATACAAGGAATAATGTTACAGATAATTAGTTGAATTGAAAACGGTAACCAGTATACAGGGATGTGGCTAGTGGAGTCCCGCAGGGATCTGTCTTGGGGGCCTCAATTTTTCAAAATAGTTATTAACGACTTAGATGAAGGCATAGAAAGTCTCATATGTAAGTTTGCCGATGACACAAAGATTGGTGGCATTGTAAGCAGTGCAGATGAAAACATAAAATTAAAAAGCGAATTTGATAGATTAGGTGAATGGGCAAAACTGCGGCAAATGGAATTCAATGTAGACAATTGTGAGGTCATCCACTTTGGATCAAAAAAGGATGGAACAGAGTAGTTTCTAAATGGTAAAAAGTTAAAAACAGTGGATGTCCAAAGAGACCTAGGGGTTCAGGTACATAGATCATTGAAGTGTCATGAACAGGTACAGAAAATAATCAATATGGCTAATGAAATGCGCGCCTTTATATCTAAAGGACGAAAGTACAAGGGGGCAGAAGTTATGCTGCAGCTATACAAAACCATGGTTAGAATGCACCTGTGAGTAGTTCTGGGCACCGCACCTTCAGAAGGACATATTAGCCTTGGAGGGAGTGCAGCGTAGGTTTACTATAATGATACCCGGATTTCAAGGGTTGAATTACGAGGATAGATTACACAAATTGGGGTTGTATTCGCTGGAGTCTAGATGGTTAAGGGATAATCTGATCGAAGTTTATAAGATATTAAGGGGAACGGATAGGGTGGATAGAGAGAAACTATTTCCGCTTGTCGGGGATTCTCGGAGTCGGGAGCACAGTCTAAAAATTCGAGCCAGAAATTTTAGGAGCGAGATTAGAAAACATTTCTACACACAGACGTGATAGAAGTTTGGAACTCACTTCCACAAATGGCAATTGATACTGGCTCAATTGCGAAATTATATCTGAGATTGATAGCTTTTTGGCAATGAAAGGTATTAAGGGATATGGGCCAAAGGCAGGTGTATGGAGTTAGATCACAGATCAGCCATGATCTTCTCAAACGGCGGAGCAGGCACGAGGGGCTGAATGGCCTACTCCTGTTCCTATGTTCCTATGATATTATTTATATGGAATTCTGACAGGTATTTGATAAGTTTCCACACAAGAGACTGTTGGCAAAAATGAAAGCGCATGGAACTTGAGGCAAAGTATTGACATGGGTAGAGAATTGGTTAGGAGATAGGAATCAGAGAGTAGGGATAATGGGTACATACTCCAATTGGCAGGATGGGACTCGTGGTGTCCCCCAGGGATCTGTAACTGGGGTCTCAGCTTGTCACCATATTTATCAATGTTTTAGATGAAGGAACAGACAGTCGTATATCCAAGTTTGCTGATGACACTAAGTTAGGTGGTACAGTAAGTAGTGTGGATGAAAGTGGAAAGTTGCAAAGGGACATTGATAGTTAAGTGAGTGGGCAAAACTATGGCAGATGGAGTTCAATGTGGGGTAATCCTCGTTGGAACTATGGTCAGGATATTTTCCAAATGGTAAGAAGCTCGGAACTGTGGAGAAGCAGAGAGAATTAACGGTTCATTTACATAAATCAGTAAAAGCTAACGGACGGGTCCAAAAATAATTTAAAAGGCTAACGGAATGTTAGCCTTTATCTCAGGGGGCTGGAATATAAAGAAGTGGAAGTTATGTTCCAGTTATATAAAGCTCTGGTTCGACTGTGTCTGGAGTAACTGCGTTCAGTTTTCGACACTGCACCGAAGGAAAGATAGATTGGCCTTGGAGGGGGTGCAGAGCAGATTCACCAGAATGTTACTGGGGCGAGAAAGGTTAAATTATGAGGACAGGCTGCAGAGATTGGGCTCATATTCCCTCGTGTATAGAAGATTGAGGGGCGGTCTGAGCGAGCTGTTTAACATGTTTAAATAATTCGATAGAATAGAGAGAGAGAATCAATTTCCTCTGGAGAATGAAGAACGAGGGGAACATAACCTTAAAATTAGAACCATGCCATTCAGGTTCGAAATCAGGAAGCACTTTTTTACACAAAGGGCAGTAGAAGTCTGGAACTCTGTCCCCCAAAAGGCTGTGGATGCTGGGGGTCAATTGAAGCTTTCAAGACTGAGATCGATAGATTTTTGTTGGGTGAGGGTATCGAGGGATAGGGAGCAAAGACGGGTAAATGGATTTGAGGTACAGATCATCGATGATCTCATTGAAGGGCGGAACAGGTTCAAGGTGCTGAATGGCCTCCTCCTGTTCCCAATGGAAATGTTGAAAATATGCTTTGTTGAGGCTGTGACGTCTGGGTCAACCCCTGTCCAAACAAGGCATGCCACATTTGGGAGTTTAATAACTTTGAAATGAACATTTTTCTTTTGTGACTTGTGCAACTTCGATCATTTGAATAGTTATGAAAGAGAATCAATGCAGTCATTCCAACTTCTGGCTGACAACCAAAGCAGAGGTTCCTGTAGTGTAGTGGTTATGACGTTTGTTTTACACGTGAAAGGTCCCTGGTTCAATTCCAAGCAAAAACATGATGTTGGGGCAAATTTATTTTTTCTCTGTGAAATAGCCGGTCCTGTTAAATTTAAGGAGCATTGAACATTTTAAACCGAGCCCTTCAGAATACAGTGTGCAAAATGAGAAGGGTTAAAAAGATCATCGCACAAAAGAAATTATTAAAGTTTTCCAACTTCCCTCAGTCGCCTTTCATTCTGCAACATAACGTTATCAGTTAATTAATGGTGATTAAAACAACCATTGTTTTTTTTTTCCCCACAGACTTTGAGTAACTTCATGCGACCAATACAACAAGTGATCAAAAGTTGCTTCCCTGACCGGGAATCGAACCCGGGCCGCGGCGGTGAGAGCGCTCTCACGGTCTGGTGGTTGGTTTATCAGAGATAATATGGATTTCCCTTTCTCTGTGATTCAACTTTTCATTATTTTTAGCTCATGATAGCGGATATTCCCGTCATTAAATAGGAATAAAGTACAATAGGCTCAGGAAAACCCGGGGAGGTGGCAACCCGCTCACCGAGCCTTTCCAGCAGCATTTATCTTACCAAGCACTGGAGTGAGTGAAACTTTCTCCGGTTTGGTTGGGGGGGGCGGTTCGCAATGTGGAAAAGGTGGCGAATGAGTGAGTCATTTATCAGTCAGGATGGCCGAGCGGTCTAAGGCGCTGCGTTTAGGTCGCAGTCTCCTTTGGAGGCGTGGGTTCGAATCCCACTTCTGACATCGTTTATTTTGACTCCGATTTTATTTGTTGCTTGAGCTGCAGTTGATTTTTCGGCCCAGTTGATTTGCTCTTCCCGCAACAACCAACCCGGTCTCCATCTACGGCACGTTTTGACGCACACCGGCTCATCCCGAAACCGAGCTTTAAACCAAAATATGCTGGAAAGACAAGGCGGTCATTCAACAAATATGGAGAGAATGGACACTTGGGGAAATGTGCCAAAGGAACAGGAGAAGGCCATTCAGCCCCTCGTGCCTGCTCCGCCATTTGATAAGATCATGGCTGATCTGTGACCCTTCCCCAGTGTCAGGGAGAGAAGGGTCTAATTCCCTCATTTATTTATTGGAGGAAACATACACATACACAGTTATTAATTCAAAATCAGCCTGCAGCTCCACACGCACAGAGATAAACAACGGGAAATAGGCAAACCGGTTTCTCAGAGAATTGCCTGTACCTCCACGGTCGAATGCAAGGGCTTTTGTTGTTCGCTTTCGTTCCACACCTTGGAATTCAGGAGAATCTGGTACATGATTTGTCGGACAAGGCACGGGCGCGATGGCCCGAATGGCCTGCTTCTGAACTGCATCCTTCTACGATTCTAAACTCAGCCCCTGGTGTGTTGGCCTTTTTGCAAGGAGGTTGGAATATAAGAATAAGGAAGTCTTGCTGCAATTAAATAGGGCCTTGGTGAGAACACACCTGGAGTACTTTGTTGTCGTCTACTTGGATTTTAGCAAGGCTTTTGACAAGGTCCCAATTGACAGACTGGTCAAAACAGATGTGATTGCACCAGAGAGGGTACAGAGGAGATTTACGAGGAGGTTGCCAGGGCTGGAGAATTTTGGCTGTGAGGAAAGATTGGATAGACTGGGGTTGTTTTCTTTGGAACAGAGGAGGCTGAGGGGTAATTTAATTGAGGAGTACAAAATTATGAAGGGCCGAGATAGAGTGGATGGGAAGGACCTATTTACCTTATCAGGGAGATCAATAACCAGGGGGCATAGATTTCAAGTGATTGATAGAAGGATTAGAGGGGAGCTGAGGAGAAGTCTTTTCACCCAGAGAGTGGTGGGGGTCTGGAACTCACTTCCTGAAAGGGTGGTAGATGCAGAATCCCTCGTTACATTTAAAAAATATTTAGCTAGACACCTGCAGTGGTGTAACCTCCAAAACCACGAACCGAG
The DNA here is from genome assembly GCF_035084215.1 of Heptranchias perlo. Lineage (NCBI taxonomy): Eukaryota > Metazoa > Chordata > Chondrichthyes > Hexanchiformes > Hexanchidae > Heptranchias > Heptranchias perlo. The sequence continues at coordinate 1,640,995 of NW_027139537.1, forward strand.
TGCTGGAAAATGGGATTGGACTCGATGGCTCATTTACGGCCGGCGCGAACGCGATGGTCCGAATGGCCTCCTTCTGTGCCGCAAATTTGCGATGATTCTACAAAATTGACAATGCTTTTTATGAGATTAAATTCCCTGACTGGGCATCGCATCGGGGCCACGGCGGTGAAAGCGCCAAATCTAAAGCACTGGACCACCAGGGAATGCATATAAGGTTTCTAAATATATCTGGGAGTTTGTATTTGGTCCAAATAATATTTCTGGTTTGGTGACTCTGTTCGTTGCAAATGTATTCCATGTATCTGTCGTATATATTTATTAATTTATTTATTTATTTATTTATTTTTTATTCGTTCACGGGATGTGGGCGTCGCTGGCAAGGCCGGCATTTATTGCCCATCCCTAATTGCCCTCGAGAAGGTGGTGGTGAGCCGCCTTCTTAAACCGCTGTAGTCCGTGTGGTGAAGGTTCTCCCACAGTGCTGTTAGGAAGGGAGTTCCAGGATTTTGACCCAGCGACAATGAAGGAACGGCGATATATTTCCAAGTCGGGATGGTGTGTGACTTGGAGGGGAACGTGCAGGTGGTGTTGTTCCCATGCGCCTGCTCCCCTTGTCCTTCTAGGTGGTAGAGGTCGCGGGTTTGGGAGGTGCTGTCGAAGAAGCCTTGGCGAGTTGCTGCAGTGCATCCTGTGGATGGTGCACACTGCAGCCACAGTGCGCCGGTAGTGAAGGGAGTGAATGTTTAGGGTGGTGGATGGGGTACCAATCAAGCGGGCTGCTTTATCTTGGATGGTGTCGAGCTTCTTGAGTGTTGTTGGAGCTGCACTCATCCAGGCAAGTGGAGAGTATTCCATCACACTCCTGACTTGTGCCTTGTAGATGGTGGAAAGGCTTTGGGGAGTCAGGAGGTGAGTCACTCGCCGCAGAATACCCAGCCTCTGACCTGCTCTCGTAGCCACAGTATTTATATGGCTGGTCCAGTTAAGTTTCTGGTCAATGGTGACCCCCAGGATGTTGATGGTGGGGGATTCGGCGATGGTAATGCCGTTGAATGTCAAGGGGAGGTGGTTGGACTCTCTCTTGTTGGAGATGGTCATTGCCTGGCACTTATCTGGCGCGAATGTTACTTGCCACTTAGCAGCCCAAGCCTGGATGTTGTCCAGATCTTGCTGCATGCAGGCTCGGATTGCTTCATTATCTGAGGGGTTGCGAATGGAACTGAACACTGTGCAGTCATCAGCGAACATCCCCATTTCTGACCTTATGATGGAGGGAAGGTCATTGATGAAGCAGCTGAAGATGGTTGGGCCTAGGACACTGCCCTGAGGAACTCCTGCAGCAATGCCTTGGGGCTTGGATGATTGGCCTCCAACAACCACTACCATCTTCCTTGGGTGTATATATTGTAAAGCTACTTTTGGCGCTGATAAGAGTCCATAAAATTCCGCAATTAATGTTTTATTTGCGTTTTCACAATAGCAAGTCTGTCTCACTGGTTCCCCAGTGTCAGGGAAGGAAGTGTCTAATGCCCTCTTTTATTTAATGTTACAAACAGAGGACAAACACTCGTATTCGTTCAAAATCAACCTGCAGGTGGACACACACACACAGATAAACACAGCTAATGATATGGATGTCATGTTGGGATTGCTGCACATGCAGGGGGAGAGGAGCGGGGGGGGAGGAGCTAAATACGATTAAAATCACTCAGGAGATGGTACTCAGTAAAATAATGGGACTCAAGGCGGATAAATCCCCTGGACCTGATGGCTTCCATCCTAGGGTCTTGAGGGAAGTGGCAGTAGGGATTGTGGATGCTTTGGTGATAGTTTTCCAAAATTCCCTGGACTCAGGAGAGGTCCCGGCAGATTGGAAAACTGCTAATGTAACACCGTTATTTAAAAAGGGTAGTAGGCAGAAGGCTGGAAATTATAGGCCAGTTAGCTTAACATCTGTGGTGGGTAAAATTTTGGAGTCTATTATTAAGGAGACAGTAACGGAACATTTAGATAAGCATAATTTAATAGGACAAAGCCAGCATGGCTTTATGAAGGGAAAGTCATGTCTGACAAATTTGCTTGAGTTCTTCGAGGATATAACGTATAGGGTGGATAAAGGGGAACCAGTGGACATAGTGTATTTAGACTTCCAGAAGGCATTCGACAAGGTGCCACATAAAAGATTATTACTTAAGATAAAAAATCACGGGATTGGGGGTAATATTCTGGCATGGGTGGAGGATTGGTTATCGAACAGGAAGCAGAGAGTTGGGATAAATGGTTCATTTTCGGACTGGCAACCAGTAACCAGTGGTGTTCCACAGGGGTCGGTGCAGGGTCCCCAACTCTTTACAATCTATATTAACGATTTGGAGGAGGGGACCGAGTGCAACATATCAAAATTTGCAGAGGATACAAAGATGGGAGGGAAAGTAGAGAGTGAGGAGGACATAAAAAACCTGCAAGGGGATATAGACAGGCTGGGTGAGTGGGCGGAGATTTGGCAGATGCAATATGATATTGGAAAATGTGAGGTTATGCACTTTGGCAGGAAAAATCAGAGAGCAAGTTATTTTCTTAATGGCGAGAGACTGGAAAGTACTGCAGTACAAAGGGATCTGGGGGTCCTAGTGCAAGAAAATCAAAAAGTTGGTATGCAGGTGCAGCAGGTGATCAAGAAAGCCAACGGAATGTTGGCTTTTATTGCTCGGGGGATAGAATATAAAAACAAGGAGGTATTGCTGCAGTTATATAAGGTATTGGTGAGACCGCACCTGGAATACTGCATACAGTTTTGGTCTCCATACTTAAGAAAAGACATACTTGCTCTCGAGGCAGTACAAAGAAGGTTCACTCGGTTAATCCCGGGGATGAGGGGGCGGACATATGAGGAGAGGTTGAGTAGATTGGGTCTCTACTCATTGGAGTTCAGAAGAATGAGAGGCGATCTTATTGAAACATATAAGATTGTGAAGGGTCTTGATCGGGTGGATGCGGTAAGGATGTTCCCGAGGATGGGTGAAACTAGAACTAGGGGGCAAAATCTTAGAATAAGGGGCTGCTCTTTCAAAACTGAGATGAGGAGAAACTTCTTCACTCAGAGGGTGGTAGGTCTGTGGAATTTGCTGCCCCAGGAAGCTGTGGAAGCTACATCATTAGATACATTTAAAACAGAAATAGACAGTTTCCTAGAAGTAAAGGGAATTAGGGGTTATGGGGAGCGGGCAGGAAATTGGACATGAAGCTGAGTTCGGATCGGTCAATGCCCTGTGGGTGGCGGAGAGGGCCCAGGGGCTATGTGGCCGGGTCCTGCTCCGACTTCTTGTGTTCTTTAGATTTGTGGTTGGGATCAGATCAGCCATGATCTTATTGAATGGCGGAGCAGGCTCGAAGGGCCGATTGGCCTACTCCTGCTCCAATTTCTTATGTTCTTATGTTCTTATACCCAGGGGCGAGTTTACTGCAATGACAGACAAGAGTGCTACGTTCGTTCACGCCCGGCTAGCTCAGTCGGTAGAGCATGAGCCTCTTACTCTCATGGTCGTGGGTTCTCTTTTAAACTTTTTATGTTGCTTTTAGGAGCGAACCCCAGCTCTGACGCACCCCGACCTCCCGTGCAGTGTCACCGCGCACATTGTGGCCGCGCCCGGGCTGATTTCTCTCTCTCACACCCGGGACCGCTGAGTCTGCTGTACCGTGATCACCAACTCATCCAGTTTGTGAATTTAAACCGGAACAGGTGCCTCGCAAAGGGCAAGAGAAGTCGGGAAGGCTGCAACCTCTGATAAAATTTCATTCCCATTAGAGGTTTGTGCATCTGAATCCCTGACACTTTCTGCATCTTTTAAAAGTTTTGACATTCACTGTACAGGACGCGGCACCAAGAGACTCGTCTCTTACACTCACAGTGATGCGAAGGGCCGTTTTCACTCGTAAAACAGCTATTGTGATATTGTGATATTGGCTTCGGCTCCCTTAACAGTGGAAAGAGTTTGTCTAACTACCTTTCAAAATCCACAAAAATCTTCCCTATCCCAAGGAATACAAGTATGTAACCGCTCCTCATAATTTAACGCTTCGAGCCCTGCTGACATTCTGGTAAATCTGGGCTGCGCTCCTTCCAAGGCCAATATGCCCTTTTAGAGTAAAAGGGAATAAAACTTGAAATGAGCGTCACTGAGGATCAGTTTTCTCTCACTCAAAGTTATCTGTTTAGTGAAGTAAAAGATGCCGCTTTTCAATAATAAGGAAGCAGCCACTGTCGCCCTTTTTGGCAGGGGAAACAAACTCCTCCATGGAGGTTAATGGAGAGCAAGTTTCAATATAATATTTCCACTCGGGAACCTTTCACGTGTAAAGCAAACGCGATAACCGCTATACTAAGGAAACCGCTACTATCTCATTAAAAACAATGGGGAACTGACTTAGTCTCCTGTCTCTGTTCTGATTTGGAATGCGTTGCTTCTCCGTCCAGCAACACTTAATATGTTACAACACAGAAGGAGTTCATTCGGCCCATCGTACCTGTGCTAGCTCTTTGAAAGAGCTATCCAAGTAGTCCCACTACCCACAAGCTCTCTTTCCTCATAAGCCCTGCAATTTTTTTTCCTTTTCAAGTATTTATCCAATCCCCTTTTGAAAGTTACTATTGAATCTGCTTCCACCGGCCTTTCAGGCAGCGCATTCCAGATCATAACAACTCGCTGTGTAAATTATGTTCCCTCATGTCGCCTCTGGCGCTTTTGCCAATTACCTGAAATCTGTGTCCTCTGGTTACCGACCCTTCTGCCACTGAAAACAGTTTCTCCTTATTTGCTCTATCAAAACCTTTCATGATTTTGAACACTTCTATCAAATCTCCCCTTAACCTTCTCTGCTCTAAGGGGATAATTCCAGCTTCTCCATTATCACCACGTAAATGAAGTCCCTCATCCCTGTTATCATTCTAGTAAATCTCCTTTGCACCCCCTCCAAGGCCTTGACATCTTTCCTAAAGTGCGTTGCCCAGAATTGAACACAATACTCCAGCTGCAGACTAACCAGTGTTTTATAAACGTTAAGCATAACTTTGTTAAATAAGAACATTAGAAATAGGAGCAAGAGTAGGCCAATCGGCCCCTCGAGCCTGCTCCGCCATTCAATAATATCATGGCTGATCTGATCCTAATCTCAAATTTAAATTCATGTCCAATTTCCTGCCCGCTCCCCGTAACCCCTAATTCCCTTTACTTCAAGGAAACTGTCTATTTCTGTTTTAAATTTATTTAATGATATAGCTTCCACAGCTTCCTGGGGCAGCAAATTCAACAGACCTACTACCCTCTGAGTGAAGAAGTTTCTCCTCATCTCAGTTTTGAAAAAGCAGACACTTATTCTAAGATTATGACCCTAGTTCTAGTTTCCCCCATCCTTGTGAACATCCTTACCGCATCCACCCGATCAAGCCCCTTCACAATCTTATATGTTTCAATAAGATCACCTCTCATTCTTCTGAACTCCAATGCTTTTGTACTCTGTGCCTCTATTAATAAAGTCAATTTCACCAGGCTGACTATGTCCTCCTGAAGTCTGATACTATACACCATATTGTTTACTATATTCCCGAGTTTCGTGTCATCTGCAAACTTTGAAATTATACCCTGTATACCCAAGTCCAGGATATTAATGTATGTATCAAAAATGAAAACATTTTGCAGTGCGACTTGTGTGATTTTAAGCCGTGTTTACAAAACATCTTCTCATAATTTAACGCATTGCACCCTGGTAACAATCTGGTGAATCTGTGCTGCACTCCTTCCAAGGCCAATATATCCTTTCAGATTAAACGGGTATAAACTTGAAATAAGCGTCACTGTGGATCAGTTTTCGCTCACTCAAAGTTATCTGTTGAGTGAAATAAAAGAAAGCGCTTTTAAAGAATAAGGAAGCAGCCACTATCGCCCCTTTTGACAGGCCGAATTTGTGGGCACTTTATCAAACGCATTTTGAAAGGCCATATACACAACATCAACCACATTGCCCTCACCAGCCCTCTCTGTTAACTCAGCACAAAACTCAATCACGATTTGCCTTTAACAAATCCACAGTGGCTTTCTATTATCAATCCACACTTGTCCAAATGGCTATTAATTTTGTCCCAGATTATCATTTCTAAATGCTTCCCACCTCCATGGTTAAACTGACTGGCCTGTAGTTGCTGGGTTTATCCTTACACCCTTTTTTGAACAAGGGTGGAACATCTGCAATTCTCCAGTTCTCTGGCACCAAACCCTGTATCTAAGGAGGATTGAAAGATTATGGCCAGCACCTCTGCAATTTACACCCTTACTTCCCTCAGCAACCTCGGATGCATCCCATTCGGACCGGGTAACTTCTCTACTTTAAGTACAGCCAGCCTTTCTAGTATCTCCTCTTTATCAATTTTCACCCCATCCAGTATCTCAACTACTTCCCCTTTTACTGTGATTTAAGTAGCATTTCCTTCCCCAGTAAAGATACATGCAAAATACTCATTTAGTACCTCAGCCATGCCCTATGCCTTCATGCGCAGATCTCCTTTTTGGTCCCGAATCGGTCTTACCCCTCCTCTTACTACCCGTTTACTATTTATATGCCTATAGAAGACTTTTAATGACTTGATGAGGGGATCGAGTGTAATGTATCCAAGTTTGCTGATGATACAAAGGTGGATGGAGAACTAAGATGTGAGGACACAAAGATTCTGCAAAGGGATATGGACAGTTTAAATGAGTGGGCAAGAAGGTGGCAGATGCAGTATAATGTGGGAAAATGTGAGGTTATTCACGTTGGTAGGAAGAACAGAAAAACAGATTATTTTTGAAATGGTGAGAAACTATTAAATGTTGATGTCCAGAGAAACTTGGGTGTCCTGGACACCTGAACTCCAGGTTGTGCTAACCTAGTATCAGCATCCAAAACCTGATGACAGAGAAAGGCTAAATAAGCACTAAGACATGAAACAATCCTTGGTGGTTTCTGAGAGTCAGCAAAGTGGGATGGTTTACGACCATGAGTTAAGATCAGTGGTGCTTACGTACAGAACAATGCAGCCGAATCGTATAAAGATAGGGCATGCTCCCTTCTCAAATGTTAGAGCTCTCAATAGGGGACAGTCAGAAGCCCATTGCCACAGGCAGTCCGCAAAGGTCAGGTCTGATATACCTGGATTCGCAGATAGGTCAGGTTGTGTTGATTGCTTGTCATTAATGTAATCTGTCGACTGTTGTATTATAAAAATAATACTGTTGAATGTAATGTTGAAGACAGCTGTAGTGAAACTCTGTTGTAAGTCAATCTATTAAACTTGATATTTTGTAACACTCTGGCTAAAATCAAGTGGAAGTTATTGTTGATGGATTAACAACCCATAGTTGCCACAGTAACGGGAGAAATCCGCGAACAAACATTCACTTCATATATAAACATCACACCCATAGTTTATATTTTCACACGTTCTTTTTTGCAGTTCTAACCAAAGTCCAAACATCGAAAGTCCACGTGTTTTTCAGAAGTTTCCCGTCCTGTTATGTATCTTGAGCAGTTTCCCACATCCTTTTCCTGTGATGTGATAATTCTGGGTGCAGGATGAATGTAATTGGATTTGCTGCAGTCCGCTGACAGCAGGCGATGGAAGCGAGCGCCATGCTGCCGCTGACAGGTGAAGGCGACATCTGATGCTGCCTGACATCCGGTGGGAGTGGGCGGGGATTTGAAAGCCAACACATTCCACCAATCTCAGAGCTATAAAGCGGTGCTTGACAAACATTGATTGAAACAAACACCCATTGCAGCACCTCGGCCTCGTGGCGCAACGGTAGCGCGTCTGACTCCAGATCAGAAGGTTGCGTGTTCAAATCACGTCGGGATCACAGTTTTTTCCCTTAGAGCTTGTTTGGATAATTCCGCAATTAATGTTTTCTTTGTGTCTTCACAATTCACAGAACCCTGCTCTAAAATCTGCCTCTGGTTCCCCAGTGTCAGGGAGGGAAGCACCTGTTGCCCTCATTTATTTAATGTAACAAACAGAAGACAAACACACGTCTTCGTTCAAAAACCACCCTGCAGGTGGACACATAGTGAGATAAACACAGGGCAGAGATGCAGACAGCATCCGGAAACATCTGGAAATAGACAAAAGAAATAGATTGAGCGCTTTGTTAACAGAAAATTGTCTGAACCTCCACGGTCAATGAAAGGGCTTTTGTTGGTCGATTTCCCATTGCACCTTATAATTCAGGAGAACTTGGTAGATGATTGGTTGGGTTCCCTTGTCCCCCACCAGCGGAAATGGTTTGTCGTTCCCACTCTCCGAACTCCTTTCAAAAGCCACTCTGTCCAAAGCCCACACATCCTTCCAGATTAAAAGGGAATAAAGTCGAAGTGAGCGTCACTGTGGATCAGTTTTCTCTCACTCAACGTTATCTGTTCAATGAAGTAAAAGATGCTGCTGACAAAGAAAAAGGGAACAGCCACTATCTCCCCTTTTGGCAGGATCAAAAAATCAAACCGGATGTTGATGGAAACCAAGTTCCAACATAATGTTTCTGCTTAGGATTGAACTAGGGACTTTTCGCGTGTCAAGTAAACGTGATAATCGCTATAATAAAGAAACTATTCGAATGACAATCAACACAATCGGCAAATGAATGGTGTCCTCTCTCTGCTCGTACTTGGACCGTGTTGTTTCAAGGACAGCAAGAGACACAGACAGTGGCTGCCCCCCCCCCACCTTTTCTTTAAAAACTCTTCATTTTACATCAATAAACAGATACGTTTGAGCAAGAAAATGTGGAAAACTATAAAGACCACATTACTGTAGAAATACGTGAATAGTTACTTGACCATAAAAGAGAAAAGCATGATGGGTATTTGACCAATGTTAACTCCTTGACTCCCATACATAGGGTAGTTACAATTTCACACACACACACATTAATGTGGTCTTTATAGTTTTCCACAAGAGAACTGATCCACAGTGACTCTCATTGCAAGAGCATCAGATCTCAGGGTAGTGGGTTTGAGCCCCACGTTGGGCGAGTACCGTTTTAAACTTTTATGCTGCTTCCACCGGTGAGCCCCAGCTCTGACACTTCCCCCCGCCCCCCACTACTCCGTATCACCCCGCACCATGGGGCCGCGCCCGGGCTGAATTTCTCCATTTAGCTTTCCGCCCCTGTCGCAGCATGAAATGGTCCTTACCAAAGTCACAAATGATACCCTATGTGACTACCACCATGATAAACTATCCCTCCTCATCCTTCTCAAATACAATATCTCACCGTGCTGTTATGCTGTTAGACTAGTTTCCTCTCTCTGCTCTGATTTGGAATGTGTTGCTTTTCCGTCTGACAACACTTAGTATCGCATTATGTTAGTCCACAAGTCGAGACCATTTGGCCCATCGTGCCTGTGCCGGGTCAAGCACACGTATTCGTTCAAAATTCGTTCAGAGACAGATTGAGTGCTTTTTTATCAGAAAATTGCCTGAACCCCCACAGTCTACAGCTTTCCTCCTCGCTATCAACCACACGGCCGATTTTTGTGTCACCCGCAAATTTCTTAATCTTTGCCCCTACGTTAAAGTTCAAATCGTTAATGTATACCACAAAAAGCAAAGGACGAAGTACCGAGCCCTGCGGCACCCCACTGGAAACAGCCTCCAGCCGCAAAAACACCGGTCAACCATTACCCTTTGCTTCCTGCCACTGAGCCAATTTTGGATCCACCAAGACACATTCCATTGGATCACATGGGCCTTTACTTTTTTGACCAATTTGCCATGTGGGAACTTTTCAAAAGCCTTGCTAAAATCCAAGTAGACTACATCAATTACGCTACCCTTATCGATCATCCTTGTCACCTCCTCGAAAAATTCAATCAGGTCAGTGAGACACGACCTCCCCTGAACGCTCAGAATACATTTTTTTTATTCGTTCATGGGATATGGGCGTCGCTGGCGAGGCCAGCATTTATTGCCCATCCATCATTGCCCTTGAGAAGGTGGTGGTGAGCCGCCTTCTTGAACCGCTGCAGTCAGTGTGGCGAAGGTTCTCCCACAGTGCGACTCAATAACAGACAAAGCACCGGTGGGCGCGCCGGTTGCAGGAGAGCTGGTTGGCGGTGATATCGATGCTGTGAGCGAGACCAGACCGTTTCCATGTTTCCACAAACAATGTCCCATCCTTTATTTCTGAAAAAGTAACACTGATAGTTGTCAATTGCATTTCTGTTGCTGCAACATGTAACTTTGGCTAGGTGACACGCTGCTTTAGTGTATCTTGCAAGAACAAAACCAGCGGGCGGTCTCTGTGGCGCAATCGGTTAGCGCATTCGGCTATTAACCAAAAAGTTGATGATTTGAGCCCACCCAGGAACGGAAATTGCACCTTTTTCTTCCCACTTTCCGATACATTGCTTCATTCTGATAGCCCTGAAGCCGGTACCAGGTTTTAATTCCTGATCAGCAGTAACTGGGAACACTTTAAATGGCTCCGATCTCCTAATCTCATTTCAATTTTTCTAATGTGTGATTTGGCTGCAAGAAAACACTCTGTGAACAATGTCATCTGAGCATGCCTGATTCGCCATAATTTACACTGCGGTCGGATATCAGGCACATGAAAAAAAAACAGTGAAATGTTTGTGTCGGCGCGATGCTCTGGGATTCCCTGCCTGACCATCACCACCGATCCTTCTCTGCAGCCTTCCGAAATACAGCGCAGTAAATGTATCCCTGTGAAATGAGCTCCTGGACAGTAATACGGAAATTAGTTTGGCTGAGGGGTTATATCCCTATCACGAGGTTGGAGGTGTCAGGTTTCCGTAGTGTAGTGGTTATCACGTTCGCCTAACACGCGAAAAATCCCCGGTTCGAAACCGGGCGGAAACATTTTGAAACCTTGTCCCCATTAAAAATGATTAAATATTAAACGATTCACATTGCTGAATAATGTGAACAAAGTCCATTTCTGCCAGCCCTGTTGTTACAGTCCGCTGAGAGCAGGCGATTGGGGGTGAAGGCTGCTTCCAATCCTGTCTCATTCCCGGTGGGATCTGGCGGAGATTTGACAAGCCCAATCCATTCAACCAATACATGAAACGGTGTTTGAGAAACATTTATACATATAATAACATCCAGGATCCTGTCTTCACAGTACGTGGCGCAAAGGTCTGACTCCAGATCAAAAGGCTGCGTGTTCACATCACATCGGGGTCACTGTTTCTTTCACCACTCACATGAGACTGGATAATTCCAGAATGAAGGTTTTAATTGCTTTTTCACAAAAAAAACAGAAGTTCGGTCTAAACCCTGACTCAGTATCGACCCAGTGGCAGGGGGGGGGGGGAGCGCCTGATACCCTCATTTGTTTCATGCAACAAACTGACATGATTCAAAATCGACCTGCAGATGGACACACACAGAAAAAAGTCAACCACAGAAACAGACAGCAAGTACTTGCATATATATATATATATATATATAAATATATAGTGCAGTTAACGTGGTCAGACGATTTTAGCTCGGTGAACTTTCTTCAGCTTTCTGAAATGTACTTGTCCATCCTTCATAGGTCACGGGAAATATATTTTTTGCCTTTCGAAAAAAGACGCGAAAAGCAGAGACATGTTTTGTTTTCAACACGGCTGGTGAAATGGCCGGACTATCATAAATTAGGAGTCGCCTGTGAAACATTTGAAGGCGACTATCTAAAAATCACTTCGTGCAAATTTAAAATCACGGTTACTATTTATTTAGGTCTGAAAGAAATAACAATAAACATGTCAGTCAGCGCCCGCGGTGAGACGGTGATGAACTTGTTTGCTGCGAAGTTCACCGCTGTACTAAAGTTGACGCCGTTTAAAAGATGCGAACCCACTCAATGTAAAGGATGAGCTCATAACCAACAGGTCCCGTCATCGTCAAACACCTCCTTTCTTGTTCAATAGAGGGAGCAGAGGCGTGTACATCATCAGACGCCAGCAACTTTAAGAAATGGAACAGATAAAGGGACAGATGCAAGTTCCAAATCTTTTCAATGCAAAGTTATTTCACTTTACTTAAAGTGCCGTGAGGCTGAAAACGGGTCCCAGATGATTTGCGTTCACTCGTGACTTGTTTTCCAGTGTTTGTCCGTCAGGATTGCAATTCAATTTGTATTGGATATTGAAGATATTTCAGGATGATTGCACAACATACCACGTGTAAAGCAACCATCTTGATAACTTCAATCATCACACACTCCACATCGACGTTGCAGAGGCCCCAGCACCCCTTTCAATATTGTATTTCTTAACTCACAGTTTTCAAAAGGGAATTGGATAAACGCTTGGATGGAAACATTTTCAGGGCGAAATGGGAAACAGCAGGCGAATGGAACGAACTGGACAGCTCTTTCAGAGAGCTGGCACAGGCACGATGGGCCGAATGGCATCTGAATAGCGCTGTCTTATTCTATGATTCTAATAATAGATCATTTTCCGCCTTTCACTGAGCCTCCCGAAATGGAGCGCAGTAATCGTGTCCCTGTGAAATGAGCTCCTGAACAGTAATACGGAAATTAGCGTGACTGAGCGGTTTAAAACTCTGGTCAGGCTCCGAACAGGAAATTTCCTCTCTAGGTTTGATTAGTTTATCAATTATCTCCCCCCCTTTCGATCTTAAATGTATTTTCATATTTTGTTGATCTCTTCTTCTCCTGTCATGCCCACAATACTAGTCTCCCTGGTAAATACAATTCTGGTCACCCTATTATAGAAAGGATATTATTAAACTAGAAAGAGTGCAGAAAAGATTTACTAGGATGCTACCGGGACTTGATGGTTTGACTTATAGGGAAAGGTTAGACAGACTGGGACTTTTTTCCCTGGAGAGTAGGAGGTTAAGGGGTGATCTTATAGAAGTCTATAAAATAAAGAGGGGCAGAGATAAGGTAGATCGTCGAAATCTTTTCCCAAAGGTAGGGGAGTCTATAACGAGGGGGCATAGATTTAAGGTGAGAGGGGAGAGATACAAAAGGGTCCAGAGGGCAGTTTTTTCACTCAAAGGGTGGTGAGTGTCTGGAACGAGCTGCCAGAGTCAGTCGTAGAGGCGGGTACAATTTTGTCTTTTAAAAAGCAGTTGGACAGTTACATGGGTAAGATGGGTATAGAGGGATATGGGCCAAGTGCAGGCAATTGGGACTAGCTTAGTGGTATTAACTGGGCGACATGGACATGTTGGGCCGAAGGGCCTGTTTTCATGTTGTAACTTCTATGATTCTATGATTCTATCAAATACCGAAGCAAAGTGATTATTTAATATTTCTGCCATTTCGCTGTCATTGCCTGTGAGTTTGTCGTGTGTATCCCTTCGTGGCCCGATTCCTATCCTTGGCTGTTGATGTGTCTGGAATACTTAGCTTTTTTTGATATTCCTTTTTGCCTTTCTCATAGTTCTTTAGACTTCCCCTCTCTCCTTTATTGTCCAGTGTGGGCCTTTTTATTTAGTTTCAAATTTGCACTTATTTCTTTATTCATCCCTGGTGTGTCATTTCTGGATAGTTTGTTTTTAGTGGGATATATTTCTCCTGGACTCCATTGATCACCGTTTTAAATGTTTCCCACTGCTGTTCTATTTCTTTGTCCAGGTCATTAATATGTCAACCATTTCATCGTTCGAATCTTCTCAAGTCACATTTCCATGACAAAGCCAATTGCTTTTGTGGGAGGAGCAAATCAACTTGGTAGAAAAATCAGCTGCTGCCCAATCCACAAAAAAAATATTTCCACGGAGAAGTAAAAAATGTCAGAAGTGGGATTCGAACCCACGCCTCCAGAAAAAACTGCAACCTGAACGCAGCGCCTTAGACCGCTCGGCCATCCTGACTACCGGGCTGTGATTTCATTCTGCATAATTTCTGCACTTTAAAGAAAAGGGGGAGCAGCCACTGTCGGTATCTCGTGTTGCACTTGAAACAACACATTCCAAGTCCGAGCAGAGAGAGGACACCATTCATTAGCTCAATTTGTTGAGTGCAACGCTATCGTTTTCCGTGGTGTAGCGGTTATCACGTTTGCTTTATACGCAAAAAGTCCCCGGTTTGATCCCGGGCGGAATCATTATGTTGGAACTTGGTCTCCATAAACATCCAGATCGATTTTCTTCTCCTGCCATGAAGGGAGACAGTGGCTGCTCCCTTATTCTTTGTCAGCTGCATCTTTGACTTCATTAAACAGATAATTTTGAGTGAGAGAAAGCTGATCCACAGTGACGCTCTTTTCAAGTTTTATTCCCTTTTAATCTGGAAGGATATATTTTCTTTGGACAGAGTGGCTTTTGAAAGGAGTTAGTGGGGTGGGAACGACAACCCTTTTCCGCTGGTGGGGGACAGGGGAATACGAACCAACCATCCACCAAGTTCTCCCGAATTCTCCGGTTCAATGGGAAACCGACCAACAAAAGCCCTTTCATTGACCGTGGAGGTTCAGACAATTTTCTGAGAACAAAGCGCTCAATCAATTTCTTTTGTCTATTTCCCGATGTTTCCGGATACTGTCTGCATCTCTGCCCTGTTTTTATCTCACTATGTGTCCACCTGCAGGGTGGTTTTTGAACGAAGACGTGTGTTTGTCATCTGTTTGTTACATTAATTAAATGAGGACATCAGGTGCTTCCCTCCCTGACACTGGGGAACCAGAGGCAGACTTTAGCGCAGGGTCCTGTTAATTGTGAAGACGCAAACAAAACATTAATTGCGGGATTATACAAACCAGCTCTGAGGGAAAAACACTATGCCTCCAACGTGATTTAAACAGGCAACCTTCTGACCTGTAGTCAGACGCGCTACCGTTGCGCAAAGAGGCCAGACTGATACAATGGTTGTTTGTTTATATCAATGTTTATCAAGCACCGCTTTATTCATCCGATATTGGTGGAATGGGTTGGCTTTCAAATCCCCGCCCACTCCCACCGGATGTCAGGCGGCATCAGAAGTCGCCTTCACCTGTCAGGGGCATCATGGCGCTCGCTTCCATCGCCTGCTGTCAGCGGACTGCAGCAAATCCAATTACATTCATCCTGCACCCAGAATTATCACATCACAGGAAAAAGATGTGGGAAACTGCTCAAGCTGCATAACATGAGGGGAAACTTCTGTGAAACACTTAGACTTTTGGAGTTTCGACTTCGATTAGAACTGCAAAAAAGAACGTGAGAAAATATAAACTATGGGTGTGATGTTTATATATAAAGTGAATGTTTGTTCGCGGATTTCTCCCGTTACTGTGGCAACTATGGGTTGTTAATCCATCAACAATAACTTCCGCTTGATTTTAGCCCGAGTGGTTACAAAATAGCAAGTTTAATAGATTGACTTACAACAGAGTTGCACTACAGCTGTCTTCAACATTACATTCAACAGTATTATTATTATAATACAACTGTTTACAGATTACATTAATGGCAAGCAATCAACACAACCTGACCTGTCTGCGAATCCTGGAATATCGGACCTGACCTTTGCGGACTGCCTGTGGCAATGGACTTCTGACTGTCCCCTATTGAGAGCTCTAACATTTGAGAAGGGAGCATGTCCTATCTTTATACGATTCGGCTGCATTGTTCTGTACGTAAGCACCACTGATCTTAACTCATGGTCGTAAACCATCCCACTTTGCTCACTCTCAGAAACCACCAAGGATTGTTTCTTGTCTCCGTGTTTATTTAGCCTTTCTCCGTCATCTGGTTTTGGATGCTTATACTAGGTTAGCACAACCTGGAGTTCAGGTGTCCAGGACACCCAAGTTTCTCTGGACATTAACATTTAATATTTTCTCACCATTTGAAAAATATTCTGTTTTTCTGTTCTTCCAAACAAAGTGAATAACCTCACATTATACTCCATCTGCCACCTTCTTGCCCACACACTTAACCTGTCTATATCCCTTTACAGACTCTTTGTGTCCTCTTCACAGCTTACTTTCCCACCTAGTTTTTATTCATCAGCAAACTTGGATACATTACACTCGATCCCTTCAACAAGTCATTAAAAGTCTTCTATAGGCATATAAATAGTAAACGGGTAGTAAGAGGAGTGGTAAGAACGATTTGGGACCAAGGAGGAGGTCTACGCATGAAGGCAGAGGGCATGGCTGAGGTAGTAAATGAGTATTTTGCACCTGTCTTTACCAAGGAAGAAAATGCTGCCGAAATCACAGTAAAAGGAGAGGTAGTTGAGATACTGGATGGGGTGAAAATTGATAAAGAGTAGATACTAGAAAGGCTGGCTGTACTTAAAGTAGAGAAGTCACCTGGACGGAATGGGATGCATCTTAGGTTGCTGAGGGAAGTAAGGGTGTGAATTGCAAGGTGCTGGCCATAATCTTTCAATCCTCCTTCGATACAGGGTTTGGTGTCAGAGAACTGGAGAATTGCAGATGTTACACCCTTGTTCAAAAAGGGTGTAAGGATAAACCCAGCAACTACAGGCCAGTCAGTTTAACCTCAGTGGTGGGAAGCTTTTAGAAATGATAATCTGGGACAAAATTAATGGTCATTTGGACAAGTGTGGATTGATAATAGAAAGCCACTGTGGATTTGTTAAAGGCAAATCATGATTGAGTTTTGTGATGAGTTAACAGAGAGGGCTGATGAGGGCAATGTGGTTGATGTTGTGTATATGGCCATTCAAAAGGCGTTTGATAAAGTGCCACAAAGTAGGCTTGTCAAAAGGGGCGATAGTGGCTGCTTCCTTATTCTTTAAAAGCGCTTTCTGTTATTTCACTCAACAGATAACTTTGCGTGAGCGAAAAGTGATCCACAGTGACGCTTATTTCAAGTTTATACCTTTTTAATCTGAAAGGATATATTGTCCTTGGAAGGAGTGCAGCTCAGATTCACCAGATTGTTACCAGGGTGCAATGCGTTAATTTATGAGAAGATGTTAGAAAAACTGGGCTTAAAATCACACAAGTCACACTGCAAAAAGTTTTCATTTTTGCTTCATACATTAATGACCTGGACTTGGGTATACAGGGTATAATTTCAAAGTTTGCAGATGACATGAAACTCGGGCATGTAGTAAACAATGTGGTGGATAGTATCAGACTTCAGGAGGACATAGACTGCCTGGTGAAATGGACTTTATTAACAGAGGCATCGATAAAAAAGCAACAAAGTTATGCTAAACGTTTATAAAACACTGGTTAGGCTGCAGCTGGAGTATTGTGTTCAATTCTGGCAACACAATTTAGGAAAGATGTCAAGGCCTTGGAGAGGGTGCAGAGGACATTTACTAGAATGGTAACAGAGATGAGGGACTTCAGTTATGTGGCGAGAATGGAGAAGCTGGGATTATCCCCTGACAGCAGAGAAGGTTAAGGGGAGATTATTTGATAGAGGTGTTCAAAATTATGAAAGGTTTTGATAGAGCAAATAAGGGGAAACTGTTTTCAGTGGCAGAAGGGTCGGTAACAAGAGGACACAGATTTAAGGTATTTGGCAAAAGAGCCAGAGGCGACATGAGGGAACATAATTTACGCAGCGAGTTGTTATGCTCTGGAATGCGCTGCCTGAACGGCCGGTGGATGCAGATTCAATAGTAACTTTCAAAAGGGGATTGGATAAATACTTGAAAAGGAAGAAAATTGCAGGGCTTATGAGGAAAGAGCTTATGGGTGGTGAGACATCTTGGATAGCACTTTCAAAGAGCAAGCACAGGCACAATGGGCCGAATGATCTCCTTCTGTGTTGTAACATATCAAGTGTTGCTGGAAGGAGAAGCAACGCATTCCAAGTCAGAACAGAGACAGGAGACTAAGTCAGTTCCCCATTGTTTTTAACGAGCTAGTAACGGTTTTCGTAGCGTAGCGGTTATCACGTTTGCTTTATACGCGAAAGGTTCCCGAGTGTAAACATTATGTTGAACCTTGCTCATGATAAACATCCAGGGAGGAGTTTTTTCTCCTGCCAAAAAGGGCGACAGTATCTGCTCCCTTATTCTTGAAAAGCTGCATCTTTTACTTCACTAAATAGTTAACTTTGAGTGAGAGAAAACTGATCCTCAGTGATGCTCATTTCAAGTTTTATTCCCTTTTACTCTAAAAGGGTATATTGGCCTTGGAAGGAGCGCAGCCCAGATTTACCAGAATGCCAGCAGGGCTCGAAGGGTTAAATTATGAGGAGCGGTTACATACTTGTATTCCCTGGAATATAGAAGGCTTTTTAGGATTTTGAAAGATAGATAGACAAACCCTTTCCGCTGGTGAGGGAGTCTAAGACAATATCACAATATCACAATAGCTGTTTTTACGAGTGAAAACGGCCGGACGCATCACTGTGAGTGCAAGAGACGAGACTCTGGGTGCCGCGTCCTGGACAGTGAATGTCAAAACTTTTAAAAGATGCAGAAAGCGTTAGGGGTTCAGATACACAAACCTCGAATGGGAATGAGATTTTGTCAGAGGTTGCAGCCTTCCATACTTCTATTGCCCTTTGCGAGACACCTCAGCCGAATCCTACTTCCCAGCACTCGGTCAGTAGCCTTGTATGTTACGCCACTTTAGGTGCATCTCGAAGTATTATTTAAATGTAACGAGGGATTCTGCCTCTACCACCCTTTCAGGCAGTGCGTTTCAGACCCCCACCACCCTCTGGATGAAAAAAATTCTCCTCAGCTCCCCTCTCATCCTTCCACCAATCACTTTAAATCTATGCCCCCCTGGTTATTGACCTCCCTGCTAAGGTAAATAGGTCCTTCCCATTCACTCTACCTCGGCCCTTCATAATTTTGTACACCTCAATTAAATTACCCCTCAGCCTCCACTGTTCCAATGAAAACAACCCAAGCCTATGCAATCTTTCCTCACAGCCAAAATTTTCCAGCCCTGGCAACCTCCTCGTAAATCTCCTCTGTACCCTCTCCATTGCAAGCACGTCTTTTTTGACCAGTCTGCCAATTGGGACCTGGTCAAAAGCCTTGCTAAAATCTATGCAGACTACATCAAAGTACTCCAGGTGTGTTCTCACCAAAGCCCTATTTAATTGCAGCAAGACTTCCTTACTCTTATACTCCAACCTCCTTGCAAAAAGGCCAACAGAACATTGTTCTTCCTAATTTCTTGCTGTATCTGAATGTTAACTTTCTGTGATTTGTTTACAAGTACACCGAACTCCCTCTGAATACCAACATTTATTGGACTCTCACCTTTTAAATATACTCTGCTTTTCTATTCTTCCAACCAAAGTGGACAATTTCACATTTTCCCACCTTATAATCCAACTGCCACCTTCTTACCCAATCACTTAACCTGTCCACCTCCCTTTGCGTCCTCCTCACGGCTTACATTCCCACCTACCTTTGTATCAGCAGCAAACTTGGATACATTACACTCGGTCCCCTCATCTAAGTCATTAATATGGAATGTAAACAGCAATTGCAACATAAATTGTCTGCCCAGGATCGAAAGCAAGGCCGTTCATGTGTAAAGCGAACTGGTAACCACTTCACCACAAAAAACCGCTGGAGACTTATACTGGACAGAGTGGAACTGACCAGTCACCTCTCTTTGCTCTGATTGGGACAGTTTTACTTCTCTTCAAACAACATCTCTCCTATCCCACACTAAAATCATGGAATAGAATCATAGAGTATTACAGCACAGAAGGAGGCCATTCAGCAGTGTTGCCCTGCCTACTCTTTGAAAGAGCTGTCCAATTTAGTCCAAAAAACCCTGCCTTTCCCCCCTAAATTTGCAAATCAGTCCTCTTCAAGTACCTGTCCAATTGCCTTTTGAAAGTTCCTATGAAAGCTGCTTCCACCACTCTTTCAGGGAGTGGCTACCAGATCGGAACAACCCTCTGTGTGAAAAAAAATCTCCTCATTTCCCCTCTCGTCCTAAAAGTTCTCAATCCTTCTCCACGGATGCCTTTTTACAAACATTTCATTCATCAAAAGCACACAAGTTACGCAGGAAAAAGACTTCATTTTCAAGTTATTAACGTTCCGAAGGAGCTCCCTAATTTCCCTCCCCTAACCTTATGAATCAGATCATTCTCGTCCGGATCCTTTTCCACATGAACCGGCCTCCCCCACTCAGGAAGTAGCCATTCTGATTCTGTGACTGTGGCCAGCTTTGTTCGGGCAGTTGGTTTGACAGGGACCTCACACCGCACCCTCCTCCCGTGTTTTCTTCCACATCCGCAGATTGGGGCCGGGCCTGGACTGATTTTTTTTCTCTGCCTCACCCGGGGCCACTGAGTCTCCAACTCAGATCACAAACCAGCTCTCCTACACCCGATCACCAACTCACCCAGTTTGTAAATTGAAACCGGAGCAAGTGCCTCGTAAGAGGGCAATAGATGTAGGGGAGGCAGCAACCTCTGACAAAATCTCAGGCTCATCAGAGAGGTTTGTGTATCTGAACCCCGAATAACCTTCTGCTCCGTTTAAAGTTTTGACCATTGCACACTACGCGGCACTGACAGACTCGTCTCTTGCACTGACAGTCAAGCAAGCGGAGGGTTCACTCGCGAAAGCAGCGTCAAAGTTTAAAACAGAATTCGCCCATTAAGGGTCTCATGTGCGACTGACTGAATTCGCCGGGCCTGCTGAAGTGTTTCCATTTGGTCTGTTATTGCAGCGAGGTGGCTGCTCACTCCGCCCCAGGGGCTGAGTTTAGAATCGTGGAAGGATACAACTCAGACGCAGGCCATTCGGGCCATCGCGCCCGTGCCTTGTCCGACAAACCATGTACCAGATTCTCCTGAATTCCAAGGTGTGGAACGAAAGTGAACAACAAAAGGCCTTACATTCGACCGTGGAGGTACAGGCAATTCTCTGAGAAACCGGGTTGTCTATTTCCCGGTGTTTGCCTGTCTCTCTGGTTGTGTTTATCTCTGTGCGTGTGGAGCTGCAGGCTGATTTTGAATTAATAAGTGTGTTTGTGTATGTTTCTTGCAATAAATAAATGAGGGAATCAGACGCTTCTCTCCCTGACAGTGGGGAATTCGTGAGGCGGAATTCAGAGCAGGATTCTGTTTGTTGTGAAAACGGGATTGTAATAAGGAAGCGGGAATTATCCAGCCTCCTAACAACACTAAGGACAACTGTGACCCCGACGTGATTTAAACACACAACTTTCTAATCTGGAGTCAGACGCGCTACCGTTGCGCTACAAGGTCTGACAGCAAAGATTTGGATGTTTACCTTTATGAAAGTTTCTCACACACCGTTTCATTTATTTCAGATTACTAAATCCCCTCCCACTCCCACCGGGTGTCAGGCAGCCTCAGAAGCAGCCTTCACCTGTCCGCGGCAGCACGACTGCAGCAAATCCAATTACACACACCCGGCACCCAGAATCATCACATCACAGGAAAGGAACTGCTCAAAATGCACAATAGGGCGGGCAGCATCTGAAAAAACTCTGAGAGTTTCTGTGTGTGGAATTTGTTCAGGACTGCGAACAGGACGGTGTGAAAATTTAAACAATGGATGTGTACAAATGGATGTCATGCTTCTTTACAAAGTGAGTGTTTATGTTATGGGTGCCATTTATAAATTTATTTTAATTATTTTTACAATATGATATATCTTGTTATAAATATATATGATTGCATCTGTGACACTTATAAATACATTTGGGTGTAACTGTGTGGTGGTTATCATTATATCGCTGTGTATCTGTGTTATGTATTTGTGTGTAATAAGAAATAAGTCATAGAGAAATAAATATCCAGAAAATACACTGACATTATATACACCCCAATAAGTGAATAAATAATACAGATACATGTAAATACATTTGTAAGCAGCAGTCATGGAAGGCATTTACTTCGAATGGCTTCGGGATGAGCCGGTGGGCGTCAAAACCTGCCGTGGACAGAGACCGGGTTGCTGATTGCGGGAAGAGCAAATCAACTGGGCCGAAAAATCAACTGCAGCTCAAGCAACAAATAAAACCATCCAAGATAAAGCAGCCAGCTTGATTGGCACCCCATCCACCACCCTAAACATTCACTCCCTTCACCACCGGCGCACCGTGGCTGCAGTGTGTACCATCCACAGGATGCACTGCAGCAACTTGCCAAGGCTTCTTCGACAGCACCTCCCAAACCCGCGACCTCTACCACCAAGAAGGACAAGAGCAGCAGGTACATGGGAACAACACCACCTGCACGTTCCCCTCCAAGTCACACACCATCCCGACTTGGAAATATATCGCCGTTCCTTCATTGTCGCTGGGTCAAAATCCTGGAACTCCCTTCCCAACAGCACTGTGGGAGAACCGTCACCACACGGACTGCAGCGGTTCAAGAAGGCGGCTCACCACCACCTTCTCAAGGGCAATTAGGGATCGGCAATAAATGCTGGCCTCGCCAGCGACGCCCACATCCCGTGAACGAATTTTAAAAAAGGTGAATCTTTTAATCACCATTAATAAACGCACAACTTTCTGTTTCGCACTGAATGAAATGCTAACAAGTTTGCCGAGTGACTGTCGAAACTACGCTAACTTTTGTAACTTTCATCCCTTCTCATTTTACGCACTGCTTAAAAGTGTTCAGTGGTAATGAGACCAGGAATCTGGAGCAGCCGTTGTTGAATGTGAAAGGATTGCAGCCCAATTTACACGAGAGAAAGCTCGCGCCTGGAAGTTTGTGAGGAGCAAGTTCCATCAAATTGTTTCTGACCCGGGATTAAACCGGGAGTTTTTAGTGTGTGACGCCAACATGATAAACATTACACCACGAAAATATCTATTTAGTCCAGCCCAGGTCAGATGGAAGTGTTAAGGGAGAAAGTGAACTGCTGACTCCCACTTCTGGTGGATATCCCAAAGCGCTTCATAGAGGTGTAATCAAAAACATAGAATAATTGAAACACAGGAGGCCATTCGGCCCATCGTGCCTGTGCCAGCTCTTTAAACTAAATGGTGCAATTTTAAAGGAGGTGCAGGAACTGAGAGACCTGGGGGCATAAGCACACAAATCTTTGAAGGTGGCAGGACAAGTTGAATAGATTGTAAAAAAAAATACCCGGAATCGTTGACTTTATTAATAGAGGCCTAGAGTACTAAAGCAAGGAACTTATGCTAAACATTTATAAATCACTGGTTACGCCCCAGCTGGCCACCACACAATTCTGCCCACCACACTTTAGGAAGGATGTCAAGGCCTTGGAGAGGGAGCAGAGTTGATTTACTAGAATGGTGCCAGTGATGAGGGACTTCAGTGAGGTGGAGAGACTGGAGAAGCTGGGGTTCTTCTACTTTGAACAGAGACGGTTAAGGGGAGATTTAACAGAGGTGTTCAAAATCATGAATGGTTTTGATGGAATAAATAAGGAGAAACTGTTTCCAGTGCCAGAAATGATGGTAACCGGAGGACACAGGTTTAAGGTAATTGGCAACAGAGGTGAGATGAGGAGAATGTTTTTACGCAGCGAATTGTCATGATCTGGAATGCACTGCCTGAAAGGGTGGTGGAAACAGATTCAATAATAACATTCAAAGGGGAACTGGGTAAATCCTTGAAGGGGAAAATTTTGCAGGGCTTTGGGGAAAGGGAAGGGGAGTGGGTCTCATTGGGTAGCTCTTTCAAAAAGTTCGCACAGGCACAATGGGCCGAATGGCCTCCTTCTATGATGTTTCTATGCTGTGATTCTATGTTACGGAGTATTTCCTGATGCAGTGGATATTCAGGGCAGAGGACCAAGTGTGGATTGAGCTCGACGGCAAGTGTATACAGTTCGTTCAAAGGACTGAAGCCGATGGTTTCATTCTTCCCGTCGCTTAGCAGCACGAAATTACTCGGCCATGCAGGCGACTTTTTTTGTCTTCATTCATGGGATGTGGGTGTCAATGGCAAGGTCAGCATTTATTGCACATCCCTAACTGTTCTTGAGAAGGTGCTGGTGAGCCGCCTTCGTGAACTGCACCTTCCATTGACTGTGTCATTGACATTTTCCGGATAGAGAGAAACTATTTCCGCTGGTTGGGGATTCTCGGTCCAGGGGGCACAGTCTAAAAATTAGAGCCAGATCTTTCAGGAGTGAGATTAGAAAACACTTCTGCACACCAAAGGTGATAGAAGTTTGGAACTCTCTTCCCCAAACGGGGATGGATGCGAGCTTAATTGCGAATTTTAAATCTGAGATAGATAGCTTTTTGCGAACCGAAGGTATGAAGGGATGTGGACCAAAGGCAGATATATGGAGTTAGACCACAGATTAGCCATGATCTTATCAAATGGCGGAGCGGGCTGGAGGGGCTTAATGGCCTACTCCTCGACCGATGGTACATTTCCCCAAGTGTCTGTTCTCTCCATAGTTGTTGAATTATCGCCTTGTGTTTCCAGCATATTTTTGTTCAAAGCTCGGTTTGGGGATGAGACGGTGGGCGTCAAAACGTGCCGTGGATGGAGACCGGGTTGGTTATTGCGGGAAGAGCAAATCAACTGGGCCGATAATTCAACTGCAGCTCAAGCAACAAATGAAATAGGAGTCAAAATAACCACTGTCATAAGTGGGATTTGAACCAACGCCTCCAGCGGAGACCGCAACCTGCACGCAACGCCTTACTCCGCTCGGCCATCCTGACCGACAAATAACTCGTTCACTCGCATTCCTTTCCACACTGAGACCGCCCCGGAGACAGTTTCACTCACTCCAGTGCTTGGTAAGATAAATGCTGCCATAAAGGCTCGGTGAGCGGGATGCTACCTCCCTGGGTTTTCATGAGCCTATTGTGCATTATTCTTATTTAATCACGGGAATATTCGCAATAAGGAGCTAAACAGAATTAAAAGCTCAATCACAGAGAAAGGAAAATCCATGTTACATCTCATAACACTGGAAATAGTGCTCCCTGGTGGTCTAGTGGTTAGAATTTGGCGCCTTTATCGCCGCAGCCCGGGTTCGATTCCCGGTTAGGAAAGCAACTTTTGAACACATTAATCGCACGAACTTACTCATTAAAACAATCATTGTTTTGATCACCATGAATTAACCGATAACATTATTTTGCAGAATGAAAGGCTACTGAGGGAAGTTGGAAAACTTTAATAATTTCTTTTGTGCGATGAACTTTTTATCCCTTCTCATTTTACACATTGTATTTTTAAGGGCTCGGTTTAAAATGTTCAATGCTCGTGAGACCACGAATTTGTGTTCAATTTAACAGGACCGGGTATTTCACAGTGAAAAATAAAAATGCCCCAACATAATGTTTCCACCCGGGAAACTTTCGCGTGTGAGGCGAACATGATAACCACAACACTGCAGAAACCTCTGTTCTGATCATCAGCCAGAAGTTAGAATGACTGCATTGACTCTCTTTCATAACTATTCAATTGATCGAAGTTGCACAAGTCACAAAAGAAAAATGTTCATTTCAAAGTTATTAAACTCCCAAATGTGACCTGCCTTGTTTGGACAGGGGTTGACCCTGACGTCACAGCCTCAACAAAGCATATTCTCAACATTTCCATTGGGAACAGGAGGAGGCCATTCAGCCCCTTGAACCTGTTCCACCCTTCAATTAGATCAGAGATGATCTGTACCTCAAATCGATTTACCCGCCTTTGCTCCCCATCCCTCGATACCCTTACCCAACAATAATCTATCGATCTCAGTCTTGAAAGCTTCAATTGACCCCCAGAATCCACAGTCTTTTGGGGGACAGAGTTCCAGACTTCTACTGCGCTTTGTGTAAAAAAGTGCTTCCTGATTTCGAACCTGAATGGCATGGTTCTAATTTTAAGGTTATGTCCCCCTCGTTCTTGATTCCCCAGAGGAAATTCGTTCTCTCTCTCTATTCTATCGAATCATTTAAACATGTTCAACACCTCGCTCAGACGGCCCCTCAATGTTCTCGACTCGAGGGAATCCGAGCCGAGTCCATGCAGCCTGTCCTCATAATTTAACCTTTTCAGCCCCGGTAACATTCTGGTGAATCTGCTCTGCACCCCCTCCAAGGCCAATCTATCCTTCCTGAGGTGCAGTGTCCAAAACTGAACGCAGTTACTCCAGACGCAGTCTCACCAGAGCTTTATATAACTGGAACATAACTTCCACTTCTTTATATTCCAGCCCCCTGAGATAAAGGCTAACATTCCGTTCGCCTTTTAAATTATTTTTGGACCCGTCCGTTGGCTTTTACTGATATGTGTAAATGAACCGTTAATTCTCTCTGCTTCTCCACAGTTCCGAACTTCTTCCCATTTGGAAAATACCCTGACCATCGGTCCAAAGTGGATTACCCCACATTGCACTCCATCTGCCATCGTTCTGCCCAATAACTGAATCTATTAATGTGCCTTTCCAACTTTCCATGCGCATTCCACACTACTGACTCTACCACTTAACTGAGTGTCATCAGCAAACTTGGATATACTACTCCCTGTTCCTTCATCGAAGTCATTGATAAATATGGCGACAAGCTGAGACCCCAGTTACAGATCCCTGGGGGACACCACTAGTCACATGCTGCCAATTGGAGTATGGACCCATTATCCCTACTCTCTGTCTCCTATCTCCCAACCAATTCTCTACCCATGTCGATATGTTGCCTCAAGTTCCATGCGCTTTCATTTTTGTCAACAGTCTCTTGTGCAACAGCAGCAGCAAGAACAACAACAACAACAACAACAACAACAACAACAACAACAACAACTCATGTGTTACATAGAATTACATCGAATTGACAGCAGGTAAACAGTGCCTTTCGGCCCAACTATGAAATAAAAATCCCACAGTGCACCCAGTGATAGTGCCCCATTGATCCACAGTGTCCCAGTGATCCACAGTGCACCGAGTGATCCCACATTGCACCCAGTGATAGTTCCCCAGTCATGCACAGTGTCCCAGTGACCCACAGTGCACCCAGTGATCCCACAGTGATCGCAGAGTGACCCACTGATCCTGCAGTGCTCCCAGTGATCCAAAGTGACCCAGTGATCCAAAGTGCCCCAGTAATCCCAGAGTGTCCCAGTGCTCTCAAAATGATCCCAATGATCCCACAGTGCACCCAGTGTTCCCAAAGCGCACCCAGTGATTTCACGGTACACCCAGAGGTCCCAGTATCCAAACTGCATTTGTGTAAAAGTTTGAGAGACTTTCTTTGTATTCAACAACTTGTGTATATAAAATAACGTGTGTTATATTATTTATATATTACATAGAATGAGTAAAGACATCTCTCCTTTAATACCACGAAGCTGAAACTTAATGGCGGCCAGCAAGGCGGCCATCTTAAGCAAAATGGCCGCCAGTGTCCCAGTGATCTCACAGTCACCCAATTATCACACATTGTCCCACTGGTCCCACAGTGTCCCCAGTGATCCCACAATGTCCCAGTGAACCTGCAGTGTCCCAGTGATCCCACAGTAACACAATGATCCCACAATGTCCCAGTGAACCTGCAGTGTCCCAGTGATCCCACTGCAACCCAATGATCACACATTGTCCCAATAATCCCACAGTGTCCCAGTGATCCCACAATGTCCCAGTGAGCCTACAGTGTCCCAGTGATCCACCAGCAGCCCGTGATCCCACGGTGTTCCGAGTGATCCCACCGTGACCCATTGATCTCATAGTGATCCAGACAAAATTCACGTGAGCCCCATTGCGTGCAGCCTCTGGTGAAGGCCTCGGTCGGTCCCCTGTGGAGAGAAAGCTTCTTGTACAAGGAATACTCCTCCTCCAAAACATTCTCATTCCACATCTTTATGTTACAGCATTTCCACAAACAAATTCCTCTGGAGAGAGAGATTGTGAAAAGGAATTGATTGTAAACAAAGCAAGTGATTAAAAAGGCACAACAAGAGCCCAGAGCTCCCCCACACTCACTCACTCACACATATTCACACACAGTCATTCACTCATTCCATTACACAGGCAGGCAATCTCTCAGCAAACACCACTGACAAACAAACTCCCCAGTTAAAAAGCAGAGAATCTGAAGAAAAGAGAGAAATGCTGGGAGAGAGAGAGAGAGACAGAGAGAGAAAGACACTCAGGGCGGACTGAAGAGCACAAGTTGCTTCTCTCTCTCTAATACAAGTTTGCTGCGTGTTCTCTCCTGCTTTGGCACTCATTCCCTCACTCCCTCAAGCACCATCCCCCAACCGTCCCCTGAAAGGTGCTGGTCTGTCTGTCTGTCCTGGTTAGTGTTTGCTGCAGGGTCCAAATTACCCCTGTGCTCATTTGATCTTCTGTTCCTGGAGCAGCCGAAAAAAGCCTGGGCATTTTTTGCTGCTTCACCCGTTTTGTTGTAGTTTGCAAAGGTGAACGAACTTTGCCTTTGCTCTTTTCTCTTACTTTAATTAGCAGTGGACATAAAGCCTGCAGTTTGTGGGCAACTTACAGTTTGTTGATTTTTCCAATTAGCCAAATAGTTCCAACAAATTCATGACGTTTAAAACAGCGAAAGCAAAATAGTTTTTTTAGAAACCTAATAAACAGCATGATCCCTCACTCAGTTACAGGGACAATCTCTCAGCAACATTCATTGACACAGAAACAAAGCCCAGTTTATAAAGGAGAAGAATCCAAAGAGTAAAAGATTGAGAGACAATATTTATCGACAACAACAACTTTTATTTATATATTACAGCAACTATTACAACATCAATTTGCATCTATACAGACACATATATTTCGATTATACAACTACTATTATAAAGCCTCCATAAAGCATGTGGGGAAAGAGCAGAGGGGGAAATTGGACAAATTCGACAGCCCTTTTGAAGAGTCGGCACACGCACAGTGGGCCGAATGGCCTCCTCTTCTGCCATAGTCACCATGAAACCATGAATCTGTGAACAACAAATTCAATGCCATGAAACTGAAACAAAATGGACACCAGTGAGGCAGCCATCGTACTGAGGGGCAAGCTGGACATCTTACTGAGGGGCAAGGCTGCCATTTAACTGAGGCGCAAGGTGGCGAACTTAATGGGGGCAATATGGTGATCAGGAACAAATTGACCGCAATGAAGCTGAAACAAAATGGCCGTCCTGATCCTGAAACATAATGGCCGTTAATAAGGCATCCATCTCACTGAGGAGCAGCTTGTTACGGTGAGAGACAAGGAGAGGGTTCATTTGGTGTTCCTGTTAAATCATTGTTGCACTATAGTTAAAGATACAAACTGTGTGAGACTGGCACTAGCTGGTGTTTAACACAAAGACAGCGGTGCAGTGAGGGAAATAAAGACCAAAATGTGAACTTCTGCAAAAAAGGATTAACATTTGGTTATTTGGACTTAATTCTTACAGAGAAGGAGAGACCAGACATTCAGAGGAAAGGTCCAATGAGCCATTTTGAATAGAGTTTGCAATTGTAGCTTCTACTAAATAAATCAGAGTAAAATTGGACTCAATCTGAATGTCGTTCTGATCTGGGATTTGGTTCATTTCTCCATTATTCATATCTTTCTTTAATCTGAAACAATAACAGTATTTGTAACAGTAACAGAGCACTTTAGTGACACAGCAGAAGGGGTAAGAGCACATTGTGATTTATTACAGAATCCAGCAGCTCACTGGGAAAGTTACACATGGTACAGATGGAGGAGCAAAAAGGTGCAAAGTGATTTCACACTTTAATTTGCGGCAATGACTGTTTATCTCCACAAGGTTTAGTTTCATATTTAAATAACGGGCTCTTTATCCTGAAGAAACTTCAGGCACAAACTATGGTTTTATGAAGAAAACAATAATTTATTAATGTTAATAAACCAGAAAAATTGAGATTAGAATTTAAACAACACCTTGGGTTTATGCCCGAATTAAAATTGCTTTAACACCAATAAAACAACACATTCTGAATTCCAAAAATACGTAACCGTTTGGAAATCCAATGTCGATCTTAGGCTAAGTCCGTAACGAAATTTATTTCCTTGTGGTTGGCTCAAACTTGGAGCAAGTCTCCAGGTATTTTGATGGATAATGTTGCAGTGTAGCGTGGCTTTCTCTTGTATCCAGGTCATTTGCTTCACAGGCAATCGGTAAACCAGCATCGAGGCATCAAGCTGAGAGGTAGCGAGCAGTCAGGAAAATTCGAGGTGAGGTGGTGCTGACAGGAAGCGAAAGGTGAGGTTGGAGCCCGAGTGGTGGATCTGTGTCTCTCCCCACTCAACTTCTGCCCAGCTTTTAAAGACCCATTTTAACAGAGAATCACATCTCTGGGACGATGGCTTATCAACAAAAGGTTCCTACAAATAAAACCCATGATTGATTGACACTTCACTTGTTTTCTCTCAGTGTCCACAACGTAACCAAGTTAATTCCGTAGATTTTCAAACCACCTCTAGCCCTCCTGGAATCGTTCTTGTTGCTATAGTGATCTATCCTCTGCTGTGTGATCTTTCATAATGTGTTATTATCAATCATTTTAACAACCCTTCCACCTTTTAACAATCCTTTTCCTTCAGACATGCTGAAGCTGATTTATTCTCAGGCTTTCGTTTATCCGATGATCTTTCACTGCACAGAGCAGCTGGAAAACTCCTGCAGTA
The DNA here is from genome assembly GCF_035084215.1 of Heptranchias perlo. NCBI lineage: Eukaryota > Metazoa > Chordata > Chondrichthyes > Hexanchiformes > Hexanchidae > Heptranchias > Heptranchias perlo. The sequence goes on from NW_027139537.1 coordinate 1,671,511, forward strand.
AGTGATGGTCAGGGTCAGGTACACGAGACTGAGTGACTTTATTGTGCAGCCTACAGGCATCACCTTTAGAAATGTAAAAATTTAATCCACAAGAGTGTTACCCCAGAACAAACATGAACTGTCTGTCCTGCTTCATCTGCTGTTGTTCTGCTGGTCAGCACTCTCACACACTCCAGGCTGATTACACAGTTTGTTTGGTTATTTAATGCTTTCTGTGTTCTATTCTCACTCCTGTCTCTACCCTCCTGTCACTATATATGATTGTCCGTCTTTCATTGTGTCTGTTCTCTGTTTATATCGTTTGTCTCTTTTTATTTTCTGCCTGTTTTTCTATCTTATTATTTCCATTTCTACTTCCATCACTTTGTAACTTTTTGTCAGTCTCTCTCTGTCGTTCCATCCATGCCTGTTTGCTCTGTTTCATTATATCGATGATTTCTTTCACTCTTTCTTTCTCTCTTTATTTTTCTCTCCTTTCTAACAAACTGTATTTATATCTCTCCTTTTCCGAGTAGCTCTGTCTTTCTCCCTCTTCGTTTCTCTCTCTCTCTGTGTCTCACTCTCTCTCTTTCACACACACACACCCTCGCTTTTATGTGAATCTGTCTGAAATTTTTCTGCGCTTTTTTAATCATGATATTTCTTTTTCCCTGTATTCTCTCCCCATCTGTCTAAATCTCTCTCTTTTTTCCCCTTCTCTCTGTTTCACTCTCCCGCTGTTTGTGTGTCTCTCTCTCCCTCCCCTGTCTCGCTCTCCCTCTCCCTGTATTTCTCTCCCACACCTCTGTCTCTTTCTCCCTCTTTCTCTAACTCTCTGTCATTTTTTTTCTCCCTCTCTCCCTTTCTCTCCCTCGCTCTCTCCTTTTCCATTTATGTGGACTGTATCCATTCTGATCAGGCCCACAGCAGCTACTTTTATGACCAGCTTTTCAAATTTTGCCCGGTGGCCAATTGGTTGAAGTCCAGCTGAGCTCTTTAGAGCCGCCATTTCGAGCAACAATTCATGTGTCGTCTGCAGAGTAAATCCTGCCTCAATAGGAAAGATTGTCAATAAAATATATCAGAATCAGATTTCAGATCATTTCAGGACTCTGTGCTGCTAATATAAAATGTACTTTCCATGCCCTGGGAAGTGTACGGGATGGAGAATGAAATGCGATTTAATTCTAGTGCTTGAAACCCTTCAGCTCTTTCTATGATTTCACTAATTTAACAATTAGATTGAATGGATATTTCGCTGCGTTCTTAAGCTCCTCTCTGAATTTAGTCTGGGTCAGGACATAAATACACGTGTTTGTGCAGGAACTGAGAAGCTGCAGCATCTTTGCTGCGTGTTCTGTGAGATAAACAGGGTCAGTATAGGAGTAATAAGACTGAATGTCTGCAATTCGCACATGAATGTAAAATTCAACCTGTGTCAGCCACAACAGTATAAAACTGCCCGATATACTGAAGAGTAAAATGATGGATTTCTTTCGGTTCTCCATCTCTGGATCACTCTGATTCTCTCCATTGCTGCGGCCCCGGAGTCCCCTGCGGACTCGACTGGACACCAAAATACGCCTGACCGTCAGAACATTGAACAGGAAAATCAGACAGAACGGGACACATGGGGTTAAAATGAGGTGAAACATCTCAAATGCGGCCCATGCGGGGGAAGTACGGAAGATCAATTTAGTCTCACAAAACCAGGGAACATTGTCAATTATAAAGCCAGGTTCATTTGTAAAGTACCAGGGGACATTCACCAAACAGCCCAGCACACTCACTGTTCCCAGAACCACAGCTGCCGTTCTCTCGGTGCAATATTTAGTTTTCAGCTTCTCACAACAAATGGCCACAAATCGATCAAAGGTGAAAGTGACTGTGAACCAGACAGAAACCCCCGTGGCTGCAGAACCCAAGAATATAATAAAACTACACACGGGAGTGATGTCCAGGAATGAAAATGGGCGATACATCCAAGGAATCTCTCTCAATATCGGATCCGCTATAACGACCATGAGATCGGCCATTGCCATTCCCACCAGGTAGCGACTGATACATTTGGAGAGACCGCACTTTCCTCGGGACAGGATCACAATCGCCACCAAGTTAACTGTAAGAGAGAGAAAAGGAAGCAGAGAAATTACTGATCAGACCTGGAGCCAAAGCAGCAGTTTGAGAGGATCTGGGGTGAAATTTCCAGCTTTGTTGCAGCATCGATGGGTGGGAAGCGATTGATTGACCTGGACAGCACTTTCGGGCAGAGAGATGTTTTTAAACACAACGATCAATAATGAATTGGGAGATGGATACAGAAAGCGAATACAGTGAGCACCGGATCCACTGGGAGGGGTGAGTGAGGGCGCAGTGCCGGTGCGGAAAGGAGAAGACGTTTCACACAATGGGAATCCAGCGGATTAAAGCCTGATTTGGGTCCCAGACTGATGGGAAAGAGAGGGAAGTGTCGGGAAGGTGAGGGGATAGGGGGACGTGCAGCCTCTTTGTTGCTCTGGTTAAGAGAGCCGACAGGGGCTGGCACTGAACGGGAAAGGCAGCTGGAGTCCGAGCCATTGAGTGAGATTGGGAGGGAGACAAGGAAAAGAACATGTCGGAGCTGGAGGGGAATCAGGAGCAGAAGATTTGGGAAAGTGGACAAACTGAAGGAACGGATGAGGAGACAGAGGATTCAATGCAGTGATGAGAGGCTGGGATTCACAGGGAGAGACTGCAGCAGAGTGTTAGAGGAAATCTAATCTATAGGTCCCACTAACATAATACAACTAATACATTCAACAGTTCATTTCTGTGGTTATAGCTGTCAGCGAACCTGTGTTGGGTATAAAATATGTTCAATAAATTCACTTTGTGCATTCAATTAAAATTAAATTGATATGTATTAATTATATCAACCTCGTTGTTCATTGAATTCACCCCAACTTTAACGTACAGTATCCGGATAATTCATTACGATCAATAAATTATTGATTCTCTTCTTGAAGTAACTTTTAATCATGTTTAGTGACACGTTGGAAAACAAGGAACATTCACAAAAACAGACTGAGTGCCTGACACGGAAAAAACACAAGGAGCGAGTCCCACAATATAAACTCACCCAATCTGACCATATCATAAGTCACATGTTCTATATTTAATTGTACTGGAAGTTTCAGCAGTTCATTCTGATGAATTATTCACACCACAGCCTCTCGCTTTCCCTCTCAGTGGCCCTCTCTATCACTCAATCTACTCTCTTTCTCAAGTCCATTTTTATATCCGATTAAATCCTATCAGCTTGTGCCTGCATTCTGTTCACCTGCCCCGTGTTCAACCGATCCTATTCTCAGTGTCAGTTTGTTAAATAGTGAAGCCTCTGTGGAATAGTTTAATATTTCTACAGATCATTCAATTCTCCACTTGTTCACCTACACTGTTCACTTCATCTACAAATCATGGAATAAACAGAATCAATTTCCTCTCCCAAATAGATCTCACAATAATTAAGATTCCTGCTGCAGTAATTATAAAGTAAAGTGATAGATGGCAGGATTGTTCAATTAACAAAACGCCAAAATCACACTTATAATCTACAGATACATAGAAGGGCTCCTGTTTCCAACAGATAGAGTGTTAACTGATACAAGATAACATCGAAACATTTCATTTTTACAATGTAGTCCAGTAACAGTCAATGAATTCATCCACATTGAAGCAGAGAAGGAGATGTGAAAGAGTCAGCAGCAAACTCAGTTCATTAACCAGACATCTGGAGCGGCGTCAGATACACACATAATGAAATAATATTTCATAACAGTGATCACCAATAAATACATTGAAATCTCAGTTAAACTGAAGCATGTTATTGGGGAGGGAGGACACTGCACTGCCTCCTTGTAACACTGAGACCGTGAGCTGTCTCATTATCAATCACTGAAAACACATTGATGAAAACATATTCCAGAACAGGTTAGTTCCACACGATGGAAATATTAACAGCTCCTGGTGGTCTGATACCAGCTCTTAGTCCTGACAGCGTCTGATTCCAACACATTCAGTACAGGGAATAATCCAGTAATAATGCCAGGTTTGTATATACAAAGGTCACTACAGATATAATATAACTCCTACAAGTTCGAGCGTTTACAAGTTAAGGAGATAGCATGAGTCAACAATATATTAATACAGGGAATAATCCAGTAACAATGCCAGTGTTGGATATAGAAAGTTCATTACGGATATAATGCACCTCCTACAAGACCGAAAGAGCAGAGACTTAACACATTCCATCATTCAACCAATAGAACAGAACAGTCACTGTGTAATATGTGTAGGGAGAAAAAGTAATTTGCCAAGTACAGCATTGGAATTAACACTGATTTAAACTATTAACAGCTGGGATAATGGCTTACCTGGAACTCCAACGGCTGCAAGAACAGGATAATACATGCGTTGTATCTGAATTATTACTGGATATCCCATTTCTGTGAGAAGCACTGATTTCTGTTGGCCTGGAAACCACAACTCCGTCAGGCACTCTGAGCTGATCCATTCCAACAAGTCCTGATTTATACAGTGGGTAAGTCTCCACTGACACGGTTATACTCCTGACCATTGCTGTTAATTACAGTCAGTTTAACAAACACATTACATCAGCAGCTTTGACTCCGATGTAAATAATGTGGTGAATAAAACACAAACATCTCAAAGTCCACGATATTACTTAATCAGATCTCTCTCAGGAATAAAGTTTAAATCTGTTCTCATGCAGGACTGATCCAATAATAATGAGCTTGTCCATTTACAGTTTTTATATAATTGTATTGACCATGTTCACTCCTGGTGATTCATTTATAAATGTTACCGATTTCTCCGCAGTGTGGACTGAATCCAGGGGCACAAGCAGACCAGTTTCACTCTGTTCCTGCAGTTTCCCAGTTAACATATGAATTGTGAGTCTCTGACACTGGGACAGGTAAAGGGCAGGTTGAGGATTGCAGCCGAGAAATGACTGTGGGTGATATTAGGGGACGGACACTGAAGGTGTCCCATTGACATTCCTCTCTCCGCTATTTTACTGCAGATGTTTACCCGTTCATTCTACATTGGTTAACGGCTCCAGTAAATTGGTCCCGTGTCAAACCGAGCTGAGCTCATGACCCGATTTGACCTCCATCATAAAGGCCCAGTGATTCCCTCACCCGCCTCCTTTCCTTTCTCAGCCCATTGCCATTGAAACCCTCATTAATGCCTCTGTCCCCTCCAGACTCCATTCCTCCAATGCACTCCTGGCCGGCCACCCAATCTCAACCTTCAATAAATGTGAACTCGTCCAAAACTCTTTTGTCCGTGTCCAACCAGCATACAGGTCCGGCTCGGCCTCACTGACCCTCACTGGCTCCCAGTTCCATATCACTTATATTTAAAATTCTCATCATTGGGTTTAAATCCCTCCATGGCCCACCCCTCCCCATCTGTACACCTACAGGAAACCCACCAATGACCTCCTCATTCATCGGTATTGGCCTCTTTTGCTGGGACTGCCCTCACTTGGTTCCACTCACCTATCTGATCAGAGCCAGGAGAAGCTTCTCTTCCCACCCTATCACCGTTATCTCTGATGTTTCTAAAGGTTCAATCCTTGGCTCCCTCCTCTTCCTCATCTACATGCTGCCCTTTGGTGACACAGTCCACAGACCTGGACCAGCATTCATACGGACGATGACAAAACCACCGCCTCTCTTGACCCTTCGTGCAGGAACAGAGAGATCTGGGGTTATATGTGCACAAATCGTTGAAGATGGCAGTGCAGATTGAGAAAGCAGGTCAAAAAGCATAAAGGATCCTGGACTTTATAAATAGAGGCAAAGAGCACAAAAGCAAGGATGTCGCGATGAACCTTTATAAAACACTGGTTCGACCACAATTGTAGTATTGTGTCCAGTTCTGGGCCCCGCACTTTAGGAAAAATGTGAAGGCCTTAGAGAATGTGCAAAAGAGATTTACTAGAATGATTCCCAGGATGAGGCACTTTAGTGACGTGGATCGACTGGAGTAGCTGAGGTTGTTCTCCTTGGAACAGGGAAGGTTGAGAGGAGATTTGATGGAGGTAGTCAAAATCATGAAGGGTCCAGTTAGAGTAGATAGAGAGAAACTGTTCCCATTGGCGGAAGGGTCAAGAATCAGAGGACATAAATTTAAGGAGATTGGCAAAAGAACCAAAGGTGACATGAGGAAAAACTTTTTTACACAGCGAGTGGTTCGGATCTGGAATGCACTGCCCAAGGGGGTGGTGGAGGCAGATTAAATCATGGCCTTCAAAAGAGAACTGGATAAGTACTTGAAAGGAAAAAAAAAGGCAGAACAACGGGGATAGGGCTGGGGAGTGGGACTAGCTAGATTGCTCTTGCATAGAGCCAGCACGTATTTGATGCTCCGAATGGCCTCCTTCTATGCAGTAACCGTTCTAAGATTCTATGACTCCAAAGTCTTTGTGCTCGTCAGACCCACATTCTGTTTTGGATGAGACACAATTTCCTCCAGTTAAAAATTGGGAAGTCCGAGTGACGAATTCCTTCCCATCCCTGGCTTTTTGATTGGTGAGTCGCTCACCACTCCGGTCCTCCACCTTTGGCAACTTGTGCATCCACAGTTCATTTGTCCGACTTTTGACAGCCGTGTCTTCAGCCATATTCACGCTCCAGTATGCCCTCCGTCAGCCCCTCCATTCCCATCTCCCCACTTCAGGTTTCAGCCGTGGCTCAGTGTTAGCACTGTCACATCTGAGTCAGAAATTTGTGAGTTCAAATCCCACTCCGGACACGTGAACACATAATCCAGGCTGACACTGCAGTGCAGTGCTGAGGGAGCACAATGTGGTCTGATGGTCAGGACTGAGGGAGCACTGTGCTGTCGGATGGTCAGTACTGGGGGAGCACAGTTCTGTCGGATGGTCAGTACTGAGGGAGCACTGTGCTGTCGGATGGTCAGTACTGGGGTAGCACAGTTCTGTCGGATGGTCAGTACTGAGGGAGCACAGTACTGTCGGATGGTCAGTACTGAGGGAGCACAGTGCTGTCGGATGGTCAGTACTGAGGGAGCACAGTGCTGTCGGATGGTCAGTACTGAGGGAGCACAGTGCTGTCGGATGCACAGTGATGAGGGAGCACAGTGCTGTCGGATTGTCAGTATGGAGGGAGCACAGTGCTGTCGGGAGCACAGTGCTGTCGGATGGTCAGTACTGAGGGAGCACAGTGCTGTCGGCTGGTCAGTACTGAGGGAGCACAGTGCTGTCGGATGGTCAGTAATAAAGGAGCACTGTGCTGTCGGATGGTCAGTACCGTGGGCGCACTGTGCTGCCGAATGGTCAGTACTGAGGGAGCACAGTGCTGTCGGATGCACAGTGCTGAGGGAGCACAGTGCTGTCGGATGGTCAGTACTGAGGGAGCACAGTGCTGTCGGATGGTCAGTACTGAGGGAGCACTGTGCTGTCGGATGGTCAGTACTGAGGGAGCACAGTGTTGTCGGAGGGTCACTACTGAAGGAGCGCCGTGCTGTCGAATGGTCAATACTGAGGTCGCACAGTACTGTCGGAGGCTCAATACTGAGGCAGCGCAGTGCTGTCGGGGGGTCACTACTGAAGGAACGCAGTGCTGTCGGAGGGTCAATACAGAGGGAGCGCATCAATGTCGGAGGTGCCAACTTTTTTCAGACACATTAAACCGAGGGCCCATCTGCCCTCTCAGGTGGGTGTAAAAGTTCCCCCGGAAATATTCAAAATAGTGCAGGGGAGTTCTCCCCGGTGTCCGAGCAAATAACTTTCCCTCAACCAACATTACTGAAACCGATGTTCTGGTCATTTATCTCAGTGAAGTGTGTGAGATCTTGCTGTGTGCAAATTGACTGCCGCGTTTCCTACATTCCCACAGTGACTACACTTCACAATGTTCTTCATTGACTATTTAGGGACGTCCTGAGGCCTTGAAAGGCGCTATATAATGGCAAGTTCTTTCCTTCTTTCAGACGTCCGGACCATGAAACCCATCTCTTGCTCCAAGCTTTTATCATTCCTCCTAATATCTCCTTCTTTTGGGCCTTCTTTCGGGCACTATCGCGTCCTGCTCTCTTCTGCCAAAACTGCTCACTTTTCCAGGATCATCCTGGAATGCAAAGATAACCCCCGGCTTCTCTTCACCACTACAAACCATCTTCTTAAACCCCTCATCCCTGCCCCCTCCACCCTCACCTCCAACGAAAAATGCGAGTCGCTCATGGAATTCTTTGTCACAAAGATTGAGACCATCCGTTCAGCTGCCTCCCTTCCCCTAGCCCACCAAGCCAAACTTCCCCTACGGCTCCCCCCTGCCCTTGTCCTGTCCTCACATCTTTCTCTTGTCTATCTCCTGTCTCCCCTCATACCCTCTCGGAGCTCATCTTGACCATGAGACCCACTTCCTGCTCACTCGATCTATTCCCAATAAACTGCTGACCACCCAACTTCCCTTCCTGGCCCCCGTGCTAGCTGATATTTTTAACGGTTCGCTCTCCTCAGGTACTGTCCTCCTCCCCTTCAAATCTGCGGTCATCAACACCCTCCTCAAAAAACCCGCCTTTGAAGCCTCTGTCCTCACAAGCTACCGCCCCATCTCCAACCTCTCTTTCCCCTCCAAATTCCTTGAACGTGTTGTAGCCTCCCAAATCCGTGGATATCTTTCCCACAACTCCATGTTTGAAAATCTCCAATCAGGTTTCCGCCCCTTCCACAGTACTGAACCGGCCCTAATAAAAGTCGCAAATAACATCCTATGTGCCTGTGACGATGGTAAACTCTCCCTCCTCATCCTTCTCGACCTGTCTGCAGCCTTTGACACGGTTGACCTCACCATCCTCCTCCAACACCTCTCCTCCGTCGTCCAGCTGGGTGGGACTGCGTTCACCTGGTTCCATTCTTATCTATCCAGTCATCGCCAGAGAATCACCTGCAATGGCTTCTCTTCCCGCTCCTGCACCGTTACCTCTGAAGTCCCCCAATGATCTATCCTTGACCCCTCCAATTTCTCATCTACATGCTGCCGCTTGGCGACATCATCCGAAAATACAATTTCAGATTCCACATGTACACTGACGACACTCAGCCCCACCTCACAACCACCTCCTCGACCCCTCCACTGTCGCTCATTTGCCACATTGCTTGACCGACATCCAGTAATGGATGAGCAAAAAAATTCCTCCAACTAAATATTGGGAATACCAAAGCCATTGTCTTTGGTGCAAACCCCATTCCCGAACCACCGACTCCATCCCTTTCCCTGGCCATTGTCTGAGGATGAACCAGACTGTTCACATCCTTGGCGACCTGAGATGAATTTCTGACCACATTCTGCTCCATCACCAACACCGCCCGTTTCCACCTCCATTTCATCGCGTGTCGCCGCCCCTGCCTCAGATCATCTGCTGCTAAAACACTCATCCATGCCTTTGTTAACTCTAGACTTGACTATTACATGCTCTCCTGGCTGGCCTCCTATCTTCCGCTCTACATAAACTTGTCCTCATCCAAACTCTGCTGCCCGTATCCTAAATCGCACCACGTCCTGTTCTCCCCTCACCCCCTGTGCTCGCTGACCTATATTGGCTCCTGGTCCGGTAACGCCTCGATGTTAAAATTCTCGTCCTTGTTTTCAAATCCCTTCATGGCCTCGCCGCCCCCACCATCTCTGTATCTTCCTCCAGCCCGACAACGCCCTGAGATCTCTTTGCTCCTCCATTTCTGGCCTCTTTTGCGTCCCCAATTTTAATCACTCCACCATTGGAGGGCGTGCCTTCAGCTGCCTAGGCCCCAAGCTCTGGAATTCCCTCTCTAAACTTCTCCGCCTCTCTCCCTCTCTCTCCTCCTTTAAGACACTCCTTAGAATCTACCTCTTTGAACAAGCTTTTGGTCACCTGGCCTAATATCTCTTTATGTGGCTCGCTGTCAAATATTGTTTGATAATCGCTCCTGTGAAGCACCTTGGGACGTTTTACTATGTTAAAGGCGCGATATAAATGCAAGTTGTTGTTGTTATTGATCATGGTTGATCTGTATCTTAATTCTATCTACCTGCTTTGGTTCCAAGACCCTTTAATACTCTTGCCTAACAAAAATCTATCAGTCTCAGTGTTGAAATTATCAATTGACCCCCAGCCTCAACAGCTTTTTAGGGCGGAGTGAGTCCCAGATTCCCACTACCCTTTCTGTGAAGAAGTGCTTCCTGAAATCATCCCTGAACACCTGAGCTCTAATTTTAAGGTCATGACCCCTTGTTCTGGGCTCTCGATCTGCCCCAATCAAATCCTTTAATCATCTTAAACACCTTAAGTAGATCTTCTATACTCAAGGGAACACAAGACTGGACTATGCAACCGGTCCTTATAATTTAACTCTTCTAGTCCCGGTATCATTCTGGTGAATCTGTGCTGCACCCCCTCCAAGACGAATATATCCTTCCTGAGGTGCGGTGCCCAGAACTGAACACAATGTTTCCAGATGGTGTTTAACCAGAGCTCTGTACAGCTGTAACATAACTTCTACCCCTTTGCATTACAGTTCCCGAGATAAAGGCCGATATTCCATTTGCCTTTTAAATTAAATTTTGTACCTGTCCACTAGCTTTTAGTGATTTCTGTACTTGGACCCTAAATCTCCCTGCTCATGAACAGTTCCGAGCTTCTCATCATTCAGAACATTCTTAGAACTTTCTTCGGCCTAAAGTCGATGACCTCACACTTTCCCACATTGAACTCTGTCTCCACAGTTTTGCAACTTTCTGCTCCCATCTACACTATTTACTGTGTCACCTAACTTAGTGTCATCAGCAAACTTTGATGTTCAGCTATTCCTTCACCCAAGTCATTTATAAATATAGTGAAAAGCCATGGCCCCAGTAAAGATCACTGGGGGACACCACTAGTCACATCCTGCCAATTTGAGTATATATCCATTATTCCTAGTCTCTCTCCTACCTACTAATTAATTCCCCATTCAACCCAAAAGGTTGCCTCCAATTCCATGTGCTCTCATCTAACAGTCACTTATGTGGAACCTTGTCGAATGTTATCAGCATGATCTGTAAAAACTCCCACCAAACTCCCGTCTGCTGGGGGAGTGAGGCCTTCACATTGAGCAGCCTCCCACCTCGCTTTGACTCTGAAAACACGCCAAGCGAGATCCACCCAGCAATTGACTTGTGGGCCCCTTCAAATATGTGGCCCCATGAACGGGCACTGCAAGATCATGCGGGGTACAATAACCATTTCTCTGAGGCTGAATTTGATAAATCTACAGCATTGACAATGTTACATAATGTGAGCTGTGAGGTTGGTTTAGTGAGAGCGCATTTCGTTCAACGAGAACGGGTGAGAGTGACGTCATGGGAAGCAGTGTCATTAACGGAGCTGTTTAACATCGGGTGGCCCGGTGCATGTGGACGTCACGCGTCGAAAGAAAACCAGAAGCACCCACACTGTCGCTAATCACTCCCATCATACTAAAGAGCAGGTTTAGGCCATACGGCCCCTCGCTCCTGCTCCGCCGTTCTATCAGATCATGGCTGATCTTCGATCTCAACTCCACTTTCCTGCCCAATCCCCATATCCATTGATTCCCCTAGAGACAAAAATCTATCGATCTCAGCCTTGAATATATTCAATGAATCAGCATTCACAGCCCTCTGAGGTAGAGAATTCCAAAGATTCACAACCCTCTGTTGAAGAAATTCCTCCTCATCAAACTCCGAAATTGCCGACGTTTTATCCGGAGACGATGCCCCTAGATTCAGACTATCCACCCATGGGAAACATCTTCTCAGCATCTATTCTTTTAAGCCTTCTCAGAATCTTATATGTTTCAATGAGATCACCTATCATTTTCAAAAGTCCAGAGAGTATAGGCCCATTCTACTCAATCTCTCCTCATAAGACAACCCTCTCATCCCAGGAATCAATCTGGAGAACCTTTGTTGCACCGCCTCTAAGGCAAGTATAGCTTACCATACGTAAGGAGACCAATACTGCACACAGTACTCCAAATGTGGTCTCACAAGCCCTGTATAATTACAGCAAGAGTTTCTTACACTTGAACTCCTACAGCCTTGCAATAAAGGCAAACATACCATTTGCCTTCCTAATTGCTTGCTGTACCTGCATGTTAGCTTTCTGTATTTCATCCACAAGGACAACCCAAATGCTTTTGAGCACTAATATTTAATAGTTTCTCACCATTTAAAACATATTCCGTTTTTCTAATCTTTCTACCAAAGTGAATAATCTCACATTTCCCCACATTATACTCCATCTGCCACCTTCATGCCCACTCACTTAATCTGTCGATATCCCTTTGCAGACTCTTTGTGTTCTCCTCAAAGCTTACTTTCACACCTAGCTTTGTATCATCAGCAAACTTGGTACTTTGGTCAGTTCTGTGGCAGTGCAGTACTGTCGGAGGGTCAGTATTGAGGTAGCACAGTGGTGTAGGAGTGGCAATACTGAGGGAGTGCTGCTCTTTCGGAGCGGCAGTAATGAGGGAGCGCAACAATGTCGGATGTGCCAACTTTTGTAGAACACATTAAAGCGAGAGCTCATCGGCTCTCTCAGGTAGATGTGAAAGATTCCCCGACAATATTAAAAAAAGTGTAGGGGAGCTCTCCCCGGTGTCGTGGCCAATAATTATCCCTCAACCAACAATACTGAGACCGATTATCTGGTCACTTATCTCAATGAAATGTGTGGGATCTTGCTGTGTGCAAATTGGCTGACACGTTTCCTGCATTACTATAGTGACTGCACTAAACAATGTTCTTCATTGACTGTTTTGGGATGTCCTGAGGCCTTGAAAGGCGCCATAAAAAGGCAAGTTCTTTCCTTCTTTCAGACCTTCCATGAAACCCATGTCTTGCTTCAAGCTGTTGTCATCTTTCCTAATACCACCTTCTTTTGGGCCTTCTTTCGGGCACTATCGGGTCCTGCTCTCCTCTGCCAAAACTGGTCACTATTCCAGGACCATTCTGGAATGCAAAGATAACCCCCGGCTTCTCTTCCCCACTAAAACCATCTTCCTAAAGCCCTCTCCCCTGCCCCCTCCACCCCCACCTCTAACCGAAAGTGCAAGGAGCTCATGGAATACTTTGTCACTAAGATTGAGACCATCCGTTCAGCTGCCTCCCTTCCCCTAGCCCACCAAGCCAAACTTCCCCTACGGCTCCCCCCTGCTCTAGCCCTGTACTCACATATTTCTCTTGTTTCTCTCCTGTCTCCCTTCAGGCCCTCTCCGAGTTCATCTTGACCATGAGACCCACCTCCTGTTCCCTCGACCCTAGTCCCGCTAAACTGCTGACCACCCAACTTCCCTTCCGGGCCCTATGTTTGATGATATTGTTAACGGTTCCCTCTCCTCAGGTACTGTCCCCCTCCCCATCAAATCTTCCATCATTGCACCCTTCTCACCCTTGACCCCTCTGTCCTTGCAAACTATCGCTTCCATCTCCAACCTCCCTTTCTTCTCCAAATTCCTTGAAAGTGTTGTGGCCTCCCAAATCCGTGCCCATCTTTCCCACAACTCCATTTTTGAATCCCTCCAATCAGGTTTCCGCTCCTGCCACAGTATTGAAATGGCCCTTATAAAAGTCACAAATGACATTCCATGTGACTGTGACCATGGAAAACTATCCCTCCTCATCCTTCTCGACCTATCTGCAGCCTTTGACACGGTTGACCACACCATCCTCCTCCAAGGCCTGACCTCCGTTGTCCAGCAGGGTGGGACTGCACTCGCCTGGGTCTATTCTGATCTATGCAATGGTAACCATTGAATAACCTGCAATGGCTTCTCTTCCTTCTACCGCATCGTTACATCTGGTGTCCCCCAAGGATCTATCTTTGGCTCCCTTTTATTCCTCATCTACATGCTGCCCCTCGGCGACATCATCCGAAAACTCAACGTCAAATTCCACATGTACACTGACGACACTCAGCTCTACCTCACAACAAAACCGCTCGACCCCTCCACTGTCTCTCATTTGTCACATTGCTTGTCCGACATCCAGTAATGGATGAGCAAAAATTTTCTCCAACTAAATATTGGGAAGACCGAAGCCATTGTCTTTGGTCCCCGCTGCAAACTCCATTCCCTAGCCACCGAGTCCATTCCTCTCCCTGGCCACTGTCTGAGGATGAACCAGGCTGTTCACAAACTTGGCATCCTATTGTACCCTGAGATGAGTTAATGACCACATTTCTGCTCCATCAACAAGGCCGCCTGTTTCCATCTCCGTAACATCGCTCGTCTCTGCTCCTGCCTCAGCTCATCAGCTGCTTAAAGCCCCATCCATGCCCTTGTTACCTCTAGATTTGACTATTCCAATGCTCTCCTGGCCGGTCTCCCATATTCCACCTCCCATATACTTGACCTCATCCAATACCCTGCTGCCCATATCCTAACTCGCAACTAATCCCTTTTACCCAGCACCCCTGTGCTCGCTGACCGACATTGGCTCCCGGTCGGAGAACGCCTTGATTTTAAAATTCTCATCTTTGTTTTCAAATGCCTCCATGGCCTCGCCCCTCCCTATCTCTGTAACCTCCTCCAGCGCTACAACCTTCCGAGATCTCGGCGCTCCTCCAATTCTGGACTCTTGTGCATCCCTGGTTTTAATCACTCCACCATTGGTTGGGACGTGCCTTTAGCTGCCTAGGCCCCAATCTCAGGAATTCCCTCCCTTAACTTCTCCGCCTCTCTCCCTCTCTCTCCTCCTTTAAGACGCTCCTTAGAATCTACCTCTTTGAACAAGCTTTTGGTCACCTGTCCTAATATCTCCATATGTATCTCGGTGTCAAATATTGTTTGATAATCGCTCCTGTGAAGCACCTTGGGGCGTTTAACTATGTTTAAGGCGCTATATAAATGGAAGTTGTTGTTGTTATTGATCATGGTTGATCTGTATCTTAACTCTGTCTACCTGCCTTGGTTCCAGACCCTTTAATACCCTTGCCTAACAAAAATTTATCAGTCTCAGTGTTGAAATTATCAATTGACCCCCAGCCTCAACTGCTTTTTAGGGAGGAGGGGGGGGGGGAGAGAGACCCAGATTCCCACTAACCTTTGTGTGAAGAAGTGTTGCCTGACATCACCCCTGACCGCCTAAGCTCTAATTTTAAAGTCATGGCCCCTGTTAAAGAGGGCCCCTTAGGCTCTCCTAATTAAATCCTTTAATCATCTTAAACACCTCAGTTAGATCACCCCTTAATCTTCTGTGCTCAAGAGAATATAAGACTAGTCCATACAACCTGTCCTTATAATTTAAAAATGTTAGTCCCGCTATCATTCTGGTGAATCTGTGCTGCACCCCCTGCAAGACAAATATATACTTCCTGAGGTGCGGTGCCCAGAACTGAACACAATACTCCAGATGGTGTTTAACCAGAGCTGTGTACAGCTGTAACGAAACTTCTGCCGATTTGCATTCCAGCCCTCTCGAGATAAAGGCCGATGTTCCATTAGCCTTTTAAATTATTTTTGTACCTGTTCACTCGCTTTTAGTGATTTCTGTACTTGGACCCTAAATCGCCCTGCTCATCCACAGATCCGAGATTCTCACCATTTAGAAACATTCTCTGACCTGTCTTTCTTAGGTCCAAAGGGGATGACCTCACACTTTCCCACATTGAACTCTATCTGCCACAGTTTTGCCACTCACTTAATCTATCTACTTCCCTTTGCAACTTTCTGCTCCCATCTACACTATTTACTGTGCCACCTAACTTAGTGTCATCGGCAAACTTAGATATACAGCTATTCCTTCATCCAAGTCATTTATAAATATAGTGAAAAGCTATGGTCCCAGTACAGATCACTGGGGGAAACCACCAGTCACATCCTGACAATTTGAGTACATATCAATTATTCCTATTCTCTTTCTCCTACCCACTAATCAATTCCCCATTCAAGCCAATAGGTTGCCTTCCATTCCATGTGCCCTCATTTAACAGTCCTTCATGTGGAATCTTGTCGAATGTTATCAGTATGATCTGTAAAAACTCCCACCAAACTCCCGTCTGCTGGGGGAGTGAGGCTTCCACAATGAGCAGCCTCCCACCTCGCTTTGACTCTGAAAACACTCCAAGCCAGGTCAACCCGGCAATTGACGTGTGGGCCCCTTCAAATATGTGGCCCCATGAACGGGCACTGCAAGATCATGCGGGGAGCTATAACCATTTCTCCGAGGCTGAATTTGATCAATCGACAACATTGACTATTTTACATAATGTGAGCTGTAAGGTTGGTTTACTGAGAGTGCATTTCATTCAACGAGAACGAGTGAGAGCGAAGTCATTGGAACGGAGCAGAAACTAAGAGTGATGTTATCGGGTGGCCCGGCGCATGTGGGCGTCACGCGTTGAACGAAAACCGAAAGTACTCACACTGTCACTAAACACTCCCGTCAAACAAAAGAACAAAAGAACAAAGAACGTAAGAAATAGGAGCAAGAGTAGGCCATATGGCCCCTCGAGCCTGCTCCGCCATTCAATAAGATCATGGCTGATCTTCGACCTCAAATCGACTTTCCTGCCCGATCCCCAAATCCCTTGAATTCCCTAGAGTCGAAAAAACTATCGATCTCCGTCTTGAATATATTCAACGACTCAGTATCCACAGCCCTCTGGGGTAGAGAATTCCAAATATTCACAACCCTCTGCGTGAAGAAATTCCTCCTCCTCTCAGTCTTAAATGGCCGACCCCTTATCCTAAGACTAAGCCCCCTAGTTCCAGACTGTCCAGCCATGGGAAACATCTTCTCAGCATCTACTCTTTCAAGCCTTCTTAGTATCTTATATGTTTCAATGTGATCACCTTTCATTTTCAAAACCCCAGAGAATATACGTCCATTTTACTCAATCTCTCCTCACAGGACAACGCTCCCAACCTAGGAACCAATCTAGAGAACCTTTGTTGCACCGCCTCTAAGGCAAGTCTATCCTTCCTGAAATAAGGAGACAAATACTGCACACAGCACTGCAAGTTTGATCTCACCAAAGCCCAGAACAACTGCTGAAATAGTTCCTTACTCTTGCACTCCAACACCCTTGCAATAAAGGCCAACGTAGAATCATAGAAAATTTACGGCAAAGAAGGAGGACATTCGGCCCATCGTGTCCGCGCCAGCTGAGAAACGAGCCACCGAGCCAAATTCCACTTTCCTGAATTTGGTCCGTTGTCCTGCAGGTTACGACTCTTCAAGTGCACATCCAGGTGTCATTTAAATGCGATGAGGGCATCTGCCTCTACCACCCTCTCAGGCAATGAGTTTCAGACCCCTACCACCCTCCATGTGAAAAAAAAACCTCATTTCCGCTCTAATCCTTCTACCAATCACTTTAAATCTATGCTCCCTGGTTATTGACCACTCCGTTAAGGAAACTAAATCCTTCATTTCACACTATCTAGGCCCCTCATAATTGTGTACACCTTGGTGAAATCGCTCCTCAGCCTCCTCTGTTCCAAGGAAAACAACCCCAGCCTATCCAATCTGTCATCATAGCTAAAATTATTTCTGTATTACGCTCGGTGGCTCGTTTCGCAGCCGGCGTGGACACTGGATTCACTGTGGGGTCACTGGATTACTGTGGGATCACTGGACACTGTGCGATCACAGGGACACTGTGCGATCACTGTTGGATTACTGGGTGCACTTTGGATCACTGGGACACTTTTAATCAGTGGGGTATTGTCACTGGGTGCACTGTGGGATCACTGGGTCACTCTGCGATCATTGTGAGATCACTGGTGCACTGTGGATCACTGGCAACATCCTCGTGAATCTTCTCTGCACCCTCTCAAGTGCAATTACATCCTTCCTGTAAGGTGGTGACCAGAACTGTTCAAGCTGTGGCCTAACTAGTGTTTTATAAAGTTCCAGCATGACATCCCTCCTTTTATATTCTTTGCCTCGGCTAATAAAGGAAAGCATTCGATATGCTTTCTTCACCACCTTATCTACCTGTCCTGCTACCTTCAGAGATCTGTGGATATGCACTCCAAGGTTCCTAACTTCTTCGACTACTTTCAGTAACCTCCCATTTATTGTGTATACCGTTCCCTTCTTTGCTCTCCCCAAACACAGAACCTCGCACTTCTTCAGATTGAACTCTATTTGCCACTCTTCTGCCCATCTGCCCAGTCCATTGATATTTTCCTGCAATCTACAGCTTCCCTCCTCACTATCAACCACACGGCCGATCTTTATGTTATCCGCAAATGTCTTAATCATGTTTATGTCTAAGTCCACATCGTTAAAGTATAACACATCGTTAAAATGTACCACAAAAAGCAATGGACCTAGTACCGAGCCCTGGGACAATGTGGGATCACTGGATGGAATGTGGGGTCACTGGGTTACTGTGGGATCACTGGACACTGTGCGAAAACTGGGACACTGTGCGATCACTGTGGGATTACTGGGTGCACTGTGGATCACTGGGACACTGTGGATCAATGGGGCACCGTCACTGGGTGCACTGTGGGATCACTGGGCCACTCTACGATCACTGTGGGATCACTGGTAGCACTGTGGATCACGGGGACACTGTCGATCAATGAGGCACTATCACCGGTTGCACTGTAGATCACTTGATCACTGTGCGATCATTGTGGGATCACTGGGTGTACTTTGGCATCACTGGGAGCACTGAGGACCACTGGGACACTGTGGATCAATGGGGCACTATCACTGGTTGCACTTTGGAATCACTTGGTCACCATTGGAACACTGTGGGATATTTATTTATCCACTTGGGCCTAAAGGACCCTGTTTCTCTGCTGTACATTCGATGTCATTCTATGTAGTATAAAAATATATATAATGTTGTTGTTATAAAACATGGAATCCCGGAGAGACTTCTTTACCCAGATGGGCCGAATGGCCTCTTTCTATGCCGGGCTGTTTTCCATGCTTTATATATATATATATATATCTAAAGATAAATAATATATATACAAGAAGATATTGTTGTAAAATAGATATAGCAGTTGGGCCGAATGGCCTCTGTGCTATACTTTGCTGTATTGTACATTCAATACAATATATATATAAATATATAATTCTATTATATATTATATATTGCAACATATTCAAGAATTTGTTGTTGTTGTCAAATAAGGAATTCAGCGGAAAATCTTTACCCAGATGGGCCGAATGACCTGTTTCTGCAACGTGCTGCATTCTATGTAATATTTATGTGAAGATATATGATATTGCATTACATATACAAGAAGTAGTTGTTGCAAAATAGAAATAGCAGTCGGGCCGAATGGTCTCTGTACTGTGCTGTACATTTGATGTTAAATATATATAAATATATTATTAGATTATATATTGTATTATATTTTCGACTCCAAAAGTTGTTGTTGTCATGTAAGATATTATGGGGAATTTCTTTACCCAGAGGGGCTGAATGGCCTGGTTCTGTGCAGTGCTCTATTGTATGTAAATATATATATAAAGATATGTACGGGGTTAAATTCGATAACCCCGAATCCGGGCGCGGGGGTCGATTAACCCACACGTGATTAACCTGCACCCAGTCATTGAGATGCAGACAGTCCGTGAGATTGGTGCTGCCTGGTGATTCACCAGATTCCTGCGAGCAGTCAGGCCTGTCTGCGCTGTTGAGCGGCTTCTCACCAGCAGTGGGGTGGGCAATATTTCTTGCGTGGTTAGCGCCTCTTAAAGGCAGGCTGCATATCTTAAAGGCAGGCTGCACCTCACAAAGTCAAACATTTGATTTCGATACAAACCTCCGGGGTCATTTCTTCTCGTACCGCTTTGATTGGCAGCTTCTTTTGAATTAAACAGACCATTGCTTAAAATGACTGGCTCCCAGTCACTGTTTTCAAGGCATTTATCAGCCTGTCTTTTTCAAACTGGTGAGTCTGTTTGGAATCTCTGAGAATGTTAATCAAGTCGACAGTTTCCATAGTTTGTGAGAAAAAGACAACAAAGAACCAGGATGTTCGAAAGTTCGGTCACAATTTCGTATAGTATTTGTGAAATATTTATTATTTTCTTTTCCAATAAGGATCTGGTTGAGCTTTACAGTAAAACTGTTGTCTTACTGCTACTATTTGTTTGTTCTCTTCCTGTTTCATCAATTTGTTTTGCAGTTAATGTCTAAAACAAGGTCTAGTGTAGTGTGAATCTGTCACCCTCTGAAGAGCAGGCACTATTAGGCACTGGATAGAACGAGTGGGCTGAGATAATCTGAAGGGGTTTCACTGTTCATTACCTGGAGCCCTTCAAATGTTACAGTGATATCAGGACAAGCGGAAACACTGAGACATTGGGAGTGAAGCCTCAGTTAACGGAGGAGCTGCTTTCTCAAGCTTAGAAATACAGCTGATTTTAAATCAGCAAAATTTAACTTCATTAATGTAGGCAGAAAGGCAAATATCTCTGAACTGTCGCCACTATCTGAAAAACACGGACATTTTACTGATCGAGGAATAATGATTTTGTTCAAACTGTACAAAATAAAAATAAGTTCATATCTTTTTAAAATAACAATCTGATATAAAGCATTCTCCAACCAAACAAAACTACCAAGCATTCCAAGGACATTAAGTGATTATTGAATGGGTAAAACTGTGGCAAATGGAGTTCAATGTGGGGAAATGTGATGTCATCCAATTCGGATCTAAGAAAGTTGATCAGAGAGTTTTATAAATTGTGAAGAGCTCGGAACTGTGGAGGAGCAGAGAGATTTAGGGGTCCAAGTACAGAAATCATTAAAAGTTAGTGGACAGTTATGAAAATAAATTAAAAGGCTGATAGAATGTTGGTCTTTATTTCAAGAGGACTGGCATATAAAGGGGTGGAAGTTCTGTTCCAGCTGTGCAGAGCTCAGGTTGGAGCCCATCTGGAGGACTGCATTCAGTTCTGGACACTGAACCTCAGGAAGGATATATTGGCCTTGGAAGGGCTGCAGCGCAGATTCACCAGAATGATATCGGGGCTAAAAGGATTAAACGATGAGGATAGGCTGCATCGACTGGGCTTGTATTCCCCTGAATATAAAAAATTGAGGGGTGATCTAATTGAGGTGTTTAAGATGTTTAAAGGAAATTATTGGATAGATAGAGAGAAACTGCTTCCTCAGATCGGGGAGTCCAGAATAAGGGGGCAAAACCTTAAAATTAGAGCTCGGCCGTTCAGGGGTGATGTCAGGAAGCACTTCTTCAAACAAAGGTTAGTGGAAATCTGGAACTCTCTTCCCACAAAAGTCTGTTGATCCGGGGGTGGGGGGGGGGGGTCAATTCGAAATTTCAAAACAGAGATTGATAGATTTTTGTTAGGCAAGGGGATTATGGATTAATGAACCAAGGCGGGTTGATGGAGTTAAGATGCAGATCAGCCATGATCAAATTGAATGGCGGAAGAGGCTCGAGGAGCTCGATGGTCTTCTCCTATTCCTACTGAACAGGCTCGAGGGGCTGAATGTCCTCCTCCTTTTCCTGTGTAACAGGCTCAAGGAGCTGAATGGCCTCCTCCAGTTCGGGTGTAACGGGCTCGAGGGGCTGAATGGCCTTCAGTTCCCTTACTACAAGCTGGAAGGGTTGAATGGGCACCTCCTGAAGCTATCTGAGACGCTTGGGGGGTTGACTGAGCTCCAGTTCCTGTGTAACAGGCTCGAGGGGCTGAATGGCATCCTTCTGTTCCTGTAGAACAGCCTTGAGGAACTTGCCGCTATTTCGTCCAAAGCGGATGCCGTAGCTGCCGCCATTTTGTCCATGATGCCTGCGGTATTTGCCGTTATTTTGTCCAAGATGTCCGCCGTACTTGCTGCCATTTTTTCCAAGATGGCTGCCGCTTTCGGCGCCATTTTGTCCAAGATGGCCGCCGTATGTGCGGCCTTTTTGATCAAGATGGCCTCTGCGCTTGTGGCTATTTTGACCAAGATGGCCGTCGTACTTGCTGCCATTTTGTCCAAGATGGCTGCCGTATTTGCCATCATGCTGGCCGCGTGCAAGTACACAAACATATATTTTACATCTACTTGTTGTTGTTGTTGTCATGGTGGGACCCCGAGATCACTCTATGGTGTCTGTATGCACTCTGGGATCCTTACTTGCACACTGGGATCACTCTGGGTTCGCTGGGGCATTCTGAGGTCACTGTGGTATCACTGGGGGCACTCTGCGCGGTACTTGCCGCCAATTCGACCAAGTTGTCCGCCGTTCTTGCCGCCATTTTGTCCAAGATGGCCACCGTACTTGCTGCCATTTTATCCAAGATGTCCGCACTACTTGCCGCCATTTTGTCCAAGATGTCTGCCGTACATGCCTCCATGCTGGCCGTGTGTAAATACACTTATTTTTGTCAAATATTTATATGATATATATCTTCTAAATACAAGTTGTAGTAGTAGTCGTAGTAGTAGTTGTGGTGGTGGTCTAAATATAAAGACTGCCACGATAGGATCACTGTTAGAATGACTGGGTGCAATCTAGGATCAATGGGAGCACTCCAGGATCACTCTGGGGTAACTGGGTGCACTCCAGGATCACTCTGGGGTAACTGGGTGCACTCCAGGATCACTCTGGGGTAACTGGGTGCACTCCAGGATCACTCTGGGGTAACTGGGTGCACTCTGGGATCACTCTGGGGTAACTGGGTGCACTCTGGGATCACTCTGGGGTAACTGGGTGCACTCTGGGATCACTCTGGGTTAACTGGGTGCACTCTGGGATCACTCTGGGGTAACTGGGTGCACTCTGGGATCACTCTGGGGTAACTGGGTGAACTCTGGGATCACTCTGGGGTAACTGGGTGCACTCTGGGATCACTCTGGGGTAACTGGGTGCACTCTGGGATCACTCTGGGGTAACTGGGTGCACTCTGGGATCACTCTGGGGTAACTGGGTGCACTCTGGGATCTCGATGTGAACTCAGAGATCACTCTGTGGCGACTGGGTGCACTCTTGGGTCACTGGGACATTCTGGGGTCACCGTGGGAACACTGGGGACATTCTGCGAGTTATTTGCCGCCATTTTGTACAAAATCGTTGTGTACTTGCCGACATTTTCTCCAAGATGGCGGGCGTACTTTCCACCATTTTGCCCAAGATGGCGGCCGTGCATGCCGTCATGCTGGCCGTGGGTAAATACACAAATATTACAAATAGCAGTTGATGTTGTGTTGGTCTAAACATAAAGACTGCCACTCTCGGATCACTCTGGGGTCACAGTTGTGTCACTTGGGACACTCTGCGCGGTATTCGCCGTAATACTTGCAGCCATTTTGTCCAAAATGACCACCGTACTAATAAAAGTCGTTGTTGTTGTGGTGATGGTCTGAATATAAAGACTGCCACTCTGGGATCCCTTTTGGGTGACCGATGCCTCTCCGAGACGGAACCGTCCGAGGCCTCCTCCACAGCTTGCACCAAACCGGGCCCAAATGAGTTCGGTCTGTTTATTGCCCTGGGGTTTAATTTCCTCTCTGGGCCCTGGTTTTGGGGCCTCGGTTTAACATGTTCCTGTTCTATTGTGACCGTTGTGATTTAATCAGGTTAAAACCTGGGGTTAAAGTAGCCCGGCCTGCAATGTTATACAAACACGTTAACCCAGTGTGAGACAAACAGGGGCCGAGAGGAGATTAACGTCTTAAACGTGAACCCCTTACGGGCTTCAAGGGTTTGACATAATTTCAAAATGATGCTTGTGTTTCGGGGAGATGCGACAACTTTGAGGTTTCAGACCGGCCAGGTGAGGTGTTTTGATGGAGAAACTGTATCCAGTGGCAGGGGGTCGGTAATCAGAGGACACAGATTCAAAATAATTGTCAAAAGAGCCAGAGTTGACATGAGGAAGGATTATTTTTCCACAGCGAGTGGTTCTGATCTGGAAGTTACTGCCTGAAAGGGAGGTGGAAGCAGATTCAGTAGTAACTTTCAAAAGGAAATTGGACAAATACTTGAAAAGGAACAAATTGTTGGGTTTGGGGAAAGGAGTGGGACCAACTGGATAACTCTGTCAAAGAGCCTGCACAGGCATGATGGGCCGAATGGCCTGCTTCAATGATACAACATTCTCTGATATTGCTGGCTGGTTCATAACGGCCAAGAAGGTTCACTCGGTTAATCCCGGGGATGAGGGGGCGGACATATGAGGAGAGTTTGAGTAGATTGGGACTCTACTCATTGGAGTTCAGAAGAATGAGAGGCGATCTTATTGAAACATATAAGATTGTGAAGGGACTTGATCGGGTGGATGCGGTAAGGATGTTCCCAAGGATGGGTGAAACTAGAACTAGGGGGCATAATCTTAGAATAAGGGGCTGCTCTTTCAAAACTGAGATAAGGAGAAACTTCTTCACTCAGAGGGTAGTGGGTCTTTGGAATTTGCTGCCCCAGGAAGCTGTGGAAGCTACATCATTAAATACATTTAAAACAGAAATAGACAGTTTCCCAGAAGTAAAGGGAATTAGGGGTTACGGGGAGCGGGCAGGAAATTGGACAGGAATTTAGATTTGAGATTAGGATCAGATCAGCCATGATCTTATTGAATGGCGGAGCAGGCTCGAGGGGCCGATTTGCCAACTCCTGCTCCTATTTCTTATGTTCTTATTTTGTGACAGGTGCATGGCAGTAATTTTACGTTGCCTTGAGGCCATGTTACGTTGCATGTCGGGCGGCCGTTTTTTGGAGTCCCAGCTGAGCTCTACTCAATTTGTGTAAATTGCACATCCACCCCCACCCCCCCCCCCCCCCGAGTAAGACCCACCAGGTTCAATAGACCGACAAGTCACATCTGTGACGCTGATTGGAGGAGTTGGGATGTACTTTCCAGGAAACTTCATTCAATATTTTAAAATACGAACACCAGTTTGTTGATTTTAAATAATGAGGAGACCAGGCCTGAGCTGAAGTAAACGGTGGAGTTTTATTAACTTAGCACATGGACAGCAACTCACATTTAGATAGAAGCCTTTATAGCAGTGAATCGTCTCAACGTGCTTCACAGGAGCAATCAGACAAAATTTGACACTGAGCCAAACAAGGAAATAGTACTCCAGGTGACCAAAAGCTTGGGAAAACAGGTCGTTTTAAGGAGCATCTGAATGGAGGACAGAGAGCGGAGAAGAACAGGGAGGGAATACCAGATATTAGGGCCAAGGCAGCTGAAGGCAAAGCACACAGGGATGCTTGTTCCAGATTCTGATTCCTGACTGGGAGAGGCAACCAGTAGTACTGAATGCAATTATCAGTTTCCCACTGGAGACCAGACTGAGCCCCACTTTGAGCCCTTCCTGTCTGTACATTGACCCAGTGTCCCACTGCAGCCCAAAATGAGCCCCACCCTGGGCCCTTCCTGTCTGTACATTGACCCAGTGTCCCACTGCAGCCCAGACAGAGCCCCACCCTGGGCCCTTCCTGTCTGCACATTGACCCAGTGTCCCACTGCAGCCCAGACTGAGCCCCACCCTGGGCCCTTCCTGTCTGTACATTGATCCAGTGTCCCACTGCAGCCCAGACTGAGCCCCACCCTGGGCCCTTCCTATCTGTACGTTGACCCAGTGTCCCACTGCAGCCCAGACTGAGCCGCACCCTGGGCCCTTCCTGTCTGTACATTGACCCAGTGTCCCACTGCAGCCCAGACTGAGCCCCACCCTGGGCCCTTCCTGTCTGTACATTGACCCAGTGTCCCACTGCAGCCCAGACTGAGCCCCACCCTGGGCCCTTCCTGTCTGTACATTGATCCAGTGTCCCACTGCAGCCCAGACTGAGCCCCACCCTGGGCCCTTCCTATCTGTACGTTGACCCAGTGTCCCACTGCAGCCCAGACTGAGCCGCACCCTGGGCCCTTCCTGTCTGTACATTGACCCAGTGTCCCACTGCAGCCCAGACTGAGCCCCACCCTGGGCCCTTCCTGTCTGTACATTGACCCAGTGTCCCACTGCAGCCCAGACTGAGCCCCACCCTGGGCCCTTCCTGTCTGTACATTGATCCAGTGTCCCACTGCAGCCCAGACTGAGCCCCACCCTGGGCCCTTCCTGTCTGTACATTGTCCCAGTGTCCCACTGCAGCCCAGACTGAGCCCCACCCTGGGCCCTTCCTGTCTGTATATTGACCCAGTGTCCAACTGCAGCCCAGACTGAGCCCCACCCTGGGCCCTTCCTGTCTGTACATTGACCCAGTGTCCCACTGCAGCCCAGACTGAGCCCCACCCTGGGCCCTTCCTGTCTGTACATTGACCCAGTGTCCCACTGCAGCCCAGATTGAGCCCCACCCTGGGCCCTTCCTGTCTGTACATTGACCCAGTGTCCCACTGCAGCCCAGACTGAGCCCCACCCTGGGCCCTTCCTGTCTGTACATTGATCCAGTGTCCCACTGCAGCCCAGACTGAGCCCCACCCTGGGCCCTTCCTGTCTGTACATTGATCCAGTGTCCCACTGCAGCCCAGACTGAGCCCCACCCTGGGCCCTTCCTGTCTGTACATTGACCCAGTGTCCCACTGCAGCCCAGACTGAGCCCCACCCTGGGCCCTTCCTGTCTGTACATTGACCCAGTGTCCCACTGCAGCCCAGACTGAGCCCCACCCTGGGCCCTTCCTGTCTGTACATTGACCCAGTGTCCCACTGCAGCCCAGACTGAGCCCCACCCTGGGCCCTTCCTGTCTGTACATTGACCCAGTGTCCCACTGCAGCCCAGACTGAGCCCCACCCTGGGCCCTTCCTGTCTGTACATTGACCCAGTGTCCCACTGCAGCCCAGTCTGAGCCCCACCCTGGGCCCTTCCTGTCTGTACATTGACCCAGTGTCCCACTGCAGCCCAGACTGAGCCCCACCCTGGGCCCTTCCTGTCTGTACATTGACCCAGTGTCCCACTGCAGCCCAGACTGAGCCCCACCCTGGGCCCTTCCTGTCTGTACATTGACCCAGTGTCCCACTGCAGCCCAGACTGAGCCCTACCCTGGGCCCTTCCTGTCTGTACATTGACCCAGTGTCCCACTGCAGCCCAGACTGAGCCCCACCCTGGGCCCTTCCTGTCTGTACATTGACCCAGTGTCCCACTGCAGCCCAGACTGAGCCCCACCCTGGGCCCTTCCTGTCTGTACATTGACCCAGTGTCCCACTGCAGCCCAGACTGAGCCCCACCCTGGGCCCTTACTGTCTGCACATTGACCCAGTGTCCCACTGCAGCCCAGACTGAGCCCCACCCTGGGCCCTTCCTGTCTGTACATTGACCCAGTGTCCCACTGCAGCCCAGACTGAGCCCCACCCTGGGCCCTTCCTGTCTGTCCATTGACCCAGTGCCCCATTGGGGACCATCCAGCCCCGGATATCCGGCAGAATCAGCGCTGTGGGACCGGGTGACTGAGTCTCGTGACCCTGTCGCTGGGCCTCTGACGTCACAATGGGAGACGACGCTCGCTCAGCTCGAGCTGGAAACCGTTAAAGGGCCGTTCGGATTTCAACCTGGAGCGCGGCCGGTTAAAGGGGTGGGACAGAGAATCGGCCAAAAATGTTCATATCATGAGACCAGTAATGGTTATAAATTGAAATGTTCCTCTTATGAGACCAGTAATGGTTATAAATTGAAATGTTCATACAATGAGACCAGGAATGGTTATCAATTGATATGTTCATACAATGAGACCAGGAATGGTTATAAATTGAAATGTTCACATTTCCACACTTAGTCCGGGTCTTGATTCCCGCAGTGACTCCAGGTGTCTCTTTCCGTTTGGAATGAACAGATTCCCCCTCAGACTGAAACAGATTAAAGATTAAACAGGAAATAAACAGATTGAACAACAGTGGGAATAACAGGGAGACTGGGGTTAATATTTCAATAATAATTACAGAGAAATATTACCCATAAAAGGGACTGAATCCCACTGATATTTTATTTATTACATTAAACATTAACACTAATACTCACCAGATCCGCTCCAGACTCCTGCGGGTCAGTATGAGGGAGCGGAGTGCGGGGACAGATCGGTCTGTGAAGGAGTTTGATCCCAGGTTCAGATCCGTCAGTGACCGGTTTGTACTGAGAGCGGAGACGAGATCCTCGGTACAAGAATCTGTGAGACCGACATCATCCAGACTGGGGATGAGAGAGAGAGAATTAACAGCAATCAGGGTAATTCCCCAGTGTTTATTAATAACACTATTACTGATAATAATAATAATAATGTACATTATTAGTAACACTTAATTTTACTAATAATAATGTTTAATGTTAGACAGCCAGTTATTATAAACACAATCTCACACAATCTGATACTTACCGCAGTTCCTGTATTTTACAGTCCGGGTTCCTCAGAGCCGTAAACAGTAGTTTCATTCCTGAATCTCCCAGTTTATTATTACCCAGGTTCAGAACCGTCAGTGACCGGTATGTACAGAGAGCGGAGGAGAGATCATCGGCACAAGAAGCTGTGAGACCGTTGTACCATAACCTAGAGATCAGAGTGAGGAGAGAGACGAGCAGAGATAACAGGAATCAGAGTAAATTCCCAGTATTTATTTGTATTATTATTACTTATACTGACCTTAATGTACAGTGTTAGACATCCAGTTATTACAAACACAATCTCACACAGTCTGATACTTACTCCAGTGTCTGTATTTTACAGTCCGGGTTCCTCAGAGCCGCAGACAATAGTTTCACTCTTGAATCTTCCAGTTGATTTCCTGCCAGTCTAAACACAAACATACAGAGAGTGAGAAACAAACTGAATCCAATCCCCGATCTGACACAATTTCTCTCTGATTTTTCAGTGTTTCCTGTAGTATCTTCAGGAAATTAATAACTAGATTTCCCTGTCGCTGACAATGAATCTTACTCTGTCCAACTCCCCATATATTCAGGGACTGTCAGTAAATGTATTTATTAAATAAAGTGCTGTCTGTGTGAAGCCTTCAAATGTCCCTCAGTCCGGTCTCATTCCCTGATGATCAGAATCACCCTCCTGGAGGTCCCGTCATGTTTGGGGAAATTGTCTCATTTCTGCTGATTCTTAAATCCCAGATTTTATGGGAATGGGGCAATTTTCCTGAATTAAATGATAAAGTGGTGATTACCTGTACTTTATGCAGTATTATATTAATCTGTTTCATACCTCGGGGTGAGTTATATTGTGAAACGGCACTAAAGGCTGCTGTAAAATCCATCCCCCAGGATTTTATGTAACAAGGAGAGTTTATTCTGTCCTGTTACTAGTTTTAAATGTCCCTGTACTTCTAGTTTATCGGGGAGGGGAGTCTCTCACTTTATTCCCATTAAATTCTCTCCACATTTATTTCAGGCGCAACGTTCCCGACAGTTTATGGGGATTTTTCTGAAGTTCCCTCCCCGAGCGGGGCCTCACACACAGGGGGCAGATTATGGGAAATTCCCGGGTTCACTGCCCCCTGGTTAACCCAGGAGCCTCCCGCTGTGTGTGAGGCCCCACCGCTGGCCGGTGTGTGTCTGTACTCCTGGCCTAATACCCCACAACCCGTTAGATTGGAACCTTTTCAAAGGCAGATTTTAGTTCCCAAATCTCACTGAAGTGTCGGCCTGGATTAATGAGCGAGGGGCCTGAATCCACGACCTTCTGACTCAGAGGCACGAGTGCTGCCAGCTGGGTGAAGAGATGATGGATGTATTGGAGAGTGTGAAGGGCTGTGTCATTGATGAGTTAAGATAACGGACCGTCGTCCTGCGGGGAAAGCTCAGCTCGCCCACTGGCGGTTGACTGCCCGAAAGCTGTGTTTTGCTGTTTGTTACTGAATGTTTGGTGTTTCTGCTTCCCTCTCCAACACACGTTGACAGTCCGGTGACTGTCACTTGCCCCCACACCTCGGTAAGAGGGTGGGATGCTCCGACACACAGACTGCTGCAATTAGTGTCGATCTACTTGTAAGTAACAGTGAGAAGGAGCCTCTTCAATGGACGTATCTCAGGCAGTGAGAAAAACAGCAATAAATATCATTTATTGCAATTAAATTATCAGACTCTTTCAGTGACCTGTATTTACTGATCTGATAAAGACTGTAAAATCCCCACTTGTTTACAAGGATCCATTTTAGATTCTCCAGTCCTGAGGGAATTACTAACCGATCCTCTTATCATGTGTCATATTTGTGTTGAATCTGCTTCTCTCTGGTTTAACTGAACAGTTTGTTTCCCTTCATTCCGGAGCAACAATACAATCCGTGACTGTTCCACAATTGGCCAAACAGTTGGAGACAAATAAACAGTTACCTCAACACCTGGCATTTGTGCAGTACGGATCTCAGCCGCTGGAGTGCTTCACAGTGAATGGAGCAGTTCTCCAGATCGAGGTGTTTTATTGTATCACAGAGTCCAATGACATGAGACAGCACCGCACAGTCAATCGGGGTCAGTCGCAATCCACTAAATGTAAGTGTTTCCACAGATCCCACTGTGACCCGAGCCAGTGTTTGATTCTGAGACTCAAACAGGTAGTGGAATGTGTTCAGGAGGTCCCTTTTACCAGTTTCACTCCCTGTGTTTCCAATCTCTCCTTCAACCTTCTCCTTCACCCAGTCAATCACTCCGCAGATTGTTTGATGAAGAAATGGACCCAGAAACTCCTCCAGGGGCCGAGCTGACTGTGAGGAGGAGAGACCAACAACAAAACGGAGAAATATCTCAAATCGCCCATCTTCCTTGCTGTGGGCTTCACTGAGGAGTTTCCGGATGTCCCCTGGATCTGGAATCAGGAATTGTGCGAGTGCGGCTACAAACTCTTGGATGGTGAGGTGCGGGAATGTGTAAACTACACTCTGGGCAGATTCATCTCTCTCCAAAAGTTACATCATGAACCCAGACAGGAACTGGGAAGGTTGCAGATTGTACTTGATCAAATCTCCATTTCCAAACACAATCTTCTTCTCCGAGACTCCAGTGAAGGCCATTTCACTGATCTTCAGTAATACATCACGGGGGGAATCAATCTCTCGGCCATGGTTTTTCAGAATGTTATAAATATAGTAGGAATATAGTTGGGTGATGGTCTTGGGAACTTGCTGCTGTTTCCTGTCTCTTTGTGTGAAGAAGGGACCCAGTGACAGACCGAGGATCCAGCAGTAGGAAGGGTTGTAACACATCGTGTGCAGGATCTCGTTCTCCTCCACATGTTTGAAAACAGCTGCTGCCACCGACTGATCTTCAAAACACTTGTTGAAATATTCCTTCCGTTCCTCACCAACAAATCCCAGGATTTCAGCCCAGACACTGATCTCAGCCTTTTCCAATAAATGTAATGCAGTGGGGCGGCTGGTCACTAGCACTGAACATCCTGGGAGCAGCTTGTGCTGTATTAAACTGTACACAATGTCAGACACTTCACACCAGTCTTCAGGATCTGTGCACATGTACTGAGGTTCTGTATTTCTCCGATTATCAGGAAAATCGATACTCTCCTTGAATTCATCTAAACCATCGAATATAAACAGTAATCCCTCTGGGTTCTTCCAGAGCTCTCCCAGAATATTCTTCAAGTAAGGATAGAAATTTAGTATCAGGTTCCATAGATTTATTCTACAGTTAATAGCGTTTAACTCACGGAATTTAAAACTGAAAACAAATTGATAGTGAGGGTATATTTTCCCAGTGGCCCAGTCATAAACATTCTTTTGTACCATTGTTGTTTGTCCAATCCCCCCGACTCCACTCACTGCTGCTGAATTCCCAGATTTTGATTTTCTCCGGGAAAAACTGCTCTGGAACAATTGATCAGTTCGGATTTTTTCCAGTTCTCTCCGGAGATGTTTCTCTCTCCACTCTTCATGGTCTCGGCCTCTTGCCAGCAGCTCATGTTCTACAAGTGTCCAATCTCGAAAAGTAGAAATGACCGTTAGTTCAGTGTATAGAGTGACCAGCTGGAAAATCTTAACCTTCTCCTTTATTAGGATCGTGTTCACTCTCAGTGTTTCAGTTTGGACCCGGAGTGTTTCCTTGTGTTTCTGTTGAACACCTTCAATCAGAACAGACAGAAAGTGGGGGGAGATGGCTTATCAGGGGAAAGCAGCAAGAGCCCAGTTCGGGGCACCACGGGTGGCTCTGCTGCACAGGAGGGGAGGAATAAGAGTGGCAGGGCTATATTGATAGGGGATTCAATCGTAAGGGGAACAGATAGGCGTTTCTGCGGCCACAAACGTGACTCCAGGATGGTCTGTTGCCTCCCTGGTGCGAGGGTCAAGGATGTCACGGAGCGGCTGCAGGGCATTCTGGAGGGGGCGGGTGAACAGCCAGTAGTCGTGGTCCATATCGGTACCAACGACATAGGGAAAAAAAGGATGGGGCCCTGCAAGGTGAATTTAAGGAGTTGGGAGATAAATTAAAAAGCAGGACTTCAAAGGTAGTGATCTCAGGATTACTACCGGTGCCACGTGCTGGTGAGTATAGGAACAGGAGAATAGACAGGATGAATGCGTAGCTGCATGGATGGTGTAGGAGGGAGGGATTTAGATTCCTGGGACATTGGGACCGGTTCTGGGGAAGGTGGGACCTGTACAAGCGTGACGGGTTACACCCGAGCAGGATCGGGACCAATGTCCACGCGGGGGTGTTTGCTCGTGCTGTTGGGGAAGGTTTAAACTAGAGAGGCAGGGGGATGGGAACCTGAGCGGGGAGTCAGAAGGGAATAAAGTTGAGAGCAGCAAGAGCGGGGAAGACCCAGGAGAAATCTACAATACAAATAGTACAAACAGTTGTTCAAGAACAAGTGAAAGGGAAAAGCGTAGAGCAGCGGAAAGAAAGTGTACTTTAGCACGACAGCTAAAATAAAATCGAGAAGGCTAAGACGATTAACCCAACATCAAAGCTGTGGCAGGGGGTTGGGAACCTGAGCAGGGAGACAGACGAAAGCGTATCAGGAAGGGACAGAAGGTATGGAGTGAAAGGTAAATTGTTAAAAAAGGAAATAGCAGGAACTAAGTGTCACAAAATATATTTGAAAGTTCTTTATCTGAATGCACGTAGCATTCGTAACAAATTGGACGAGTTAACAGCACAAATAACTACTTTTGGGTATGATCTTGTGGCCATTACAGAAACATGACTGCAGGGTGACAACGACTGGGAATTAAATATGCCAGGGTATTTAACAATCGGGAAAGACAGGCAGGAAGGAAGGGGAGGTGGGGTGGCTATGTTAATAAAGGAAGGAATCACTGTAATACAGAGAAAAGATATTGGGACAAAGGATCAGGATAATGAAACAGTTTGCGTGTAGATAAGGAATAATAAGGGGAGAAACACTCGTGGGCGTAGTATATAGGCCTCCTAATAGTTGCAACTTTGCTGGAAGAAGTCTTAATCAGGAAATAGTCGGGGCATGTAATAAGGGAACAGCTATAATTATGGGGGATTTTAACTGTCATATTAACTGGACAAATCAAATTGGGCAGGGCAGGCTGAGGAAGAGTTTATTGATTGTATTCGGGATGGATTTCTTGAGCAGTATGTAACTGATCCTACAAGGGGGCAAGCAACCTTGGACCTGGTCCTGTGTAATGAGCCAGGAATAATTAATAATGTCCGAGTTAAGGACCCACTTGGAAGGAGTGACCATAACATGGTTACATTCCATATCCAATCAGAGGGTGAGAAGGTTGGTTCTCAAACAAGCGCACTGAGCTTGAATAAATGAGACTATCATGGTATGAGAGCGGAATTGATTAAAGTGGACTGGGAAAAAAGTTAAAAGGGTAAGACGGTACATGAACAGTGGTGTTCATTTAAGGAGTTATTTTACAACTTTCAAAAAATATATTCCACTGAGAAAAAAAGGGTGCAAAAGAAATGACAGCCATCCGTGGCTAAGTAAAGAAATTAAGGATAGTATCCGACGAAAAACAAGGACATGGACTCATAGAATCATAGAAGTTTACAACATGGAAACAGGCCCTTCGGCCCAACATGTCCTTGTCGCCCAGCTCATACCACGAAGCTAGTCCCAATTGCCTGCACTTGGCCCATATCCCTCTATACCCATCTTACCCATGTAACTCTCAAAATGCTTTTTAAAAGACAAAATTGGACCCGCCTCTACTACTGCCTCTGGCAGCTCGTTCCAGACACTGACCACCCTTTGAGTGAAGAAATTGACCCTCTGGACCCTTTTGTGTCTCTCCCCTCTCACCTTAAATCTATGCCCCCTCATTATAGACTCCCCGACCTTTGGGAAAAGATTTTGACTATCGACCTTATCTATGCCCCTCATTATTTTATAGACTTCTATAAGATCACCCCTAAACATCCTACTCTCCAGGGAAAAAAGTCTCAGTCTATCCAACCTCTCCCTGTAAGTCAAACCATCAAGTCCCGGTAGCATCCTAGTAAATCTTTTCTGCACTCTTTCTAGTTTAATAATATCCTTTCTGTAATAGGGTGACCAGAACTGTACACAGTATTCCAAGTGTGGCCTTACTAATGTCTTGTACAACTTCAACAAGACATCCCAACTCCTGTATTCAATATTCTGACCAATGAAACCAAGCATGCCGAATGCCTTCTTCACCACCCTATCCACCTGTGACTCCACTTTCAAGGAGCTATGAACCTGTACTCCGAGATCTCTTTGTTCTATAACTCTCCCCAACGCCCAACCATTAACGGAGTAGGTCTTGGCCCGATTCGTTCTCCCAAAATGCATCACCTCACATTTACCTAAATTAAACTCCATCTGCCATTCATCGGCCCACTGGCCCAATTTATCAAGATCCCGTTGCAATCCTAGATAACCTTCTTCACTGTCCACAATGCCACCGATCTTGGTGTCATCTGCAAACTTACTAACCATGCCTCCTAAATTCTCATCCAAATCATTAATATAAATAACAAATAACAGCGGACCCAGCACCGATCCCTGAGGCACACCGCTGGTCACAGGCCTGCAGTTTGAAAAACAACCCTCTACAACCACCCTCTGCCTTCTGTCGTCAATCCAATTTTGTATCCAATTGGCTACCTCACCTTGGATCCCATGAGATTTAACCTTATGTAAAAACCTACCATGCGGTACCTTGTCAAAGGCTTTGCTAAAGTCCATGTAGACCACGTCAACTGCACAGCCCTCATCTATCTTCTTGGTTATAAGGTAGCCAAACTTAGTGGGAGGATAGAAGATTGGGAAGTCTTCAAAAGACAACAAAAAGTAACTAAAGGATTGATTAAGAAAGGGAAGATAGATTATGAAAATAAATTAGCAAAAAATATGAAAATATAGCAAGAGTTTCAACAGTGATATAAAAAAAAAGGTGGCTAAGGCAAGCGGAGGTCTCTTAGAGGATGAGACCAGGAAATTAATGGTGGGAAACACGGAGATGGCAAAAATGCTGAACAAATATTTTGTTTCAGTCTTTACGGGAGAGGACACTAAGAATATCTCAACACTGGACAAACAGGGGTCTCTAGCGGGGAGGAGCTAAATACGATTGAAATCACGAAGGAATTGGGACTCAGTAAATTATTGGGACTCAAGGTGGATAAATCCCCTGGACCTGATGGCTTAAATCCTCGGGTCTTGAGGGAAGTGGCAGTTGGGATTGTGGATGCTTTGGTAATAATTTTCTAAAATTCTCTGGACTCGGCAAAGGTCCCGGCAGATTGGAAAACTGCTAATGTAACACCCTTATTTAAAAAGGGTAGTCGGCAGAAGACTGGAAATTATAGACCAGTTAGCCTAACATCTGTGGTGGGTAAAATTTTGGAGTATATTATTAAGGAGACAGTAACAGACCATTTGGATAAACATAATTTAATAGGACAAAGTCAGCATGGCTTTACGAAGGGGAAGTCATGTGTAACAAATTCGCTTGAGTTCTTTGAGGACATAACGTACAGGGTGGATAAAGGGGAACCAGTGGACGTAGTGTATTTAAACTTCCAGAAGGCATTCGACAAGGTGCCGCATAAAAGATTATTGCTCAAGATAAAGAATCACTGGATTGTGGGTAATATTCTGGCATGGGTGGAGGATTGGTTATCTAACAGGAAGCAGAGAGTTGGGAAAAATGGTTCATTCTCGGACTGGCAACCAGTAGCCAGTGGTGTTCTGCAGGGGTCGGTGCTGGGTACCCAACTCTTTACAATCTATATTAACGATTTGGAGGAGCGGACCGAGTGTAACATATCAAAGTTTGCAGATGATACAAAGATGGGAGGGAAAGTAGAGAGTGAGGAGGACATAAAAAATCTACAAGGGGATATAGACAGGCTGGGTGAGTGGGCGGAGATTTGGCAGATGCAATACAATATTGGAAAATGTGAGGTTATGCACTTTGGCAGGAAAAATCAGAGAGCAAGTTATCTTAATGGCGAGAAACTGGAAAGTACTGCAGTACAAAGGGATCTGGGGGTCCGAGTGCAAGAAAATCAAAAGGTTAGTAAGCAGGTGCAGCAGGTGATCAAGAAGGCCAACGGAATGATGGCTTTTATTGCTAGGGGGATAGAATATAAAAACAGGGAGGTATTGCTGCAGTTATTTAAGGTATTAGTGAGACCGCACCTGGAATACAGCATACAGTTCTGGTGTCCATACTTAAGAAAAGACATACTTGCTCTCGAGGCAGTACAAAGAAGGTTCACTCGTTTAATCCAGGGGATGAGGGGGCGGACATATGAGGAGAGGTTGAGTAGATTGGGACTCGACTCATTGGAGTTCAGAAGAATGAGAGGCGATCTTATTGAAACATATAAGATTGTGAAGGGGCTTGATCGGGTGGATGCGGTAAGGATGTTCCCAAGGATGGGTGAAACTAGAACGAGGGGGCATAATCTTAAAATAAGGGGCTGCTCTTTCAAAACTGAGATGAGGAGAAACTTCTTCACTCAGAGGGTAGTAGGTCTGTGGAATTTGCTACCCCAGGAAGCTGTGGAAGCCACATCATTAAATAAATTTAAAACAGAAATAGACAGATTCCGACAAGTAAAGGGATTAGGGGTTATGGGGAGCGGGCAGGAAATTGGACATGAATTTCGATTTGAGGTTAGGATCAGATCAGCCATGATCTTATTGAATGGCGAAGCAGGCTTGAGGTGCCTATTGGCCTACTCCTGCTCCTATTTCTTCTGTTCTTACATTCTTATTGTGTCAGGTGCCTCGTGGTATGATGCCGTGTGGTCCGTCCGATTTTATTCTTATTGTGAATTTTTTTTAGCGTGATTTTACAACTGAGTGGTTTGCTGGGCCATTTCAGAGGGCAATTTAGAATCAACCACATTGCTGTGGGTCTGGAGTCACATATAGGCCAGACCGCGTATGGACGGCAGGTTTCCGTCCCTAAAGGACATTAGTGGACCAGATGGGTTTTTACGACAATCTGGTAGTTTCATGGCCACCATTACTGATACTGGTATTTTAATTCCAGATTTTCCATTTTAGTTTAATTAATTAAATTCAGTGGGTATTTCACCGCGTTCTTCAGCTCCTCTCTGAATTTATTCTGGGTCAGGACATAAATACACGTATTTGTGCAGGAACTGAGAAGCTGCAGCATTGTTGCTGTTTGTTGAGTGATATAAACAGGGTCAGTGTAGGAGTAATAATACCAAATGTCTGCAATTCGCATATAAATGTAAAATACAACCTGTGTCAGCCACAGCAGTATAAAACTGCCAGATATACTGAAGAGTAAAATGATAGATTTCTTTCGGTTCTCCATCTCTGGATCACACTGATTCTCTCCATTGCTGCGGTCCCGGAGTCCCCTGCGGACTCGATTGGACACTAAAATACGTCTCACTGTCAGAACATTGAGCAGCAAAATCAGACAGACCGGGACACAAGGGGTTAAAATGAGGTGAAACATGTCATACGCGGCCCATGCGGGGGAAGCACGGAAGCTCGTTTTACCCACACAATCCCAGGGAACATTGTCAATTATAAATCCAGGTTCAAATGCAAAGTACCAGGGGACACTCTCCAAACAGCCCAGCACACTCACTGTTCCCAGAACCACAGCCGCCGTTCTCTCGGTGCAATATTTAGTTTTCAACTTCTCACAACAAATGGCCACAAATCGATCAAAGGTGAAAGCGACTGTGAACCAAACAGACAACACCGTGACTGAAAAACCCAAGAAGGAAATAAAACTACACACGGGAGTAATGTCCAGGAATGACCATGGGAGAAAAATCGCATTAATCCGGCTCAATATCGGATCAACAATAACGACCATGAGATCGGCCACTGCCATTCCCACCAGGTAGACACTGATACATTTGGAGAGACCGCACTTTCCTCGGGACAGGATCACAATCGCCACCAAGTTAACTGTAAGAGAGAGAAAAGGAATCAGAGAAATTACTGATCAGACCTGGAGACAAAGCAGCAGTTTGAGAGGATCTGGGGTGAAATTTCCAGCTTTGTTGCTGCATCGAAGGGTGGAAAGCGATTGATTGACCTGGGCAGTGCTTTCGGGCAGAGAGATGTTTTTAAACACAATGATCAATAATGAATTGGGAGATGGATACAGAAAGTGAATAAAGTGAGCAATGGATCCACTGGAAGGGCTGAGTGAGGGCGCAGTGCCGGTGGGGAAGGGAGAAGGGGTTTTACACACCGGGAATCCAGTGGATTAAAGCCGGGTATGGGCTCCAGACTGACGGGAAAAAGGGGGAAGGGTGGGGAATGTGAGGGGACAGGGGGAGGTACAGCTCGTTTATTTTTCTGGGATAAGTGAGCCGACAGTGGCTGGCACGAAATGGGAAAGGCAGCTGGAGACGGAGCCAGTGAGTGAGATTGGGAGGGAGACAAGGAAAAGGACATGTAGGAGCTGGAGGGGAGTCAGGAGCAGATGGTTTGTGAAAGTGGACAAACTGAAGCAACGGATGAGGAGATAGAGAATTCAATGCAGTGGGGGGAGAGGCTGGGATTCACAGGGAGAGACTGCAGCAGAATGTTAGAGGAAATCTAATCTCTTGGTCCCAGTAACATAATCCAACTAATACATTCAACAGTTCATTTCTGTGGTTATTGATGTCAGGGAACCTGTGCAGTTATAAAATGTGTACAATAAATTTACTTTATAATTCACTTGAAATTAAATTTAAAAGTATTAATTAAATCAACCTCGTTGTTTATTGAATTCACATAAATTTAACGTGCTGTATCCGAACAATTCATTACGATCAAGACATTTCTGATTATATTTTTTTCAGCAAATTTTAATTATGTTTCGTGTTAAGTTGGAAAACAAGGAACATTCACAAAAACAGACTGAGGAGCTGACAGGGATATAAACATGAGGATCGAGTCCCACAATAAAAACTCACCCAATCTGACCATACCATACCAACACATTCAAGTCATTTTTTCTCTGTTAAATTGTGCTGGAAGTTTCAGCAGTTCGTTCTGATGAATTATTCACACCACAGCCTCTCGCTTTCCCTCTCAGTCACCCTCTCTATCATTCACTCTACTCTCTTTCTCAAGTTCATTTTCATATCCGATTAAATCCTATCATCCTGTGCCTGCATTCTGTTCACCAGCCCCGTGTTCCACCGATCCTATTCTCAGCGTCAGTTTGTTAAATAGTGAAGCCTCTGTGGAATAGTTTAATGTTTCTACAGATCATTCAGTTCTCTACCTGTTCACCTGCACTGTTCACTTCATCTACAAATCATGGAATAAACAGAATCGAATCCCTCTCCCAGGCAGATCTCACAATAATTGAGATTCCTTCTCCAGTAATTATAAAGTAAAGGGATAGATGGCGGGATTGTTCAATTAACAAAACGCCAACATCATACTTATAACCTACAGGTACATAGAAGGGCTGCTGATTTCAACAGGGACAGTGCAAATTGAGACCACAAAACATCAAAACATTTCATTTTACAGTGAAGTCCAGTGACAGTCAGTGAATTCATCCACATTGAAGCAGAGAATGAGATGTGAAAGAGTCAGCAGTAAACTCAGTTCAGTAACCAGACATCTGAAGCGGCGTCAGATACACACATAATGAAATAATATTTCATAACAGTGATCACCAATAAATACATTGAAATCCCAGTTAAACTGAAGCATGTTATTGGGGAGGGAGGACATTCCGCTGCCTCCTTGTAACACTGAGACCGTGAGCTGTCTCATTATCAATCACTGAAAACACATTGATGAAAACATATTCCAGGACAGGTTAGTTCCACAACAAGAAACTGTTATCATCTCCTGATGGTCTGACACCAACTCTTAGCCCAATACATTCAGTACA
This sequence comes from Heptranchias perlo, assembly GCF_035084215.1. Lineage (NCBI taxonomy): Eukaryota > Metazoa > Chordata > Chondrichthyes > Hexanchiformes > Hexanchidae > Heptranchias > Heptranchias perlo. The sequence goes on from NW_027139537.1 coordinate 1,711,753, forward strand.
GAGAATAATCCAGTAACAATGCCAGTGTTGGATAGACAAATTCATGACAGATATAATGCAGCGCCTCAATACCGAAAGAGCAGAGACTTAACACATTCCATCATTCAATCAATAGAACAGAACAAGTCACTGTGTAAAATATGTAGGGACAAAAAACAATTTGCCAAGTACAGCAGCAGAGTTAACATCGATTTACATCATTAACAGCTGAGATAATGGCTTACCCGGAACTCCAATAGCTGCAAGAAGAGGATAATAAATGCGTTGTATCTGATAGATTACTGGATATCCCATTTCTGTGAGAAGCACTGACTTCTGTTATCGTGGGAACCACAGCTCCGGCAGGCACTCTGAGCTGATCCATTCCAACAAGCCCTGATTTATACAGGGGATAAGTCTCCACTGACACGGTTATACTCCTGATCATTGATTTTAGTTACAATCAGTTTAACAAACACATTACATCAGCAGCTTTGACTCCGCTGTAAATAATGTGGTGAATAAAACACAAACATCTCAAAGTCCAGGTTATTACTTAATCAGACCTCTCTCAGGAATAAAGTTTAAATCTGTTCTCATACAGGACTGATCCAATAATAATAAACGGCTTCATTTACAGCTTTTATATAACTATATTGACCATGTTCACTCCTGGTGTTTCATTTATAATTTAGACAGATGTCTCCGCAGTGTGCACTGAATACAGGGACACAAGCAGACCCGTTTCACTCTGTTCCTGCAGTTTCCCAGTTAAAATATGAATTGTGAGTCTCTGACACGAGGATAGTTAAAGGGCAGGTTGAGGATTGCAGCCTAGAAATGACTGTGGGTGATATTTGGGGACGGACACCTTGGACAAAATGGAGGACAGCCCGGCCAACTTTTTGGAAAAAAGCCGGCTGCGCCGCCGCCATCTTGGTCAGATGGCGGCAAGTCGCCAACAGAGTGTCCCCAGTGATCCCGCAGTGAACCCAGAATGATTCCAGGGTGCACCCAGTCAGCCCAGAGTGATGCCAGAGTGGCGGTCTTGATGTTCAGACCAACACAACAACAACAAGAGCTACCACAACAATGTCCCAGTGACCACCCACACCAGTGTCCCCTGAATGTCCCAGTGACCCCCCCCAGTGTCCCCTGAATATCCCAGTGATCCCCCCAGTGTCCCCTGAATGTCCCAGTGATCCCCCCAGTTTCCCCGGAATGTCCCAGTGACCCCCCCAGTGTCCTCTGAATATCCCAGTGACCCCCCCTCACAGTGTCCCCTGAATGTCCCAGTGACCCCCTCCCCCCAGTGTACCCTGAATATCCCAGTGATTCCAGTGTGCACCCAGTGACCCCAGAGTAACCCAGACATTACTCACGTGCTCCCCATCGGGTCCAGGCTGCGGTGAAGGTCTCAGTCAGTCAGTCCCCAGCGGAGAGAACGATGCTTGGCCCAGGATTTCTCCCACTCCTCCTCCTCCTCACAAAATGTCTCTTTCTGGATCATCTACTTGCAGCATTTCATCAAAAAGATTCCTGAGGGGAGAGAGAGAGAGAGGGAATTGATTAAAATACAAAAGCAAGGTATTAAAAAGGCACAGCAAGAGCCCAGAACTCCCTCCCTCCCACTCCCTCCCTCACTCTCTCTTTTTCCCTCCCTCACACTCTCCCTCTCTATCTCCGTCTCTCTCCCTCCCTCTCAATCTCTCTCCCTCTCTGTCTCTCTCCCTCTCCCTCTCTCCCACTCGCCTCTCTCACTCTCTCTTTTTCTCCCCCCTCTCTCTCTCTCCCACACCCTCTCTCACTCTCCCTCCCTCCCACTCTCCCTCTCTCTCTCCCTCCCTCTCCCTCTCATTCTCTCTCTCTCTCCCTCTCTCTACCCCTTTCCCTCTCTCTCTCTCACACTCCCCCAGTTGCACAGAATGTCTCCCTAATCCAAGTCTGCAGCTTGTTTCTCCCCTGCCTTTCCTCTGAATGCCTCTAACCGGTGCCGCACTGCCTGTCTGCGCTGCTCGGTGTTTGCTGCAGGGTCCAACCCTCCCCCTGGGTTTGTTTTCTCTTCTGTCCCTGGGCCCCGCACACACCTGCTCTGGACTTTGTTGCAACTTTTGTTCTGTCAGTTGCTGTCAGCGAAAGGTCAACAGCTTTTCTCTCAACTGTTTTCTCTTGTTTGAATTAGAAGCTCGACCCTCCCTGTTCAATCTCTCCCCCTCTGCGGGTAATATTCCCCCTCTCTGTAATATTCCCTCTCTCTGTAATATTCCCTCTCTGTGTAATATTCCCCTCTGTGTAATATTCCCCTCTCTGTAATATTCCATCTCTATGTAATAGCCCCTCTGTGTCATATTCCCCTCTGTGTCATATTCCGCCTCTCTGAGTCCACCCCACCTTGTATTGTACAGAATGTAATGTAAGATATGTACTGACTCCACCCCTCCTTGTATTGTACAGAATGTAATGTAAGATATGTACTGAGTCCACCCCACCTTGTAATGTACAGAATGTAATATAAGATATGTACTGAGTCCACCCCACCTTGCATTGTACAACAACTTGTATTTATAATATGTATATATTACCAATATATTTATGATGTATTTATATATTTGGAAGTGTATTTGCACAGGGGCAGCACGGCTGCAGGTACGGCAGCCGGGCTTGAACGAAATGGAGGCCAGCGGGGAGTCCGTCCCGGACAAAATGGGGGCGAGCGCAACCAGCATTTTGGAAAAAAAGGCTGCTGGCGCGCCTCCCATGCCAAAATGGAAGCCAACTTGGCCACCACCTTGGACAAAATGGAAGCCAGCTTGGCCACCACCTTGGACAAAATGGAAGCCAGCTTGGCCACCACCTTGGACAAAATGGAAGCCAGCTTGGCCACCACCTTGGACAAAATGGAAGCCAGCTTGGCCACCACCTTGGACAAAATGGAGGACAGCGCGGCCAACCTTTAGGAAAAAAGCCGGCTGCGCCGCCGCCACCTTGGTCAGATGGCGGCAAGTAGCCAACAGAGTGTCCCCAGTGATCCCGCAGTGAAACCAGAATGATGCCAGGGTGCAGCCAGGGTTCCCAGGTTGCACCCAGTCATGCCAGAGTGATGCCAGAGTGGCGGTCTTCATCATCAGACCACCACCACCACCACCAACAACAACTTGTATTTATAATATGTATATATTGCCTATATATTTATGATGTTTTGATATATTTTGAAGTGCATTTGCAAAGGGGCAGCACGGCTGTTCTGTCAGTTAATGTCAGCGAAAGGTCAACAGCTTTTCCCTCAACTGTTTTCTCTTGTTTGAATTAGAAGCTCGCCCCTCCCTGTTCAATCTCTCCCCCTCTCCGTGTAATATTCCCCCTCTCTGTAATATTCCCTCTCTGTGTAATATTCCCCTCCGTGTAATATCCCATCTCCGTGTAATATTCCCCTCTCTGCAATATTCCCTCTCCAAGTAATATTCCCTTCTGTGTAATATTCCCCTCTGTGTAATTTCCGCCTCTCCGTGCAATAACCCCTCTCTCTGAGTCCACCCCAACTTGTATTGTACAGAATGTAATAAAAAATATGTACTGAGTCCAATCCACCTTGTATTGTACAGAATTTAATATAAGTTATGGACTGAGTCCACCCCACCTTCTATTGTCCAGAATGTAATATAAGATATGTACTGGGTCCACCCCAGCTTGTATTATACAGAATGTAACATAACATATGGACTGAGTCCACGCCACCTTGTATTGTACAGAATGTAATATAAGATATGGACTGAGTCCACCTCACCTTGTAATATACAGAATGTAATATAAGATATGGACTGAGTCCACCTCACCTTGTCTTGTACAGAATGTAATATAAGATATGTACTGAGTCCACCGCACCTTGTATTGTACAGAATGTAATATAAGATATGTACTGAGTCCACCCCACCTTGTATTGTACAGAATGTAATATAAGATATGTAATGAGAACACCAGATATGTAATGAGTAGCCAATAGAGTGTCCCCAGTGATCCCGCAGTCAACCCAGAATGATGCCAGGTTGCACCCAGTCATGCCAGAGTGATGCCAGAGTGGCGGTCTTTATCATCAGACCACCACCACCAACAACAAGAACCACCACAACAATGTCCCAGTGACCCCCCCAAGTGTCCCCTGAATGTCCCAGTGACCCCCCCCCCCCAGTGTCCCCTGAATGTCCCAGTGACCCCCCCCCCCAGTGTCCCCTCAATGTCCCAGTGATTCCAGTGTGCAACCAGTGACCCCAGAGTAACCCAGACATTAATCACGTGCTCCCCATCGGGTCCAGGCTGTGGTGAAGGTCTCAGTCAGTCAGTCCCCAGTGGAGACAACGATTCTTGGCCCAGGATTTCTCCCACTCCTCCTCCTCCTCACAAAATGTCTCTTTCTGGATCATCTCCTTGCAGCATTTCATCAAAAAGATTCCTGAGGGTGGAGAGAGAGGGAATTGATTAAAATACAAAAGCAAGGGATTAAAAAGGCACAGCAAGAGCCCAGAACTCCCTCCCTCCCACTCCCTCTCTCACTCTCTCTTTTTCTCCCCCTCTCTCTCTCTCCCACTCCCTCTCTCACTCTCCCTCTCTCTCTCCCTCCCTCTCTCCCTCCCTCTCCCTCTCATTCTCTCTCTCTCCCCCTCTCTCGACCCCTCTCCCTCTCCCTCTCTCACACTCCCCCAGTTGCCACAGAATCTCTCCCTAATCCAAGTCTGCAGCTTGTTTCTCCCCTGCCTTTCCTCTGAATGTCTCTAACCGGTGCCGCACTGCCTGTCTGAGCTGCTCAGTGTTTGCTGCAGGGTCCAACCCTCCCCCTGGGTGTGTTTACTCTTCTGTCCCTGTGCCCCGCCCACACCTGCTCTGGACATTGTTGCAACTTTAATTCTGTCGGTCGCTGTCAGCGAAAGGTCAACAGCTTTTCCCTCAACTGTTTTCTCTTGTTTGAATTCGAAGCTCGCCCCTCCCTGTTCAATCTCTACCTCCACCTTGTATTGTCCAGAATGTAATATAAGATATGGACTGAGTCCACCTCACCTTGTAATATACAGAATGTAATATAAGATATGGACTGAGTCCAACCCACCTTGTAATGTGCGGAATGTAATATAAGATATGGACTGAGTCCAACCCACTGTGTAATGTACAGAATGTTATATAAGATATGGACTGAGTCCAACCCACTGTGTAATGTGCAGAATGTAATATAAGATATGGACTGAGTCCAACCCACTGTGTATTGTACAGAATGTAATATAAGATGTGGGCTGAGTCCAACCCACTGTGTATTGTACAGAATGTAATATAAGATGTGGGCTGAGTCCAACCCACCTTGTAATGTGCAGAATGTAAGATAAGATATGGACTGTGTCCAACCCACTGTGTATTGTACAGAATGTAATATAAGATATGGACTGAGTCCACCCCACTGTGTATTGTGCAGAATGTAATATAAGATATGGACTGAGTCCAACCCACCTTGTAATGTGCAGAATGTAAGATAAGATGTGGGCTGAGTCCAACCCACTGTGTATTGTACAGAATTTAATATAAGATATGGACTGAGTCCAACCCACTGTGTATTGTACAGAATGTAATATAAGATGTGGGCTGAGTCCAACCCACCTTGTAATGTGCAGAATGTAAGATAAGATATGGACTGTGTCCAACCCACTGTGTATTGTACAGAATGTAATATAAGATATGGACTGAGTCCACCCCACTGTGTATTGTGCAGAATGTAATATAAGATATGGACTGAGTCCAACCCACCTTGTAATGTGCAGAATGTAATGTAAGATATGGACTGAGTCCAACCCACTTTGTATTGTGCAGAATGTAATATAAGATAAAGACTGAGTCCAACCCACTGTGTAATGTGCAGAATGTAATGTAAGATATGGGCTGAGTCCAACCCTCTGTGTAATGTACAGAATGTAATGTAAGATATGGGCTGAGTCCAACCCTCTGTGTAATGTACAGAATGTAATGTAAGATATGGACTGAGTCCAACCCACTGTGTATTGTACAGAATGTAATATAAGATATGGACTGAGTCCAACCCACCTTGTAATGTGCAGAATGCAATATAAGATATGGACTGTGTGCAACCCACCTTATATTGTACAGAATGTAATATAAGATATGGACTGAGTCCACCCCACTGTGTATTGTCCAGAATGTAATAAAAGATATGGACTGAGTCCACCCCACTGTGTATTGTACAGAATGTAATGTAACATATGGGCTGAGTCCAACCAACCGTGTAATGTGCAGAATGCAATATAAGATATGGACTGAGTCCAACCCACCTTGTATTGGACAGAATGTAATATAATATATGGACTGAGTCCAACCCACCTTGTAATGTGCAGAATGTAATATAAGATATGTACTGAGTCCACCCCACTGTGTATTGTCCAGAATGTAATATAAGATATGGACTGAGTCCAACCCACAGTGTATTGTACATAAGGGTACGGTAGCATAGTGGTTATGTTACGGGGCTAGTGATCCAGAGTCATGAGTTCAAATCCCGCCACAGCAGCTGGCGAATTGAAATTCAATTAATTAAATAAAAAGCTGGAATTAAAATACTAGTATCAGTAATGATGGCCATGAAACTACCGGATTGTCGTAAAAACCCATCTAGTTCACTAATGTCCTTTAGGGAAGGAAACCTGCCGCCCTTACCCGGTCTGGCCGATATGTGACTCCAGACCCACAGCAATGTGGTTGATTCTTAATTGCCCTCTGAAATGGCCGAGCAAGCCACTCAGTTGTAAAATCTCGCTACGAAAAGTCATAATAAGAATAAAACCGGACGGACCACGAGGCACCGGACACGACAACGGCAAAACACCAAGCCCAGTCGACCCTGCAAGGTCCTCCTTACTAACATCTGGGGACTTGTGCCAAAATTGGGAGAGCTGTCCCACAGACGAGTCAAGCAACAGCCTGACATAGCCATACTCACAGAATCATATCTTTCAGCCAACGTCCCATACCTGGGTATGTCCTGACCCACCAGAGGTGGCGGTACAGTGATATACAGTCAGGAGGGAGTGGCCCTGGGAGTCCTCAACATTGACTCTGGACCCCATGGCATCAGGTCAAACATGGGCAAGGAAACCTCCTGCTGATTACCACCGACTGTCCTCCCTCAGCTGATGAATCAGTCCTCCTCCATGTTGAACACCACTTGGAGGAAGCACTGAGGGTAGCAAGGGCACAAAATATACTCTGGGTGGGGGACTTCAATGTCCATCACCCAAGAGTGGCTCAGTAGCACCACTCCTGACCGAGCTGGCCGAGTCCTGAAGGACATAGCTGCTAGACTGGGCCTGCGGCAGGTGGTGAGCGACACAACACGAGGGAAAAACTTACTTGACCTCGTCCTCACCAATCTACCTGTCGCAAATGCATCTGTCCATGACAGTATTGGTAGGAGTGACCACCGCACAGTCCTCGTGGAGATGAAATCCCGTCTTCGCACTGAGGACACCATCCAACGTGTTGTGTGGCACTACCACCGTGCTAAATGGGATAGATTCAGAACAGATCTGGCAGCTCAAAACTGGGCATCCATGAGGTGCTGTGGGCCATCAGCAGCAGCAGAATTGTATTCCAGCACAATCATGGCCCGGCATATTCCTCACTCTCCCATGACCAACAAGCCAGGGGATCAACCCTGGTTCAATGAGGAGTGTGGAAGAGCATGCCAGCAGCAGCACCAGGCGTACCTAAAAATGAGGTGCCAACCTGGTGAAGCTGCAACTCAGGACGACATGCATGCTAAACAGCGAAAGCAACATGCTATAGACAGAGCTAAGCGATTCCACAACCAACGGATCAGATCAAAGCTCTGCAGTCCTGCCACATCCAGTCGTGAATGGTGGTGGACAATTGAACAACTAACGGGAGGAGGAGGCTCTGCAAACATCCCCATTCTCAATTATGGCAGAGTCCAGCACGTGAGTGCAAAAGACAAGGCTGAAGCGTTTGCAACCATCTTCAGCCAGAAGTGCCGAGTGGATGACCCATCTCGGCCTCCTCCCGATATCCCCTCCATCGCAGAAGCCAGTCTTCGGCCAATTCGATTCACTCCACGTGATATCCGGAAACGGCTGAGTGCACTTGATGCAGCAAAGTCTATGGGCCCCGACAACATCCCAGCTGTCGTGCTGAAGACTTGTGCTTCAGAACTAGCTGCGCCTCTAGCCAAGCTGTTCCAGTACAGCTACAACACTGGCATCTACCCGACAATGTGGAAAATTGCCCAGGTATGTCCTGTCCACAAAAAGCAGGACAAATCCAATCCGGCCAATTACCGCCCCATCAGTCCACTCTCAATCATCAGCAAAGTGATGGAAGGTGTCGTCGACAGTGCTATCAAGCGGCACTTATTCGCCAATAACCTGCTCACCGATACTCAGTTTGCGTTCCGCCAGGACCACTCGGCTCCAGACCTCATTACAGCCTTGGTCCAAACATGGACAAAAGAGCTGAATTCCAACGGTGAGGTGAGAGTGACTGCCCTTGACATCAAGGCAGCATTTGACCGAGTGTGACACCAAGGAGCAATGGTAAAATTGAAGTCAATGGGAATCAGGGGGTAAACTCTCCAGTGGCTGGAGTCATACCTAGCACAAGGGAAGATGGTAGTGGTTGTTGGAGGACAATCACCTCAGCCCCAGGACATTGCAGCAGGAGTTCCTCAGGGCAGTGTCCAAGGCCCAACCATCTTCAGCTGCTTCATCAATGACCTTCCCTCCATCGTAAGTTCAGAAATTGGGATGTTCGCTGATGATTGCACAGTGTTCAGTTCCATTCGCAACCCCTCAGATCGTGATGCAGTCCATGCCTGCATGCAGCAAGAACTGGACAATATCCAGGCTTGGGCTGATAAGTGGCAAGTAATATTCGCGCCAGACAACTGCCGGACAATTACCATCTCCAACAAGAGAGAGTCTAACCACCTCCTCTTGACATTCAACGGCATTACCATCGCCGAATCCCCCACCATCAACATCCTGGGGGTCACCATTGACCAGGAACTGAACTGGACCAGCCACCTGAACGCTGTGGCTACAAGAGCAGGTCAGAAGCTGGGTAATCTGCGGCGAGTGACTCACCTCCTGACTCCCCAAAGCCTTTCCATCATCTACAAAGCACAAGTCAGGAGTGTGATGGAATACTTTCCACTTGCTTGGATGAGTGCAGCTCCAACAACACTCAGGAAGCTCGACACCATCCAGGACAAAGAAGCCAGCTTGATTTGTACCCCATCCACCACCCCAAACATTCACTCCATTCACCACCGGCGCACTGTGGCTGCACTGTGTACCATCCACAGGATGCACTGCAGCAACTCGCCAAGGCTTCTTCGGCAGCATCTCCTAAACCCGCGACCTCTTCCACCTAGAAGGACAAGGGCAGTTGGCACATGGGAACAACACCACCTGCACGTTCCCCTCCAAGTCACACACCATCCCGACTTCGAAATTTATCGCCGTCCCTTCATCGTCGCTGGGTCAAAATCCTTAAACTCCCAAACGAATAGCACTGTGGGAGTGAGAACTTTCACCACACGGACTGCAGCGGTTCAAGAAGGCGGCTCACCACTGCTTTTTCAAGGGCAATTAGAGATGGGCAATAAATGCTGGCCTTTGCAGCGACGCCCACATCCCACGAACGAATACAAAAATAAAAAATAATTCACAGTCCGCCTTTTATTTAATAAACATTCCCAAGGGGAAGTAAAAGCAGTAAGAAGATATCAGGAGGACTGGTGAAAACCTTGGTCAAAGGGTGGTTTTAAGGAGGGTGTAAAAGGAGAAGTAAATGGAGAGTCGGAGGGGATAAGATTGGTTTTCAAGAGTAGAATTTCGATGTCTGAAGGACAAAAATGGACCCCCAGCTAAAGAAGGAGATATTAGGAGGGATGACAAAAGCTTGAAGCAAGAAATAGGTTTCATGGAAAGTCTGAAAGAAGGAAAGAACATGCCTTTACAATGCGCTATCCAAGGCCTCAGGACGCCCAAAACAGGCAATGAAGTATATTGTGAAGAGCAGTCACTGTGGTAATGTCGGAAACGTGACAGCCAATTGGCACACAGCAACATCCCACAAACTGCAATGAGATAAATGGCCAGAAAATCGGCTGCAGTAATGTTGGTTGAGGGATAAATATTGGCCAGGACACCGGAAAGAAGTCCCCTGCACTTTTTCGAATATTGCTATGGGATCTTTTACATCTATCTGAGAGGGTAGATGGGCCCTCGATTTAACGTATCCTACTGTTGGCACCTCCGACAGTACAGCGCTCCCACATTACTGCCCCTCCAACAGTACCGAGCTCCCGCAGCACTGACCATCCAACAGAGTGCCTCTCCCTCAGTACTGACCACCCGACAGTGCAACACTTCCTCAGTACTGACTCTCCGACAGTGTAGCACTCCCTCAGTACTAACCCTCCGACAGTGTAGCACTCCCTCAGTACTGATCCTCAACAGTACTGAGCTCCCGCAGCACTGAACATCCAACAGAGTGCCAGTCCCTCAGTACTGACTCTCCGACAGTGCAGCACTTCCTTAGTACTTACTATCCGACAGTGCAAAACTTCCTCAATACTGAACCTCCGACAGTGCAGCACTTCCTCAGTACTGACTCTCCGACAGTGCAGCACTTCCTTAGTACTTGCTATCCGACAGTGCAGCACTTCCTTAGTACTGACTCTCCGACAGTGCAGCACTCCCTCAGTACTGACCCTCCGACAGTGTAACACTCCCTCAGTACTGACTCTCCCACAATTCAAAACTCCCACAGTACTGACCCTCCGACAATGCAGCACTCCCTCAGTACTGACCATCCGACATTGCAACATTCCCTCGGTACTGACCCTCCGACAATGCAGCACTCCCTCAGTACTGAACATCCGACATTGCAACATTCCCTCAGTACTGACCGCCCGACAATGCAGCACTCCTTCAGTACTGAGCCTCTGACAGTATTACACTCCCTCAGTCGTGACTTTCCGACAGTGCACCACTACCTCACTACTAACCTGTACTGGTAGCCCCTCAGTACTGCACTGCAGTGTCAGCCTGGATTATGTGTTCAAGTCTCTGGAATTGGACTTCAATGCACAGCTTTCTAACTCAGAGATGAGACTGCTACCAATGATCCACGTCTGACACCTGAAAGGAGGAGAGGGAGATGGAGGGGCTTCTGGAGGGCATTCAGGAGCGTGGCCATGGCTGAAGGCACGGCTGTCATAAACAGGACAAATGGACTGCGGATCCACAAGTGGGCAGAGGTGGAGGAGTAGAGTGTTTGGGAGGGGCTGTCGGACTGGGGAGTTTAGAGAGATAGGGAGGGGTGAGGCTCTGATTGAATTAAGTGTAAGAAAGAATAAAAATAAATTACAGGCTTAGGAGACTAGAATCCAATGCAGGTCAGTAAGGGCTTCGGTGGTTGGTGAGCAACTCACCAATCAAAAAGCCAGGGCGGGGGATGGAATCCCTGGCAAGGATGTGGAGATTTTGGGGCCAAATATCATGACTTCCCAATTTTTACCTGGAGGAACTGGTGGCTCATCTAAAACAGAATGTGGGTCTGACAACACAAAGATATTGGAAGGGTCAAGAGAGGCGGTGGTTTTGTCAGCGTCCATCTGAAAGCTGGTCCATGTCTGCGGACTGTGTCACCAAAGGGCAGCATGTAGATGAGGAAGAGGAGTGAGTCAAGGATTGAACCTTTAGAAACATCAGAGATAACGGTGATGGGGTGGGAAGAGAAGCTTCTCCTGGCTATGATTAGATAGGTGAGTGGAACCAAGTGATGGAAGTCCCAGCAAAAGAGGCCAGTGTCCAATGAATGAGCAGGCGACGGGTTAGTTGTCTGTAGGTAAGGAGACAGGGAGGGGTGGGCTATGGATGGTTTTAAACCCAAGGATGAGGATTTTAAATTTAAGGGATATGGAACTGGGAGCCAATGAGAGCCTGGTGCTGGTTGGACACAGACAACAGAATTTTGTACGAGCTCACGTTTATAGAAGGTGGAGGTTGAATGGCCGGTCAGGAGTGCATTGGAAGAATGGAGTCTGGGGGGGCGGGGGGGACAGAGGCATTCATGAGGGTTTCAATGAAAATGGGCTGAGGAAGGAATGGAAGCGGGTAATGGAATTGCGGGGCCTTTGTGATGGAGGTCAAACTGGGTCATGAGCTCAGCTCGGTGTTACACGGGACCAATGTTACTGGAGCCGTTAACCAATGTAGAATAAACGGGTAAACATCTGCAGTAAAATAGCGGAGAGAGGAATGTCAATGGGACACGTTCAGTGTCCGTCCCCTAATATCACCCACAGTCATTTCTCTGCTGCAATCCTCAACCTGCCCTTTAACTGTCCTCGTGTCAGAGACTCACAATTCATATTTTAACTGGGAAACTGCAGGAACAGAGTGAAACGGGTCTGCTTGTGTCCCTGGATTCAGTCCACACGGCAGAGAATCGGTAACATTTATAAATGAATCTCCAGGAGTGAACATGGTCAATACAATTATATAAAAACTGTAAATGGAGCCGCTCATTATTATTGGATCAGTCCTGTATGAGAACAGATTTAAACTTTATTCCTGAGAGAGGTCTGATTAAGATAATAACATGGACTTTGAGATGTTTGTGTTTTATTCACCACATTATTTACATCGGAGTCAAAGCTGCTGATCTAATGTGTTTGTTAAACTGACTGTAACTAATAGCAATGGTCAGGAGTGTAACCGTATCAGTGGAGACATATCCCCTGTATAAATCAGGGCTTGTTGGAATGGATCAGCTCAGAGTGCCTGCCGGAGCTGTGGTTCCCACGATAACAGAAGTCAGTGCTTCTCACAGAAATGGGATATCCAGTAATCTATCAGTTGCAACGCATTTATTATCCTCTTCTTGCAGCTATTGGAGTTCCGGGTTAGCCATTATCTCAGCTGTTAATGATGTAAATCGATGTTAACTCAGCAGCTGTATTTGGCAAATTGTTCTTCCCCCTGCATATTTTAAACAGTCACCCGTTCTGTTCTATCAGTTGAATGATGGAATGTGTTAAGTCTCTGCTCTCTCGGTCTTGTAGGAGCTGCATTATATGTGTAATGGACTTTGTATATCCAACACAGGCATTGTTACTGGATTATTCTCTGTACTGAATGTATTGGAATCAGGTGTCTGGGCTAGGAGCTGGTATCAGACCATCAGGAGCTGATAACAAATTCGTGTTGTGGATCTAACCTGCCCTGGAATATGTTTTCATCAATGTGTTTTCAGTGATTGATAATGAGACAGCTCACAGTCTCAGTGTTTACAAGGAGGCAGCGGAATGTCCCCCTCCCCAATAACATGCTTCAGTTTAACTGGGATTTCAATGTATTTATTGGTGATCACTGTTATGAAACATTATTTCATTAATTGTGTATCTGACGCCGCTTCAGATGTCTGGTTACTGAACTGAGTTTTCTGCTGAATCTTTCACATCTCCTTCTCTGCTTCACTGTGGATGAATTCACTGACTGTCACTGGACTTCACTGCAAAATGAAATGTTTTGATATTATGTTGCATTAATGACTTGGATGAAGGGTCTGAGTGTACGGTTGCTAAATTTGCTGATGACACAAATGAAGGTAGGAAAGTAAGTTGTGAAGAGGACATAAGGAGTCTGCAAAGGGATATAGATTGGGTAAGTGAGTCGGCAAAATTTTGGCAGCGGATTATAATGTGGGAAAATGTGAACTTGTCCACTTTGGCAGGAAGAATAGAAGAGCAGTATCTTATTTAAATGGAGAGAGATTGCAGAACTCTGAGGTACAGAGGGATCTGGGTGTCCTCGTACATGAATAACAAAAAGTTAGTGCGCAGGTACACAAAGTGATTAGGAAGGCAAATGGAATGTTGTCATTTATTGCAAGGAGAATGGAAAATAAAAGTAGAGGAGTTTTACTGCAGTTGTACATGTCATTGGTGAGATCACAACTAGAATACTGTGTGCAGTTTTTGTCTCCTTATTTATGAAAGGACATAATTGCTTTGGAGTCGGTTAAGAGAAGGTTCACTCGACTGATTCCTGGGATGAGGCGTTTATCTTACGAGGAAAGGTTGGACAAGTTGGGCCTTTATACATTGGAGTTTAGAAGAATGAGAGGTGATCTTATTGAAACATATAAGGTCCTGAGGGGACTAGAAGGGCTACATACTGAGAGGATGTTTCCCCTTGTAGGAGAGACTGGAACTAGGCACCACAGTTTAACAATAAGGGGTCTCCAATTTAAGACGGAGATCAGGAGAATATTTTTTTCTCTCAGAGGATCGTGAGTCTGTGGAGCTCCCTTCCCCAGAGAGCGGTGGAGGCAGGGTCATTTAATATTTTTAAGGCTGAGTTAGATAGATTCCTGATTTGCAAGGGAGTCAAAGTCTTATAGTCGGTAGACGGGAAAGTGGAGTTGAGCTCACAATCAGATCAGCCATGATCTTAACAAATGGCAGAGCAGGCTCGAGGGGCCGAATGGCCTACTCCTGCTCTTAATTCCTATTTTGTAGCTTGCACTGTATCCGCAGCTATCAGGAGCCCTTCTATTTATCTGTAGATGATAAGTGTAATGTTGGCGTCTTGTTAATTGAACAGCCACGCCATCTATCCCTTGACTTTATAATTGCAGAAAAGGAATCCCAATTATTGTGAGATCTGTCTGATAGAGGCTTTCGATGCTGTTTATTCCATGATTTGTAGATGAAGTGAACAGTGTAGGTGAACAGGTGGAGACTTGAATGATCTGTAGAAACATTAAACTATTCCATAGAGGGTTCACTATTTAACAAACTGACACCGAGAATAGGATCGGTGGAACACGGGGCTGGTGAACAGAATGCAGGCACAGGGTGATAGGATTTAATCGGATATGAAAATGGACTTGAGAAAGAGAGTAGAGTGAGTGATAGAGAGGGCGACTGAGAGGGAAAGCGAAAGGCTGTGGTGTGAATAATTCATCAGAATGAACTGCTGAAACTTCGAGTACAATAAAACATAGAAAATGTGATTTGTAGGTGTTATTATGATGTGGTCAGATTGGGTGAGTTTTTATTGTGGGACTCGCTCCTCGTGTTTATATCCCTGTCAGGTCCTCAGTCTGTTTTTATGAATGTTCCTTGTTTTGCACATTGACACTCAACATAAATAAAATTTGCTCAAAGAATAGAATCAGAAATGCCTTGATCGAAATGAATTATTCGGATACTGTACGATAAAACTCGGCTGAATTCAATAAACAATGAGGTTGATTTAATTAATATGTATGAATTTAATTTTAAGTGATTGTGCAAAGTAAATTTATTGAACACATTTTATTCCCAACACTGGTTTTCTGACACCAATAACCACAGAAATGAACTGTTGAATGTATTAGTTGGATTGTGTTAGTGGAACCTATAGAATAGATTTCCTCTAACACTCTGCTCCAGTCGCTCCCTGTCAGTCCCAGCCTCTCCTCCCACTGCATTGACTGCTCGGTCTCTTCATCCCTTGGTTAAGTTCATTCACTTTCCAAAACCCTTTGCTCCTGACTCCCCTCCAGCTCCGATATGTTCTTTTCCTTGTCTCCCTCCCAATCTCACTCACTGGCTCGGACTCCAGCTGCATTTCCCGTTTAGTGCCAGCCCCTGACGGCTCTCTGAACGCAGAGCAAAAAACTAGCTGCCCCTCCCCCTGTTCCATCACATTCCCGACCCTTCGCTTTCTTTCCTCGTCCGTCTGGAGCCCAAATCCTGCTTTAATCCGCTGGATTCCCGGTGTGTCAAACCCGTTCTCCCTTCCCCACCAGCACTGCGCCCTCACTCAGCCCTTCCTGTGGATCTGGTGTTCAATTTATTCTCTTTCTGTATCCATCTCCCAATTAATTATTCATCATTGTGTTTAAAAACATCTCTCTGCCCGAAAGCACTGCTCAGGTCAATGAGTCACTTTCCACCCTTCGATGCAGCAACAAAGCTGGAAATTTCGCCTCAGATCCTCTCAAACCGCTGCTTTGGCTCCAGGCCTGATGAATAATTTCTCAGCTTCCTTTTCTCTCTCTTACAGTTAACTTGGTGGCGATTGTGATCCTGTCCCGAGGAAAGTGCGGTCTCTCTAAATGTATCAGTGTCTACCTGGTGGGAATGGCAGTGGCCGATCTCCTGGTCGTTATCATGAGTGTGACATTGAAATGGATTGGTATGATTTATTTCAGAGGTTCCTTCCTGCTCATTACTCCCGTGTGTAGTTGTATTACCTCCTTGAATGCTGCAGTCACTGTGGTTTCCGTCTGGTTCACCGTCGCTTTCACCTTTGATCGATTTGTGGCCATTTGTTGCGAGAAGCTGAAAAATGAATATTGCACCGAGAAAACAGCGGCTGTGGTTCTGGGAACAGTGAGTGTGCTGGGCTGTTTACAGAGTGTCCCGTGGTGCTTTACATTGAAACCTGTATATATAGTTGATAATGTTCCCTGGTTTTGTGAGACTAAACCGAGCTTCCGTACTTCCCCCGCATGGGCCGCATATGACATGTATCACCTCATTTTAACACCTTGTATCCCGTTCTGTCTTATTTTGCTACTCAATGTTCTGACGGTAAGGCGTATTTTAGTGTCCAGTCGAGTCCGCAGGGGACTCCGGGGCCGCAGCAATGGAGAGAATCAGAGTGATCCAGAGATGGAGAACCGAAAGAAATCCATCATTTTACTCTTCAGTATATCGGGCAGTTTTATACTGTTGTGGCTGACACCGGTTGTATTTTACATTTATGTGCGAATTGCAGACATTCAGTATTATTACTCCTTCTCTGACCCTGTTTATATCACTCAACAAACTGCAACAATGCTGCAGCTTCTTAGTTCCTGCACAAACACGTGTATTTATGTCCTGACCCAGAATAAATTCAGAGAGGAGCTGAAGAACGCGGTGAAATACCCACTGAATTCAATTAATTAAACTAAAATGAAAAATCTGGAATTAAAATACGAGTATCAGTAATGGTGGTCATGAAACTACCGAATTGTCATAAAAACCCATCTGGTTCACTGATGTCCTTGAGGGAAGGAAACCTGCCATTCCTACGCGGTCTGGCCTGCATGTGACTCCAGACCCACAGCAATGTGGTTGATTCTTAATTGCCCTCTGAAATGGCCTAGCAAGACACTCAGTTGTAAAATCACGCTAAAAAAAATTCACAACAAGAATAAAATCGGACGGATCACACGGCATCAGACCACGCGGCATCGGACACAATAAGAACATCAGAACATAAGAAATAGGAGCAGGAGTAGGCCAATCGGCCCCGCGAGCCTGCTTCGCCATTCAATAAGATCATGGCTGATCTGATCCTAACCTCAAATCTAAATTCATGTCCAATTTCCTGCCCGCTCCCCATAACCCCTAATCCCTTTAATTGTCGGAATCTGTCTATTTCTGTTTTAAATTTATTTAATGATGTAGCTTCCACAGCTTCCTGGGGTAGCAAATTCCACAGACCTACTACCGTCTGAGTGAAGAAGTTTCTCCTCATCTCAGTTTTGAAAGAGCAGCCCCTTATTTTAAGATTATGCCCCCTCGTTCTAGTTTCACCCATCTTTGGGAACATCCTTACCGCATCCACCCGATCAAGCCCCTTCACAATCTTATGTGTTTCAATAAGATCGCCTCTCCTTCTTCTGAACTCCAATGAGTCGAGTCCCAATCTACTCAACCTCTCCTCATATGTCCGCCCCCTCATCCCCTGGATTAAACGAGTGAACCTTCTTTGTACTGCCTCGAGAGCAAGTATGTCTTTTCTGAAGTATGGACACCAGAACTGTATGCTGTATTCCAGGTGCGGTCTCACCAATACCTTAAATAACTGCAGCAATACCTCCCTGTTTTTATATTCTATCCCCCTAACAATAAAAGCCATCATTCCGTTGGCCTTCTTGATCACCTGCTGCACCTGCTTACTAACCTTTTGATTTTCTTGCACTCGGACCCCCAGATCCCTTTGTACTGCAGTACTTTCCAGTTTCTCGCCATTAAGATAATAACTTGCTCTCTGATTTTTCCTGCCAAAGTGCATAACCTCACATTTTCCAATATTGTATTGCATCTGCCAAATCTCCGCCCACTCACCCAGCCTGTCTATATCCCCTTGTAGATATTTTATGTCCTCCTCACTCTCTACTTTCCCTCCCATCTTTGTATCATCTGCAAACTTTGATATGTTACACTCGGTCCGCTCCTCCAAATCGTTAATATAGATTGTAAAGAGTTGGGTACCCAGCATCGACCCCTGCGGAACACCACTGGCTACTGGTTGCCAGTCCGAGAATGAACCATTTTTCCCAACTCTCTGCTTCCTGTTAGATAACCAATCCTCCACCCATGCCAGAATATTACCCACAATCCAGTGATTCTTTATCTTGAGCAATAATCTTTTATGTGGCACCTTGTCGAATGCCTTCTGGAAGTTTAAATACACTACGTCCACTGGTTCCCCTTTATCCACCGTGTACGTTATATCCTCAAAGAACTCAAGCAAATTTGTTACACATGACTTCCCCTTCGTAAAGCCATGCTGACTTTGTCCTATTAAATTATGTTTATCCAAATGGTCTGCTACTGTCTCCTTAATAATATGCTCCAAAATTTTACCCACCACAGATGTTAGGCTAACTGGTCTATAATTTCCAGTCTTCTGCCGACTACCCTTTTTAAATAAGGGTGTTACATTAGCAGTTTTCCAATCTGCCGGGACCTTTGCCGAGTCCAGAGAATTTTAGAAAATTATTACCAAAGCATCCACAATCCCAACTGCCACTTCCCTCAAGACCCGAGGATTTAAGCCATCAGGTCCAGGGGATTTATCCACCTTGAGTCCCAATAATTTACTGAGTCCCAATTCCTTCGTGATTTCAATCGTATTTAGCTCCTCCCCGCTAGAGCCCCCTGTTTGTCCAGTGTTGGGATATTCTTAGTGTCCTCTCCCGTAAAGACTGAAACAAAATATTTGTTCAGCATTTTTGCCATCTCCGTGTTTCCCACCATTAATTTCCCGGTCTCATCCTCTAAGAGACCTCCGTTTGCCTTAGCCACCTTTTTTTTTATATCACTGTTGAAACTCTTGCTATGTTTTCATATTTTTTGCTAATTTATTTTCATAATCTATCTTCCCTTTCTTAATCAATCCTTTAGTTACTTTTTGTTGTCTTTTGAAGACTTCCCAATCTTCTATCCTCCCACTAAGTTTGTCTACCTTATAACCAAGAAGATAGATGAGGGCTGTGCAGTAGACGTGGTCTACATGGACTTTAGCAAAGCCTTTGACAAGGTACCGCATGGTAGGTTTTTACATAAGGTTAAATCTCATGGGATCCAAGGTGAGGTAGCCAATTGGATACAAAATTGGATTGACGACAGAAGGCAGAGGGTGGTTGTAGAGGGTTGTTTTTCAAACTGGAGGCCTGTGACCAGCGGTGTGCCTCAGGGATCGGTGCTGGGTCCGCTGTTATTTGTTATTTATATTAATGATTTGGATGAGAATTTAGGAGGCATGGTTAGTAAGTTTGCAGATGACACCAAGATCGGTGGCATTGTGGACAGTGAAGAAGGTTATCTAGGATTGCAACGGGATCTTGATAAATTGGGCCAGTGGGCCGATGAATGGCAGATGGAGTTTAATTTAGGTAAATGTGAGGTGATGCATTTTGGGAGAACGAATCGGGCCAAGACCTACTCCGTTAATGGTTGGGCGTTGGGGAGAGTTATAGAACAAAGAGATCTCGGAGTACAGGTTCATAGCTCCTTGAAAGTGGAGTCACAGGTGGATAGGGTGGTGAAGAAGGCATTCGGCATGCTTGGTTTCATTGGTCAGAATATTGAATACAGGAGTTGGGATGTCTTGTTGAAGTTGTACAAGACATTAGTAAGGCCACACTTGGAATACTGTGTACAGTTCTGGTCACCCTATTACAGAAAGGATATTATTAAACTAGAAAGAGTGCAGAAAAGATTTACTAGGATGCTACCGGGACTTGATGGTTTGACTTACAGGGAGAGGTTGGATAGACTGAGACTTTTTTCCCTGGAGAGTAGGATGTTTAGGGGTGATCTTATAGAAGTCTATAAAATAATGAGGGGCATAGATAAGGTCGATAGTCAAAATCTTTTCCCAAAGGTCGGGGAGTCTATAATGAGGGGGCATAGATTTAAGGTGAGAGGGGAGAGACACAAAAGGGTCCAGAGGGTCAATTTCTTCACTCAAAGGGTGGTGAGTGTCTGGAACGAGCTGCCAGAGGCAGTAGTAGAGGCGGGTCCAATTTTGTCTTTTAAAAAGCATTTTGAGAGTTACATGGGTAAGATGGGTATAGAGGGATATGGGCCAAGTGCAGGCAATTGGGACTAGCTTCGTGGTATGAGCTGGGCGACATGGACATGTTGGGCCGAAGGGCCTGTTTCCATGTTGTAAACTTCTATGATTCTATGAGTCTATGTCCTTGTTTTTCGTCGGATACTATCCTTAATTTCTTTACTTAGCCACGGATGGCTGTCATTTCTTTTGCACCCTTTTTTTCTCAGTGGAATATATTTTTTGAAAGTTGTAAAATAACTCCTTAAATGAACACCACTGTTCATGTACCGTCTTACCCTTTTAACTTTTTTCCCAGTCCACTTTAATCAATTCCGCTCTCATACCATGATAGTCTCCTTTATTCAAGCTCAGTGCGCTTGTTTGAGAACCAATCTTCTCACCCTCTGATTGGATATGGAATGTAACCATGTTATGGTCACTCCTTCCAAGTGGGTCCTTAACTCGGACATTATTAATTATTCCTGGCTCATTACACAGGACCAGGTCCAAGGTTGCTTGCCCCCTTGTAGGATCAGTTACATACTGCTCAAGAAATCCATCCCGAATACAATCAATAAACTCTTCCTCAGCCTGCCCTGCCCAATTTGATTTGTCCAGTTAATATGACAGTTAAAATCCCCCATAATTATAGCTGTTCCCTTATTACATGCCCCGACTATTTCCTGATTAAGACTTCTTCCAGCAAAGTTGCAACTATTAGGAGGCCTATATACTACGCCCACGAGTGTTTCTCCCCTTATTATTCCTTATCTACACGCAAACTGTTTCATTATCCTGATCCTTTGTCCCAATATCTTTTCTCTGTATTACAGTGATTCCTTCCTTTATTAACATAGCCACCCCACCTCCCCTTCCTTCCTGCCTGTCTTTCCCGATTGTTAAATACCCTGGCATATTTAATTCCCAGTCGTTGTCACCCTGCAGTCATGTTTCTGTAATGGCCACAAGATCATACCCAAAAGTAGTTATTTGTGCTGTTAACTCGTCCATTTTGTTACGAATGCTACGTGCATTCAGATAAAGAACTTTCAAATATATTTTGTGACACTTAGTTCCTGCTATTTCCTTTTTTAACAATTTACCTTTCACTCCATACCTTCTGTCCCTTCCTGATACGCTTTCGTCTGTCTCCCTGCTCAGGTTCCCAGCCCCCTGCCACAGCTTTGATGTTGGGTTAATCGTCTTAGCCTTCTCGATTTTATTTTAGCTGTCGTGCTAAAGTACACTTTCTTTCCGCTGCTCTACGCTTTTCCCTTTCACTTGTTCTTGAACAACTGTTTGTACTATTTGTATTGTAGATTTCTCCTGGGTCTTCCCCGCTCTTGCTGCTCTCAACTTTATTCCCTTCTGACTCCCCGCTCAGGTTCCCATCCCCCTGCCTCTCTAGTTTAAACCTTCCCCAACAGCACGAGCAAACACCCCCGCGTGGACATTGGTCCCGGTCCTGCTCGGGTGTAACCCGTCACGCTTGTACAGGTCCCACCTTCCCCAGAACCGGTCCCAATGTCCCAGGAATCTAAATCCCTCCCTCCTACACCATCCATGCAGCTACGCATTCATCCTGTCGATTCTCCTGTTCCTATACTCACCAGCACGTGGCACCGGTAGTAATCCTGAGATCACTACCTTTGAAGTCCTGCTTTTTAATTTATCTCCTAACTCCTTAAATTCACCTTGCAGGGCCCCATCCTTTTTTTCCCTATGTCGTTGGTACCGATATGGACCACGACTACTGGCTGTTCACCCGCCCCCTCCAGAATGCCCTGCAGCCGCTCCGTGACATCCTTGACCCTCGCACCAGGGAGACAACAGACCATCCTGGAGTCACGTTTGTGGCCGCAGAAACGCCTATCTGTTCCCCTTACGATTGAATCCCCTATCAATATAGCCCTGCCACTCTTATTCCTCCCCTCCTGTGCAGCAGAGCCACCCGTGGTGCCCCGAACTGGGCTCTTGCTGCTTTCCCCTGATAAGCCATCTCCCCCCACTTTCTGTCTGTTCTGATTGAAGGTGTTCAACAGAAACACAAGGAAACACTCCGGGTCCAAACTGAAACACTGAGAGTGAACACGATCCTAATAAAGGAGAAGGTTAAGATTTTCCAGCTGGTCACTCTATACACTGAGCTAACGGTCATTTCTACTTTTCGAGATTGGACACTTGTAGAACATGAGCTGCTGGCAAGAGGCCGAGACCATGAAGAGTGGAGAGAGAAACATCTCCGGAGAGAACTGGAAAAAATCCGAACTGATCAATTGTTCCAGAGCAGTTTTTCCCGGAGAAAATCAAAATCTGGGAATTCAGCAGCAGTGAGTGGAGTCGGGGGGATTGGACAAACAACAATGGTACAAAAGAATGTTTATGACTGGGCCACTGGGAAAATATACCCTCACTTTCAATTTGTTTTCAGTTTTAAATTCCGTGAGTTAAACGCTATTAACTGTAGAATAAATCTATGGAACCTGATACTAAATTTCTCTCCTTACTTGAAGAATATTCTGGGAGAGCTCTGGAAGAACCCAGAGGGATTACTGTTTATATTCGATGGTTTAGATGAATTCAAGGAGAGTATCGATTTTCCTGATAATCGGAGAAATACAGAACCTCAGCACATCTGCACAGATCCTGAAGACCAGTGTGAAGTGTCTGACATTGTGTACAGTTTAATACAGCACAAGCTGCTCCCAGGATGTTCAGTACTAGTGACCAGCCGCCCCACTGCATCACATTTATTGGAAAAGGCTGAGATCAGTGTCTGGGCTGAAATCCTGGGATTTGTTGGTGAGGAACGGAAGGAATATTTCAACAAGTGTTTTGAAGATCAGTCGGTGGCAGCAGCTGTTTTCAAACATGTGGAGGAGAACGAGATCCTGTACACCATGTGTTACAACCCTTCCTACTGCTGGATCCTCGGTCTGTCACTGGGTCCCTTCTTCACACAAAGAGACAGGAAACAGCAGCAAGTTCCCAAGACCATCACCCAACTATATTCCTACTATATTTATAACATTCTGAAAAACCATGGCCGAGAGATTGATTCCCCCCGTGATGTGTTACTGAAGATCAGTGAAATGGCCTTCACTGGAGTCTCGGAGAAGAAGATTGTGTTTGGAAATGGAGATTTGATCAAGTACAATCTGCAACCTTCCCAGTTCCTGTCTGGGTTCATGATGGAACTTTTGGAGAGAGATGAATCTGCCCAGAGTGTAGTTTACACATTCCCGCACCTCACCATCCAAGAGTTTGTAGCCGCACTCGCACAATTCCTGATTCCAGATCCAGGGGACATCCGGAAACTCCTCAGTGAAGCCCACAGCAAGGAAGATGGGCGATTTGAGATATTTCTCCGTTTTGTTGTTGGTCTCTCCTCCTCACAGTCAGCTCGGCCTCTGGAGGAGTTTCTGGGTCCATTTCTTCATCAAACAATCTGTGGAGTGATTGACTGGGTGAAGGAGAAGGTTGAAGAAGAGATTAGAAACACAGGGAGTGAAACTGGTAAAAGGGACCTCCTGAACACATTCCACTACCTGTTTGAGTCTCAGAATCAAACACTGGCTCGGGTCACAGTGGGATCTGTGGAAACACTTACATTTAGTGGATTGCGACTGACCCCGATTGACTGTGCGGTGCTGTCTCATGTCATTGGACTCTGTGATACAATAAAACACCTCGATCTGGAGAACTGCTCCATTCACTGTGAAGGACTCCAGCGGCTGAGATCCGTACTGCACAAATGCCAGGTGTTGAGGTAACTGTTTATTTGTCTCCAACTGTTTGGCCAATTGTGGAACAGTCACGGATTGTATTGTTGCCCCGGAATGAAGGGAAACAAACTGTTCAGTTAAACCAGAGAGAAGCAGATTCAACACAAATATGACACATGATAAGAGGATCGGTTAGTAATTCCCTCAGGACTGGAGAATCTAAAATGGATCCTTGTAAACAAGTGGGGATTTTACAGTCTTTATCAGATCAGTAAATACAGGTCACTGAAAGAGTCTGATAATTTAATTGCAATAAATGATATTTATTGCTGTTTTTCTCACTGCCTGAGATACGTCCATTGAAAAGGCTCCTTCTCACTGTTACTTACAAGTAGATCGACACTAATTGCAGCAGTCTGTGTGTCGGAGCATCCCACCCTCTTACCGAGGTGTGGGGGCAAGTGACAGTCACCGGACTGTCAACGTGTGTTGGAGAGGGAAGCAGAAACACCAAACATTCAGTAACAAACAGCAAAACACAGCTTTCGGGCAGTCAACCGCCAGTGGGCGAGCTGAGCTTTCCCCGCAGGACGACGGTCCGTTATCTTAACTCATCAATGACACAGCCCTTCACACTCTCCAATACATCCATCATCTCTTCACCCAGCTGGCAGCACTCGTGCCTCTGAGTCAGAAGGTCGTGGATTCAGGCCCCTCGCTCATTAATCCAGGCCGACACTTCAGTGAGATTTGGGAACTAAAATCTGCCTTTGAAAAGGTTCCAATCTAACGGGTTGTGGGGTATTAGGCCAGGAGTACAGACACACACCGGCCAGCGGTGGGGCCTCACACACAGCGGGAGGCTCCTGGGTTAACCAGGGGGCAGTGAACCCGGGAATTTCCCATAATCTGCCCCCTGTGTGTGAGGCCCCGCTCGGGGAGGGAACTTCAGAAAAATCCCCATAAACTGTCGGGAACGTTGCGCCTGAAATAAATGTGGAGAGAATTTAATGGGAATAAAGTGAGAGACTCCCCTCCCCGATAAACTAGAAGTACAGGGACATTTAAAACTAGTAACAGGACAGAATAAACTCTCCTTGTTACATAAAATCCTGGGGGATGGATTTTACAGCAGCCTTTAGTGCCGTTTCACAATATAACTCACCCCTAGGTATGAAACAGATTAATATAATACTGCATAAAGTACAGGTAATCACCACTTTATCATTTAATTCAGGAAAATTGCCCCATTCCCATCAAATCTGGGATTTAAGAATCAGCAGAAATGAGACAATTTCCCCAAACATGACGGGACCTCCAGGAGGGTGATTCTGATCATCA
The DNA here is from genome assembly GCF_035084215.1 of Heptranchias perlo. Taxonomy (NCBI): domain Eukaryota; kingdom Metazoa; phylum Chordata; class Chondrichthyes; order Hexanchiformes; family Hexanchidae; genus Heptranchias; species Heptranchias perlo. The sequence continues at coordinate 1,737,203 of NW_027139537.1, forward strand.
GGGAATGAGACCGGACTGAGGGACATTTGAAGGCTTCACACAGACAGCACTTTATTTAATAAATACATTTACTGACAGTCCCTGAATATATGGGGAGTTGGACAGAGTAAGATTCATTGTCAGCGACAGGGAAATCTAGTTATTAATTTCCTGAAGATACGACAGGAAACACTGAAAAATCAGAGAGAAATTGTGTCAGATCGGGGATTGGATTCAGTTTGTTTCTCACTCTCTGCATGTTTGTGTTTAGACTGGCAGGAAATCAACTGGAAGATTCAAGAGTGAAACTATTGTCTGCGGCTCTGAGGAACCCGGACTGTAAAATACAGACACTGGAGTAAGTATCAGACTGTGTGAGATTGTGTTTGTAATAACTGGATGTCTAACACTGTACATTAAGGTCAGTATAAGTAATAATAATACAAATAAATACTGGGAATTTACTCTGATTCCTGTTATCTCTGCTCGTCTCTCTCCTCACTCTGATCTCTAGGTTATGGTACAACAGTCTCACAGCTTCTTGTGCCGATGATCTCTCCTCCGCTCTCTGTACATACCGGTCACTGACGGTTCTGAACCTGGGTAATAATAAACTGGGAGATTCAGGAATGAAACTACTGTTTACGGCTCTGAGGAACCCGGACTGTAAAATACAGGAACTGCGGTAAGTATCAGATTGTGTGAGATTGTGTTTATAATAACTGGCTGTCTAACATTAAACATTATTATTAGTAAAATTAAGTGTTACTAATAATGTACATTATTATTATTATCAGTAATAGTGTTATTAATAAACACTGGGGAATTACCCTGATTGCTGTTAATTCTCTCTCTCTCATCCCCAGTCTGGATGATGTCGGTCTCACAGATTCTTGTACCGAGGATCTCGTCTCCGCTCTCAGTACAAACCGGTCACTGACGGATCTGAACCTGGGATCAAACTCCTTCACAGACCGATCTGTCCCCGCTCTCCGCTCCCTCATACTGACCCGCAGGAGTCTGGAGCGGATCTGGTGTGTATTAGTGTTAATGTTTAATGTAATAAATAAAATATCAGTGGGATTCAGTCCCTTTTATGGGTAATATTTCTCTGTAATTATTATTGAAATATTAACCCCAGTCTCCCTGTTATTTCCACTGTTGTTCAATCTGTTTATTTCCTGTTTAATCTTTAATCTGTTTCAGTCTGAGGGGGAATCTGTTCATTCCAAACGGAAAGAGACACCTGGAGTCACTGCGGGAATCCAGACCCGGACTAAGTGTGGAAATGTGAACATTTCAATTTATAACCATTCCTGGTCTCATTGTATGAACATTTCAATTTATAACCATTCCTGGTCTCATTGTATGAACATTTCAATTGATAACCATTCCTGGTCTCATTGTATGAACATTTCAATTTATAACCATTACTGGTCTCATAATAGGAACATTTCAATTTATAACCATTACTGGTCTCATGATATGAACATTTTTGGCCGATTCTCTGTCCCTCCCCTTTAACCGGCCGTGCTCCAGGTTTAAATCCGAACGGCCCTTTAACGGTTTCCAGCTCGAGCTGAGCGAGCGTCGTCTCCCATTGTGACGTCAGAGGCCCAGCGACAGGGTCACGAGACTCAGTCACCCGGTCCCACAGCGCTGATTCTGCCGGATATCCGGGGCTGGATGGTCCCCAATGGGGCACGGGGTCAATGTACAGACAGGAAGGGCCCAGGGTGGGGCTCAGTCTGGGCTGCAGTGGGACACTGGTCAATGTACAGACAGGAAGGGCCCAGGGTGGGGCTCAGTCTGGGCTGCAGTGGGACACTGGATCAATGTACAGACAGGAAGGGCCCAGGGTGGGGCTCAGTCTGGGCTGCAGTGGGACACTGGGTCAATGTACAGACAGGAAGGGCCCAGGCTGGGGCTCAGTCTGGGCTGCAGTGGGACACTGGGTCAATGTACAGACAGGAAGGGCCCAGGGTGGGGCTCAGTCTGGGCTGCAGTGGGACACTGGGTCAATGTACAGACAGGAAGGGCCCAGGGTGGGGCTCAGTCTGGGCTGCAGTGGGACACTGGGTCAATGTACAGACAGGAAGGGCCCAGGGTGGGGCTCAGTCTGGGCTGCAGTGGGACACTGGGTCAATGTACAGACAGGAAGGGCCCAGGGTGGGGCTCAGTCTGGGCTGCAGTGGGACACTGGGTCAATGTACAGACAGGAAGGGCCCAGGGTGGGGCTCAGTCTGGGCTGCAGTGGGACACTGGGTCAATGTACAGACAGGAAGGGCCCAGGGTGGGGCTCAGTCTGGGCTGCAGTGGGACACTGGATCAATGTACAGACAGGAAGGGCCCAGGGTGGGGCTCAGTCTGGGCTGCAGTGGGACACTGGATCAATGTACAGACAGGAAGGGCCCAGGGTGGGGCTCAGTCTGGGCTGCAGTGGGACACTGGGTCAATGTACAGACAGGAAGGGCCCAGGGTGGGGCTCAATCTGGGCTGCAGTGGGACACTGGGTCAATGTACAGACAGGAAGGGCCCAGGGTGGGGCTCAGTCTGGGCTGCAGTGGGTCACTGGGTCAATGTACAGACAGGAAGGGCCCAGGGTGGGGCTCAGTCTGGGCTGCAGTTGGACACTGGGTCAATATACAGACAGGAAGGGCCCAGGGTGGGGCTCAGTCTGGGCTGCAGTGGGACACTGGGTCAATGTACAGACAGGAAGGGCCCAGGGTGGGGCTCAGTCTGGGCTGCAGTGGGACACTGGATCAATGTACAGACAGGAAGGGCCCAGGGTGGGGCTCAGTCTGGGCTGCAGTGGGACACTGGGTCAATGTACAGACAGGAAGGGCCCAGGGTGGGGCTCAGTCTGGGCTGCAGTGGGACACTGGGTCAATGTACAGACAGGAAGGGCCCAGGGTGCGGCTCAGTCTGGGCTGCAGTGGGACACTGGGTCAACGTACAGATAGGAAGGGCCCAGGGTGGGGCTCAGTCTGGGCTGCAGTGGGACACTGGATCAATGTACAGACAGGAAGGGCCCAGGGTGGGGCTCAGTCTGGGCTGCAGTGGGACACTGGGTCAATGTGCAGACAGGAAGGGCCCAGGGTGGGGCTCTGTCTGGGCTGCAGTGGGACACTGGGTCAATGTACAGACAGGAAGGGCCCAGGGTGGGGCTCAGTCTGGGCTGCAGTGGGACACTGGGTCAATGTACAGACAGGAAGGGCTCAAAGTGGGGCTCAGTCTGGTCTCCAGTGGGAAACTGATAATTGCATTCAGTACTACTGGGTGCCTCTCCCAGTCAGGAATCAGAATCTGGAACAATCATCCCTGTGTGCTTTGCCTTCAGCTGCCTTGGCCCTAATATCTGGTATTCCCTCCCTGTTCTTCTCCGCTCTCTGTCCTCCATTCAGATGCTCCTTAAAACGACCTGTTTTCCCAAGCTTTTGGTCACCTGGAGTACTATTTCCTTGTTTGGCTCAGTGTCAAATTTTGTCTGATTGCTCCTGTGAAGCACGTTGAGACGATTCACTGCTATAAAGGCTTCTATCTAAATGTGAGTTGCTGTCCATGTGCTAAGTTAATAAAACTCCACCGTTTACTTCAGCTCAGGCCTGGTCTCCTCATTATTTAAAATCAACAAACTGGTGTTCGTATTTTAAAATATTGAATGAAGTTTCCTGGAAAGTACATCCCAACTCCTCCAATCAGCGTCACAGATGTGACTTGTCGGTCTATTAAACCTGGTGGGTCTTACTCGGGGGGGGGGGGGGGGTGGATGTGCAATTTACACAAATTGAGTAGAGCTCAGCTGGGACTCCAAAAAACGGCCGCCCGACATGCAACGTAACATGGCCTCAAGGCAACGTAAAATTACTGCCATGCACCTGTCACAAAATAAGAACATAAGAAATAGAAGCAGGAGTAGGCAAATCGGCCCCTCGAGCCTGCTCCGCCATTCAATAAGATCATGGCTGATCTGATCCTAATCTCAAATCTAAATTCCTGTCCAATTTCCTGCCCGCCCCCCGTAACCCCTAATTCCCTTTACTTCTAGGAAACTGTCTATTTCTGTTTTAAATGTATTTAATGATATAGCTTCCACAGCTTCCTGGGGCAGCAAATTCCACAGACCTACTACCCTCTGAGTGAAGAAGTTTCTCCTCATCTCAGTTTTGAAAGAGCAGCCCCTTATTCTAAGATTATGCCCCCTAGTTCTAGTTTCACCCATCCTTGGGAACATCCTTACCGCATCCACCCGATCAAGTCCCTTCACAATCTTATATGTTTCAATAAGATAGCCTTTCATTCTTCTGAACTCCAATGAGTAGAGTCCCAATCCACTCAACCTCTCCTCATACGTCCGCCCCCTCATCCCCGGGATTAACCGAGTGAACCTTCTTGGCCGTTATGAACCAGCCAGCAATATCAGAGAATGTTGTATCATTGAAGCAGGCCATTCGGCCCATCGTGCCTGTGCAGGCTCTTTGACAGAATCTGGAGTCAGGCAGGGCTGTCCTCTCTCCTCCGTCTTGTTCGTGTGTTGCATCGAACCCTTTGCCGAGTCCATCAGGAGGGATGCGGGCATAAGAGGGGTGACGATCCCAGGCAGCGGAGGCACTCAGGTCAAGGCCTCCCTGTACATGGATGACGTCGCCGTCTTTTGCTCGGATCAGCTGTCGGTCCGCAGATTGATGAGCATCTGCGACCGTTTCGAACTGGCCTCGGGGGCCAGGGTAAATCGTAGCAAGAGCGAGGCCATGTTCTTTGGGAACTGGACCGACCGATCCTTTGTCCCCTTCACCGTCAGGTCGGATTACCTGAAGGTGCTGGGGATCTGGTTCGGGGGGGCCGGGGCGTGCACCAAAAACTGGGAGGAGCGTATCTCCAAGGTTAAGCAGAAACTGGGACTGTGGCATCAACGATCCCTCTCGATCGTGGGCAAGAACCTGGTCATCAGGTGCGAGGTGCTCTCGGTGTTGCTGTACGTGGCGCAGGTCTGGCCCATACCTCGCTCCTGCGCCGCGACAGTCACCCGAGCCATCTTCCACTTTGTCTGGAGATCAAAAATGGACCGTGTCCGCAGGGTCACGATGTACAAATCTCCAGAGAAAGGGGGGAAAGGCGTGCCCAACGTGGCCCTCATCCTGATGGCCACCTTTGTGTGCGGCTGCATCAAGCTGTGCATAGACCCTCAGTACGCAAACACAAAGTGTCACTACGTGCTGAGGTTCTACCTGTCCCCGGTGTTGAGAAGGATGGGCCTGGCCACGCTGCCATGGAACGCTCCGTCCAGTTGGACCGTTCCGCCCCACCTGTCCTTCGTGGAAAGGTTTGTGCAGGAAAACACCTTTGACCACAAGGCGATCAGCAAGTGGTCCGCACGTAACGTCCTCGAGACCCTGCGGGAAAAGGAGATGGTGGATCCTGTCAGTTGGTTCCCTGAGCAGACTGTCAATGTCATTTGGCAGAACGCCTCATCGCCAGAGCTCTCAAACAAGCACCAAGACCTAGCTTGGCTGGTGGTGAGAAGGGCCCTTCCCGTCAGATCCTTCATGCACTCCCGGGCTCTCAGCGCCACCGCGCGCTGTCCCAGAGGAGGCTGCGGTGGAGACGAGACCGTCACCCATCTCCTTATGGAATGTGCCTTTGCAAAGAAGGTCTGGAGAGAGATGCAGTGGTATATGTCCAGGTTCGTCCCGAGCAGTTCCGTAACACAGGTTTCTGTGCTCTACGGGCTGTTCCCGGGGACGCACACTGAGACGGACATCGGCTGCTGCTGGAAGACCATCAACTCGGTGAAAGACGCCCTTTGGTCTGCCCGAAACTTGCTGGTCTTCCAGCACAAGGAGCTGTCCTCGACCGAGTGTTGCAGACTAGCACATTCCAAGGTCCAGGACTACGTGCTGAGGGATGCACTGAGGATGGGTGCGGCCGCCGCAAAGGCCCTGTGGGGAAAGGCAACCGTTTAGAGCCTTCCCGCCATTGTAAACCGAGGGGCTGCAATCAGGGAAAAAACCCCTCGGGCAGAATGTAAAATTCAAATTGCTGTAATGTACCTGTAATGAATCTGAAATGGACCAGAAATGAATCTGTAAGCAATAATCTGTGTTGAGTGTGATGCAATGAGACACCCCAGAGTGTCATGAACTGTAATGATGTCCAATGTTTTCATTGTACTGCACTTAACGTAACCTGCAAATTGTATAATCTGTATTGTGTACGTTTGGAAAGTAATATGACAACTGTTTTGTATGTACTGCTGCAAATTTTTATGAATAAAGTATATTTTTTGGAAAAAAAAAAAAAAAGGAGGTTCTCCCAGGATGAGGCTAACCCATTGCACTCCGGGTGTGCTGACGCCTGCGATGTCCCCAAATGCGGGATACTCGACTGCAAAATTTGTGGTAGTGGGGACTGCGTTCGCGCTCTCCCCTGGTTCATGACTAAAGATAGAAATGAAGTTTGCTCCCAGAGTGATGAGTTATTAATGGAGTAATCTCGAATCAGTGACTATTTGAGCGATCAGCGCAAACGACTTGCTGGCCGATTAATAGTGTTGTTTGTCGTTTTTCTGTAAAATACCTAGTAACCCTTAGATATTAAAGCATTTCCAGGACTGGGCGCTGAGATTCAGCCGCCGCAAAAGCTCGATGGGGAAAGGCCACAGTTTAGGACACTCTCGCCATCGTAGGCCGAGGGACTGGAAACCAAAAAAAACTCCTTGTAATGATTGTAATTGCTGTAATGTAACTGTAATCTATGCTGATTGCAAGTGCAATGAGGCACCCTGGAGTGCCTTTTGGCTAAGATCAAGTGTGTTCCTTTTCGGGCTTATTTGGATCTGAGCGGACTGGAACGCTGGCCGCGACCTCGTGCGCTCGCAAAGTGCGGACTTTGCTGTGATTGGTCGTTTGTGTGCTGGCTCCGCCCCTAAATTTGCATAAGGACCACATCAACACTGCAATGGCAGGGAAGGGCACCCGGGCAGTCGGCCATGGTGTGCCAAACACCGTCAGGGTGACGGTAACGACAGTCGAATGTGTTTCGCCGGTGGATCGGGAGCTTTTCGTCAAACGCGTTCTGCTCGACTGCTGTGGATTCAAAGCGACGGACATCTTGTGCCTCCAGGATTTCCCTCGAAGCGGACATTTTGACGTCACCTTCAAGACCGTCGCTGGACGCCAGAAGCTTCTTCAAGTCTTCAAGGAGAAGGGGAGCGTCGGACTGCTGGCCATGCTCGCTGCGGAGCCGCTTTTCACCCTCCCAACGCAGAGGAATCGCAAGCTGATTGTCCACATGTACAACCCACACGTCCCGCTCGCCGATGTGCTGACGTTCCTTGCCAGATACGTCGACGGGGCGCAGAACAGCGTCGACGTCACCGACCAGTTTGGGATCTGGACCAGCAAGAGGGAGGTCACGGCAATGTTGAGACTGGACGCCCACGGCAACATCGTCCACCCTCCCTCCAGCTTCGCCATCGGAGGAAGTCGAGGATACATCACGTACGTGGGGCAGCCCAGAGTCTGTCGCACCTGTGGCAAATCCGGCCATTTGGCGAACACCTGCACTGCAACCGTCTGCAAGAACTGCAAACATGAAGGACACCAGACTAAGGACTGCAAGGAGAGCAAGCGCTGCAACCTGTGCGGGCTGGAAGGCCATCTCTACAGGGTCTGCCCCGAACGCAACCTCAGCTACGCCCAGGCGGCCAAGAACAACACAGCGGAGGAGGAGGGGGAAACAAGCAAGGATGCCCCAAAGAAGGCCAAGAGTCAGCGCCCGGCCGCGACCTCCTCCAAGAAGCCCCTAGCCCAGGAAAACAATGAACGAGGAAAGGGTCAAGCCAAAAACTGCCAGACCCCGACACCCAGCTCCGAGCCTCCCCAACAGACGACAGAGTCCATGGACGAGGAGGCAGCAGAGGGAGAATGGCAGCTGGTGGTCAATAAAACCAAAAAGAAGAAGCCAGAGAAAAGGAAACAAGCCCCTGCCGACACTACACCAGGGGCCAAACGAGCACTCGAGTCGCAGTCGGACTGCAACGACTACCCCGAGTCTGACGAGGAGGGACGACAGGAGCGAAGTGGTCAGCCGTCCCACCGAAAGCGGCAAAATACCCAAGGCGACCCCGATGCGATCGGCAGCCCTCATCTCCAGAACACTGGGAGCGACAACGCCTCCAGTGCCCTCCAGCTCCGGGAAGCCGGCAGCATCGTAGTGCCCAGCGCACACCAGCTCCGGGACACCGGGAGCAGCACCGCAGAGAGCGAAGACCAGCTCCGGGAAACCGGGAGAAGCGACAACGAGGAGCCCCAACCGATCGAGGATCGCACGGACTCTTCACCCGACACCAGGCCGCCGATGTCACCCCGGCGGAACGACGACCCCCTCTCTGAGGCAGAACAGAACTCGTACCTTAGCTCAGGGATCGTGGAACACTTTACACAGATCACCTATATGCAGAAACACGGCCAAGAGCTGGAAACAGCAAACGGACTGACGGGTGAGACTTTAAACAGTTGTTAAAATGGGTCTGAAAGTCGCATCCATTAACGTGCGTAGCGTTAAAAGCACTACGCGATGTGTGTCGACCTTGGACTACCTGGCCAAGGTCAAGAGCGACCTGCTGTTCTTACAGGAGTGCGGCCTGCCGCATCTCAGCAATTACAGGCAATGGTCGCAGCGCTGGGCCCACGGGCCGTCTATCTGGTCGGGAGGCAACGATAACCGTGCCTCCGGCCTGGGGATTCTGCTGCGGGGGGGCAACTTCACCATCACCGAAGTAAAGGAGGTGGTGGGGGGCCGTCTCCTCATAGCAGACGTAATGTACAAAAACGCTCCGCTCCGGCTGATCAACGTGTACGCCCCGGCTCTGAAGAGCGAGCGGCTGGCCGTCTTCCAGCAGCTCCCACTGCTGCTGGCAACGTCCAAGCCGGTCATTCTCGGCGGTGACTTCAACTGCATCATCGATGCGGCTGGACGATCCGGCAGAGCCGACAGCAAACTGGACGCCACGTCCAAACTCCTGATGGAAGCGGTGAAAGACGCCAAGCTGTGCGACGTCTTCAACAACCCTGCAGACGGAGCGGCGCGTCAATACACCTGGTCCAGACCAGACGGGTCCGTCCGTTCCAGGATAGACTTCCTGTTTGTATCCCGGAAGCTCAAGGTCAGATCCACCAAGGTCACACCGGTGTTCTTCTCTGACCACTGCCTCCTCCTGGCCGACTGTCACCTACAGGACGATCAGAGAGTGGGCAGGGGGACATGGAAGCTGAACGTGAAACTGTTGACCCCGGGAAACATTGAGGAACTGACGAGGGATTACAAAGGTTGGAGAACCGTAAAGCCCCTCTTTGATTCCCCAGTGCACTGGTGGGAAGCCATCAAGGCGAACATCAAGAGGTTCTTCATCCTCAAAGGTGTTCAGAAGGCGAGAGAGAGGCAGAGGGAAACGTCCCGACTCCAGAAAAGCATGCAGAATCTTCTCCTGCTGCAGTCGATGGGGATCGATGTCGGGGAGGAACTCAGAGAGGTGAAGGACCAGCAAGCCTCGCTCTTTGCCTCCGAGGCCTCCAAGATCATCTTCCGGTCCAGAGTCCGCTCCGTGGAGCAGGACGAGACTTGCTCGCGCTTCTTCTTCCAAAAGGTGCACAGAGAGAGCTCTGTGATCAGCAGCCTGAAGGAAGAGAACGGCTCGGTCACGTCCTCGCAGCCCGACATACTGAGGATCTGCAAATCCTTTTATGCCGGACTGTACGACGCGAAGCCCACAGACAGCGCGGCCTCCCACTCCTTCTTGTCGTCTATCACGGAGGTTCTAGACGACAGCAAGCGGGAGAGTCTGGATCACCCGCTAACTCTGGACGAACTGACAAAGGCCGTCCGATCCTTCGAGAAGAGTAAGACTCCCGGAAGCGACGGCTTACCGGTGGAGTTGTACTCGGCTCTGTGGGACTGGATAGGCCCAGACCTGCTGGAAGTGTACGGGGGTATGCTTCTGGCAGGCAGCATGTCAGAGTCCATGAGGAAAGGCATCATCACCCTCATCTACAAACGGAAGGGGGAGAGGGAAGAAATCAAAAATTGGCGACCCATCTCACTACTTAACGTGGACTACAAAATTCTGTCCAAGGTCATCGCCAATCGGGTCAAGTCAGCCCTGGAGGTGGTGATCCACCCCGATCAGACCTGCACCGTACCCGGCAGGAAGATCTCTGATAGCCTGGCGCTACTCAGGGATACGATTGCCTACGTACAGGACAGGGGGGTGAACACCTGCCTGATTAGCCTGGACCAGGAGAAGGCCTTTGACAGAATATCCCACACGTACATGATGGACGTACTCTCCAAAATGGGGTTTGGGGAGGGAATCCGCAATTGGATCCAACTGCTCTACACAAACATCAGTAGCGCAGTTTCAATCAACGGGTGGGAATCAGAAAGCTTTCCGATCAAATCTGGAGTCAGGCAGGGCTGTCCTCTCTCCTCCGTCTTGTTCGTGTGTTGCATCGAACCCTTTGCCGAGTCCATCAGGAGGGATGCGGGCATAAGAGGGGTGACGATCCCAGGCAGCGGAGGCACTCAGGTCAAGGCCTCCCTGTACATGGATGACGTCGCCGTCTTTTGCTCGGATCAGCTGTCGGTCCGCAGATTGATGAGCATCTGCGACCAGTTCGAACTGGCCTCGGGGGCCAGGGTAAATCGTAGCAAGAGCGAGGCCATGTTCTTTGGGAACTGGACCGACCGATCCTTTGTCCCCTTCACCGTCAGGTCGGATTACCTGAAGGTGCTGGGGATCTGGTTCGGGGGGGCCGGGGCGTGCACCAAAAACTGGGAGGAGCGTATCTCCAAGGTTAAGCAGAAACTGGGACTGTGGCATCAACGATCCCTCTCGATCGTGGGCAAGAACCTGGTCATCAGGTGCGAGGTGCTCTCGGTGTTGCTGTACGTGGCGCAGGTCTGGCCCATACCTCGCTCCTGCGCCGCGACAGTCACCCGAGCCATCTTCCACTTCGTCTGGAGATCAAAAATGGACCGTGTCCGCAGGGTCACGATGTACAAATCTCCAGAGAAAGGGGGGAAAGGCGTGCCCAACGTGGCCCTCATCCTGATGGCCACCTTTGTGTGCGGCTGCATCAAGCTGTGCATAGACCCTCAGTACGCAAACACAAAGTGTCACTACGTGCTGAGGTTCTACCTGTCCCCGGTGTTGAGAAGGATGGGCCTGGCCACGCTGCCACGGAACGCTCCGTCCAGTTGGACCGTTCCGCCCCACCTGTCCTTCGTGGAAAGGTTTGTGCAGGAAAACACCTTTGACCACAAGGCGATCAGCAAGTGGTCCGCACGTAACGTCCTCGAGACCCTGCGGGAAAAGGAGATGGTGGATCCTGTCGGTTGGTTCCCCGAGCAGACTGTCAATGTCATTTGGCAGAACGCCTCATCGCCAGAGCTTTCAAACAAGCACCAAGACCTTGCTTGGCTGGTGGTGAGAAGGGCCCTTCCCGTCAGATCCTTCATGCACTCCCGGACTCTCAGCGCCACCGCGCGCTGTCCCAGAGGAGGCTGCGGTGGAGACGAGACCGTCACCCATCTCCTTACGGAATGTGCCTTTGCAAAGAAGGTCTGGAGAGAGTTGCAGTGGTATCTGTCCAGGTTCGTCCCGAGCAGTTCCGTAACACAGGTTTCTGTGCTCTACGGGCTGTTCCCGGGGACGCACACTGAGACGGACATCAGCTGCTGCTGGAAGACCATCAACTCGGTGAAAGACGCCCTTTGGTCTGACCGAAACTTGCTGGTCTTCCAGCACAAGGAGCTGTCCTCGACCGAGTGTTGCAGACTGGCACATTCCAAGGTCCAGGACTACGTGCTGAGGGATGCACTGAGGATGGGTGCGGCCGCCGCAAAGGCCCTGTGGGGAAAGGCAACCGTTTAGAGCCTTCCCGCCATTGTAAACCGAGGGGCTGCAATCAGGGAAAAACCCCCTCGGGCAGAATGTAAAATTCAAATTCCTGTAATGTACCTGTAATGAATCTGAAATGGACCAGAAATGAATCTGTAAGCAATAATCTGTGTTGAGTATGATGCAATGAGACACCGTAGAGTGTCATGAACTGCAATGATGTCCAATGTGTTCATTGAACTGTACTTGACGTTACCTGCAAATTGTATAATCTGTATTGTGTACGTTTGGAAAGTGATATGACAACTGTATTGTATGTACTGCTGCAAATTTTATGAATAAAGTATATTTTTTGAAAAAAAAAAGGAGGTTCTTCGTCTTCAAGGAGAAGGGAGCGTCGGACTGCTGGCCATGCTCTCTGCGGAGCCGCTCTTCACCCTCCCAACGCAGAGGAATCGCAAGCTGATTGTACACATGTACAACCCACACGTCCCGCTCGCCGATGTGCTGACGTTCCTCGCCAGATACGTCGACGGGGCACACAACAGCGTCGACGTCACCGACCAGTTTGGGATCTGGACCAGCAAGAGGGCAGTCACGGCAACGTTGAGACTGGACGCCCACGGCAACATCGTCCACCCTCCCTCCAGCTTCGCCATCGGAGGAAGTCGAGGATACATCACGTACGTGGGGCAGCCCAGAGTCTGTCGCACCTGCGGCAAATCCGGCCATTTAGCGAACACCTGCACTGCAACCGTCTGCAAGAACTGCAAGCAGGAAGGACACCAGACTAAGGACTGCAAGGAGAGCAAGCGCTGCAACCTGTGCGGACTGGAAGGCCATCTCTACAGGGTCTGCCCCGAACGCAACCTCAGCTACGCCCAGGCGGCCAAGAACAACACAGCGGAGGAGGAGGGGGCAACAAGCAAGGATGCCCTAAAGAAGGCCAAGAGTCAGCGCCCTGCCGCGACCTCCTCCGAAAGCTTGTGGGATTAAAAATTTATTTGTTGGACTATAACTTGGTGTTGTAAAATTGTTTACAATCTGAGCTATCACCTCGAAGGACTTGCTGGCCGATTAACAATGGTGTTCGTCGTTCTTTTCTGTAAAATACCTAGTAACCCTTAGATATTAAAGCATTTCCAGGACTGGGCGGTGAGATGCAGCCACCGTGAAAGCTCGATGGGGAAAGGCCACAGATTAGGACACTCTCGCCATCGTAGGCCGAGGGACTGGAAACCAAAAAAAACTCCTTGTAATGACTGTAATTGCTGTAATGTAACTGTAATCTATACTGATTGCAAGTGCAATGAGGCACCCTGGAGTGCCATGAACTTTATTTATCATGTATGACCTGTAGTTGTATTGTGATAGTTGCATTGTTCTGTTTACCTTTACAATTTTTATGAATAAAGTATATTTTTGAAATATATAAATAAAAACATTGCCAGAACTTTCAAACAAACACCAAGACATAGCTTGGCTGGTGGTGAGAAGGGCCCTTCCTTTCAGATCCTTCTTGCACTCCCGGTCTCTCAGCGCCACTGCACATTGTCCCCGAGGAGGCTGCGGTGCAGACCAAACCGTCACCCATCTCATTCTGGAATGCGCCTTTGCAAAGAAGGCCTGGAGAGAGATGCAGTGGTATCTGTCCAAGTTCGTCCCGAGCAGCTCCGCAACACAGGACTGTGTGCTCTACGGGCTGTTCCCGGGGACGCACACCGAGACAGACATCAACTGCTGCTGGAAGTCCATTAACTTGGTGAAAGACGCCCTTTGGTCTGCCCGAAACCTGCTGGTCATCCAGTGCATGGAGCTGTCCTCGACCGAGTGTTGCAGACTGGCACATTCCAAGGTCCAGGACTACGTGCTCAGGGACGCACTGAGGATGGGTGCGGCCACCGCAAAGGCTCTGTGGGGAAAGGCAACCATTTATAGCCTTCCCGCCATTGTATACCGAGGGGCTGAAATCAGGGGAAAAAAAACCCTGTGCAGAATGTAAAATTCAAATTGCTGTAATGTACCTGTAATGAATCTGTAATCAACAATCTGTGTTGAGTATAATGCAATGAGACACCCCATAGTGTGATGAACTGTAATTATGTACAATGTGTTCATTGAACCGTACTTGATGTAACCTGCAAATTGTATAATCTGTATTGTGTACGTTTGGAATGTGATATGACAACTGTACTGTATGCATTGCTGCAAATTTTATTAATAAAGTACATTTTTTTGAAAAAAAAAGCTGGAGTAAACCATTGGGATGGGAGAAATCTATTGGTGCTCCAGATATCTATTGGGGCTTCCGGTAATCTATTGATGGTCCAGAAACCACTGGGACAGGAGAAAGGAGCCACACAAGAGATTGTTACACAAGATTAGGGCTCATAGGATTGGAGGTAATATATTAGCATGGATTGACGATTGGTTAACGGACTGGAAAAAAGGAGTAAGGAATAAATGGGTCATTTTCGGGTTGGCAGGTAGTAACGAGACGGGTGCCGCAATGATCAGTGCTGGAGCCTCAGCTGTTTACAATCTATATCAATGACTTATAGGAGGGGACCGAGAATAATGTATCCAAACTTGTTGACGATACAAAGGTGGGAAAGTAAGTGGTGAGGAGGACGCAAAGAGGCTTCAAAGGGATATAGACAGGTTAAGTGAATGGGCGAGAAGGTGGCAAATAGAGTATAATGTGGGGAAATGTGAGGTTATTCACTTTGGTAGCAAGAATAGAAAAGCAGAATATTTTTTTAAATGGTGAGAGACTAAGAAATGTTGTAGTCAGGGGGATTTGGGTTTCCTTGTACACGAATCAAAGAAAGTTAACATGCAGGTACAGCAAGCAATTAGGAAGGGAAATGCTATGTTATCCAATATTTCAAGGGGTTGGAGTACAAGAATAAGGAGGTCTTGCTGCAAATATATAGGACTTTGGTGAGACCACATCTGGAGTACTGTGCACAGTTTTGGTCTCCTTACCTAAGGAAGGATATACTTGCCTTAGAGGGCGTGCAACGAAGGTTCACTGGATTGATTCCTGGGATGAGAGGGTTGTCCTATGAGGAGAGATTGAGTAGAATGGGCTCATGTTCTCTGGATTTTAGAACAATGAATGGTGATCTAATTGAAACGTATAAAATTCTTAGAAGGCTTGACAAGGTAGATGCAGAGAGGCTGCTCTCCCTGGCTGGAGACTCTAGAACTAGGGGTCATAGTCTCAAGATGAGGGGTCGGCCATTTAGGACCGAGAAGAGGAAAACAATTACTCAGCGGGTTGTGAATCTTTGGAATTTTCTGCCCCCCAGAGGGCTGTTGATGCTCAGTTGTTGAGTATATTCAAGACTGACATCGATCGATTTTTGGACACTGAGGGAATCAAGTGATATGTGGATACGGTGGGAAAGTGGAATTAAGGTAAAAGTTCAGCCATGATCTTATTTAATGGAGGAGCAGGGTCCAGGGGCCGTATGGCCTACTTCTGCTGTACTGTACAGGAAAATCTATGCACCAACCAACTCGACATCTTTGCTTCACAATTTGGCAAAGGTTTTGCTATTTAACAATAAAAGAGGAATATCTTTAATTTATAAAGCGCCCTTCACGATCAAAGCAGGTCCGGAATCGATTTGCAGCCAATGGAGTGTTTTTTGAAGTGTAATCACTGTTGTAATGTAGGAACACAGCAGCCGATTTTCACAGAGCAAGGTCCCATAAACAGCAATGTAATAATAAGCAGATCATCTGTACTGGTGATGTTGGTTGAGGGATAAACATTGACCAGGACACTCGGTTGAACTCGCCTGCTTTTTTTCCAATAGTGCCTTAGACTATTTCACGTCCATCTGAGAGAGAATATCGGGTCTCTGTTAATGTCTTATCTGAAAGACAGATCCTCTCAGAGTACCAAACTCCATTAGTTCTGCACTGGACTAATCCAGTAAGCCTAGATTTTGTGCTGAAGTCTCTGGAGTGCGAGTCGAAACTACAATGTCCAATATCAGAGTTAAGGAGGCTATCAACTGGGCCACTACTGACACCTTACAACAAAGCCCAGCGAGTTCAATTACTAATACATTATATATCATATGCCTGCACCTAATATTGTTTTTAAAAAGTACTTACACTTCTGCGTCACATCTTTCCATTAGAAATTCCTATATTGTATTAATTTTTACAATAAAAAACTGCCTCTGTAAATGTGAAATGCTGTAATTACACCTGTCCACCAGAGGTGACGCTGTAGAACCTCGATTCTGTAACTCCCAACTTCTCAGCATTTTTGCAAAAACCTCTGATATTTCAACAAACTCTACTTGCTTCAGAAATTGCCAGATATTTTACTACTTCACTGTAAATCTACAACAATTTTAAACAAAGTATGCATACACTTCCTATTATAGACAAACAAATACATAACGTCGGACTTTAAAAGGAGATTTACAGAATACAAACTCATTATTTCGCCAGAAGAATGCAGTATGTGAGTGGATGATAGTTGCACAATACAAATTGATTATTGATCCAGTAAAATGCAGTGAGTGGGGGATAGTTACATAATATATATTGATTATTGATCCAGTAAAATGCAATGAGTGGAGGATAGTTACATAATATAAATTGATTATTTCTCCAGCAATATTTCAATCGAGAGCTGGACCTCTTTCAGGCTGGGGCAGATCATCGCATGCAAAAGGTAGGTAATGCATAGAATTATCCAGGGCCAGAATAACCTCCTGCTCCAGTTTCGATCTCCTAAGGGTCGAGAGGAAACTCCAAGATTCCCCCTCCCCCCAGATTGGCCTGAGTTTTCATTTGTTTTTTCGCCTCTCACAGGAGATGGCGTAGTTTTGGGTGGAGTGGGGATTGTATTTAGTGTGAAACACAAGGTATGAGAATTGCATGAGACAGGCTGGATGCACCAGAGTATCTTTTGCTGTTAGTTCTTGTTCGTATGTTTGTATGTTTGTAAAATGCAATGAGGGGAGGATAATTACATAATACAAATTATGTGTGTAAAATTAATCCCAGTCAGTTACAGCAGTGATTGACGGGGGAATTACCCAATCATCTCCATTCTGGCCGAAAACAGTGGCCACACTACTTGCAGCCCTAAATAAATGGTGAATTTCAGCTATAAGCGGGGTTGAGTGGTGCTGGCGAATTAAAGATCTAAAATGAAATTGAGAGTGCATTGGCCGCGAATCGAACACAGATCACTCATGGGGAAAGTGAAATTTCGACCACTGATCTTCAGCAAAGTGATGGAAGGTTTCGTCGACGGTGCTATCCAGCGGCACTTACTCACAAATAACCTGCTCACTGATGCTCAGTTTCGGTTCCGCCAGGATCACTCGGCTCCAGACCTCATTACAGCCTTGGTACAAACATGGACATAAGAGCTGAATTCCAGAGGTGAGGTAAGAGTGACTGCCCTTGACATCAAGGCAGCATTTGACCGAGTGTGTCACCAAGGAGCCCGAGTAAAATTGAAGTCAACGGGAATCAGGGGGAAAACTCGCCATCGGCTGGAGTCATACCTAGCAAGAAGGAAGATGGTAGTGGTTGTTGGAGACCAATCATCTCAGCCCCAGGACATTGCTGCAGGAGTTCCTCAGGGCAGTGTCCTAGGCCCAACGATCTTCAGCTGCTTCATCAATGACCTTCCCTCCATCATAAGTTCGGAAATGGGGATGTTCGCTGATGATTGCACAGTATTCAGTTCCATTCGCAACCCCTCAGATAATGAAGTCCGTCCCCGCATGCAGCAAGACCTGGACAACATCCAGGCTTGGGCTCATAAGTGGCAAGTAACATTCGCGCCAGACAAGTGCCAGGCAATGACCATCTCCAACAAGAGAGAGTCTAACTATCTTACCATTGGCATTCAACGGCATTACCATCGCCGAATCCCCCACCATTAACATCCTGGGGGTCGCCATTGACCAGAAACTTAACTGGACCAGCCATATAAATACTGTGGCTACAAGAGCAGGTCAGAGGCTGGGTATTCTGCGGCGAGTGACTCACCTCCTGACTCCCCAAAGCCTTTCCACCATCTCCAAGGCACAAGTCAAGAGTGTGATGGAATACTCTCCACTTGCCTGGATGAGTGCAGCTCAAACAACACTCAAGAAGCTCGACACCATCCAGGACAAAGCAGCCCGCTTGATTGGCACCCATCCACCACCAGGAAGTAATGCTCAGGGTGGATAAGGGGGAACCAATGGATGCAGTATATTTGGATTTCCAAAAGACGTTCGATAAGGTACGACATAAAAGATGACTGCACACGATAAGAGCTCATGGTGTTGGGGTAATATACTGGCTTGGATAGAGGATTTGCTAACTAACAGAAAACAAAGAGTAAGGATAAAAGGGTCATTTTCCAAATAACAATCTGTAACTAGTGGGGTGCCACAGGGCTCCGTGCTGGGGCCTCAACTATTTACAATATATATCAATGACTTAGATGAAGGAACAGAGTATCTTGTGGCCAAGTTTGCTGATGATACAAAGATAGGTGGAAAAGCTAGTTGCGATGAGGGCACAAAGTGTCTGCAAAGGGATATTGTCAGGTTAAGTGAATGGGCAAACATTTGGCAGATGGAATATAACGTGGCAAAACGTGAAGACATCCACTTTGAGAGGAAAAATAAAAAAGCAAATATTGATTGAATGGTGAAATACTACAAAATGCTGCAGTACAGAGGGATCTGGGTGTCCTCGTACATGAAACACAAAAATTCAACATGTAGTTGCAGCAGGTAATCCGGAAGACAAACGGAATATTGGCCTTTATTTATGTGGGAGCGGAGTGTAAAAGCAGGGAAGTCATGCTGAAACTGTACAGGGTGCTGGTGAGACCGCACCTGGAGGACAGCATACAGTACTGGTGCCCTTATTTAAGGAAGGACATACTTGCATTGGAGGCAGTTCAGAGAATCATAGAAGTTTACAACATGGAAACAGGCCCTTCGGCCCAACATGTCCATGTCGCCCAGTTTGTACCACGAAGCTAGTCCCAATTGCCTGCACTTGGCCCATATCCCTCTATACCCATCTAACCCATGTAACTGTCCAAATGCTTTTTAAAACACAAAATTGTACCCGCCTCCACTACTGCCTCTGGCAGCTCATTCCAGACACTCACCACCCTTTGAGTGAAAAAATTGCCCCTCTGGATCCTTTTATATCTCTCCCCTCTCAGCTTAAATCTATGTCCCCTCGTTATAGCCTCCCCTACCTTTGGGAAAAGATTTTGACTATCTACCTTATCTATGCCCCTCATTATTTTATAGACTTCTATAAGATCACCCCGAAACATCCTACTCTCCAGGGGAAAAAGTCCCAGTCTGTCTAACCTCTCCCTATAAGTCAAACCATCAAGTCCCGGTCGCATCCGAGTAAATCTGTTCTGCACTCTTTCTAGTTTAATAATATCCTTTCTATAATAGGGTGACCAGAACTGTACACAGTATTCCAAGTGTGGCCTTACTAATGTCTTGTACAACTTCAACCAGACATCCCAACTCCTGCATTCAATGTTCTGACCAATGAAACCAAGCATGCTGAATGCCTTCTTCACCACCCTATCCACCTGTGACTCCACTTTCAAGGAGCTATGAATCTGTACTCCTAGATCACTTTGTTCTATAACTCTCCCCGACGCCCCACCATTAACGGAGTAGGTCCTGGCCTGATTCGATCTCCCAAAATGCATCACCTCACATTTATCTAAATTAAATTCCATCTGCCATTCATCGGCCCACTGGCCCAATTTATCAAGATCCCGTTGCAATCCCAGATAACCTTCTTCACTGTCCACAATGCCACCAATCTTGGTGTCATCTGCAAACTTACTAACCATGCCTCCTAAATTCTCATCCAAATCATTAATATAAATAACAAATAACAGCGGACCCAGCACCGATCCCTGAGGCACACCGCTGGACACAGGCATCCAGTTTGAAAAACAACCCTCGAAAACCACCCTCTGTCTTCTGTCGTCAAGCCAATTTTGTATCCAATTGGCTACCTCACCTTGGATCCCGTGAGATTTAACCTTATGTAACAACCTACCATGCGGTACCTTGTCAAAGGCTTTGCTAAAGTCCATGTAGACCACATCTACTGCACAGTCCTCATCTATCTTCTTGGTTACTCCTTCAAAAAACTCAATCAAATTCGTGAGATATGATTTTCCTCTCACAAAACCATGCCGACTGTTCCTAATCAGTCCCTGCCTCTCCAAATGCCTGTAGAAGGTTCACCTGGTTGATTCCAGGTATGGAAGGGTTGTCTCATGAGGAAAGATTGTACAGGTTGGGTCTATACTCGTTGGAGTTTAGAAGAATGAGAGGAGACCTAACCGAAAAATACAAGATTCTGAGGGGACTCGATAGGGTAGATGCTGAGAGGATGGAACCCCTCATGGAGGAATCTAAAACTAGGGGCCATAGTCTCAGAATAAGGGTTCGCCCGTTTAAGACGGAAATGAGGAGGAATTTCTTCTCCCAGAGGGTCATGAATCTTTGGAATTCTTTACCCCAAAAAGCTGTGGAGGCTGAGCCATTGAATACATTCAAGGCTGAGTCAGACAAATTTTTGGTCAGCAAGGGAGTCAAAGGATATGGGGAAAAGGCGGGAAAGTGGAGTTGAGGTAAAAATCAGATCAGCCATGATCTCATTAAATGGCGGAACGGGGTCGAGGGGCCGAATGGCCAACTCCTACTCCCATCTATTTTGGTCTTATGATCACAGGGTGAGGCCCTTTAACTGGACAGGTCACACCGTGAGATCTCATGGTGTGGCCCCTTTAACTGGACGTGCCATACCGTGAGACACGGTCTTTATTGTATTGTATTGCTTCGAAATTGTGAAATTTAATTTTAACTCTGTGTATTCTTAAATTTTATGTAGTAATGTATGTTCTGTAATAAAAAAAGTTTACAGAAACCTTCGAGTGAAATGGGAACCGAATCTACAATGGGCTTATCAGTAAACAGGCATGTTGTCCATTGCTCCACTGGCCCAACTGATACAAGGTAAGTAGGAGCTCACACTCCCAAAGCGCTGCGGTATGAGCAGGTACCGAGTCGATCTCGGTCATGCCCACAGGATTCCACGAGCCCAGGAGTGTCAAAAGGCGCACAGTGAACAATCACCAAAGAGAAAAACCTTAACTGCTTCCCATGGATAGCTCAGCTGGTCGAATCGAAGTGTTTAATACAAAAGTAGATCAAAATCATCCTTAGTGTCGCTGGTTCGAAGTAGTGAACGTGCTTTTGGAATAAGCAGCAATTAGCTCATGGCCGTTCTCATAACTTTACAGACAGCCGACTGCTTAACATGTTGGCGCTGAGGCACAGGAGACCTCTTTTCCGTTCTCAAACATTCAAGCTTTCTGTGTCTGCCCGAAAACGGCTGTTTTGCTCGAGCATTTGCCTCTGCTCACCGGCAGGGAGTGCCTTTGCGTAACAACACTTCAAACCGCTTTCAGGCAAAAGACTTTTGTCAGTCAGTCAGTCAGACAGACAGGGCCTTCGCTGCTCCCTCAAACTCGGGGCCGCTGTTCCTTTCCGGTGACCTCGTCTGCCTTCCGCAGGCTCGGGCTCTTCTCAGCATCATTCACGATTGCTGTGGCTTCCAGTTCTACTGTTGCTCACTTGCTGATGCTCGATACTACCGATTGGAGTAAAGTATTGATTGTATTCAGGGAGGGGGCCAACCCAAGGCAAGATTTCTCTGCTGGTCGTGGAGCCGCTTGGAGGCGAGTGCGAAGCAGCTACTGTGAGGGGCAATTTACAATAAACAACCACAAATATGGAATAAAGGGGGCAGTAGAAACATGGATACAGAATTAGCTGCGGGACAGGAAACAGAGAGTCGTGGTGAACGGTTGCTTTTTCGGACTGGAGGGAAGTATATAGTGTTGTTCCTCAGCGGTCAGTGCTGGGACCACTGCTTTTCTTGATATATATTAATGACTTGGACTTGGGTGTACAGGGCACAATTTCCAAATTTGCAGAGGACACGAAATTGTTTTTTATTCGTTCATGGGATGTGGGCATCGCTGGCCATCCCTCATCGTCCTTGAGAAGGTGGTGGTGAGCCGCCTTCTTGAACCGCTGCAGTCCGTGTGGTGAAGGTTCTCCCACAGTGGAAGGGTAGTAAACAGTAAGAAGAATAGTGATAGACTTCAAGAGGATATAGACACGCTGTTGTCATGGGCGGACACGTGGCAGATGAACATTAACGTAGAAAAATGCGAATTGATGCATTTCGGTGGGAATAACGAGGAGAGACAATATAAACTAGAGGGCACAATTCTAAAATGGGTACAGGAACAGAGAGATCTGGGGGTGTATGTGCACAAATCATTGAAGGTGACAGTGCAGGTTGAAAAAGCAGTTCAAAACCATACGCGATCCATGGCTTTATAAATAGAGGCATAGAGTACAAAAGTATGGAAGTCATGATGAACCTTTATGAAACACTGGTTCGGCCATAGCTGGAGTATTGTATCCACTCCTGGGCACCGCACTTTAGGAAAGATGTGAAGGCCTTGCAGAGGGTGCAGAAGAGATTTACTCGAATGATTCCAGGGATGAGGGATTTTAGTTTCATGGATAGACTGGAGAAGCTGGGATTGTTCTCCTTGGAACAGAAACTTTTGCGAGCAGATTTGATAGAGGTATTCAAAATCATGAATGATTTAGACAGAGTAGATAGAGAAAAACTGTTCCCATTGGCGGAAGGGTCAAGGACCAGAGGACATAGATTAAAGTTGATTGACAAAAGAACCAAATGTGACAGGAGGAAAAACTTTTTTACGCAGCGAGTGGTTAGGATCTGGAATGGACTGCCCGAGGGGGTGATTCAATCATGGAAAGGAAAACATTTGCAGGGCTCTGGGGATGGGGCGGGGGAGTGGGACAAGCTGGATTGCTCTTGCATAGAGCTGGTGTGGACTCGATAGGCCAAATGGCCTCATTCCGTGCTGTAACCTTTCTATGATTCTGATAGAGTGCTCGCTGAGCATGTGAGAGATAGCAGGATCGTTTCTTGTATTCTCCACTCACCTTTTGACTTGGGTCAATTGTCCAGAAACAAAAGTGGTGTCAGTTTTCAGCGAGCCCATGGTCCATGTACTTCTTAAGCTTCACTGCGTGCTACGGCACAGAGGGGTCAAGGGGCAGCAAATCTTTTGGTGTGCTGCAGGCAGCAAAAATTCTTGATTTTGGTCTTGAGCAAAGATGGAAAAAAAAGCTTTAAGATGCCTTCTCTGAGGATTGAACTCAGGACCTTCAGATTATGAGACTGACGCGCTGCCTGCTGCGCTAAGAAGGCACTTGATCCATACATATCCAGGCAGCACTACCAAGTAGGACAGTTTGCAAGTTGTAAAATCATAAACTAATCGGCAGTTTGCAAAAAACTCTCCATCCAGGTGGAAATCGAACCAACAATCTTCTGAATTCTGGCCAGACACGTTCTCCATTGCTCCACTAACCCAGGTTGTGGAGAGTAAGGAGCAGCTCACACTCTCAAAGCGCTGCGGTATGAGCAGGTACCGAGTCAGTCTCGGTCATGCCCACGCAACTCCACGAGTCCGGGAGTGTCAAAAGGCGCACGGTGAACAATCACCTTTGCTGCTTCCCTTCGATAGCTCAGCTGGTAATGCGGAAAACTTGTAGAGATTAAATCTTGAAAGCAAAATTACTCTTAAATCGCTGGTTTAATTCCGGCGCAAAGTAGCAAACTTGCTTTTGGAGCGAATGGTGTTGAGCTCAAGGCCGCTTTCTTCACTTTACAGATTGCTTACTGGTTAAAATATTGGCGCTTTTCCTTTCTCAAACCTGAAAGCTTTCTGTGTCTGTCCGAACATGGCTGATTTGCTCGAGCATTTTCCTCTGCTCACCAGCAGGGAGCGCCTTTGTGCAACAACACGTCAAACCGGACTCACTTTCAGGCAAAAAAGACTTCTCTCAGACAGTCAGACAGGTCTCTCGCTGCTCAGAGGAGTGCCGTTGAGCAGCAATTTTTTTTTATTTTCAAAATATACTTTATTTCATAAAATTTAAGGATGCATACAGTTCAGGGTAAAAATCGCAATTTCAATTCTAAACAATACAAAACAGATCGCACACACTCTGATCCCATTATTTCGATACAATGCAGAGTGCATTTCTTGTCATACATTCTGTGTAATAAAAGGTGGGATGGCTTTACACGGTGCTCTTTCCCCATAGAGCCCTTGTGTAGGCCGCACCGTGCCTCAGTGCATCCCGCAGCACATTCCCCTGGACCTTGGAGTGTGCCAGTCGGCAACACTCGGTCGTGGACAGCTCCTTCAGCTGGAAAACCTGTAGGTTTCGAGTGGACCAAAGGGCCTCCTTCACCGAGTTGATGGTCTTCCAGCAGCAGTCGATATCTGTCTCAGTTTACGTCCTGGGGAACAACCCATGGAGCACAGCGTCCTGTGTTACCGAGGTGTTGGGGATGAACTGGGACAGAGACAAACGCATCTCTCTCCACACATTCTGCGTGAAGGTCCAGTCCACCAGAAGACGGACAACGGTCTCATCCCTGTTGCAGCTTTGAAGGCAGCTCGAGGTGGTGCTGAGATTCCGTGCGTGTTGGAAGGACTGCACTGGGAGGGTCCTTCTCACCACCATCCAGGCCACATCCTGGTGCCTGTTGGTCAGTTCCAGCGACGAGATGTTCTGCCAAATGGCATCAACCGTCTGGTCGGGGAACTGCCCGAATGGATCCACCCTCTCATTTTCCTGCAGGACCCCCAGAACGTTCCTCGTCGACCACTGTCTGACGGCCTTGTGGTCGAAGTGGTTCCTCCTCAGGAAATTCTCCACCTGGGACAGTGGTGGGGGACTGTCTAGCTGGAAGGTACATCCTGCGTCTGCTCGGCCAGCATGGCCAGACCCAGTTTTCTCAGTGTATTGGACAGGTAGAAACTCAGCACGTAGTGACACTTGGTGTTTGTGTACCCGCGCTCTACACACATCCTGAGGCAGCCACACACAAAAATATCCATCAGGATCAGGGCAGCATTAGGGACGCTTCTGCCCCCTTTGCCTGGGGACTTGTACATGGTGTCCCTGTGGACACATTCTACCGTGGACCTCCAGACAAAGTGGAAGATAGCTCGGGTGACTGGCGACCGAGCGGTGGGGAATGGGCCAGACCTGGGCCACGTAGAGCAACACCGCGAGTACCTCACACTTTATCACCAGGTTCCTGCCCGTTATTGAGCCCCCCAACACACCAAGCTTCTGTTTCGCCTTGGCTACCCGCTCCTCCCATTGCTTGCTGGAGACCTGGGGCCCCCCTGAACCAGGTAGTCGGACCTGACGATGAAGGGGACAAAGGATCGGGTCTCCCACCTGCCATAGAACATGGCCTCACCCTTACCGTAGTTCACTCAGGACCCCGAGGCCAGTTCGAATCGTTCACAGATGCCCATCAGTCTGTGGACCGACTGCTGATCGGAGCAAAAGACGGTGACGTCATCCATGTGCAGGGAGGCCTTAACCTGAGAGCCTCCGCTGCCTGGGATCGTCATCCCCCTGATACCTGTGCCCTTCCTGATGGACGGGGCAAATAGCTCGATACAACACTTGAACAAGACCGCGGAGAGAGGACAGCCCTGCCTGACTCCAGATATGATTGGAAAACTCTCCGACTCCCGCCCATTGATTCGGAATGTGCTGCGGATGTCCACATAGGGCAGTCGGATCAAATCGCGGATTTCTTCCCCAAAGCCCATTTTGGAGAGCACGTCCATCATGTAGGTGTGAGATATTCTGAGCAAGGCCCTGTCCTGGACCAGGCTGATGAGGCAGGTGTTTACCCCCCTGTCCTGTATGTAGGCGATCGTATGCCTGGGCAGCACAAGGCTATCAGATATCTTCCTGCCGGGTACAGTACAGGTCTGATCCGGGTGGATCAACCGCTCCAGAGCAGACTTGAGCCTGTTGGCGATGGCCGCAGATAGAATTTTGAAGTCGTCATTTAGCAAGGAAATGGGTCACCAATTTCTGATTTCTTCCCTCTCCCCCTTCTGCTTGTAGATGAGGGTGATGATGCTTTTCCTCATGGATTCTGACATGCTGCCTGCCAGAAGTATACCCCCGTACACTTCCAATAGGTCTGGGTCTATCCAGTTACACAGAGCTGAGTGCAAGTCAACCGGGAAACCCTCGCTCCCCGGAGTTCTACTCTTCTCAAGGACTGGACGGCCTTTGTCAACTCGTCCAAGGTCAGTGACCAATCCAGGCTCTCCCGCTCGCTGTCCTCTAAGAGAGAGAGGACAGGAAGGACTGGGAGGCCGTGCTGTCTCTGGGCTTTGCGTCAAACAGCCCGGCATAAAAGGACTTGCTGATCCTCAGTATGTCGGTCTGTGAAGACGTCACCGATCCCTCTTCCTCCTTCAGTCTGCTGATCACCAGAGGTCTCTCTGTGCAGCTTATGGAAGAAGAAACGCGAGCACTTCTCGTCCTGCCCCACGGAGCGGACTCTGGACCAAAAGGTGATCTTTGAGGCCTCGGAGGTGAAGATTGAGACTTCTGGCCCTTCAACTCTCTGAGTTCCTCCCCGACATCGATCCCCATCGACTGCAGCTGGAGCAGATCCTGCATGCTTTTCTGGAGCTGGGACAATTTCCTCTGTCTCTCTCTCGTCCCCTTAACAGGACGGGTCAATCCGTGCGATCACAGGGTGGGGCCCCTTTAACTGGACAGGTCAAACCGTGAGATCACATGGTGAGGCCCCTTTAACTGGAGGTGTCACAACGTGAGATCACAGGATGAAACCTCTTTCACTGGACGGGTCACACCGTGAGATCATAGCGTGAGGCCCCTTTAGCTGGAGGTGTCACACCATGAGATCACAGGTTGAAGCCTCTTTAGTTGGACGGGTCACACCGTGAGACCACACGGTGAGACCCCCTTTAACTGGACGGATCAAACCGTGAGATCTCAGGGTGAGACTGTTTTAACTGGCTGGGTCACACCGTGAGATAACAGAATGAGGCCTCTTTAACTGGACGGGTCACACCGAGAGAAATCAGGGAAAGGCTTTGTGATTCCAGGTGGTATGTCCTCGCTCAGCTAATTTAAATATGTGAGGTGACGAGAGTGTTGGAGAAATGAAGGCTTGAGATGGCAGAAGCACAGGGTCTCAGCAGCAGTGGGACCAGGACTGTACTTTGTAACTGGTGCAGGGAAACAGCAGTGGGAACTGAAATCACAAAATCACAAGAGACTTAGAGGTCCATGTATATAGATCATTAAAATATCATGGACAGGCGCAGAAAATAATCATAAAAGGCGAATGGAATGCTGGCCTTTATATCCAAAGGACCATAATACGTGGGTAGAAGTTATGCTGCAGCTATACAAAGCCCTGGTTAGACCACAGCTGGATTACTGTGTTCAGTCCTGGGTACCACACCTTAGGAAGGACATATTGGCCTTGGGAGTGCAGAGCAGATTTACTGAAATGATACCTGGGCACTAAGGGTTCAATTACGAGGAGAGAGTAAACAAACGAGGCTTGTGTTCCCTGGAATTTAGAAGATTAAGGGATAATTTGATCGCAGTTTTCAAGGTATTAAGAGGAACTGATCGGTTCGATTGAGAGAAATTATTTCCGCTGTTTGGGGAGTCTCGGACTAGGGGCATAGCCTGAAAATTAAAGCCAGGACTTTCAGGAGTGAAGTTCGGAAACACTTCTACAGGGAAAGGGTGGGAGAAGTTTGGAAATCTCTTCATCAAACGGCAGTTGATGCTAGCTCAGATGTTAATTATAAATTTGATATTGAAAGATTTATGGTAACCAAAGGTATGAAGGGATTTGGGGCTAAGGCTGATATGTGGAGTTAGGTCACAGATCTCATTGAAAGGTGGAACAGGCTCGAGGGACCAAATGGCCTAATCCTGTTCCGATCTTCCAATGTAACTATGTGTCAGCTTTCTGTGTTTATAAAGACTTCATTGTATTTCACTGCGTGTCCAACACTGTGAGGCCTCCCCTGGTGTGTCAGATTTCTGTGTTATAAACACTACGGTGTATTTCACTCCTTGTACAACAATGTGAGGCCTCCCCTGGTCTATCAACTTTCAGTGATTATAAACACTTCACTGTATTTCACTCCGTGCCCAACACTGCGAGGCCTCCCCTGGTGTATCAGCTTTCAGTGATTATAAACACTTCACTGTATTTCACTCCGTGCCCAACACTGTGAGGTCTCCCCTTGTGTATCAGCTTTCAGTGATTATAAACACTTCACTGTATTTCACTCCGTGCCCAACACTGTGAGGTCTCCCCTTGTGTATCAGCTTTCAGTGATTATAAACACTTCACTGTATTTCACTCCGTGCCCAACACTGTGAGGTCTCCCCTTGTGTATCAGCTTTCAGTGTTTATAAACACTTCACTGTATTTCACTCCGTGTCCTACACTGCGAGGCCTCCCCTAGTATGTCAGCTCCCTGTGTTTATAAACACTTCAATGCATTTCACTGCATTTCCAAAACTGTGAGGCCTCCCCTGGTATGTCAGCTCTCTGTATTTATAAACACGTCAATGTATTTCACTGCATTTGCAACACTGTGAGGCCTCCCCTGGTTTGTCAGCTCTCTGTATTTATAAACACTTCAATGTATTTCACTGCATTTCCAAAACTGTGAGGCCTCCCCCGGTGTGCCAGCTCACTGGGCTATAAATTGGGTCGTGTAACACCCGTTGTATCGGCGCTATGCGGCCTTCCAATGTGCCCAGATGGCGTCCGGAATGCGCGCACATAAATCTAGCGTGACGTGTTCCGTCGGCCACCTTGGAGGTGATGCTCCCACTGACACTATGGGATAACATGTTGAAAGTAGTCGCTTATTAATAGCAGGGAGAAACACTCCATTGACACAAGTAGGGCCCATGGAGGCTGACATTAATTACAGTCACTGAACAAACAGATTCAGTTAACAACTTTAAATCCAACAATGTTTATATCACAACATATATTTAACCAAATATTACACAGGTGGAAAACACAAAGCTCAGTATATAATTTTAATAAATATTTGGAAGAAGAGAATCTATGAGACCCACAGTCTGACAGCACTGATGTGAAGGGAGAGCAGCTTCATTTACAGATTGCAGCTTATTTCTGAGTGAAACCCTTTAATTTCAGAGAGTTTCTACCCACTTAACAAGGGATGGGTTTAAACTCAGAGATGGGAACTGAACCATTCTACTGGTCAGTTTGGAGACCATTCTGCGAATATTGGTACAATCTCTAGATACCCCGTCAATATTGGCAAGTCTATGGATCCTCTTGTAAATATTGGGGGCAGTCTCTGGATCTACCTGTAAATAATGACACAGACTTTGGATTCCACTGTAAATATTCGCACAGTCTTTGGAATTCACTTCAATTATTCATACAGACTATGAGAAAGGCTCTGGATACTTTAAAATATTGATCCACTTCTGGATTTCCTCACACAATCTGTGGACTGTCTGAATATGTGCACTGCCTGGTAACACTGTAAATATTAAATCAGTCGCACAGACCCCTGTAAATATTGACATGGCCTAGTACAGCTTGAATATATACAATCCCTGGTAGCCCTATAAATATCGACACACTCTCACAGACCCCTGTAAATGATGACACAATCTGGGGACTCCCTGAATATCTACAGTCCTTGGTACCCCTTTATATTTTGACTCACACTCACAGACCTCTGTAAATACTGACAATTTGTGGGGCCTCCCTGAATGTCTACAGTCCTTGGAACCATTTTACATATTGACTCACTCTCACAGCCCCCTGTAAAAACTGACACAATCGGGGGACTCCCTGAATATCTACAGTCCTTGGTATCCCGGAAATATCGACTCTGCCTCACAAACCCCTATAAATACTGACACAATCGGGGGACTCCATGACTATCTACTGTCCTTGGTATCCCTGTAAATATCGACTCACTCCCACAGACCCCCGTAAATAATGACAGAATCTGGGAACTTCCTGAATATCCACAGTCCTCGGAACCATTTTACAAACTGGCTCACTCACAGACATCCCTCTATATGATGACACAATCTGGGGACTGTCTGCATATCTACAGTCCTTGGAACCCCTTTTTCATGTTGACTCACTCTCCCAGACCCCTCTACAAACTGAAACATGAACATCAACAACTTGCCTTTATACAGTTCATTTAACGTAGGAAAACGTCTCAAGGCACTTTACAGGAGCGATTAGCAAACACAATTTAAAACTGAGCCACGTAAGGAGACATTAGAACAGGGGTCAAAGAGGTAGGATTTTTAGGAGTGCCTTCAAGGAGGAGAGAGAGGTCGAGAGGTGGAGAGGTTTAGGGAGGGAATTCCAGAGCTTCGGGCCGAGGCAGCAAAATGCACGGCCGCCAATGGTGCAGCGATTAAAATCGGTAATGCGCAAGAGGCCAGAATTGGAAGATCGCAGAGGTCGCGGGGGGTTGTGGGGTTGGAGGAGGTGACAGATGTAGGGAGGGGCGAGGTTATGGAGGGATTTGAAAACAAGGATGAGAATTTTAAAATCGAGCCGCTCCCGGATCTGGAGCCAATGTAGGTCGGCGAGCACAGGGATGATGGGAGAAAGGGACTTGGTGCGAGTTAGGATGCGGGCCGTGGTGATGGGAGAAAGGGACTTGGTCCGAGTTAGGATGCGGGCCGTGGTGATGGGAGAAAGGGACTTGGTCCGAGTTAGGATGCGGGCCGTGGTGATGGGAGAAAGGGACTTGGTCCGAGTTAGGATGCGGGCCGTGGTGATGGGAGAAAGGGACTGGGTCCGAGTTAGGATGCGGACCGTGATGATGGGAGAAAGGGACTTGGTGCGAGTTAGGATGCGGGCCGTGTTGATGGGAGAAAGGGACTTGGTCCGAGTTAGGATGCGGGCCGTGGTGATGGGAGAAAGGGTCTTGGTCCGAGTTAGGATGCGGGCCGTGGTGATGGGAGAAAGGGACTTGGTCCGAGTTAGGATACGGGCTGTGGTGATGGGAGAAAGGGACTTGGTCCGAGTTAGGATGCGGGCCGTGGTGATGGGAGAAAGGGACTTGGTCCGAGTTAGGATGCGGGCCGTGGTGATGGGAGAAAGGGACTTGGTCCGAGTTAGGATGCGGGCCGTGGTGATGGGAGAAAGGGACTTGGTCCGAGTTAGGATGCGGGCCGTGGTGATGGGAGAAAGGGACTTGGTGCGAGTTAGGATGCGGGCCGTGGTGATGGGAGAAAGGGACTGGGTGCGAGTTAGGATGCGGGCAGCAGAGTTGTCGATGAGCTCAAGTTTATGAAGAATGGAAGATAAGAGGCCAGCCAGGAGACCATTGTAATCGTCCAGTCTGGAGGTATCAAAGGCGTGGGTAAGGGTTTCAGCAGCAGATGAACTGAGGCAGGGGCAGAGACGGGTGATGTTAGGGAGGTGAAGTAGGCGGTCTTAGTGATGGAACGGATATATGTTCAGAAGCTCATCTCATGGTCAAATAGGACGCCAAAGTTGCGAATGGCCAGGGAGATGGATGGAGTCGCTGGTTTGGGAACGGAGTTTGTGGCAGGGACCAAAGACAATGGCTTTGCTCTTCCCAATATTGAGTCGCAGGAAATCTTTGCTGATCCAGTACTGAATGTCGGTCAAGCAATGTGACAAATGAGGGACAGTGGAGGGGTTGAGGGAGGTGGTTGTGAGGTAGAGCTGGGTGTCGTCATTCTACATGTGGAATTTGATGTGTTTTCGGATGATGTCGCCGAGGTGCAGCATGTAGATGAGAAATAGAAAGGGAGCAAGGATTGGTCCTTGGGAGACTCCAGAGGTAACGATGCTCGAGAAGGAAAAGAAGCCATTGCAGGTTATTCACTGGTTACCACTCGATAGTTAAGAATGGAACCAGGCGAGCTCAGTCCCATCCACCTGGACAACGGAGGTCAGGCCTTGGAGGAGGATGGTGCGGTCAACCGTGTCAAAGGCTGCAGACAGGTCGAGAAGGATGAGGAGGGATAGTTTACCACGGTCACAGTCACATAGGATGTCATTTGTGACTTTTATGAGGGCCATTTCAGTACTGTGACAGGAGCGGATACCTGATTGGAGGGATTCAAACATGGAGTAGTGGGAAGCATGGGCACGGATTTGAGAGATGACAACACGTTCAAGAACTTTGGAGAGGAAAGGGAGATTGCAGATGGAGGCGATAGTTTACAAGGACAAAGGGGTCAAGAGTTGTTTTTTTGAGGAGGGGGTGACGATGTCAGAATTGAAGTGGAGGAGGACAGTACCTGAGGAGAGGGAACCGTTAATAATATCAGCTAACATGGGGCCCGAGCAGGGAAGTTGGGTGGTCAGCAGTTTAGTGGGAATAGGGTTGAGGGAGCAGGAGGTGGTTCTCATGGTCAAGATGAGCTCGGAGAGGGTATGAGGGGAGACAGGAGAGAAACAAGAGAAAGATGTGAGTTCAGGGCGAGGGCAGGGGGGAGCCGTAGGGGAAGTTTGCCTCGGTGGGCTCGGGGAAGCGAGGCAGCTGAACGGATGGTCTCCATCTTAGTGACAAAGAATTCCATGAGCTTGTCGCACTTTTCGTTGGAGGTGAGGGTGGAGGGGGCAGGGGAGAGGGGTTTAAGAAGATGGTTTGTAGTGGTGAAGAGAAGCCGGGATTTATCTTTACATTCCAGGATGATCCTGGAATAGTGAGCAGTTTTGGCAGAGGAGAGAAGGACCCAATAGTGCCCAAAAGAAGGCCCAAAAGAAGGAGAAATTGGGAGGGTTGACAAAAGCTTGGAGCAAGAGATGGGTTTCACGGGAGGTCTGAAAGAAGGAAAGAACTTGCCTTTATATCGCGCCTTTCAAGACCTCAGGACTCCCAAAACAGTCAATGAAGTACATTGTGAAGTGCAGTCACTGTGGTAATGTGGGAAACGCGGCAGCCAATTTGCACACTGCAAGCTCCCACACATTTCATTGAGATAAATGAGAAGAAAATCAGTTTCAGTAATGTTGGTTGGTGGATAAATTTTGGCCAAGACACCAGGATGAGCTCCTCTACACTATTTTATATATTGCCGGTGGATCTTTTACATCTACCTGAGAGGGCAGATGCGCCCTCGCTTTAACGTGTCCCACAAAAGTTGGCACCTCCGAAATTGTCGCGCTCCATCATTACTGCCCCTCCGAACGTTCAGCACTCCCTCAGTACTGCCACTCCGACAGTACTGTGCTCCCTCAATACTGACCCTCCGACGGTACCGCACTCCCTCAGTACTGACCAATGTACCAAGTTTGTTGATGATGCAAAGCTAGGTGGCTAAGTAAGCTGGGAGGAGGACATAAAGATTCTGCAAAGGGATAGAGACAGATTAAATATGTGGGCAAGAAGGTGGCAGATGGAGTATAATGTGGTGAAATGTGAGGTTATTCACTTTGGTGGAAATAATAGAGAAACGGAATATATTTTAAATGGTGAGAAACTATTAAAAGTTGTTATTCAGAGAGATTTGGGGGAACTTGTCCACAAAAAAAGAGAGTTAACATGCAGGTACAGGAAGCAATTAGGAAGGCAAATGGTATGTCGGAATTTATTGCAAGAGGGTTGGAGTACAAGAGTACGGAAGTTTTGTTACAATTGTACAGGGATTTGGTGAGACCACACCTGGAGTACTGTGCACAGTTTTGGTCTCCATATCTAAGGAGGGATATACTTGCCTTAGTGGCGGTGCAACGAGTGTCATCCAGATTGATTCCTGGGATGAGAGGGTTGTCATAAGGGGAGAGATTTTTTTCTTCGTTAATGGGATGTGGGCGTCGCTGGCGAGGCCAGCATTTATTGCCCATCCGTAATTGCCCTTGAGAAGGTGATGGTGAGCCGCCTTCTTGACCCGCTGCAGTCCGTGTGGTGAAGGTTCTCCCACAGTGCTGTTAGGTAGGGAGTTCCAGGATTTTGACCCAGCGACAATGAAGGAACGGCGATATATTTCCAAGTCGGGATGGTGTGTGACTTGGAGGGGAACGTGCAGGTGGTGTTGTTCCCATGTACCTGCTGCTCTTTTCCTTCTGGTGGTAGAGGTCGCGGGTTTGGGAGGTGCTGTCGAAGAATCATTGGCGAGTTGCTGCAGTGCATCCTGTGAATGTTTAGGGTGTTGGATGGGATGCCAAAGAAGCGGGCTGCTTTGTCCTGGATGGTGTCGAGCTTCTCCAGTGTTGTTGGAGCTGCACTCATCCAGGCAAGTTGAGAGTATTCCATCACACTCCTGACTTGTGCATTGTCGATGGTGGAAAGACTTTGGGGAGTCAGGAGATGAGTGACTCGCCGCAGAATAACCAGCTTCTGACCTGCTATTGTCGCCACAGTATTTATGTGGCTGGTCCAGTGAAGTTTCTGGTCAATGGTGACCCCCAGGATATTGATGGTTGGTGATTCGGCGATGGTAATGCCGTTGAATGTCAAGGGGAGGTGGTTAGACTCTCTCTTTTTGGAGATGGTCATTGCCTGGCACTTGTCTGGCGCGAATATTACTTGCTACTTATCAGCCCAAGCCTGATGTTGCCCAGGTCTTGCTGCATGCGGGCACGGACTGCTTCATTATCCGAGGATTTACGAATAGAACTGAACACTGTGTAATCATCAGCTAACTTCCCCATTTCTGACCTTATGATGGAGGGAAGGTCATTGATGAAGCAGCTGAAGATGGTTGGGCCGAGGATACTCCCCTGAGGAACTCCTGCAGTAATGTCCTGGTGCTCAGATGATTGACCTCCAACAACCACTAACATCTTCCTTTGTTACAGGTATGACTCCAGCCACTGGAGAATATTCCCCCTGACTCCCATTGACTTCTATTTTACTCGGACTCCTTGGTGCCACACTCAGTCAAATGCTGCCTTGATGTCAAGGGCAGTTACTCTCACCTCACCTCTGGAATTCAGCTCTTTTATCCATGTTTGGACCAAGGCTTTAATGAGGTCTGGAGCCGAGTGATCCTGGCGGAACCGAAACCGAGCATCGGTGAGCAGAATACTGGAGACTAAGTACCGCTTGATCGCACTGTCGACGACACCTTCCATCACTTTTTGGATGATTGAGAGTCGTCTGATGGGGCGATAATTGGCAGGATTGGATTTGTCCTGCTTTTTGTGGACAGGACACACCTGGGCAATTTTCCACATTGTTGGGTAGATTGAGAACAAGAGGCCCATATTCTCTAGTTTAGAAGAATGAGAGGTGATCTCATTGAAAATTATAAAATTCTTCGAAGACTTGACAGGGTAGATGCTGATAGGCTGTTTCCCCTGGCTGGAGAGTCCAGAACTTGGGATCATAGTCTCAGGATAAGGGGTGAGCGATTTCGGACTGAGAGGAGGAGGAATTTCTTCACTGAGTGTTGTGATTCGTTGGAATTCTCAACCCCAGACGAGTGTGGATGCTGAGTCGTTGATTATATTCAAGGCTGAGATCGATGAACATTTGCACTCTAAAGGAATGAAGGGATATGTGGATAGGCCCGGAAAGTGGAGGTGAAGTTGAAGATCAGGCATGATCTGATAGAATGTCTGACTAATTTGATTGAGTCTGACTAATTTGATTGAATTTTTTGAGGGGGTGACTCGGCGTGTGGATGAGGGTAACGCAGTGGATGTGGTATACATGGATTTCAGTAAGGCCTTCGATAAAGTCCCCCACAGGAGACTGGTCAAGAAGGTACGAGCCCATGGAATCCAGGGTGCCTTGGCACTTTGGATACAAAACTGGCTTAGTGGCAGAAGGCAGAGGGTGATGGTCGAAGGTTGTTTTTGTGACTGGAAGCCTGTGGCCAGTGGGGTACCACAGGGATCGGTGCTGGGTCCCTTGCTGTTTGTTTTCTACATTAATGACTTGGATATGAATGTAAAAGGTATGATCAGTAAGTTCGCTGATGATACAAAAATTGGTAGGGTGGTAAATAGCGAGGAGGATAGCCTCAGTCTGCAGGACGATATAGATGGGTTGGTCAGATAGGCGGAACAGTGGCAAATGGAATTTAACCCGGAAAAGTGCGAGGTGATGCACTTTGGAGGGACTAACAAGGCAAGGGAATACACAATGAATGGGAGGACCCTAGGCAAGACAGAGGGTCAGAGGGATCTTGGTGTGCAAGTTCACAGATCCCAGAAGGCGGCGGAACAGGTAGATAAGGTGGTAAAGAAGGCATATGGGATACTTGCCTTTATTAGCCGAGGCATAGAATATAAGAGCAAGGAGGTTATGATGGAGCTGTATAAAACACTGGTTAGGCCACAGCTGGAGTACTGTGTGCAGTTCTGGTCGCCACACTACAGGAAGGATGTGATCGCTTTGGAGAGGGTGCAGAGGAGATTCACCAGGATGTTACCAGGGCTGGAGCGCTTCAGCTATGAAGAGAGACTGGGAAGATTGGGTTTGTTTTCCTTGGAGCAGAGGAGGCTGAGCGGGGACATGATTGAGGTGTAGAAAATTATGAGGGGCACAGATTGGATGGATACTAAGGAGCTTTTTCCCTTCGTTGAGGGTTCTATAACAAGGGGACATAGATTCAAGGTAAAAGGCGGGAGGTTTAGAGGGGATTTGAGGAAGAACTTTTTCACCCAGAGGGTGGTTGGAGTCTGGAACTCACTGCCTGAAAGGGTTGTGGAGGCAGGAACCCTCACAACATTCAAGAAGCATTTGGATGAGCACTTGAAATGCCATAGCATACAAGGCTACGGACCAAATGCTGGAATATGAGATTAGAGTAGACAGGGCTGATGGCCGGCGCGGACACGATGGGCCGAAGGGCCTCAATCCGTGCTGTATAACTCTATGACTCTATGACTCTATGACTATGAATGGCGGAGCAGGCTCGAGGTGCCGTACAGCCTACTCCTGCTCCTTATTCGTCACGTTCTTATAACCATCCGAGAGCACAGTGCTCCCTCGGTACAGACCAGCCGACATCACTGTGCTCCCTCAGTACTGACCATCCGACAGCACTGTGCTCCCTCAGTACTGGTTATCCGACAGCACAGTGCTCCCTCAGCACTGCCATCAGACAGCACAGTGCTCCCTCAGTACTGACGATCCGAGAGCACAGTGCTCGCTCAGTACTGACCATCCGACAGCACAGTGCTCCCTCAGTACTGACCATCTGACAGAACTGTGCTCCCTCAGGACTGACCATCCGATAGCACGGTGCTCTCTCAGTACTGCACGAAAGTGTCTGCCTGGATTAAGTATTCAGGTCTCTGGAATGGGACTTCAACTCACAACCTTCTGACTCAGAGGTGCGAGTGCTACCACTGAGCCACGGCTGGCACCTGAAACGAGGAGAGAACGATAGAGGGGCTTACGGAGACCACATTGGAGCGTGGATATGGCTGAAGGCACGGCTGTCAAAAGAAGGACAAATGAACTGCGGATGCACAAGTTGCCAGAAGTGGAGGACGGGAGTGGTGAGCAACTCACCAATCAAAAAGCCAGGGGTGGGATGGAATCGGTAGCTAGGACTTTCCAAATTTTAACTGGAGGAAATTGTATCTCATCTAAAACAGAATGTGGGTCTGACAAACACAAAGACACTGGAGTCTGAGAAACGTAGAAAGTTGATTGCACAGAAGGAGGCCATTCTTCGCATCGAGTCCGTGCCGGCTCGATGCAAGAGTAATCCAGCTCGTCCCACTCCTCCGCCCTTTCCCCGTTGTCCTGCAATTTTTTTCCTTTGAAGTACTTATCCAGTTCTCTTCTGAAGGACATGATTAAATCTGCCTCCACCATCCCCTTGGCAGTGCATTCCAGATCCTAACCACTCGCTGTGTAAAAAGGTTTTTACTTATGACATCTTGGTTCTTTCGCCAATCTCCTTAAATTGATGTCCTCTGATTCATGACCCTACCGCCAATGGGAACAATTTTTCTCTATCTGCTCCATCTAACCCCTCATAGTTTTGAACAACTCTCTCAAATCTCCTCTCAACCTTCTTTGTTCCAAGGAGAATAACCCCAGCTTCTCCAATCTATCCATGTAACTAAAGTCCCTCATCCCGGGAATCATTCCAGTAAATCTCTTCTGCACCTCCTCTGAGGCCTTCACATTTTT
This sequence comes from Heptranchias perlo, assembly GCF_035084215.1. Classification (NCBI taxonomy): domain Eukaryota; kingdom Metazoa; phylum Chordata; class Chondrichthyes; order Hexanchiformes; family Hexanchidae; genus Heptranchias; species Heptranchias perlo. The sequence goes on from NW_027139537.1 coordinate 1,775,224, forward strand.
CCTAAAGTGCGGGGCCCAGAACTGGACATAATACTCCAATTGTGGCCGAACCAGTGTTTTATAAAGGTTCATCATAATATCCTTGCCTTTGTGCTCTATGCCTCAAATTATAAAGCCCAGGATTCAGTATGCATTTTTAACTGCTTTCTCAACCTGGACTGCCACCTTCAACGATTTGTGTATACATAAGCTCAGATCTCTCTGTCCCGCACGAAGTGTCAAGAGAGGCAGTGGTTTTGTCAGCATCCATCTGAAAGCTAGTCTGTGTCTGCGGACTGTCTCACCAAATGGCAGCATGTAGATGAGGAAGAGGAGGGAGCCAAGGATTGAACCTTTAGAAACATCAGAGATAACGGTGATAGGGTAGGAAGAGAAGCTTCTCCTGGCTCTGATCAGATAGGTGATTGGAACTAAGAGAGGGTAGTCCCAGCAAAAGAGGCCAGTGTCCGATGTATGAGGAGGTCATTGGTGGGTTTGCTGTATGTGTGAAGACGGGGAGAGGTGGGCCATGGAGGGATTTAAACTCAAGGATGAGAACTTTAAATTTAAGGAATTGGGAGCCAGTGAGGGTCAGTGAGGCCGAGCAGGACCTGGTGCTGGTTGGCCATGAATAACAGAGTTTTGGACGTGCTCAAGTTTGTGGAAGGTGGAGGTTGGGTGGCCGGCCAGGATTGCATTGGAGGAATGGAGTTTGGAGGGGACAGAGACATTGATGAGGGCTTCAATGGCAATGGGATGAGGAAGGAATGGAGGCGGTTGAAGGAATCACGGGGCCTTTGTGATGGAGGCCAAATCGAGTCATGAGCTCAGCTCGGTGTTACACGGGACCAATTTTACTGGAGCCGTTAACCAATGTAGAATAAACGGGTAAACATCTGCAGTAATAGCGGAGAGAGGAATGTCAATGGGACACGTTCAGTGTCCGTCCGCCAATATCACACACAGTCATTTCTGGGCTGCAATCCTCAACCTACCCTGCTTGTGTCCCTGGATTCAGTCTACAATGCGGAGAATCGGTAACATTTATAAATGAATCACCAGCACTGACCATGGTCAATACAATTATATAAAAACTGTAATTGGACACGCTCATTATTGTTGGATCAGTCCTGTATGAGAACAGATTTAAACGTTATTCCTGAGAGAGGTCTGATTAAGATAATATCCTGGACTTTGAGATCTTCGTGTTTTATTCACCACATTATTTACATCGGAGTCAAAGCTGCTGATGTAATATGTTTGTTAAACTGACTGTAACTAATAGCAATGGTCAGGAGTATAACCGTGTCAGTGGAGACTTATCCCCTGTATAAATCAGGGCTTGTTGGAATGGATCAGCTCAGAGTGCCTGCCGGAGTTGTGGTTTCCAGGCCAACAGAAATCAGTGCTTCTCACAGAAATGGGATCTCCAGTAATAATTCGTGTACGACGCATGTATTATCCCGTTCTTGCAGCCGTTGGAGTTACAGGTAAGCCATTATCCCAGCTGTTAATGGTTTAAATCAGTGTTAAGTCTAATGTTACACTTGGGAAATTACTTTTTCTCCCTACATATATTACACAGTGACCTGTACTGTTCTATTGGTTAAATGATGGAATGTGTTAAGTCTCTGCTCTTTCGGTCTTGTAAAAGCTACATTATATCCGGAATGAACTTCGTATATCCAACCCTGGCATTGTTACTGGATTATTCCCTGTATTAATATGTTGTTGAATAATACTATCTCCTTAACTTCTGAACGCTCGAACTTGTAGGAGTTATATTATATCTGTAGTGACCTTTGTATATACAAACCTGGCATCATTACTGGATTATTCCCTGTACTGAATGTATTGGAATCAGACGCTGTCTGGACTAAGAGCTGGTATCAGACCATCAGGAGCTGTTAATATTTCCATCGTGTGGAACTAACCTGTTCTGGAATATGTTTTCATCAATGTGTTTTCAGTGATTGATAATGAGACAGCTCACGGTCTCAGTGTTACAAGGAGGCAGCGCAGTGTCTTCCCTCTCCAATAACATGCTTCAGTTTAACTGGGATTTCAATGTATTTATTGGTGATCACTGTTATGAAATATTATTTCATTATGTGAGTATCTGACGCCGCATCAGATGTCTGGTTACTGAACTGAGTTTTCTGCTGACTCTTTCACATCTCCTTCTCTGCTTCACTGTGGATGAATTCGCTGACTGTCACTGGACTTCATTGTAAAATGAAATGTTTTGATGTTATCTTGTATCAGTTCGCACTCTATCTGTTGGAATCAGGAGCCCTTCTGTGTATCTGCAGATTATAAGTCTGATGTTAGCGTTTTGTTAATTGAACAGTCCCGCCATCTATCCCTTTACTTTATAATTACAGGAGAAGGAATCTCAATTATTGTGAGATCTGCCTGGGAGAGGGATTTGATTCTGTTTATTCCAAGATTTGTGGATTGAGTGAACAGTGTAGGTGAACAGGTGGAGACTTGAATGATCTGTAGAAACATTAACCTATTCCACAGAGGCTTCACTATTTAACAAACTGACACTGAGAATAGGATCGGTGGAACACGGGGCCGGTGAACAGAATGCAGGCTCAGGATGATAGGATTTAATTGCATATGAAAATGGATTTGAGAAATAGAGTAGAGTGAGTGATAGAGAGGGCGACTGAGAGGGAAAGCGAGAGGCTGTGGTGTGAATAATTCATCAGATTGAACTGCTGAAACTTCCAGTACAATTAAATATAGAAAATGTGACTTTTGATACGGTCAGATTGGGTGAGTTTTTATTGTGGGACTCGCTCCTCATGTTTATATCCGTGTCAGGTCCTCAGTCTGTTATTGTGAATGTTCCTTGTTTTCCAACGGAACACTAAAAATAATGAAAATTTACTTCAAGAATAGAATCAGTAATTTCTTGATCGTAATGAATTATTCAGATACTGTATTTTTAAAGCTAGGCTGAATTCAATAAACAACGAGGTTGATATAATTAATACATATCAATTTAATTTTAATTGAATGCACAAAGTAAATTTAGTGAACATGTTTTGTGCACAACACAGGTTCCCTGACACCAATAACCACAGAAATGAATTGTTGAATGTATTAGATGGATTGTGTTAGTGGGACCGATAAATTAGATTTCCTCTCACACTCTGCTGCAGTCTCTCCCTGTGAATCCCAGCCTCTCCTCCCACTGCATTGAATCCTCTGTCTCCTGATCTGTTGCTTCAGTTTGTCCACTTTCCAAATCTCCTGTTCCTGACTCCCCTCCAGCTCCGACATATTCTTTTCCTTGTCTCCGTCCCAATCTCACTCACTGGCTCGGTCTCCAACTGCCTTTCCCGATTAGTGCCAGCCACTGTCGGCTCTCTTCACAGAGAGCAACAAAGAGGATACACCTCCCCCTGTCCCCTCACCTTCCTGACCCTTCGCTCTCTTTCCCCGTCCGAATGGAGCCCAAATCCGGCTTTAATCCGCTGGATTCCCGGTGTGTAAAACCCCTTCTCCCTTCCCCACCGGCACTGCGCCCTCACTCAGCCCTTCCAGTGGATCCGGTGCTCACTTTATTCACTTTCTGTATCCATCTCCCAATTAATTATTGATCATTGTGTTTAAAAACATCTCTCTGCCCGAAAGCGCTGCCCCGGTCAATCAATCACTTTCCACCCTTTGATGCAACAACGAAGCTGGAAATTTCACCCCAGATCCTCTCAAACTGCTGCTTTGGCTCCAGTAATTTCTCTGCTTCCTTTTCTCTCTCTTACAGTTAACTTGGTGGCGATTGTGATCCTGTCCCGAGGAAAGTGCGGTCTCTCCAAATGTATCAGTGTCTACCTGGTAGGAATGGCAGTGGCCGATCTCATGGTCGTTATAGCGGATCCGATACTGAGAGAGATTCCTTTTATGTATCTCGCAATGTCATTCCTGGAAATTACTCCCGTGTGTAGTTTTATTGCCTTCTTGAGTTTTGCAACCGCGAATGTTTCTGTCTGGCTCACAGTCGCTTTCACCTTTGATCGATTTGTGGCCATTCGTTGTGAGAAGCTGAAAACTAAATATTGCACCGAGAAAACAGCGATGGTGGTCCTGGGAACAGTGAGTGTGCTGGGCTGTTTGGTGAATGTCCCCTGGTACTTTACATATGAACCTGGATTTAAAATTGATAATGTTCCCTGGTTTTGTGAGACTAAATTGATCTTCCGTACTTCCCCCGCATGGGCAGCTTTTGAGATGTTTCACCTCATTTTAACCCCTTGTGACCCGTTCTGTCTGATTTTGCTTCTCAATGTTCTGACGGTCAGGCGTATTTTGGTGTCCAGTCGGGTCCGCAGGGGACTCCGGGGCCGCAGTAATGGAGAGAATCAGACTGATCCAGAGATGGAGAACCGAAAGAAATCCATCATTTTACTCTTCAGTATATCGGGCAGTTTTATACTGTTGTGGCTGACACAGGTTGTATTTTACATTTATGTGCGAATTGCAGACATTCGGTATATTTACTCCTTCACTGACCCTGTTTATCTCACAGAACACACAGCAAAAATGCTGCAGCTCCTCAGTTCCTGCACAAACACGTGTATTTATGTCCTGACCCAGACAAAATTCAGAGAGGAGCTGAAGAACGCGGTGAAATACCCATTCAATCTAATTGTTAAATTAGTGAAATTATAGAAAGAGCTGAAGGGTTTCAAGCAATAGAACTAAATCCCATTTCATACTCCATCACCTACACTTCCCGGGGGATGGAAAGTACATTTTAGATTAGCAGCACAGAGCCATTAAATGATCTTAAATCTGATCCTGAGATTATATTTTATTGATAATCTGACCCATTGAGACAGGATTTGCTCCACAGGCGACACATGAATTGTTGCTCGAAATGGCGGATCCAAAGAGCTCGGCTCGACTTCAACCAAATGGCCACCGGGCAAATTTTGAAAAGCTGTTCATAAAAGTATCTGCTGTGGGCCTGATCAGAATGGGTGCAGTCCCCATCAATGAAAAGGGAGAGAGCGAGGGTGAGGGCGGGAGGGAGATGGAGAGTGAGAAATAGAGAATGACAGAGAGTTAGAGAAAGAGGGAGAAAGCGACAGAGAGAAGGGGAAAGGAAGAGAGGGAGAGGGAGAGCGAGAGAGGGGAGGGAGAGAGAGAGAGATAGAGAGACACAGCGGGAGAGAGAAACAGAGAGAAAGGAAAAGAGAGAGGGATAGACAGATTTAGAGAGAACACATGGACAAAAGAAAAATAATGAATAAAAAAGCGCAGAAAATTTCAGACAGATTCACGTCAAAGAAAGGCAGTGTGTGTGAGAGAGAGACAGGGAGAGAGAGAGAGAAACAAAGAAGGAGAAAGACATAGCTACTCGGGGAAGGAGAGATATCAAGACAGTTTGTCAGAAAGGAGAGAAAAATAAATTGAGAAAGAAAGAGTGAAATAAAGCATATTTGTAATGAGAGAGAGAGAGCAAGCAGACATGGATGGAACGAAAGGGAGAGACTGACAAAGAATTACAAAGTGATGGAATTAGAAGTGGAAATAACAAGATCGAAAAACAGGCAGAATATAAATAGAGACAAACGATATAAACAGAGAACAGACACAATGAAAGACGGACAAACAAATATAGTGACAGGAGGGTAGAGACAGTATTGCGAATAGAACACAGAAAGCATTATGCAGCCAAACAAACTGTGTAATCAGCCTGGAGTGAGTGAGTGTGCTGACCAGCAGAACAGCAGCAGATGAAGCAGGTCAGAGAGTTCATGTTTGTTCTGGGGTAAGGCTCTTGTGGATTTAATTTTGACATTTCTAAAGATGATGCCTGGAGGCTGCACAATAAAGTCACTCAGTCTTGTGTACCTGACCCTGACCATTACTTACTGCAGGAGTTTCCCAGATGCTGTGTTTAGTAAACATTCATCTGATAAACGAAAGCCTGAGACTAAATCGGCTTCAGCATGTCTGAAGAAAAGGGACGATTAAAAGGAGGAAGGACTGTTGAAAGATTGTTAATGACACATTGTAAAAGATCATAGAGCAGAGGATAGGTCACCATAGCAACAAGAACGATTCCAGGAGGGCGAGAGGTGGTTTGAAAATCTGCCGAATTAATTTGCTTACGTTGTGGAGATTGAGAAAAAACAAGTGAAATGTCAATCAATCGTGGGTTGTATTTGTCGGAATCTATCATTGATCAGCCACCGTCCCCAGATGTGTGATTCTATGTTAAAAAATCTCTTTAAAAGCTGGGCAGAAGTTGAGTGGGGAGAGACACAGATCCACCGCGACTGCTCCAACTTCACCTTTTACTTCTTGGCAGTACCACCTCACCTGGAATCTTCCTGACTGCTCGCAACCTTCCAGCTTGATGACTCGTTGCTGGATTGCAGATTGCCTTTGAAGCCGATGACCTGGATACAAGAGAAAGTCACGGTACATTACAATCGTATCCATCAAAAAACCTGGAATCTTCCCCCAAGCTTGAGCCAAGCATCAGGATATAACTTTCATTATGGGCTTTGCCTAAGATGGACATTTGATTTCCAAACGTTATGTATTTAGGAATTCAGAATGTGTTGTTTTATTGTGATTAAAGCAATTCTAAATCGGGAATAAACCCAAGGTGTTGTTTAAATTGTAATATTTTTTTTAGTGTATTAATAATAATAAATGATTGTTTTCTTTATAACGCCATGGTTTGTGCCTAAAGTTTCTTTCGGAAAAAGAGCTCATTAATTTAAACGTAAAATTAAACCTTGTGGAGATAAAAAGTCATTGCCCCAATTTAAAATGTAAAATCACTTTGCACCTTTTTGCTCCTCCATCTGTACCATGTGTAACTTTCCCAGTGATCTGCTGGATTCTGTAATAAATCACAATGCACTCTTACCCCTTCTGCTGTGTTACTAAACTGGACAGGGTCCCGCAGCACTCTCCAATTCTATCAGTTACAAATACTGTTATTGTTCCAGATTAAAGAGAAATATCAATAATGGAGAAATTAACCAAATCCCAGATCAGAACAACATTTAGATTGAGTCCAATTTTACTCTGATTTATTTAATAGAAGCTATAATTACATTCCCTGCACAAAATGGCTAATTGGACCTTTCCTCCGAATTTTTGGTCTCTCCTTCTCCTTAAACATTACGACCAAATAACCAAATGTTCATCCATTTTTTTGCAGAAGTTCACGATTTGGTGTTTCGTTCCCTCACTGCACCGCTGTCTTTCTGTTCATCTCCAGCTAGTGCCAGTCTCACTCAGTTTGTATCTTTAACTAATGTGCAACAGTGATTTAACAGGAACAGCAAATGAACCCTCTCCATCCCTCTCACCATAACAAGCTCCACCTTGCACCTCACCCTTACTGGTGCCCATTTTACTTCCGGTTCAAAGCGGCTTTTTTGATTAAACTTCATGTTCGCCATTTTGTTTAAGATGCCCGTCTTGCCCCTCAGTGGAATGGCCGCCCTACCCCTCAGCAAGATGGCTGCCTTACTGGCGGCCATTTTGTTTCAGGTTCAGGGCAGCCATTTTGTTTAAGCTTCAGGGCGGCCATTTTGTTTAACATGGTCACTTTGACCCCAATAAGATGGCCAACTTGGCCCCAAGTATGCTATCCAGCTTGCCCCTCATTAAGATGGCTGCCGTAGAGGCGGCTATTTTGTTTCCTGTCCCGGACTTTGAAGTTGTTGTTCATAGTATCATAGTGGGTACAACACAGGAGGAGGCCATTCGGCCCACCGTACCTGCGCTGGCCCTCAGAAAGGACGATGCCATTTCCCTCTCAGCTCTTTCCCCACAACCTTTATCTGGGCCATATAGTAGTGGTAATGTGTAAATATACAAATATATATACAAGTTGTTGTTGTAGTTGCTGTAATATATAAATACAAGTTGTTATGTCTATAAAGATTGTCTCTCAAATATTGCTGAGAGATTGTCCCTGTAACTGAGTGAGGGATCTTACTGTCGATTTGTTTTTTTTTAAGTTCTTTTCTTTAGCTCTTTTAAATAACATGAATTTATTTGAACTCTTTGGCTAATTGGAAAAAGCCACAAACTGAACGTTGACCACAAACTACAGGCTTTTTATCCACTGCTAATTAAAACAAGAGAAAAGAGCAAAGGGAAAGTTCGTTCACCTTTTTGTTCCCTGTTCCAGGAACAGAAGAGAAAACGAACTCGGGGCAGTTTGGACCCTGCAGCAAACATTGACCAGGACAGAGAGTCAGACCGGCACCTTTTAGGGGGAATGAGTGAGTGGCAAAGCAGGAGAGAAAACCCTGGAAACTTGTATTGGAGAAAGAGTGAAACAACATGCGCTCTTCAGTCTGTCCCGAGTCTCTCTCTCTCTCTCTCTCCCAACTTTCCTCTTTTTTCTTTAGATTCGTTGCTTTGTAACTGGGGATTTTATCAATGGTGTTTGCTGAGAGATTGCCTGTGTAACGGAATGAATGTGAGTGAGTGTGAGGGAACTCTGGGCTCTTGCTGTGCTTTTTTCATCTCTTGCTTTGTTTTTAATCAATTCCTTATTTCTCTCTCTCTCCAGTGGATTATTTTTGTCGAAATGCCGTAACATGAAGATGTGGAAAGAGAAATTTTGGGAGGAGGAGGATTCCTTGGAAAAGAAGCTTTCTCTCCAGAGGGGACTGACCGAGGCATTCACCACAGGCTGCACCCAATGTGGCTCATGTGGTTTGTGTCTGGGTTACTGTGGGATCACTGGGAGCACTGTGGGGGTCACTGGATTACAGTGCAATCTCAGTGGGGCATTGAGGGATCACTTGGTCACGGTGATCGCTGGGTCTCTGTGGGATCACTGGGTCACTGTGGGATCACTGGATCACTGTGGGATCACAGGTCACAGTGGGCAATGTGGGACCACTGGGAATCTGTGGGATCACTGGGACATTGTGGGATCACTGGGAATCTGTGGGATCACTGGGCCATTGTGGGATCACTGGGACATTGTAGGATCACTGGGTCACTGTGGGATCGCTGTGGGGCATTGAGGATTCATTTGATCACTGGGATCACTGAGACACTGTAGCCTCCTCCTGTTCCTGTATAATAGTCTTGATGGGATGAACGACCGACTCAATTGACAGTATTTACAGGGGTCTGTGGGAGTGAATCAATCTGTAAAAGGGAAATCAGGACTGTAGATATTCAGGAAGTCCCCAGCCTGCGACAGTATTTGCAGAGGTCTGTGTGAGTGAGTCAATATATAGAGGGGTACAAAGTTCTTTCGATATTCAGACGGTTCCCAGATTGTATCAGTATTTACAGGTGTCTGTGAGAGTGAGTCAATATGTAAAAGGGTACCAAGGACTGTTTATATTCAGGAAGTCCCCAGACTGTGTCAGTATTTACAGGGGTCTGGGAGTGAGAGTGAGTCAATATATAAAGTGTAGCAACGAATGTAGATATCCAGAGTTTCCAGATTGTGTCAGTATGCAGAAGGATCTCTGAGAGTGAGTCAATGTGTAAAAGGATAACAAGGACTGTAGATCTTCAGACAGTTCTCAGATTGTGTCAGCATTTACGGGGTTCTGTAGACATTCAGGAAATCCCCAGACTGTGATAGTTTTTGAAGGGATCTGTGGGAGAGAGTCAATATTTACAGTGCTACCAAGGACTGCAGACATTCTGGAAGTCCCCAGAATGTGCCGGTATTTACAGGGGTCTGTGAGAGTGAGTCACTATCTGAAGGGGTACTAAATATTGTAGATATTCAGGGAGTCCACAGATTGTTTCATTATTTACAGGTGTCTTTGAGAGTGAGTCGATATTTACAGGGATACCAAGGACTGCAGACTTTCAGCAAGCCCTCAGAATGAGACAGCATATAAAGGGGTCTGTGAGAGTGAGTCAATATATAAAGGGGTACCAAGGACAATAGACTCATAGAATCATAGAATCATAGAAGTTACAACATGGAAACAGGCCCTTCGGCCCAACATGTCCATGTCGCCCAGTTTATACCACTAAGCTAGTCCCAATTGCCTGCACTTGACCCATATCCCTCTATACCCATCTTACCCATGTAACTGTCCAAATGCTTTTTAAAAGACAAAATTGTACCCGCCTCTACTACTGCCTCTGGCAGATCGTTCCAGACACTCACCACCCTTTGAGTGAAAAAATTGCCCCTCTGGACCCTTTTGTATCTCTCCCCTCTCACCTTAAATCTATGCCCCCTCGTTATAGACTCCCCTACCTTTGGGAAAAGATTTTGACTATCGACCTTATCTATGCCCCTCATTATTTTATAGACTTCGATAAGATCACCCCTTAACCTCCTGCTCTCCAGGGAAAAAAGTCCCAGTCTGTCTAACCTCTCCCTGTAAGTCAAACCATCAAGTCCCGGTAGCATCCTAGTAAATCTTTTCTGCACTCTTTCTAGTTTAATAATATCCTTTCTATAATAGGGTGACCAGAACTGTACACAGTACTCCAAGTGTGGCCTCACCAATGCCCTGTACAACTTCAACAAGACATCCCAACTCCTGCATTCAATGTTCTGACCAATGAAACCAAGCATGCTGGATGCCTTCTTCACTACCCTATCCACCTGTGACTCCACTTTCAAGGAGCTATGAATCTGTACTCCCAGATCTCTTTGTTCTATAACTCTCCCCAACGCCCTACCATTAACGGAGTAGGTCCTGGCCCGATTCGATCTACCAAAATGCATCACCTCACATTTATCTAAATTAAACTCCATCTGCCATTCATCGGCCCACTGGCCCAATTTATCAAGATCCCGTTGCAATCCTAGATAACCTTCTTCACTGTCCACAATGCCACCAATCTTGGTGTCATCTGCAAACTTACTAACCATGCCTCCTAAATTCTCATCCAAATCATTAATATAAATAACAAATAACAGCGGACCCAGCACCGATCCCTGAGGCACACCGCTGGACACAGGCATCCAGTTTGAAAAACAACCCTCTACAACCACCCTCTGTCTTCTGTCGTCAAGCCAATTTTGTATCCAATTGGCTACCTCACCTTGGATCCCATGAGATTTAACCTTATGTAACAACCTACCATGCGGTACCTTGTCAAATGATATTCAGATTGTTCACAGATTGTTTCAGCACTTACATTGGTCTGTGAGAGTGAGTCGATAATTACAGGGGTACCAAGGACTGTAGACATTCATAAGTCCCCAGCCTGTGATAGCATTTGAAGGGGTTCTGTGGGAGAGAGTCGATATTTAAAGGGATACCAAGGACTATAGGCATTCTGGGAGTCCCCATACTGTATCAGTACTAACAGGGTTCTGTGACAATGAGACAATAAATAAAGGCATACCAAGCGATGTAGACATTCACGGAGTCCCCAGATTGTGTCAGTATTTCGAAGGGTCTGTGAGAGCGAGTCGATATTTGCAGTGGTACCAAGGACTGCAGACATTCAGGGAGTCCCCAGATTGAGTCAGCATTTGCAGGGGGCTGTGAGAGTGAGTCAATATATAAAATTGTACCAAGGACTGTAGAGATTCAGACAGTTCCCAGATTGTGTCGCTATATAGAGGGATCTCTGAGAGTGAGTCAATATGTAAAAGGGTACCAAGGAAAGCAGATATTCCGGGAATCCCGTCGTTGTGTCAGTGTTTACAGGGGTCTGTGTGAGTGAGTCAATGTATAAAAGAATATCAATGACTGTACATATCCAGGAATTCCCCAGATGGTGTCATCATTTACAGCCGTCTGTGAGAGTGATCAATATAGAAAAAGCTACCAAGGCCTGTAGATATTCAGGAAGTCCCCGGATTGTGTTATTATTTACAGAGGTCTGTGAAAGTGAGTCAATATATAGAGGGTGCCAAGGACTGTAGATATTCACACAGTTCCCAGATTGTGTCAACATTTACAGGGGTCTGTGAGTGTCTCACGATTATTAAATGGGTACCATGGACTGTAGACATCAGGAAGTCCCCAGCCGCTTTATCATTATTTACAGGAGTCTGTGAGAGTGCGTCGATATTTGCAGAGGCACCAAGGATTGTAGAAATTCAGGGAGTCCCCAGACTGTGTCAGTATTTACAAGGTTGTGGGAGAGTGAGACAATCTCTAAAGGGGTACCAAGGATTGTAGATATTCAGGGATTCCCCAGAAATTGTCAGTATTTACAAGGTTGTGTGAGAGTGAGACAATGTATAAAGGGGTACCAAGGACAGTAGTTATCCAGGCAGTTCCCAGATTGTGTCAATATGTAGAGGGATCTTTAAGCGTGAGTCAATTTGTAAAAGGGTACAAAAGACTATAGATATTCAGGAAGTCCCCAGACTGTGTCATTATTTACAGGGGTCTGTGAGAGTGAGTTAACATATAAAACGGTACCAAGGACTGTAGATATTCAGACAGTGTCCAGATTGAGTCAGCATTCAAAGGGGTCTGTGAAAGTGAATCAATATATAAAGGGGTACTCAGGACTGCAAATATCCAGACAGCTCCGAGATTGTGTCATTATTTACAGGGGTCTGTGAGAGTTAGACGATATTTACAGTGGTACCAAGGATTGGAGATATTCAGGAATTCCCCAGACTGTGTCAATGTATACAGAGGTCTCTGAGAGTGAGTCAATATAAAAGGGGTACCAAGAGCTGTAGATATTCAGAGAGTTCCCAGATTGTGTCAGCATTTACAGGGGTCTGTGAGAGTGAGTCGATAATTACAGGGGCTCCAAGGACTGCAGACATTCCAGAGGTCCCCAGCCTGTGTCAGTATTTACTGGTTTCTGTGGGAGAGAGTCGATATTTACAGGCATACCAAGGACTGTAGACATTCAAGGAGTCCCCAGACTATATCATGGTTCTGTGAGAGTTAGTCAATAAATAAAGGGGTACCAAGGACTGCACATATTCTGACAGTCACGAGATTGCATCATTATTTAGACGGATCTGTGGGAGTGAATCGATATTTACAGGGATACCAAGGACCGTGGACATTCAGCGCATCCCCAGAATTAGTCATTATTTACAGGGTTCTGTGAAAGTGATTCATCATATAAAGAGGTAGCAAGGTCTGGAGATATTTAGGGAGTCCCTAGATTGTGTCACTATTTACAGGGGTCTGTGAGAGCGAGTCGATATTTACAGGGTTACCAAGGACAAGAGCTGTTCAGGAAGTACCCAGACTGTGATAATATTTACAGGGGTCTGTGGGAGTGAGTCAATAAATAAAGGGGTAACAAGGACTGTATGTATTTGGACAGTCACTCAATTGTATCATTATTTACAGGGGTCTATGAAAGTGAATCTACATTTACAGGGATACCAAGGACTGTAGACTTTCAAGGAGTCCCCGGAATGTGTCATTATTTACAGGGTTCTGTGACAGTGAGTCAATGCATAAAGGTGTGCCGAGGGCTGTAGATATTCAGATAGTTCCAAGATTGCGTCATTATTTACAGGGGTCTGTGGGAGTGAGTCGATATTTACAGGGTTACCAAGGAGTGGAGATATTCAGGAAGTCCCCAGATCGTGTCAGTATTTACAGGGATCTGTGGGTGTGAGTCAATATATAAAAGGATGCCAAGGGCTGTAGATAATTAGACAGTTCCCAGATTGTGTCAGTATGTAGAGGGATCTCTGAGAGTGAGACAATATGTAAAAGGTTGCCAAGGACTGTAGATAATCAGACAGTTCCCAGATTGTGTCAGTATGCAGAGTGATGTCTGAGAGTGAGACAATATGTAAGAGGTTTCCAAGGACTGTCGATATTCAGACAGTTCCCAGATTGTGTCAGTATGTGGAGAGATGTCTGAGAGTGAGGCAATATGTAAAAGGGTGCCAAGTACTGTTGGCAATCAGGGAGTCCCCGGACTGTGTCAGTTTTTACAAGGTTCTGTGAGAGTGAGCCAATAAATAAAGGGGCACCAAGGACTGTACATATTCAGGAAGTCCCCAGATTGTTTCATTGTTTACAGGGGGCTGTGAAAGTGAGTCGATATTTACAGGGTTACCAAGGACTGTAGATATTCAGACAGTTCCCAGATTGTGTCAGTCTGCAGAGGTATCTCTGAGTATGAGACAATATGTAAAAGGATGCCTTGACTGTAGATATGCAGGAAGTCCCCAGACTGTGATAGTATTTACAGGGGTCTGTGAAAGTGAGTTGATATTTGCAGTGGCACCAAGGACTGTAGACAATCAGGGAGTCCCCATATTGTGTCATTATTTACGAGGTTCTGTGAGAGTGAGCAATATATAAAGGGGTACCGAGGACTGTAGATATTCAGGAAGTCCCCAGACTGTGACAATATTTACAGGGTTCTGCGAGATTGAATCAATTTAGAACCATAGAACCATAGAAAAGATACAGCACAGAAGGGGGCCATTCGGCCCATCGTGTCCACGCCGGCTTGAAGATCAACCAGGTGTCCATTCTAATCCCACCTTTCAGCACCCGGTCCGTAGCCCTGCAGACTAAAGCACTTTAGGTGCAGGTCCAGGTCCGATGTAAAAGAGTTGAGGGTGCCTGCCTCTACCATCAATTCGGCAGCGAATTCCAAACATCCACCACACTCTGGGTAAAAAAGTTTTTCCTCATGTCCCCTCTAATCCTTCCGCCAATCAGCTTAAACCGATGTCCTCGAGTTCTTGAACGCTTCGTGAGGGGGAACGGGTACTTCCTGTCTCCTCTATCTGGGCCCCTCATAATTTTGTACACCGCAATCAAGTCTCCCCTCAGCCTCCTCTGCTCCAGGAAAAAAAACACAATCTATCAAAACTCTTCTTGTAGCTGCAATTTTCATGACCTGGCAATATTATTGTAAATCTTCACTGCACTCTGTCCAGAGTAATTACGTCCTCCCTGTAATATATAAAGGGATACCAAGGACTGTAGCTATTCAGAGAGTGTCACATTGTGCCAGCATTTACATGGGTCTGTGAGCGTGAGTCAACATATAAAATGATGCCATGGACTTTAGATATTCATTGAGTTCCCAGATTGTGTCATTAATAGAGGGATCTCTGAGAGTGAGTCAATATGTAACAAGGTACCAAGGATTGGAGATATTCAGGAAGTCCCCAGAATGTGACAGTATTTACAGGGGTTTGTGAGAGTGAGTTAATATATAAATGGGTGCCAAGGACTGGTGATCTCCAGACAGTTCCCAGTTTGTGTCAGTATTTACAGCGACCTTTGAGAGTGATTCAATATATAAAGGGGTACCAAGGACTGTAGATATTCAGACAGTTTGCAGGTTGTGTCAGCATTTACATGGGTCTGTGAGAATGAGTCAATATACAAAGGGGTACCAATGACTGTAGACATTGAGACAGTCCCCAGATAGTGTCAGCAGTTACAGTGGTCTGTGAGAGTGAGTCGATAATTGCAGCGGTACCAAGGACTGTAGATATTATGACAGACCCTAGATTGTATCTGTATTGACATGGGTCTGTGGGAGTGAGTCAATAGTTACAGGGATACCAAGGACTGTAGACATTCAGGGAGTCCCGAAAATGTGTCAGTAATTACAGGAGCCTGTAGGAGTGAGTCGATATTTGCAGTGGTAACAAGGACTGCAGATATTCAGACCGGCCCGAGATTGTGTCAGTATTTACAGCCTTCCATGGGAGTGAGTCAATATCCAAAGTGGTACCAAGGACTGTAGATATTCAGGGTGTCCCCAGAATGTTCCAAAATTTTAAAGGTTCTGTGAGGGTGAACAATATATATAGGCGTACCAAGGATTGTAGATATTCAGGGAGTCCCCAGATTGTGTCAGTATTTACAGGGGTCTGTGGGAGTGATTCAATATATAAAGGCCGACCCAGAATTGTAGATATTCAGGGTGATCCCAGATTGTGTCAGTATTTACTGGGGTCTGTGGGAGTCAGTCAATATATAAAGTGCTGCCAGGGATTGTACACATTCACGCTGTACTCAGTCTATGTCAATATTTACAGGGGTCTGTGGGGCTGATTCAATATTTACAATGTTACTAGGCAGTGTACAAATTTAGACAGTCCACAGATTGTGTGAGGAAATCCAGAAGTGGATCAATATTTTAAAGTATCCAAAGCCTTTCTCATAGTCTGTATGAATAATTGCAGGGAAATCCATAGACTGTGCGAATATTTACAGTAGAATCCAAAGACTGTGCCATTATTTAGAGGTAGATCCAGAGACTGCCCCCAATATTTACAAGCCGATCCATAGACTTGCCAATATTGACGGGGTATCCAGAGATTGTACCAATACTCGCAGAATGGTCTCCAAACTGACCAATAGAATGCTTCAGTTCCCATCTCTGTGTTTAAACCCATCCCTTGTGAAGTGGGTGGAAACTCACTGAAATTAAAGGATTTCACTCAGAAATAATCTGCAATCTGTAAATGAAACTGCTCTCCCTTCACATCAGTGCTGTCAGACTGTGGGTCTCATAGATTCTCTTCTTCCAAATATTTATTAAAATAATGTACTGGGCTTTGATCTTCCATCTATGTAATATTTGGTAAATTATTTGTATTGATATAAACATTGATATATTTAAAGTTGATAACTGGATCTGTTTGTTCAGTAACTGTAATTAATGTCAGTCTCCATGGGCCCGACTTGTGTCACTGGACTGTTTCTCCCTGCTATTAATAAGCGACTACTTTCAACATGTTATCCCATAGTGTCAGTGGGAGCATCACCTCCAAGGTGGCCAACGGAGCACGTCACGCTAGATTTATGTGCGCGCATTCCGGACGCCATCTGGGCACATAAGGAGGCCTCATAGCGCCTAGACAACGGGCGTTACACGATCCAAATCATAGCCTAGTGAGCTGACACGTCGGGGGAGGCTTCACATTGTTGGAAATGCAATGAAATACATTGACGTGTTTATAAACACAGGGAGCTGACATACCAGGGGAGGCCTCACACTGTTGGGCACGTTAGTGAAATACAGTGAAGTGTTAATAAACGCTGAAAGCTGACAAACCGGGGGAGGCCTCACAGTGTTGGAAATGTAGTGAAATATATTGAAATATTTATTAAGAGAGACCTGACACACCGGTGGAGGCCTCACAGTGTTAGAAATGCAGTGAAATACATTGAAGTGTTTATAAACACAGGGAGCTGACAAAACAGGGGAGTCCTCACAGTGTTGGACACGGAGTGAAATACAGTGAAGTCTTTATAAACACTGAAAATTGATACACCAGGGGAGGCCTCACGGTGTCGGAGACGGAGTGAAATACAGTGAAGTGTTTATAAACACTGAAAGCTGATACACCTGGGGTGGCCTCACAGTGTTGGACACGGAGTGAAATACAGTGAAGTGTTTATAATCACTGAAAACTGACACATAGGTATATTGAAAAATCGGAACAGGATTAGGCGACTTGGCCCCTCTAGCCTTTTCCGCCTTTCAATGAGATCATGGTTGATCTGTGACCTAACTCCACATATCAGCCTTAGCCCCATATCCCTTAATACCTTTGGTTAACATAAATCTTTCAATATCAGATTTAAAATTAACATTTGAGCTCGCATCAACTGCCGTTTGTTAAAGAGAGTTCCAAACTTCTCCAACCCTTTCCCTGCAGAAGTGTTTCCTAACTTCACGCCTGAAAATCCTGGCTCTAATTTTCAGGATATGTCGCCGAGACCGAGACTTCCCAAACAGCGGAAATAATTTATCTCTTGCTAACCGATCAGTTCCCCTTAATACCTTGAAAACTGCGATCAAATCGTCCCTTAATCTTCTAAATTCTAGGGAATACAAGCCTGGTTTGCTTACTCTCTACTCTCAATTTAACCCTTAGTGTCCAAGAATCATTCCAGTAAATCTGCTCTGCACTCCCAAGTCCAATATATCCTTCCTGAGGTGTGGTACCCAGAACTGAACACTGTACTCCAGGTGTGGTCTAACCAGGGCTTTGTATAGTTGCAGTATAACTTCTACCCACGTATTCTAGTCCTCTGGATATAAAGGCCAGCATTTCATGAGCCTATTATGATTATTTTCTGTCCCTGTCCATGATATTTTAATGATCTATATACACGGACCTCTAAGTCTCTTATGATTTTGTGATTTCCGTTCCCACTGCTGTTTCCCTGCACCAGTTACAAAGTACAGTCCTGATCCCACTGCTGCTGAGACCCTGTGCTTCTGCCATCTCAAGCCTTCATTTCTCCAACACTCTCGTCACCTCACATATTTAAATTAGCCAAGCGAGGGAGTACCACCTGGAATCACAGAGCCTTACCCTCAGATCTCACGGTGTGACCCGTCCAGTTAAAGGGGCCTCACTCTGAGATCTAACGGTGTGACCCATCAGTTAAAGCAGTCTCATCCTGAGATCTCACGGTGTGACCCGTCGTTAAAGGGGCCTCACCTTGTGATCTCAAGGTATTACCCGTCCAGTGAAAAGGGCCTCATCCTGTGATCTCACGGTGTGACCTGTCCAGTTAAAGAGGCTTCCCCCTCTGATCTCACGGTGTGACAGCTCCAGTTAAAGGGACCTCACCCTGTGATCTCACAGTTTGACTTGTGCAGTTAAAGGGGCCTCCCTCTGTGATCTCACGGTTTGACCTGTCCAGTTAAAGGGGCCTGACCCTCTGATCTCACGGTTTGACCCGTCCAGGTAAAGGGGCGAGAGAGAGACAGAGGAAATTGCCCAGCTCCAGAAAATCATGCAGGATCTACACCAGCTGCAGTCGATGGGGATCAATGTCGGGGAGGAACTCAGAGAGGTGAATGTCCAGAAAGTCTCACTCTTCATCTCCGAGGCCTCGAAGTTCACCTTCCGGTCCAGAGTCCACTCCGTGGGGCACGACGAGAAGTGCTCGCGTTTCTTCTTCCAGAAGCTGCACAGAGAGACCTCTAGTGATCAGCAGCCTGAAGGAGGAAGAGGGCTCAGTGACGTCTTCACAGACCGACATACTGAGGATCAGCAAGTCCTTTATGCCGATGCGAAGCCCAGAGACAGCAGAGCCTCTCAACCCTTCCTATCCTCTATCACGGAGGCCTTAGAGGACAGCGAGCGGGAGAGCCTGGATCGGCCACTGACCTTGGACGAGCTGACAAAGGCCGTCCGGTCCTTCGAGAAGAGTAGAAGTCCGAGGAGCGATGGTTTATCGGTTGAGTTGTACTCGGCTCTGTAGGACTGGATAGGTCCAGGCCTACTGGAAGTGCTCTGATGTACGCTTCTGGCAGGTAGCATGTCATAAGAATATAAGAAATAGGAGCAGGAGAAGGCCAATCGGCCCCTCGAGCTTGCTCCGCCATTCAATAAGATCATGGCTGATCTGATCCTAACCTCAAATCTAAATTCATGTCCAATTTCCTGCCCGCTCCCCGTAACCCCTAATTCCCTTTACTTCTAGGAAACGGTCTATTTCTGTTTTAAATTTATTTAATGATGTAGCTTCCACAGCTTCCTGGGGCAGCAATTTCCACAGACCTACTGCCCTCTGAGTGAAGAAGTTTCTCCTCATCTCAGTTTTGAAAGCGCAGGCCCTTATTCTAAGATTATGCCCCCTAGTTCTAGTTTCACCCATCCTTGGGAACATCCTTACCGCACCCACCCGATCAAGCCCCTTCACAATCTTATATGTTTCAATAAGATCGCCTCTCATTCTTCTGAACTCCAATGAGTAGAGTCCTAATCTACTCAACCTCTCCTCATATGTCCGCCCCCTCATCCCCGGGATTAACCGAGTGAACCTTCTTTGTACTACCTCGAGTGCAAGTATGTCTTTTCTTAAGTATGGAGACCAAAACTGTATGCAGTATTCCAGGTGCGGTCTCACCAAAACCTTATATAACTGCAGCAATACCTCCCTGTTTTTATATTCTATCCCCCTAACAATAAAAGCCAACATTCCGTTGGCCTTCTTGATCACCTGCTGCACCTGCATACTAACCTTTTGATTTTCTTGCACTCGGACCCCCAGATCCCTTTGTACTGCAGTACTTTCCAGTTTCTCACCATTAAGATAATAACTTGCTCTCTGATTTTTCCTGCCAAAGTGCAGAACCTCACATTTTCCAATATTGTATTGCATCTTCTAAATCTCCGCCCACTCACCCAACCTGTCTATATCCCCTTTTAGGTTTTTTATGTCCTCCTCACTCTCTACTTTCCCTCCCATCTTTGTATCATCTGGAAATCTGTAACGAGCCGTTTACCGCGTCCTCATGTCAGAGTCCATGACGAAAGGCATCATCACCCTCATCGACAAGCAGAAGGGAGAGAGGGGGGAAATCATAAATTGGCGACCCATTTCCTTGCTGAATGACGACCACAAGATTCTGTCGAAGTCCATTGCCAACAGGCTCGAGTCTGCTCGGGAGCGGGTGATCCACCCGGATCAGACCTGTACTCTACCGGGCAGGAAGATGTCTGATAGCCTTGTGCTGCCAAGGTATACGATCGCCTTCGTGCCCGACAGAGGGGTAAACACCTACTTCATCGGCCTGGACCAGGAGAAGGCCTTCGACAGAATATCCCACACGTATATGATGGACGTGTTCTCCAAAATGGGGTTTGTGGAGGGAATCTGCGATTGGATCCGACTGCTCTACACAAACATCCATAGCGCAGTCCTAATCATTGGGTGGGTGTCGGAGAGTTTTCCGATCAGATCTGGAGTCAGGCAGGGCTGGCCTCTCTCCATGGTCTTTTTCATGTGTTATATCGAGCCGTTTGCCGCGTCCATCAGGAAGGACAGAGGTATCAGGGGGATGACGACCCCAGGCAGTGTAGGGTCTCAGGTTCACGCCTCCCTGTACATGGATGACATCACCGCCTTTTGCTCCGATCAGCAGTCGGTCCACAGACTGATGGACATCTGCGATCGTTTCGAACTGGCCTCGGTGTCCAGAGTGAACTACAGTAAGGGTGAGGCCAAGTTCTATGGCAGGTGGGAGACCCGATCCTTTGTCCCCTTCACCGTCAGGTCCGACTAACTGATGGTACTTGCGAGCTGGTTCAGGGGGCCCCAGGCCTCCACCAAGAAATGGGAGGAGCGGTTCGCCAAGGCGAAACAGAAGCTTGGTATGTTGGGGGGACGCTGTCTCTCTCAATAACGGGCAGGAACCTGGTGAGAAGGTGTTCGGTACTCGCGGTGTTGCTCTATGTGGCCCAGGTCTGGCGCATTCCCCACAACTCCGTCACCACGGTCACCCGAGCTATCTTCCACTTTGTCTGGAGGTCCAAGGTAGAACGTGTCCACAGGGACACCATGTACAAACCTCCAGACAAAGGGGACAGAAGCGTCACCAATGCTGCCCTGATCCTGATGGCCAGCTTTGTGTGTGGCTGCCTGAGGATGTGTGGAGCCCCGGTGCACAAACACCAAGTGTCTCTACGTGCTGAGTTTCTACCTGTCCAAAACATTGAGAAAACTGGGTCTGGCCATGCTGGCCGAGGAGACGGAGGACGTGCCGTCCAGCTGGATCACCCCACCCTACCTGTCCCAGGTGGAGAAGATCCTGAGGAGAAACCACTTCGACCACAAGGCCGTCGGACAGTGGTCGACGAGAAACGTTCTGGGGGTCCTGCAGGAAAAGGAGAGGATGAATCCGATCGGGCAGTTCCCCGACCAGACGGTCGATGCCACTTGGCTGAACATTTCGTTGCCGGAACTGACCGACAGGCACCAGGATGTGGTCTGGATGGTGGTGAGATCCGCGCTCCCAGTGCGGGCATTCCAACGTGGACAAAATCTCAGCACCACCTCGAGCTGCCTTCAAGGCTGCAACGGGGATCAGACCATCGTCCGTCTCCTGATGGATTGGTCCTTCACGCAGAATATGTGGAGAGAAATGCGTTGGTCTCTGTCCCAGTTCATCCCCAACACCTCGGTAAAACAGGACGCTGTGCTCTACGGGCTGTTCCCCGGGACGGACACCGAGACAGATATCAACAGCTGCTGGAAGACCATCAACTCGGTGAAGGAGGCCCTTTGGTCCTCCTGAAACCTTCTGGTCTCCCAGCTGAAGGAGCGGTGCACGAGCGAGTGTTGCCTACTGACACACTCCAAGGTCCAGGGGAATGTGCTGGGGATGCACTGAGGCACGGTGCAGCCTATGCAAGGGCTCTAGGGGAAAAGGCTACCGTTTGAAGCCATCCCACCTTTTATTATACAGAATGTATTATGACACATGTACTGTGTATTGCATTGAAATAATGGGATCATAGTGTGTTCGATTTGTTTTGTATTGTTTTGAATTGAAATTGTGAACTTCAGCCCAGAACTGTATGTATCATTAAATATTATGAAATAAAGTATATTTTGAAAATAAAATTGCCGCTCAATGGCACTCCTTTGAGCAGCGAGAGACCTGTCCGAAAGACTGACAGAAGTCTTTTTTGCCTGAAAGTGATCCCGGTTTGACGTGTTGTTGCACAAAGGCGTTCCCTGCTGGTCAGCAGAGGCAAATGCTCGAGCAAAACAGCCGTGTTCGGACAGACACAGAAAGCTTTCAGGTTTGAGAAAGGACAAGTGCCAACATTTTAAGCAGTAAGCAGTCTGTAAAGTTAAGAAACCGGCCTTGAGCTCAATACCGCTTACTCCAAAAGCACGTTCATTATTTTGAGCCAGAACTAAACCAACGATTTAAGAGTGATTGTGCTTTAAAGTTTTAATCTCTACAAGTTTTCCACACTACCAGCTGAGCTATCGAAGGGAAGCAGCAAAGGTCTCTCTCTTTGGTGATTGTTCACCATGCGCCTTTTGACACTCCCTGACTCGTGGAGTCGCGTGGGCATGACCGAGACTGACTCGGTACCTGCTCAAACCGCAGCGCTGTGAGCGTGTGAGCTCCGACTTACTCGACACACCTTTGACCAGTCGAGCATTGGGGAACGTGTCTGACAAAAATTCAGAAAATTGTTGGTTCGATTTCCACCTGAATGGAGAGTTTTTGCAAACTGCCGATGAGTTTATGATTTTACACCTTGCAAAATGCCCTACTTGATAGAACTGCCTTGAGATTTATACATCACATGCCTTCTTAGCGCAGAAGGCAGCGCGTCAGTCTCATAATCTGAAGGTCCTGAGTTCAATCCTCAGAGAAGGCATCGTTATGCTTTTTATTTCCATCTTTGCTCAAGGCCAAAATCAATAATTTTTGCTTCCTGCAGCACATAAAAAGATTTGCTGCCCCTTGACCTCTCTGTAACGTAGCACGCAGTGAAGCTTAAGAAGTACATGGACCATGGGCTCGCTGAAAACTGACGCCACTTTTGTTTCTGGACAATTGACCCAAGTCAAAAGGTGAGTGGAGAATGCAAGAATCGATCCTGCTGTCTTTCACATGCTCAGGGAGCACTCGACTTGAATCGCAGACAGATTACAGCATGGAAGGAGGCCATTCCGCCCATCGAGACCACACCAGCTCTATGCAAGAGCAATCCAGCTGGTCCCACTCCACCGCCCCATCGTTTTTCCACATGTCATCTTTGGTATTTTTGCCAATCACCTTAAATCTATGTCCTCTGGTCCTTCACCCTTCTGCAAATGGGAACGATTTCTCTCAATATACTCTGTCTAAACCCTTCATGGTTTTGAAAATCTCTATCAAATCTCCAGCTTCTCCAGTCTATCCACGTAACTAAAGTCCCTCATCCCTGGAATCATTCTAGTAAATCTCTTCTGCACCCTCTTTAATGCCTTCATATCTTTCCTAAAGTGCGGCGCCCAGAAGTGGACATAATACTCCAGTTGTGTCTGAACAAGTGTTTTCTAAAGGTTCATCATGACTTCCATACTTTAGTACTCTTTGCCTCTATTTATGAAGCCCAGGATCCCGTATGCTTTTTTAACCGCTTTCTCAACCTGCCCTGCCAATTTCAATGTTATGTGCACATGTACTTCGAGATCTCTCTGTTCCTGTATCACTGTTAGAATTGTGCCCTCTAGTTTATATTGCCTCTCCTCGTTCTTCCTACCATAATGCATCAATTCTCATTTTTCTTCGTTAGATTTCATTTGCCATGTGTCCGCCCATGCAACCAGTCTGTATATATTCTCTTCAGTTCTGTCACTATCCTCTTCACTGTGTCATCTGCAAATTTGGAAATTGTGCCCTGTACACCCAAGTTCAATTCATTGATATATATCAAGGAAAGCAGTAGTCACAGCACCGAACTCTGGGGAACACCACTATCCACCTCCCTCCAGTCCGAAAAACAACCGTTCACCACTACTCTGTTTCCTGTCCCTTAGCCGATTCTGTATCCATGTTGCTACTGCCCCCTTTATTCAATGCCCTTCACAGTAGTTGTTTGCACTCGCCTCCAAGCAGTTCCACGATCAGCAGAGAAATCTCGCCTGGGTTGGCCCCCTCCCTGACGACAATCAATACTTTGCTCCAATCGGTGGTATCGAGCATAAGCAAGTGAGCAACAGCAGAACGGGAAGCCACAGTAATCGTGAATGATGCTGAGAAGAGCCCGAGCCTGCGGAAGGTAGACGAGATCTCAGGAAAGGAACAGCGGCCCCGAGCTTGAGGGAGCAGCGAGAGCCCTGTCTTTCTGCCTGACTGACTGATTGAAGTCTTTGTTACCTTCAAGCGGTTTGCCGTGTTGTTGCTCAAAGGCACTCTCTGCTGGTGAGCAGAGGCAAATGCTCGAACAAAACAGCCGTGTTCTGACAGACACAGAAAGCTTCAAGGTTTGAGAAAGGAAAAGTGGTCTCCTGTGCCTCAGCGCCAACATGTTAAGCTGTCGGCTGCCTGTAAAGTTAAGAGAATGGCCGAGAGCTACTTACTCCAAAAGCATGTTTGTTACTTCGAACCAGCAAACTTTGATCTGTTAATTGTACAATAGTTCTCAGCTCTACAAGCTGAGCGATCAAAAGGAAGCAGCTTCTGCCTCTCTCTTTGGTGATTGTTCACCGTGCACATTTTGACAATTCCGGACTCGCGGAATCGCGTGGGTATGACCGAGACTGACTCGGTAACTGCTCATTCTCCAGCGCGGTGGGAGTGTGAGTTATTGCATGCTTTTTGAAAACTGGGCCAGTGGAGCAATGGATAACGTGTGGAGGTTCGATTCCCGTTTGATTCGAAAGTTTCTGCGAATTTTTTAAATTACAAAACATACATTACTGCATAAAATTTAAGAATACACAGAGTTAAAACTAAATTTCACAATTTCGAAGCAATAGAGTACAATACAGACCGTATCTCACGGTATGAACCGTCCAGTTAAAGGGGCCTCATGCTGTGATCTCACGGTGTGAACCGTCCAGTACAGGGGGCCTCATCCTGTGATCTCATGCTGTGAACCGTCCAGTTAAAGGGGCCTCACCTTGTGATCTCACGGTGTGATCCATCCAGTTAAAGGGGCCTCAAAGATTATCTTTCGTTCCAGAGTCCGCTCCGTGGAGCAGGACGAGAAGTGCTCGCGTTTCTTCTTCCAGAAGCTGCTCAGGGAGACTTCTGTGATCAGCAGCCTGAAGAAGGAAGAGGGCTCGGTGACGTCTTCACAGACCAACATACTGAGTCCACCCCACCTTGTAATTGGCTAATTTACCTCATGCTCATGCTTTAATATTGCATTTTTTTGATAAAGATTAGAAAGTTATTTGATAAACTTGAGTAATGATGGAGAAGAGACAGAAAGCGATAGAGAAACAACAACAGAGCAATAAACAGGTGGAGGGAGAAACACATATGGAGAGATAGGGAGATAGATAGACAGATAGATAGCTATATAGATAGATAGATGGATAGATAGAGATAGATCGATCGGTAGATAAATATACAGATAGATGGATAGAGAGATATATAGATAGATAGATGGATGGATAGATATATAGATAGATGGATGGATAGATGGATGGATGGATAGATGGACAGAGAGATATATAGATAGATGGATGGAAAGATGGATAGATAGATTTATAGATAGAGAGATATTTAAACAGATGGATGGATAGATAGATTGATAGAGAGATATATGGATAGATAGATAGATAGATGGAGAGATAGATGGATAGAGAGATATATAGATAGAGAGATAGATGGATAGTGAAATAAATGAATAGAAAGGTGGATAGAAAGATAGATAGATGGATAGATAAATATATCGATAGATAGATACATTTAAAGCAGTGGAGAGACAACGATACATACGAATCGGTCGAAGGAGATTTATACTGATTTTTAATGCGGTGAAAATAACAATGGATATAGTTGAAAGAGATAAAGAAAAATAAAATTAGTAGAAAGAGAGCACGATAGGCAGATTTATAATTAGAGACAGAGTTAGAGATTGTCAGAAGTAGCGATGGAGAAGTGAAGTAAGTTGGAACATTGGAAGGGGGCGGGGAGTGGGTGCAGGAATAGTCCGTCTTTTTGTGATAGTTTAATTGAAATGTATTGAGTCAATTGAATATCAATTAGCAATGGGCAGCTACAAATTGCCCGGTACAAACTCATCACCCCTCGCCCCAATAAAGCTATGCTGGTAAAGAAACAACTCTATTTACACCCAAACTGAACTGCAACAAATCAGCAAAGGTTACTTGAAAGGCATCTGGTGATGAGCTTCAGACTGAATGTGCTGGGGATGTTGTACTGAATTAGGCCGACCATGGAAGGCCCTGCGGTGATATTACGTACCACGTATTTCTCTGCTCTAATGTTGAGAAAAGACTCGAAATTAATTGAATACAACTGAAGTTCCTGAACGGGACTTTCTCCTGCAGCTTAATATCCTCTTAACAGAACCGCTACCTGTCAAGGTCAACCTGCTTGTCCTGTTTAGACTTTGACATTTCAGTTAATGATTATTTTTGGGGTACTGTATTAGTTTGAGGTGCTGGATTAGTTTGAGGAACACTATCAGTTTGAGGTGCTGTATTTGTTTGAGGTACAGTCGTAGTTTGAGGTGCTGGATTAGTTTGAGGAACAATATTAGTTTGAGGTGCTCAATTGTTTGAGGAACACTATTAGTTTGAGGTGCTGTATTTGTTTGAGGTACTGTATTAATTCGAGATACGGTATTAGCTTGAGGTACTGTATTAGTTTAAGGTACTGTATTTGTTTGAGGTGCTGTATTAATTCGAGGTACAGTATTAGTTTGAGGTGTTGCGTTAGTTTGAGGTGCTGTATTAGTTTAATATGCTGTACTCATCTGAGGTACGATATTAGTTTGAGGTACTGTGTTAGTTTGAGGTGCAATATTAGTTTGAGGTGTTGTATTGGCTGGAGGTGCTCTATTAGTTTGAGGTGCTGTAATAGTTTGAGGTGTTGTATTAGTTTGAAGTACTTTATTAGTTTGAGATACTGTATTAGATTGAGAGGCTGTATTAGTTTGAGGTATTATATTCGTTTCAGGGTCTGTATCGGTTTGAGGTACTGCATTAGTTTAAGGTGTTGTATTTGTTTGAGGTACTGTATTAGTTTGAGGTACTTTATTAGTTTCTGATGATGTATTAGCTTGAAGTACTCTAGTAGTTTCAGATTCTCTATCCGTTTGAGGTACTGTATTAGTTTGAGATACTGTTTTAGTTTGAGAAGCTCTATCAGTTTGAGGTGTTATATTAGTTTGGGGTATCTGTATTGTAAGGAACGAGTTAGTCTTTGTATTGAAGTAATATTAAACTTTAGCTTTTGCCTCTTAAGTCAGGAAGTATACATCTCTGTTGGAAGAATGAAACTACAATCATAAGACAGATTTGCTTCACTTTATATGCATGCATATGTTTAATATAGAGACTAGTAGATTCTGAAGTCCAGAAACTCATGGATTGTAGCTGATATCATTATACTCATAAGTTTATTTTTCCTTTTGATATAAACAATTCTCTGACAATCATAACAAGGCCTTTAAATCAGTCAGAGCTGGTGAGTATGTGTATCAGACAGCATTGTGTGCTATTCGTCTTCCCAGCTTCACAGGGAAGCAGGAGAGGTGTGACATCTGTACGATTGCGACGTATCATTCCAAGCTGACGCAGCGGGAAAGGGCTGTACTGGTGAGAGATAAACACCATTCTGCTTTCTGGTCAATGGGCAAGGCCATATGTTTTAACTCACAAGTTCAAAAATTATAGTTATAATTAATGCCTAAAGCAGAACACCTGGCTGTGCGGAAGGAGACTGTTTGCACCACAAGGCGACATCTAGTGGAGGAGTTTAGTTCGGTGATGAGGGAAGTGATACTCTGATAACATGGAAAATGCTGGAAACCCTCAGCAGGTCAGGCAGCATCTGTGGAGAGAGAAGCAGATTTAATGTTTCAGGTCAATGACCTTTCATCAGAACCAAGTTGGGCAGTTGTGTTCGGTAATAGTATGAAACATAGGAATTGTTTCACTCATGTTGGGTGATTTGGGTACTTTTCTGTCTTTGGAAGTTCAAGGTCAAAAATAAAATAAGGGCTCGTCCGGGATTTGAACCCGGGACCTCTCACATATTTGGACAAAAAACCCCGAAGCGAGAATCATAACCCGAGACCAACGAGCCCATTGACAAAAACCAAAGCACTTGGTAAGCAATTATGAGGACAGGTTGCATAGACGAGACTTGCATTCCCTTGAGTATAGAATATTAAGTGGTGATCTAATTGAGGTGTTTAAGATAATTAAAGGATTTGACAGGGCAGATGGAGACTATTTCCTCTGGTGGGAGAGTCCAGAACAAGGGGGCGTAACCTTAAAATTGGAGCTGGGCCGTTCAGGAGTGATGTCAGGAAGAATTTCATCACACAAAAGGGAGTGGAAATCTGGAACTCTCTCCCCCAAAAAGCTGTTGAGGCTGGGGGTCAATTGAAAATTTCAAAACTGAGATTGATAGATTTTGGGGCTAATTCGGCAGTTTAATGACTGACATTTTTTCCCTGTGACTTGTATAGTTTCGATCGATGAAATGTTCGTGAAAAGAGTCAGTGTGAAGAGAGTCAGCAGTTCATGTTTTCCCTAGACTCTTCCTTCAGACCTGAGACCGAAAAGTTTGTCCTTTCCGTCGTGCAGCGGTTATCATGTTCACCAGTTACACGCAGAAAATCCCCGATTTGACCTCGGGGGGAAGCATTTTGTTGGGACTTGCTCCCCATAAACCTCCAGGGTCGAGTTTCTTCAAGCGTGAAAGGGGCTACAAACCTTTTTATATTTAACAGCGGCTGCACCAGATTCCTGGTATAATAAGCACTAAACATTTTTAAGCAGACTCCAAAAATACAGTATGTAAAATGGGAAGGGAGAAAAGTTCATGACATGGAAAGCACAAAGATTTATTAACGATTTAATTGTCACTTGTCAAACAAGTTAGTATTTCCTTCAGTATGCAACAGAACGTATTAATGCTGATTAAAAAAAAACATTAAGTGTCTCGCAGACTTGAATTATTTTTGTGCAATGAACTATTCCCAATCACTGGGGAACACTGCATCAAACATACATCGGCCGTTCCTTCATCATCGCTGGATCAAAATCCTGGAACTTCCCACCTAACAGCACTGTGGGAGAACCTTCACCACACGGACTGCATCGGTTTAAGAAGGCGGCTCACCACCACCTTCTCATGGGCAATTAGGGATGGGTAATAAATGGTGGCCTCGCCAGCGACGTCCACATCCCATGAACGAATAAAAAAATTCCCTGTGCTCCTCCAATTCTGGCCTATTGCGCATCCCCGATTTTAATCGCTCCACATTGGCGGCTGTGCCTTCAGTTGCATAGGCCCGAAGGTCTGGAATTCCCTCCCTAAACCTCTCCGCCTCTCACTCCTTTAAAACATACCTTAAAACCTAGGTCTTCGACTAAGCTTTCGGTCACCTGTCCCAATATCTCCTTATGTAGCTTAGTGTCAAGTTTTGTTTAATAACGCTCCTGTGAAGCACCTTGTGACGTTTTACCACATTAAAGGCGCTATATAAATGCAGGTTGTGTCCTCTGGTTATTGACCCTCCTGCCAATGGAAACAGCTTTTCCCCATCCATTCTATCTAAATCCACTCATTATTTTGAACACCTCTATTAAATCTCCCCTGAACCATTTTTTACTCTAAGGAGAAAAATCCCAGCTTCTCCAGTCTCTCCACGTAACCCATCCCTGGACACAATGCAAGGCGGATGGTTGCAACCAGGTTTGCAAATTATTGCCAGTCGGGAGCTGGACAAATCGAAAGGAACCGAAATGACAAACAGCTTTGTGAATCTATAGATACGCGTTGGGAAACGGAATTGGAGGCGATTAAAGGACTGACCAGACAGGCGGCCAAGACGCAGCTGAGTCGGCATGTCCCCCTGGAACAGTTACTCTGATTTTGTGGGTGAAATTAAGAGTTCGGAG
Source organism: Heptranchias perlo (assembly GCF_035084215.1). NCBI lineage: Eukaryota > Metazoa > Chordata > Chondrichthyes > Hexanchiformes > Hexanchidae > Heptranchias > Heptranchias perlo. The sequence continues at coordinate 1,805,484 of NW_027139537.1, forward strand.
CCATTTAATGCGCTCCCAGTTATTGAGATCAGGGATCAAAACCTGACATCAGCGTCAGGACGCTCAGAATACTTTTTCTTTATTTGTTAATTGGATTTGGGCGTCGCTGGCGAGGCCAGCATTTATTGCCCATGCCGAATTGCCCTTGAGAAGATGGTGGTGAGCCGCCTCCTTGAAGCGCTGCAGTCAGTGCGGCGAAGTTTCTCCCACTGGTGCTGCTGAGTAACAGACAAAGCACCGGTGGGCGCGCCGGTTGCAGGAGAGCTGGTTGGCGGTGATATCGATGCTGTGAGCGAGACCAGACCGTTCCCATGTTTCCACAAACAATGTCCCATCCGTTGTTTCTGGAAAAGTAACACTGATAGTGGACAATTGCATTTCTGTGGCTGCAACATGTAACTTTGGCAAGGTGACACGCTGCTTTAGTGTATCTTGCAAAACAAAACACCGGACGGTCTCTGTGGCGCAATCGGTTAGCGCGTTCGGCTGTTAACCGAAAGGTTGGTGGTTCAAACCCACCCAGGGACGAAAATTGCATCTTTTTCTTCCCACTTTCGGATTCATTCCCTCATTCTGATCGCCCTGAAGCCGGTGCCAGATTTTAATTCCTGATTTGCACTGGGAGCACTTTAAATGGCTCCGATCACATTTCGAGTTTTCTAATGTGTGATTTGGCTGCAAGAAAACACTCTGTGAACAAAGTCATCTGAGCATGCCTGACTCGCCATAATTTACACTGCCGTTGTATATCAGGCACATGAAAAAAAAACAGTGAAATGTTTGTGTGGGCGCGATGCTCTGGGCTTCCCCGCCTGACCAACGCCACCGATCCTTCTCTGCAGCCTTCCGAAATACAGCGCAGTAAATGTATCCCTGTGAAATGAGCTCCTGGACAGTAATACGGAAATTAGTTTGGCTGAGGGGTTATATCCCTAACACGGAGCTTAAGACAACAGGTTTCTGTAGTGTAATGGTTATCACGTTCGCTTACCATGCAAAAGGATCCCGTTTCGAAAGCAGGCAGACACATTTTGAAACTTTGTCCCTGTTAAAAATGATTAAATATTGAACGATTCACATTGCTGATTCAATGTGAACAAAGTCCATATCTCCCAGCCCTGTTATTGCAGTCCGCTGCGAGCAGGCGATAAAAGCCAGTGTGATATTGGGGGTGAAGGCTGCTTCCAATACTGTCTCACACCCGGTGGGACCTGGCGGAGATTTGATAAGCCCTATCCATTCAACCAATATATGAAACGGTGCTTGAGAAACATTCATATATATAATAACATCCAGGATCCTGTCTTCAGAGTGCGTGACGCAAAGGTCTGACTCCAGATCAAAAGTCTGCGTGTTCACATCACATCGTGGTCACTGTTTCTTTCACCGCTCACATGAGACTGGATAATTCCCGAATGAAGGTTTTAATTGCTTTTTCACGCAAAAAAAACAGAAGTTTGGTCTAAACCCTGACTCAGTAACTACCCAGTGGCAGGGAGGGGAGCGCCTGATACCCTCATTTATTTCATGCAACAAACTGACACGAATGCTGGTATTGATTCAAAATCGACCTGCAGATGGACACACACAGAAAAAAGACAACCACAGAAACAGACAGCAACTACTTGCATATATATATATATATATATCTGTATATAGCGCCTTTAACGTAGTCAGACGATATAAGCTCGGTGAACTTGCTTCTGCTTTCTGAAATGTACTTGTCCATCCTTCAGAGGTCACGGGAAATGTATTTTTTGCCTTTCGAAAAAAGACGCGAATGGTGGAGACATGTTTTGTTTTCAACACGGCTGGTGAAATGGCCGGACTATCATAAATTAGTGGTCGCCTTTGAAACATTTAAAGGCAACTACCTAAAAATCACTTAGTGCAAATTTGAAATCACGGTTACTATTTATTTCGGTCTGAAAGAAATAACAATAAACATATCAGTCAGCGCCTGCTGTGAGGCGGTGTCGAACTTGTTTACTGTGAAGTTCACCGCTGGGCTAAAGCTGACGCCATTCAAAGGACACGAACCCACTCATTGTAAAGGATGAGCTCATAACAAACAGGTCCCGTCAACGTCAAACACCTCCTTTCTTGTTCAATAGAGGGGGCAGAGCCGTGTACGTCATTAGATGCCTGCAACTTTAAGACATGGAACAGATAAAGGCACAGATGCAAGTTCCAAATCTTTTCAATGCAAAGTTATTTCACTTTACTTAAAGTGCCGTGAGGCTGAAAACGGGTCCCAGATGATTTGCGTTCACTCGTGACTTGTTGTCCAGTGTTTGTCCGTCAGGTTTGCAATTCAATTTGTATTGGATATTGAAGATATTTCAGGATGATTAAACAACATACCATGTGTAAAGCAACCATCTCGATAACTTCAATCATCACACACTCTACATCGACGCTGCAGAGGCCCAGCACCCCTTTCAATATTGTTTTTCTTAACTCACAGTTTTCAAAAGGGAATTGGATAAACGCTTGGATGGAAACATGTTCAGGGCTATGGGGAAACAGCAGGCGAATGGGACTAACTGGACAGTTGCTTCAGAGAGCTGGCACAGGCACGATGGGCCGAATGGTATCCGAATGGCGCTATCTTATTCGATGATTCTATGACTAGATCAATTTCCGCCTTTCCCTGAGCCTCCCTAAATGGAGCGCAGTAATTGTGTCCCTGTGAAATAAGCTCCCGAACAGTAATACGGAAATTAGCGTGGCTGAGCGGTTTGAAACTCTGGTTAGGCCCCTAACAGGAAATTTCCTCTCTAAGTTTGATTAGTTTATCAATTATCTCCCCCTTTCGAACTTAAATGTCTTTACATATTTTTTTGATCTCTTCGTCTCCTGTCATGCCCACAATACTAGTCTCCCTGGTAAATACTGAAGCAAAGTGATTATTTAATATTTCTGCCATTTCGCTGTCATTGCCTGTTTGTCGTGTGCATCCCTTAGTGGCCCTGTTCATATCCTAAATTTTCTTTGGTTGTTGATATGTTCAGAATACTTTGCTTTTTTGATATTCCTTTTTGCCTTTCGAATAGTTCTTTAGACTTCTTTCCCAGTCTTTTCACATTCCCCTCTCTCCTTTATTGTCCAGTGTGTGCCTTTTTCTTTAGTTTCAATTTTGTCCTTATTTCTTTATTCATCCCTGGTGTGTCATTTCTGTCTAGTTTGCTCTTGCTTTTTAGTGGGATGTATTTCTCCTGGACTCTATTGATCACCGTTTTAAATGTTTCCCACTGCTGTTCTATTTCTTTGTCCAGGTCATTAATATGTCAAAGATTTCACCGTTCGAAACTTCTCAAATCACATTTCCGTGACAAAGCCAGTTGCTGTTGTGAGAGGAGCAAATCAACTTGGCAGAAAAATCAGCTGCAGCACAAATAAAACATTTCGACGTCTCAGCAAAAAATAACCAATGTCAGAAGTGGGATTTGAACCCACGCCTCAAAAAGAGACTACGACCAAAACGCAGCGCCTTAGACCGCTCGGCAACCCTGATTACCAATTGCTTGGTTCATTCTGCATCATTTCTGCACTGTTGGCCAATAAACGCATCATAAAAGTTTAAAATGATACGCACGTAAAGTGGGTTTCGAACCCACGACCCTGAGATTAAGAGTCGCATACTCTACCGACTGAGTTAACCGGGCCTGAGTACTGTTAACCGCCTTATCTATTATTGTAGCAAGCAGGAGAAAGACTCCATTTCAAATTGTTGGAATCAATTCTGAGGGACAGGATGAACTGTCACTTGGAAAGGCACGGACGAATCAAGGACAGTCAGCATGGATTTGTTGAGGGGAGGTCGTGTCTGATTAAGCTGATTTAATTTTTCGAGGAGGTGACAAGGAGGATCGATGAGGGTAGCGCAATTGATGTAGTCTACATGGATTTAGCAAGGCTTTTGAAAAGTTCCCACATGGCAGATTGGTCAAAAAAGTAAAGGCCCGTGGGATCCAAGGGAATGTGGCTTGTTGGATCCATAATTGGCTCAGTGACAGAAAGCAAAGGGTAATGGTCAACGGATGTTTTTGTGGCTGGAAGGCTGTTTCCAGTGGGGTGCCGCAGGGCTCGGTGCATGGTCCTTTGCATTTTCTGGTATACATTAACGATTTGGACTCAAAAGTAGGGGGCATGATTGAGAAATTTGCCGGTGACACAAAAATAGGCCGTGTGGTTGATAGCGAGGAGGAAAGTTGCAGACTGTGGGGGTTCACGCAATTTTCTGATAACAAGGCACTCAATCTATCTCTGAACGAATTTTGAACGATACGTGTGTTTGACCCGGCACAGGCACGATGGGCCGAATGATCTCCTCTTCTGGACCAACATAATACGATGATACTAAGTGTTATCAGACGGAAAAGCAGCACATTCCAAATGAGAGCAGAGAGAGGAGACCAGTCTAACAGCATAACAGCACGGTGAGATATTGTATTTGAGAAGGATGAGGAGGAATAGTTTATCATGGTGGTAGTCACGTCGGGTATCATTTGTGACGTTGATAAGGAAGATTTCATGGCTTCAACAGGGGCGGAAACCGAATTGGAGATATTCAGCCCGGGCGCGGCCCCATCGTGAGCGGTGAGACGGAGATGGGGGTGGGGGAAGTGTCAGAGCTGGGGCTCACCCGTGGAAGCAGCATAAAAGTTTAAAACGGTACTCGCGCAACGTGGGGCTCAAACCCACTACCCTGAGAATTTTTAAAGGAAAGGGGGAGCAGCCACTGTCTGGATCTCTTGCTGTGCTCAGAACAACACATTCCGAGTAAGAGCAGAGAGATGACACCATTCAGTTGCCCATTGTGTTTATTTAAATACCATCGGTTTCCCTCGTGTAGCGGTTATCACGTTCACTTCATACGCAAAAGTTCCCTGGTTTGATACCGGGTGGAGACGTTATGTTGGAACTTGGTCTCTAACAGCATCCAGATCGAGTTTATTCTCCTGTCAAAAAGGGAGACAGTGGCTGCTCCCTTCTTCTTTGTAAGCTGCATCTTTTACTTCATCAAACAGATAACTTTGAGTGAGAGAAAACTGATCCACAGTGACGCTCATTTCAAGTTTTATTCCCTTTTAATCTGGAAGGATACATTGGCTTTGGACAGAGTGGCTTTTGAAAGGAGTTAGTAGGGTGGGATCGACAAACCTTTTCCGCTGGTGGGGTCAAGGGAACCGAACCAACCATCTACCAAGTTCTCCCGAATTATCCGGTTCAATGAGAAACCAACCAACAAAAGCCCTTTCAGTGACCGTGGAGGTTCAGACAATTTTCTGATAACAAAGCGCTCAATCTATTTCTCTTGTCTACTTGCGGATGTTTCCGGATACTGTCTGCATCTCTGCCCTGTGTTTATCTCACTATGTGTCCACCTGCAGGGTGGTTTTTGAACGAAGACGTGTGTTTGTCTTCTGTTCGTTACAAAGTCAGTGCGGTTTGACGTGATGTTACTCTAAGGTGCACTTGGCCTGCTGGTGAGCAGAGCCAAGTGCTCGAGCAAAACAGACGTTTTCGGGCAGACACACAAAGTTTTCCTGTTGAAGAAAGGAAAGGAGGTCTCCTGTGCCTCAGCGCCAACATGTTAAGCTGTAGGCTGTCTGTAAAGTAAAGAAAACGACCTTGAGCTAATTTCTGCTCACTCCAAAAGCACGTTCGCTGGTTCCAACCAGAAACCTAAGGATGACTTTTATCTGTTAATTGTATTGCAGTCCTCCGCTGTACCAGCTGAACGATCGAAGGGAAGCAGCAAAGATTGCTCTCTTTGGTAAATGTTCACTGTGCGCCTTTTGACACTCGGGGACGAGTGGAGTCACATGTGCATGACCGAGACTGATTCGGTTCCTGCTCATAGCGCATCGTTGTGGGAGTGTGAGCTGCTACTTTCTCTGCACACCCGAGGCGAATGCAGCAGTGGATACCGTGTCTAATGACAAATCAGAAGATTGTCTGGTCAACTCCAACCTGACTGCATTGTTTTTGCAAACTGTCCATTACTTTATGACTTTTGATAGCTTTCAAACTGACCTAATTGGCAGTGCTGCCTGGCAGTCTCCACCGTTCGTGCGCTCTTAACACAGCAGGAAATGCATTAGTTTTATTCACTTTGTAAATCCTGAGTTCAATCCACAGAAAAGATACCAGGACCCGTGAAGCTTTTTTCCATGTCTCACTTCATCTTTCCATCTTTGCGAAACACGAAAATCAAAAACTTTTGCTTACTGCAGCACACCAAAAGATTTACTACCCCTTGACCTCTTTTTATCGAATCTTAGGATTCACGTGGGTTATGGATTTGCTCAAAATTGACACCATTTTTGTTTCGGGACAATTCCCCAAGTTAAAAAAGTGAGTGTAGAATGCGGGCATCGATCCCGCTATTTCTCGCATGCGAAGCGAGCACTCCACCATTGAGCTAATTCCCCTGATTGGCGAATCCAATTGCCCTTCACAATAGTTGCTTTACACTCGCCTCAAGCAGCGCCACGAATTGCCACCTCCCTGAATTTTTTCAATACTTTGCTCCAATACGCGGTATCGAGTATTCGCAAGTGAGCAACCGCAGAACGGGAAGGCACAGTAATCGTGAATGATGCCGAGAAGAGCCCGAGCCTGCGGAACGCAGACGAGGTCATCGGAAAAGAACAGCAGCCCGAGCTTGAGGAAACAGCGATAGCTCTGTCTGTCTGACTGACTGATGGAAGGCTGATTTGCCTGAAAGTGAGTGCGGTTTGACGTGTTGTTATTCAAAGGTACGCCCTGCTGGTGAGCAGAGGCAAGTGCTCGAGCAAAACAGCCGTTTTCGGGCAGACACAAAAAGCTTTCAGGTTCAAGAAAGGAAAGGAGGTCTCCTGTGCCTCAGCGCCAACATGTTAAGCTTTTGGCTGTCTGTAAAGTAAAGAAAACGGCCTTGAGCTAATTTCTGCTTACTCCAAAAGCACGTTCGCTTGTTCCAACCAGAAACCTAAGGATGACTTTTATCTGTTAATTGTATTGCAGTCCTCCGCTGTACCAGCTGAACGATCGAAGGGAAGCAGCCAAGATTGCTCTGTTTGGTGAATGTTCACTGTGCGCGTTTTGACACTCCCGGACTCGTGGAATCACGTGTGCATGACCGAGACTGACTCTTTTCCTGCTCATACAGCAGCGCTGTGGGAGTGTGAGCTGCTACTTTCTCTGCACACCCGAGACCAGTGGAGCAGGAGATACCTTGTCTCATGACAAGTCTGAAGATTGTCTGGTCGACTCCGACCTGACTGGATTGTTTTTGCAAACTGTCCACTAATTTATGACTTTAGATAGCTTGCAAACTAACCTAATTGGCAGTGCTGCATGGCAGTCTCCACCGTTCGTGTGCTTTTCACAAAGCAGGGAGTGCATTAGTTTTATTAACTTTGTAAATCCTGAGTTCAATCCACAGAAAATATATCAGGACCTGTGAAGCTTTTTTCCATGTCTCAATTCATCTTTCCATCTTTGTTAAACACCAAAATCACAAACTTTTGCTGACTGCAGCACACCAAAAGATTTGCTGCTCCTTGACCTCTATTTATCGAAGCTGAGGATTGACGTGGGTTCTGGATTTGCTGAAAACTGACACCATTTTTGTTGCGGGACAATTTCCCAAGGTAAAACAGTGAATGGAGAATGCGGGCATCGATCCCGCTACTTCTCGCATGCTAAGCGAGCGCTCTACCATTTGAGCTAAATCCCCTACTTAGCGAAACGAATTGCCCTTCACAATAGTCGCTTCACACTCGCCTCGTCACAGCGCCACGAATTGCCACCTCCCTGAATTTTCTCAATACTTTGCTCCAATCCGCGGTATCGAGTATTCGCAAGTGAGCAACAGCAGAACGGGAAGGCACAGTAATCGTGAATGATCCCGAGAAGAGCCCGAGCCTGCGGAACGCAGACGAGGTCATCGGACAAGAACAGCAGCCCGAGCTTGAGGAAACAGCGAGATCTCTGTCTGTCTGTCTGTCTGACTGACTGATGGAAGGCTTATTTGCCTGAAAGTGAGTGCGGTTTGACGTGTTGTTATTCAAAGGTACGCCCTGCTGGTGAGCAGAGGCAAGTGCTCGAGCAAAACAGCCGTTTTCGGGCAGACACAAAAGACTTTCAGGTTTAAGAAAGGAAAGGAGGTCTCCTGTGCCTCAGCGCCAACATGTTAAGCTTTTGGTTGTATGTAAAGTAAAGAAAACGGCCTTGAGCTAATTTCTGCTTACTCTAAAAGCACGTTCGCTAGTTCCAACCAGAAACCTAAGGATGACTTTTATCTGTTAATTGTATTGCAGTCCTCCGCTGTACTAGCTGAACGATCGAAGGGAAGCAGCCAAGATTGCTCTCTTTGGTCAATATTCACTGTGCGCCTTTTGACACTCCCGGACTCGTGGAGTCACGTGTGCATGACCGAGACTTACTCATTTCCTGCTCAGACCGCAGCGCTGTGGCAGTGTGAGCTGCTACTTTCTCTGCACACCCGACACAAGTGGAGCAGTGGATTTCGTGTCTAATGACAAATCAGAAGATTGTGTGGACAACTCCTACCTGACTGGATTGTTTTTGCCAACTGTCCATTACTTTATGACTTTAGATAGCTTGCAAACTTACCTTATTGGTAATGCTGCCTGGCAGTCTCCACCGTTCATGCGCTTTTCATACAGCAGGGAGTGCATTAGTTTTATTAACTTTGTAAATCCTGAGTTCAATCCAAAGTAAAGATATCAGGACCTGTGAAGCTTTTTTCCATGTCTCACTTCATCTTTCCATCTTTGCTAAACACCAAAATCAAAACTTTTGCTCGCTGCAGCACACCAAAAGATTTGCTGCTCCTTGACCTCTCTTTATCGAAGCTGAGGATTGACGTGGGTTCCGGATTTGCTGAGAACTGACACCATTTTCGTTTCGGGACAATTCCCCAAGGTGAAAAACTGAGTGGAGAATGCGGGCATCGATCCCGCTACTTCTCGCATGCTAAGCGAGCGCTCTACCATTTGAGCTAATTCCCCTGCTTGACGAGTCCAATTGCCCTTCACAATAGTCGCTTCACACTCGCCTGCAAGTAGCGCCACGAATTGCCACCTCCGTGAATTTTTTCAATACTTTGCTCCAATCCGCGGTATCGAGTATTTGCAAGTGAGCAACAGCAGAACGGGAAGGCACAGTAATCGTGAATGATGCCGAGAAGAGCCCGAGCCTGCGGAACGCAGACGAGGTCATCGGAAAAGAACAGCAGCCCGAGCTTGAGGAAAGCGCGAGAGCTCTGTCTGTCTGTCGGTCTGTCTGACTGATGGAAGGCTGATTTGCCTGCAAGTGAGTGCGGTTTGACGTGTTGTTATTCAAAGGTACGCCCTGCTGGTGAGCAGAGGCAAGTGCTCGAGCAAAACAGCCGTTTTCGGGCAGACACAAAAAGCTTTTGGTTTCAGAAAGGAAAGGAGGTCTCCTGTGCCTCAGCGCCAACATGTTAAGCTGTCGGCTGTCTGTAAAATAAAGAAAACGGCCTTGAGCTAATTTCTGCTTACTCCAAAAGCACGTTCGCTCGTTCCAACCAGAAAGCTAAGGATGACTTTTATCTGTTAATACTATTACAGTCCTCCGCTGTACCAGCTGAACGATCGAAGGGAAGCAGCAAAGATTGCTCTCTTTGGTAAATGTTCACTGTGCACCTTTTGACACTCCAGGACTCGTGGAGTCACATGTGCATGACCGAGACTGGCTCGGTTCCTGCTCATAGCGCATCGTTGTGGCAGTGTGAGCTGCTACTTTCTCTGCACACCCGAGGCGAATGCAGCAGTGGATACCGTGTCTAATGACAAATCAGAAGTTTGTCTGGTCAACTCCAACCTGACTGCATTGTTTTTGCGAACTGTCCATTACCTTATGACTTTTGATAGCTTGCAAACTGACCTAATTGCAAGTGCTGCCTGGCAGTCTCCACCGTTCGTGCGCTTTTAACACAGCAGGAAATGCATTAGGTTTATTCACTTTGTAAATCCTGAGTTCAATCCACAAAAAAGAGACCAGGACCCATGAAGCTTTTTTCCATGTCTCACTTCATCTTTCCATCTTTGCGAAATACGAGAATCAAAAACTTTTGATTACTGCAGCACACCAAAATATTTATTACCCCTTGACCTCTCTTTATCGAAGCTTAGGATTCACGTGGGTTATGGATTTGCTGAAAACTGACACCATTTTTGTTTCGGGACAATTCCCCAAGGTAAAAAAGTGAGTGGAGAATGCGGGCATCGATCCCGCTATTTCTCGCATGCGAAGCGAGCACTCTACCATTTGAGCTAATTCCCCAGTTGCGGCCGTGAATTTGCCCTTCACAATAACCGCTTAACATTCGTCTTCAGGCAGCTCCGCGAATTGCCCCCTCCCTGAATGCATTCAATACTTTGCTCCAATCCGCGGTATCGAGTGTTCGCAATTGAGCAACAGCAGAACGGGAAGGCACAGTCATCGTGAATGATGCTGAGAAGAGCCCGAGCCTGCGGAAGGCATACGAGGTCATCGGAAAAGAACAGCCGCCCGATTTCGAGGAAACATTGAGAGCTCTGTCTGACTGACAAATGGAAGGCCAATTTGCCTGAAAGTGAGTGCGGTTTGACGCGTTGTTACTCAAAGGCACTCCCTGCTGGTGAGCAGAAGCAAGAGCTCGAGCAAAACAGCCGTTTTCGGGGAGACACAAAAAGCTTTCAGGTTTCAGAAAGGAAAGGAGGTCTCCTGTGCTTCAGCGCCAACATGTTAAGCTTTTGGCTGTCTGTAAAGTAAAGATAACGGCCTTGAGCTAATTTCTGTTCACTCCAAAAGCACGTTCGCTAGTTCCAACCAGAAACCTAAGGATGACTTTTATCTGTTAATTGTATTGCAGTCCTCCGCTGTACCAGCTGAACGATCGAAGGGAAGCAGCAAAGATTGCTCTCTTTGGTAAATATTCACTGTGCGCCTTTTGACACTCCCGGACTCGTGGAGTCACGTGTGCATGACCGAGACTGACTCATTTCCTGCTCATGCCGCAGCGCTGTGGCAGTGTGAGCTGCAACTTTCTCTGCACACCCTCGGCCAGTGGAGCAGTGGATATCGTGTCCAATGACAAATCAGAAGATTGTCTGGACAACTCCGACCGGACTGGATTGTTTTTTTCCAACTGTCCATTACTTTAAGACTTTAGATAGCTTGCAAACTAACCTAATTGGCAGTGCTGCCTGGCAGTCTCCACCGTTCGTGCGCTTTTCACACAGCAGGGAGTGCATTAGTTTTATTAACTATGTATATCCTGAGTTAAATCCACAGAAAAGATACCAGGACCTGTGAAGCTTTTTTCCATGTCTCACTTCATTTTTCCATCTTTGCTAAATACCAGAATCAAAAACTTTTGCTTACTGCAGCACACCAAAAGATTTGCTGCTCTTTGATCTCTCTTTATCGAAGCTGAGGATTGACGTGGGTTCTGGATTTGCTGAAAAGTGACACCTTTTTTGTTTCGGGACAATTCCCCAAGGTAAAAAAGTGAATGGAGAAGGCGGGCATCGATCCTGCTACTTCTCGCATGCTAAGCGAGCGCTCTACCATTTGAGCTAATTCCGCTGCGTAATAGGACCAATTGCCCTTCACAATAGTCGCTTCACACTCGCCTCCAAACAGCGCCACGAATTGCCACCTCCCTGAATTTTTTCAATACTTTGCTCCAATCCGCGGTATCGAGTATTCGCAAGTGAGCAACCGCAGAACGGGAAGGCACAGGAATCGTGAATGATGCCGAGAAGAGCCCGAGCCTGCGGAACGCAGACGAGGTCATCGGACAAGAACAGCAGCCCGAGCTTGAGGAAACAGCGAGAGCTCTGTCTGTCTGTCGGTCTGACTGACTGATGGAAGGCTTATTTGCCTGAAAGTGAGTGCGGTTTGACGTGTTGTTATTCAAAGGTACGCCCTGCTGGTGAGCAGAGGCAAGTGCTCGAGCAAAACAGCCGTTTTCGGGCAGACACAAAAAGCTTTTGGTTTCAGAAAGGAAATGAGGTCTCCTGTGCCTCAGCGCCAACATGTTAAGCTTTTGGCTGTCTGTAAAGTAAAGAAAACGGCCTTGAGCTAATTTCTGCTTACTCCAAAAGCACGTTCGCTAGTTCCAACCAGAAACCTAAGGATGACTTTTATCTGTTAATTGTATTGCAGTCCTCCGCTGTACCAGCTGAACGATCGAAGGGAAGCAGCCAAGATTGCTCTCTTTGGTAAATATTCACTGTGCGCCTTTTGACACTCCCGGACTCGTGGAGTCACGTGTGCATGACCGAGAGTGACTCATTTCCTGCTCAGACCGCAGCGCTGTGGGAGTGTGAGCTGCTACTTTCTCTGCACACCCGAGACCAGTGGAGCAGTGGATATCGTGTCTAATGACAAATCAGAAGATTGTCAGGTCAACTCCTACCTGACTGGATTGTGTTTGCAAACTGCCCATTACTTTATGACTTTAGATAGCTTGCAAACTGACCGAATTGGCAGTGCTGCCTGGCAGTCTCCACAATTCGTGCGCTCTTCACACAGCAGGGAATGCATTAGTTTTATTAACTTTGTAAATCCTGAGTACACTCCACATAAAAGATATCAGGACCTGTGAAGCTTTTTTCCATGTCTCACTTCATCTTTCCATCTTTGCAAAACACCAAATTCAAAACCTTTTGCTTACTGCGGCACACCAAAAGATTTACTGCCCCTTGACCCCTCTTTATCGAAGCTTAGGAATTCCGTGGGTGATGGTTTTGCTCAAAACTGACAGCAGTTTGTTTCCGGACATTTCCCCAAGGTAATAAAGTCAGTGGAAAATCCGTGCATCGATCCCGCAAGTTTTCGCAGACGAAGCACACACTTACCATTTGAACAAACTCGCCAAATGCAGTAAGGAAATTGCCCTTCACAATAATCGCTTCACACTCGCCTCAAAGCAGCGCCACGAATTGCACCCTCCCTGAATATATTCAATACTGAGCTCCAATCCGCGGTATCGAGCATCAGCAAGTGAGCAACAGCAGAACGGGAAGGCTCAGTAATCGTGAATGATGCTGAGAAGAGCCCGAGCCTGTGGAAGGCAGACAAGGTCATCGGAAAAGAACAGCCGCCCCGAGCTTGAGGAAACAGCGAGAGCTCTGTCTGACTGACTGACTGATGGAAGGCTTATTTGCCTGAAAGTGAGTGCGGTTTGACGGAAAGGAAAAGAGGTGTCCTGTGCCTCAGCACCAACATGTTAAGCTGTCGGCTGCCTGTAAAGTTAAGAAAGCGGCCTTGAGATAATTGCTGCTTACTCGAAAAGCACGCGGGCTTCTTCAATCCAGATTTAAACCCGCAACCTTAGGATGACTTTGTTTCCGAGTACAGTCCTCTGCACTACCAGCTGAGCGATCGAAGGGAAGCAGCCAAGATTGCTCTCTTTGGTAAATATTCACTGTGCGCCTTTTGACACTCCCGGACTCGTGGAGTCACGTGGGCATGACCGAGACTGACACGGAACCTGCCCTTCCCACAGGTATGAGGGAGTGTGAGCTGCTCCTCGCTCTCCACTAACTGGGCCAGTGCAACAATGGGTTACGTGTCGAACTACAGGTCAGAAGATTGTAGGTTTGATTTCTAACTGGCTAGAAGGTTTCTGCACACTTTTTTTATCACAAAATATACCTTATTTCATAAAATGTAAGAATCCACAGATTTCAAATTAAATATCACAATTTCAAAGCAATACAATTCAAAATAATACAACACAGATTGTACACAATATGATCTCAATATAACAGTTCAACCACAGCACATATTTCGCAATACATGGTGACCAAAACAAGGTGGGATGGCCTTACACGGTTCAATTTACCATGGAGCCTTCGTGCAGGCAGCACCTCGCGTCCCGCAGCATGTACTCCTGGACATTGGAGTGTGCAGGTCAGCAACACTCGGTCGTGGACAGCTCCTTTAGATGGAAGGTCAGCAGGTTTCAGGAGGACCAAAGTGCCTCCTTCACCGAGTTGATGGTCTTCCAGCGGCAGTTGATATCTGTCTCGGTGTGCGTCCCAGGGAACAGCCCGTACACCACAGCGTTCTGTGTTACCGAGGTTCGCTGATGACTGGACAGTGTTCAGTTCCAATCGCAACCCCTCAAATAATGAAGCATTCCGAGCCCGCATGCAGCAAGACCTGGACAACATCCAGGCTTGGGCTAATAAGTGGCAAGTAACGTTCGCGCCAGATAAGTGCCAGGCAATGACCATCTCCAACAAGACAGAGTCTAACCACCTCCCACTGACATTCAACGACATTACCGTCGCCGAATCCCCCACCATCAACATCCTGGGGGTCACCATTGACCAGAAACTTAACTGGACCAGCCATATAAATACTGTGGCTACGAGAGCAGGTCAGAGGCTGGGTATTCTGCGGCGAGTGACTCACCTCCTGACTCCCCAAATTCTTTCCTCCATCTACAAGGCACAAGTCAGGAGTGTGATAAGAACATAAGAACATATGAAATAGGAGCAGGAGTAGGCCAATCGGCCCCTCGAGCCTGCTCCGACATTCAATAAGATCATGGCTGATCTGATCCCAACCACAAATCTAAAGAACACAAGAAGTAGGAGCAGGACCCGACCACTCAGCCCCTGGGTCCTCTCCGCCACACACAGGGCATTGTCCGATCCGAACACAGCTTCATGTCCAATTTCCTGCCCGCTCCCCATAACCCCTAATTCCCTTTACTTCTAGGAAACTGTCTATTTTTGCTTTAAATTTATCTAATGATGTAGCTTCCACAGCTTCCTGGGACAGCAAATTCCACAGACCTACCACCCTCTGAGTGAAGAAGTTTCTCCTCATCTCAGTTTTGAAAGAGCAGCCCCTTATTCTAAGATTATGCACCCTAGTTCTAGTTTCACACATCTTTGGGAACATCCTTACTGCATCCACCCAATCAAGCCTCTTCACAATCTTATATGTTTCAATAAGATCGCCTCTCATTCTTCTGAACTCCAATGAGTAGAGTCCCAATCTACTCAACCTCTCCTCAAATGTCCACCACCCCATCCCCGGGATTAACCGAGTGAACCTTCTTTATACTGCCTTGAGAGCAAGTATGTCTATTCTTAAGTGTGGACACCAAAACTGTATGCAGTATTCCAGGTGCGGTCTCAGCAATACCTTATATAAATGCAGCAATACCTCCCTGTTTTTATATTCTATCCCCCTAGCAATAAAAGCCAACATTCCGTTGGCTTTCTTGATCACCTGCTGCACCTGCATACTAACTTTTTGATTTTCTTGCACTAGGACCCCCAGATCCCTTTGTACTGCAGTACTTTCCAGTTTCTCGCCATTAAGATAATAACTTGCTCTCTGATTTTTCCTGCCAAAGTGCATAACCTCACATTTTCCAAAATTATATTGCATCTGCCAAAACTCCGCCCACTCACCCAGCCTGTCGATATCCCCTTGTAGGTTTATTATGTCCCCCTCACTCTCTACTTTCCCTCCCATCTTTGTATCTTCTGCAAATTTTGATATGTTGCACTCGGTCCCCTCCTCCAAATCGTTAATATGGATTGTAAAGAGTTGGGGACCCAGCACCGACCCCTGTGGAACACCACTGGTTACTCGTTGCCAGACCGAGAATGAACCATTTATCCCAACTCTCTGCCTCCTGTTCGATAACCAATCCTCCACCCATGCCAGAATATTACCCCCAATCCAGTGATTCTTTATCTTAAGCAATAATCTCTTATGTGGCACCTTGTCGAATGCCTTCTGGAAGTCTAAATACACGATGTCCACTGGTTCCCCTTTATCCACCCTGTACGTTATATCCTCAAAGAACTCAAGCAAATTTGTCAGACATGACTTCCCCTTCATAAAGCCATGCTGACTTTGTCCTATTAAATTATGCTTATCTAAATGTTCCGTTACTGTCTCCTTAATAATCGACTCCAAAATTTTACCCACCACAGATGTTAGTCTAGCTGGCCTATAATTTCCAGCCTTCTGCCTACTAACCTTTTTAAATAACCGTGTTACATTAGCAGTTTTCCAATCTGCCGGGCCCTCTCCTGAGTCCAGGGAATTTTGGAAAACTATCACCAAAGCATCCACAATCCCCACTGCCACTTCCCTCAAGATCCTAGGATGCAAGCCATCAGGTCCAGGGGATTTATCCGCTTTGAGTCCCATTATTTTACTGAGTCCGATCTCCTGAGTGATTTTAATCGTATTTAGCTCCTCCCCCCGTCGAGCCCCCTGTTTGTCCAGTGTTGGGATATTCTTAGTGTCCTCTACCGTAAAGACTGAAACAAAATATTTGTTCAGCATTTTTGCCATCTCCATGTTTCCCACCATTAATTTCGCGGTCTCATCCTCTAAGGGACCCTACGTTTGCCTTCGCCACCCTTTTTCTTTTTATATAACTGTATAAACTCTTGCTATCTGTTTTTATATTTTTTGCTAATTTCTTTTCATAATCTAACTTCCCTTTCTTAATCAATCCTTTAGTTACTTTTTGCTGTCTTTTGAAGACTTCCTAATCTTCTATCCTCCCACTAAGTTTGGCTACCTTATATGTCCTTGTTTTTAGTCGGATACTATCCTTGATTTCTTTACTTAGCCACGGATGGCTGTCATTTCTTTTACACCCTTTTTTCCTCAGTGGAATATATTTATTTTGAAAGTTGTAAAATAATTCCTTAAATGAACACCACTGCTCATGTACCGTCTTACACTTTAATCTATTTTCCCAGTCGACTTTAATCAATTCCGCTCTCATACCATCATAGTCTCCTTTATTCAAGGTCAGTACGCTTGTTTGAGCATCAACCGTCTCACCCTCCAATTGGATATGGAATTCATCCATGTTGCGGTCACTCATTCCAAGAGTATCCTTAACTAGGACATTATTAATTAATCCCGACACATTACACAGGACCAGGTCCAAGGTTGCCTGCCCCCTTGTAGGATCACTTACATACTGCTCAAGAAATCCATCCCTGATGCACTCAATGAACTCTTCCTCAAGGATGCTCTGCCCAATTTGGATGGAATACTCTCCACTTGCTTGGATGAGTGCAGCTCCAACAACACTCAAGAAGCTCGACACCATCCAAGATAAAGCAGCCCGCTTGATTGGCACCCCATCCACCACCGTAAATATTCACTCCCTTCACCACCGGCGCACTGTGGCTGCAGTGTGTACCATCCACAGGATGCACTGCAGCAACTCGCCAAGGCTTCTTCGACAGCACCTCCCAAACCCGCGACCTCTACCACCTAGAAGGACAAGAGCAGCAGGGACATGGGAACAACACCACCTGCACGTTCCCCTCCAAGTCACACACCATCCCGACTTGGAAATATATCGCCGTTCCTTCATTGTCGCTGGGTCAAAATCCAGGAACTCCCTTCCTAACAGCACTGTGGGAGAACCGTCACCACACGGACCGCAGCGGTTCAAGAAGGCGGCTCACCACCACCTTCTCCAGGGCAATTTGGGATGGGCAATAAATGCTGGCCTCGCCAGCGACGCCCACATCCCGTGAACGAATAAAAAAAAGGTGTTGGGGATGAACCGGGATGGATACCAATGCATCTCTCTCCATGCCTTCTGGGTGAATGGGGCAGTCCATCGGGAGGTGGATGATAGTCTCGCCATGCTGCAGTCTCGAGGTCAGATAGCGGTGGTGCTCAGATCCGTGCATGTTGGAAGGACTGCACTGGTAGGCCTTTCTCACCACCGTCCAGGACGCACCCTGGCGCCTTTTGGTCAGTTCCGGCGATGAGACGTTCTGCCAAATGGCATCGGCCGTCTGGTGGAGGAACTTCCCGTTCGGATCCACCCCCTCCTTTCCCTGCAGGATACCGAGAACGTTCCGTCCCGATCACTGTGTGAGGGCTTTGTGGTCAAAGTGGCTCCTCCTCAGAGACTTATCCACCTGGGACAGGTGGTGGGGGATGGTCTAGCTGGACGGGACATCCTGCATCCGGTCGGCCAGTGTAGAAACTGAGCACGGTGATTTTTCTGCAGGCTCGGCCTCTTCTCAGCATCATTCCTGATTCCTGAAACTTCCCGTTCTGCTGTTCTGGGGAATGAGGTGGGTCAAGCGGAGCAAGTTTCAATGGGGAAACATTTAGGGAACGGCAATCATAGTATCATGAGGTTTCGATTAGTTATGGACAAGGACACGGAGCAATCTAAATACATTGATTGAAGGATTGACAATTTCAGTGGGTTGAGATCGGATCTGGCCCGAGTAAATTGGATTCAAAGGTTGGCAGGCAAAACTGTAATCGAACAATGGGTGGACTTGAAAGAGGAGATGGCATGGGTACAGTCGAGGTACATTCTCACGGGTAGGAAAGTTAGGTCAATTAAAGCCAGATCTCCCTGAATGAGGAAGGAGATAGACACTCGTTCCAGGCACTCACCACTCAAAGGGTGGTGAGTGTCTGGAACGAGCTGCCAGAGGCAGTTGTAGAGGCAGGTACAATTTTGTCTTTTAAAAAGCATTTGGACAGTTACATGGGTAAGATGGGTATAGAGGGATATGGGACAAGTGCAGGCAATTGGGACTAGCTTAGAGGTATAAACTGGGCGACATGGACATGTTGGGCCGAAGGGCCTGTTTCCATGTTGCAAACTTCTCTGATTCTATGATTCTATAGACAGTAAGTTGAAGCAGAGAAAGTGGGCGTATGACTGATTTTGGTTGATAATACAAGTGAAAACCAGGCTAAATATGGAAAGCTCAGAGGGGAAGTGAAAAAGGAAATAAGGGGGGCAAAGAGAGAATATGAGAGTAGACGAACACAAAATGGAATCCAAAAGTCTTCTGCAAGCTTGTAAAAGTAAACGGGAAATAAGAAGAGGGGTGGGGTCAGTTCGGGACGAAAAAGGAGATCTCCGCATGGCGGCAGACGGGATGGCTCAGGCGCTAAATGAGTACTTTGTATCATTCATTATCAAAGAAGAAGATGCTGCCAAAGTCACAGTTAAAGGGAAGGTAGTTGATACACTGGATGGGCTAAAATTTGACAAAGAAGAGGTAATAAAAAGGCTGGCTATGCTTAAAGTAGATAAGTCATCCGGTCCAGATGCGATGCATCCGAGGTTACTGAAGGAAGTCAGGATGGAAATTGCTGAGGTGCTGGCCATAATCTTCCAATTATCCTTAGATACGGAGGTGCTGCCAGATGACTGGAGAATTGCAAATGTTACAGCCTGTTCAAAAAAGGGTGTCAGGATAAACCCATCAACTACAGGCCAGTCAGTTTAACCTCGGTGGTGGGGAATCTTTTAGAAAAATAATCAGGGACATAATTAATAGCCACTTGGACAAGTGTGGATTAATAAAGGGACTAATTGGACAGCCCTTTCAAAGAGCTGGCGTAGGCACAGTGGGCTGAATGGCCTCCTCTTGTGCCGTACCTACTATGAAAATATGAAACTGTGAACAACAACTTGAACGCCATAATCCTGAAACTAAATGGCAGCCAGTAAGGCAGCAATCTCACTGAGGGGCAAGCTGGACATCTTACCGAGGGGCAAGGTGGCCATCTTACTGAGGGGAAAGGCAACAATCTTACTGAGGGGCATGGCAACCAACCTACAGGCGGGCAAGTGGGCAATGTCAAACAAATTGTCCGCCATGAAGCTTAAACAAAATGCTCCCCCTAATCCTGAAACAAAAAGGCCAACGGTAAGGCAGCCATGAGGGGCAAGGTGGAGCTTGTTATGGTGAGAGACAAGGAGAGGGTTCATTTGCTGTTCCTGTTAAATCACTTTTGCACTCTAGTTAAAGATAGAAACTGAGTGAGTTTGGCATTAGCTGGTGTTTAACACAAAGACAGCGGTGCAGTGATGGAATTAAAGACCAAAATATGAACTTCTGCAAAAAAATGGATCAACATTTGGTTATTCGGACATAATGGTTACCGAGAAGGAGAGACCAGACATTCGGATGAAAGGTCAAATGCGCCATTTTGTGTAGCGAATGCAATTCTAATTGTATTAAAGAAATGAGAATAAAATTGGACTCAATCTGAATGTAGTTCTGATCTGGGATTTGGTTAATTTCTCCATTATTCATATTTTTCTGTAATCTGAAACAATAACAGTATTTGTAACAGTAACAGAACAGGAGAGTGCTGCGGGACCCTGTCCAGTTTAGTAACACAGCAGAAGGGGTAAGAATACAAAGCGATTTATTACGGAAAACAGCAGATCACTGGGAAAGTGACACATGGTACAGATGGAGGAGCAAAAAGGTGCAAAGTGATTTTACACTTTAATTTGGGGCAATGACTTTTTATCTCCACGAGGTTTGATTTTATTATTAACTTAATGAGCTCTTTTTACTAAAGAAACTTCAGGCACAAAATAACGGCGTCATAAAGTAAACAATCATTTATTATTATTAATACACTAGAAAAATTGACATGAGAATTTAAACAACATCTTGGGTTTATGTCCGATTTAGAATTGCTTTAACACCAATAAAACAACAGAGTCTGAATTCCGAAACTGTATAACCGCTTGGAAATCAAATGTCGATCTTAGACTAAGCCGATAACAACAGTTACATCCTTATGATTAGCTCAAGCCTGCCGGGAAGTAACGTGACTTTCTCTTCTAGCCAGGTTATCTGCTTCACAGGCAATCAAAAAACCAGCATCGAGGCATCAAGCTATGATTTGGCGAGCAGTCATGAAGGTTCCAGGTGAGGTGGTGCTGCCAGGAAGCGAAAGGTTGGAGCAGATGTTGTGGATCTGTGTCTCTCTCCATTTAACTTCTGCCCAGCTGCTAAATACCCTGTTAACACAGAATCACACCTCTGGGACGGTGGCTTATCAACAATAGGTTCCTACAAATACAACTCACGATTGATTGACACTTCACTTGCTTTCTCTCAGTGTCCACAAAATAACCGAGTTAAGTCGGCAGGTGTTCAAACCACCTCTAGCCCTTCTGGAATCGTTCTTGTTGCTATGGTGATCTATCCTCTGCGATGTGATGTTTTACAATGTGTCATTAACAATCCTTTTAACAGCCCTTCCTCCTCTTAAGAGTCCTTTTTCTTCAGACACACTGAAGCCGATTTAGTCTCAGCCTTTCGTTTTGCAAATGAATATTTACTCCACAGAGCAGCTGGGAAACTCCTGCAGTAAGTAATGGTCAGGGTCAGGTACACAAGACTGAGTGACTTTATTGTGTAGTCTCCAAACATCACCTCTCTCTTTGTTTTCCACTGTGGACCTACTTTTCCCCTTTCCTTCTCTATATCTGTCTCGTCCTCCTTCACCTTTCAACTATTTTTGTTCTATTCTGTTTGTTTCTCACTCTCTTCAGCTGTGCTTCTGTCCACTCCTTTTTCTACGTTCCTATTTGACTTCTCGATCTCTTCTTTGCATCTGTTTCTGTATTTCATTCCATCTCTCTCAGTCTCTGTTTTAATCTTTGTAGGTCTCCCTCTCTCCTGTTCTCTATTATTCTCCCTGCTTTCTGTTCCTCTTTCTCTCTTTCTCTTACTGTCTTATTAGGTCTGACACTCTCCTGCTCTGACTGTCTCTCTCAGTCTCTAGTTATTTTGAATTGATTTCTTCTGTCTATTTACCTCTCCGCTCCTATCACTTTGTAATTATCTGTCAGTGTCTCCCTCTCATTCCATCCATGTCTGTGTCGTCTCTCTCTCGTTTTATATATATGTATATATATATATATACACATAAATACAGATACTTTCTTTCTCTCTTTATTTTTCTCTCCTGTCTTATTAACCTACTCTTTATTTCTCTCCGTCTCCGAGTAACTCTGTCTCTGCCCCTCTTTCTTTCTGCACTTTTGTAATTGGGTACATCTATTTTTTCCTTGTGTTCTCTCTCCCACTGTCTCTTTCTCTGTCACTCTTTCTGTCTCTCTCATTCACTCTCTCCCCCGCTCTCTATCTCCCTCTCTGTCTCTCTGTCTCTGTTTCTCTCTCTCCCTCACTCTCTCTCCCCCTTTCTCTCCCTATCTCGCCCTCTCCCCCTCTGTCTATCTTTCTCTGTCTCTCTCTCTGCCACTCTCAATCTCCCTCTTTGTCTTTGTTTCTCCCTGTCTCATTCTCTCTCTCTCCCTCTTTCTCTCCCTCTCTCTCTCTCTCTCTCTCTGTCTGGCCCTCCCCCTCTCTCTCTCTGTCACTCTCTCTGTCTCTCACGCGCTTTCTCTCTCTCTGTCTCCCCCTCTCTCTCTCCCTCTCTCTCATCATTTATGTGGAGCAAACACATTCTGATCAGGTCCACAGAAGTGACTTTGATTTCCAGCTTTGCGGTCAGTTAATTAAAGTCCAGCTGAGCTCTTTAGTGCCGCCATTTTGAGCAACAATTCACGTGCCATCTGCAAAGCAAACCCTGCCTCAATCGGTCAGATTATCAATAAAATATCATCTCAGAATCAGACTTAAGATCATGTCAGGACTCTGTGCAGCGAATATAAAATGCAGTGTCCATCCGCGGGAATTGTAGTGGATGGAGTATGAAATGGGATGTCGTTCTAGTGCTTGAAACCCTTCAGCTGATTCTATGATTTCAATGATTTAACAATTAGATTGAGTGGGTATTTCACCGCGTTCTTCAGCTCTTCTCTGAATTTATTCTGGGTCAGGACATAAATACACGTGTTTGTGCAGGAACTGAGAAGCTGTAGCATCTTTGATATTTGTTGTGTGATATAATTTGGGTCAGTGTAGGAGTAATAAAACCGAATGCCTGCAATTCGCAGATAAATGTAAAATACAGCCTGTGTCAGCCACAACAGTATAAAACTGCCCGATATACTGAAGAGTAAAATGATGGATTTCTTTCGGTTCTCCATTTCTGGATCACTCTGATTCTCTCCATTGCTGCGGCCCCGGAGTCCCCTGCGGACTCGACTGGACATTAAAATACGCCTGACCGTCAGAACATTGAACAGTAAGATCAGACAGAACGGGATAAAAGGGGTTAAAATGAGGTGAAACATGTCAAATGCGGCCCATGCGGGGGAAGTACGGAAGCTCAGCATCGTCTCACAACCCCAGGGAACATTATCAATTATATGTATAGGTGTAAATGTAAAGCACCAGGGCACACATTCTAAACAGCCCAGCACACTCACTGTTCCCAATACCACAGCCGCCGTTCTCTCGGTGCAATATTTAGATTTCAGCTTCTCACAACAAATGGCCACAAATCGATCAAAGGTGAAAGCGACTGTGAACCAGACAGAAACACCCGTGGCTGCAGAACCCAAGAAGGTAATAAAACTACACACAGGAGTAATATACAGGAATGGCCATGGATTATACATCGAATTAATCCACACCAATATCACACTAATGATAACGACCATGAGATCGGCCACTGCCATTCCCACCAGGTAGACACTGATACATTTGGAGAGACCGCACTTTCCTCGGGACAGGACCACAATCGCCACCAAGTTAACTGTAAGAGAGAGAAAAGGAAGCAGAGAAATTACTGATCAGACCTGGAGCCAAAGCAGCAGATTGAGAGGGTCTGGCGTGAAATTTCCAGCATTGTACCTGCATCGAAGAGTTGAAAGTGATTCATTGACCTGGGCGGCGCTTTCGGACAGAGAGATGTTTTGAAACACAATGATCAATAATGAATTGGGAGATGGACACAGAAAATGAATAATGTGAGCACCGGATCCACTGGAAGGCCTGAGTGAGGGCACAGTGCCGGTGGGGAAGGGAGAAGGGGTTTTACATACCGGGAATCCAGCGGATTAAAGCAGGATTTGGGCTCCAGACTGACGGGAAAGAGAGGGTCAGGAAGGTGAGGGGACAGGAGGAGATGCAGCTGGTTTGTTGCTCTGGGTTAAGAGGGTCGACAGGGTCTGGCACTAATCGGGAAAGGCAGCTGGAGACCGAGCAAGTGAGTGGGATTGGGAGGGACACAAGAAAAATGACATGGAGGAGCTGGAGGGGAATCAGGAGTAGATGGTTTGGGAAAGCGTATGAACTGAAGCAAGGGATGAGGAGACAGAGGATTCAATGCAGTGGGAGGAGAGGCTGGGATTCACATGGAGAGACTGCAGCAGAGTGTGAGAGGAAGTCTAATCTATAGGTCCCACGAACACAATCCAAATAATACATTCAAAAGTTCATTCCTGTGGTTAATGATATCAGGGAACCTGTATGGTTATAAAATGTGTTCAATAAATTTACTTTGTGCATTCAAATAAAATTAAATTGATATGTATTAATTAAATCAACCTCATTGTTTACTGAATTCAGCCGAGCTTTAAAAATACAGCATCCGAATAATTCATTACGATCAAAAAATTTCTGATTCTATTCTTGAAGTAAATTGTAATTATATTTAGTGTTAAGTTGGAAAACAAGGAACATTCACAAAACAGACTGAGGACCTGACAGGGATATAAACACGAGGAGCGAGTCCCACAATAAAAACTCACCCAATCTGACCACATCATAATAACACCTTCAAATCACATTTTCCCTGTTTAATTGTACTGGGAGTTTCAGCAGTTCATTCTGATGAATTATTCACACCACAGCCTCTCGCTTTCCCTCTCAGTCGCCCTCTCTATCACTCACTCTACTCTCTTTCTCAAGTCCATTTTCGTATCCGATTAAATCCTATCATCCTGTGCCAGCATTCTGTTCACCAGCCCCGTGTTCTACCGATCCTATTCTCAGTGTTAGTTTGTTCAATAGTGAAGCCTCTGTGGAATAGTTTAATGTTTCCACAGATCATTCAATTCTTCCCCAGTTCATCTACACTGTTCATTTCATCTACAAATCATGGAATAAACACAATCTAATGCCTCTTCCACACAGATCTCATTATAATTGAGATTATTCTCCTGTAATTATAAAGTAAAGGGAGAGATGGCGGGATTGTTCTTTTAACAAAACGCCAATATCATACTTGTAATCTACAGATAAATATAAGGGATCCTGATTACAACAGGAACAGTGGAAACTGATACATCATAACATCAAAACATTTCATTTTCCAATCAAGTCCAGGAAGAGAACGTGAATTCATCCACAATGAAGCAGAGAAGGAGATGTGAAAGAGTCAGCAGTAAACTCAGTTAAGTAACCAGACATCTGAAGCGGCGTCAGATACACACACAATGAAATAATATTTCTCAACAGTGATCACCAATAAATACATTGAAATCCCAGTTAAGCTGAAGCATGTTATTGGGGAGGGGAACACTGCACTGCCTCCTTGTAACACTGAGACTGTGAGGTGTCTCATTATCAATCACTAAAAACACATTGATGAAAACATATTCTATTGCAGGTTCGTTCCACAACATGAAACTATTAACAGTTCCTGATGGTCTGATACTAACTCTTAACCCAGACACCTGATTCCAATGCATTCAGTGCAGAGAATAATTCAGTAACAATGCCAGTGTTGGATATAGAAAGATCACGACAGTTATAATGTAACTGCTTCAGACCGAGCTTTTAGAAGTGAAGGACATGCCATTATTCAACAATACATTCAGTGCAGAGAATAATCCAGTAACAATGGCAGGGTTGGATATACAAAAATCATTACGGATATATTGCAGCAGCTGCAGTGCTGAAAGAGCAGAGACTTAACACATTCCATCACTCAACCGATAGTACAGTACAGGCGACTGCGTGGAACACGCAGGGAGAAAATATAATTTGCCAAGCACAGCAGCAAAGTTAACAGCGATTTACACAATTAACAGATGAGATAACGGCTCACCCGGAACTCCAACGGCTGCAAGAACAGGATAATAAATGCGTTGTATCTGACCAAGCATTAAATCATGCATTTCTGTGAGAAGCACTGACTTCTGGCAGATGTAAACCACGGCTCTAGCAGGCACTCTGAGCTGATCCATTCCAACAAGCCCTGATTTATACAGGGGATAAGTCTCCACTGACACGGTTTTACCCCTGACCATTGCTATTAGTTACAGGCAGTTTAACAAACATATTACATCAGCAGCTTTGACTTCGATGTAAATAATGTGGTGAATAAAACACTAACATCTCAAAGTCCAGGTCATTATCTTAATCAGATCTCTCCAATGAATAAAGTTTAAATCTGTTCTCATACAGGACTGATCCAATAATAATGAGCAGCTCCATTTACAGTTTTTATATCATTGTATTGACCATGTTCACTCCTGGTGATTTATTTATAAATGTTACCGATTCTCTGCAGTGTCGACTGAATCCAGCAACACAAGCAGACGCGTTTAAATCTGTTCCTGCAGTTTCCCAGTTAAAACATGAATTGTGAGTCTCTGACACGAGGACAGGTAAAGGGCAGGTTGAGGATTGCAGCCTAGAAATGACTGTGGGTGATATTAGGGGACGGACACTGAACGTGTCCCATTGACATTCCTCTCTCCTCTATTTTACTGCAGATGTTTACCCGTTTATTCTACATTGGTTAACGGCTCAAGTAAAATTGGTCCCGTGTAAAACCGAGCTGAGATCGTGACCCGATTTGACCTCCATCACAAAGGCCCCGTGATTCCCTCACCCGACTCCATTTCTTCCTCAGCCCATTGCCCATTCAAACCCTCATCAATGCCTCTGTCCTCTCCAGACTCCATCACTCCAATGCACTCCTGGCCGGCCACCCAACCTCCATCTTACATAAACGTGAGCTCGCCCAAAACTATATAGTCCGTGTACAACCAGCACCAGGTCCTGCTCGGCCTCACTGACCCTCACTGGCTCCCAGTTCCATATCACTTAAATTTAAAATTCTCATCCTTGGGTTTAAATCCATCCATGACCCACCCCTCCCCATCTCCATACCTACAGACAATCCACCCATCACCTCCTCATTCACCGGACAATGGCCTCTTTTGCTGGGACTACCCTCGCTTGGTTCCACTCACCTATCTGATCAGAGCCAGGAGAAGCTTCTCTTCCCACCCTATCACCGTTATCTCTGATCTTTCTAATGGTTCAATCCTTGGCTCCCTCCTCTTCCTCATCCACATGCTGCCCCTTGGTGACACAGTCCGCAGACATGGACCAGCTTTCAGATGGGCGCTGACCAAACCACCGCCTCGCTTGACCCTTCCAATCTCTTTGTGTTGTCAGACCCACATTCTGTTTTAGATGAGCCACAATTCCCTCCAGTTAAAAAGTGCGCAGTCATGACCTTTTCCCCCAAAATCTCCACATCCTGGCCACAGAATCCATCCCCACCGCTGTTTTTTTGATTGGTGAGTTGCTCACCAATCACCAAAGCCCTTTCTGACCTGCACTTGATTCCAGTATCCAAAGCCTGTAGTTTATTTTTGTTCTTTCTTACACTTCAATCAATCAGGGCCTCACCCCTCCCTATCTCTGTAACCTCCTTCATTCTGACACCCCCTCCCAAACACTTTGCTCCTCCACCTGTGGTCGCTTGTGTATCCGTAGTCCATTTGCCCTACTTTTCACAGCCGTGCCTTCAGCCATATCCACGTTCCAGAAAGCACAACCTGAGCCCCTCCATCTCCCTCTCCCACTTTGAGGTTTCAGACGTGGCTCAATGATAGCAGTCTCGCCTCTGAGTGAGAAGGTTGTGAATTCAAGTCTAACTCCAGAGACTGAACACATAATCCGGGCAGATAACACAGTGCAATTCTGAGGGAGCTCTGTACTGTCGGAGGGTCAGTACTGAGGGAGTGCTGCACTGTCGGAGGGGCAGTACTGATGGAGTGCTGGACTGAGGGAACACAGTACCGATGGAGGATCAGTACTGAGGGAGCGCAGTACTGTCGGAGGCTCAGTACTGAGTGGGTGTTGCACTGTTGCAGGGTCAGTACAAAGGGAGGGCTGCATTGTCGGAGGGGCTGTATGGACGGAGTGCTGCACTGTCAGAGGGGCAGTACTGCAGGAGTGCGACACTGTCATAGGGTCAGTAGTGAGGGAGTGCTGCACTGCCGCAGGGGCAGTACTTCGGCAACGCTGCACTGTCAGAGGGTCAGTGCTGAGGGAGCACTGCACTGTCCTAGGATCAGTACGCAAGGATCGCTGTACTGTCGAAGGGGCAGGATTGAGGGTGTGCTGCACTGTCGGACGGACTGTACTGAGGGAGTGCTGCACTGTCGGTGGGGCAGTACTGAGGCAAAGCAGCACTGTCAGATGGTCAGTACTGAGGGAGCGCTGCACTGTCGAAGGGACAGTATCGAGGAAGTGCTTCACTGTCAGAGGGTCAGTAGTGAAGGAACGCTGTACTGTCGAAGGGGTAACATTGAGGAAGTGCTGCACTGTTGGAGGGTCAGTGGTGAAGGAGCGCTGCACTGTCGAAGGGGTAACATTGAGGAAGTGCTGCACTGTTGTGGATGCCGCCTTGCAGACGAGACGTCAAACCGAAGCCCCATCTGCCTTCCCAGGTAGATGTAAAAGATCCCACGGCATTATTCGAGAAAGTGCTAGCGAGTTCTCCCCGGTGTCCTGGGCAATATTTATCCCTCAACGAACATCACTAAGACCGACTTTCTGGTCATTCATCTCATTGCAGTATGTGGGGCCTTGCTGTGTACAAATTGGCTGCAGCATTTACTACATTACCACAGTGACTACACTTCAAAATCAGAGAATCATAGAATGGTTACAGCACAGGAGGAGGCCATTCGGCCTATCGAGCACGTGCTGGCTTTATGTAAGAGCAATCCAGTTAGTCCCAATCCCCTGCTCTACCCCGTAGCCCTGCAAAATTTTTCACTTCAAGTATTTCTCCAATTCCTTTTTGAAGGCCATGATTGAATCTGCTTCCACCAACCTTTCAGGCAGCGCATTCCAGATTATAAAAAATTGCTGCGTAAAAAAAGTTTTTCCTCATGTCGCCGTTTGTTATTTTGCCAATCACTGAAATGATTTTGAACGCTTTTATCAAATCACCTCTTAACCTTCTCTGCTCGAAGGAGAACAATCTCAGCTTCTCCAGGCTCTCCACGCAACTGAAGCCCCTCATCCCCGGTACCATTGTAGTAAATATTTTCTACATCCTCTCTATCTACTTCACATCCTTCCTAAAGTGTGGTGCCCAGAATTGGAAACAATACTCCAGTTGTGGTCGAACCAGTGTTTTATAAAGGTTCCACATAACTTCCTTGCTTTTGTACTCCATGTCTGTATTTATAAAGCCCTTGACGCCACATGCTTTTTTAACCGATTTCTCAAACTATCCTGCCACCTTCAAAGATTGGTGCACATATACCCCCAGGTCTCTGTGTTCCTGCAAACCCTTTAGAATTGTACCATTTAGTTTGTATTGCTTTTCCTCTTTCCTCCTGCCACAATCGATCACTTCACACTTCTCTGCGTTAAATTTCATCTGCCACGTGTCCGCCCATTCCACCAGCCTGTCTATGTCTTCTTGAAATCTATCACTGTCCTCATCACTGTTCACTACATTTCCTATTTTTGAGCCATCTGCAAATTTTGAAATTGTGCGCTGTACACCAATTCTAATTCATTAATCTATACCAAGAAAAACAGTGGTCCCAGCACCGACCCCCGGGGAACACTTCCTCCAGTCAGAAAAACAGCCGCTCACTACTACTCTCTGTTTACTGTCACTTAGCCAATTTTAAATCGATGCTCCCACTGCACCTCTAATTCCATGGGCTTCAATTCTGCTGACAAGCCGATTATGTGGAACATTATAAAGCAACTTTTAAAAGTCCATATACACATCAACTGCATTGCCCTCATCAACCCTCTGTTATCTCATCAAAAAACTCAGTCAAGTTAGTTAAACACGATTTGCCTTTACAAATTCATGCTGACATTCCTTTATTAATCAACACTTGTCCAAGTGTCTGTTAATGTTTTCCCGGATTATCGTTTCTAAAAGCTTCCCCAACACCGAGGTTAAACTGACTGGCCAGTAGTTGCCGGGTTTATCCTTACAACCTTCTTTGAACAAGGGTGTAACATTTGCAATTCTCCGGATCTCGGGCACCACCCCCATATCTAAGGATGATTGGAAGATTATGGCCAGAACCTCTGAAATTTCCACCCTTACTTCCCTCAGCATTCTTGGATGCATCCCAGCCGGACGGGGTGACTTATTTATTTAAATACAGCCAGCCTTTCCAGTAGTTCCTCTATCAATTTTTTAGCCTATCCAGTATCTCAACTACCTCCTTTTTTCTGTGACTTGGCAGCATCTTCTTCCTTGGTAGCGACAGATGCAAAGAACTCATTTAGTACCTCAGCTAGGACGCGGGGACATAGCCTAACAATGAGAGCCAGGACTTGCAGGATTGAAGTTAGAAAATGCTTCTACGCACAAATGGTGGGTTAAGTTTGGAACGCTCTTCTGCAAATGGCAGTTGATGTTAGCTCAATCGAGAATTCAAAATCTGAGATTGATGGATTTCTGTGAACCAAGGGTACTAAGGGATGTGGGGCTAAGGCGGATATATGGAGTTAGCTCACAGGTCCACCCTGATCTGATCGAATGGTGGAAAAGGCTCGAGGGGCAAAATGCCACCGCCACTTGCTGCCTCATGATATGTGCCAGCTTCTCCTGCAAGAAAGCGGGACGTGTGTCTGGGTGATGTTCCTATCATGTTTGAATAGCTGCCAGTGTGTGTGGCCTGTGAGTTGTGGGTGGGCGGCTTGCAACGGTGGTAGTGGGTAAGGGTGAGAAGGTTGAGTACTGATGGAAATAGTTTGTTGGTATGTGGGTGATGGGGGGTGTAGTGCGTGGAGCAATGGGTGCAGCTATACATGTAGTTGGTAGGAGACGCCACTTGACAGTTGACCTCACTCATCTTGACCACTCATGTCAAAGCATTTAACTTCTTCCTGTACTGCATCCATGTTCATGATGCTGTGCGCCTGACATTGACCTCATCCCCTCGTGCCTCCCACTACCTTTTGGATGTATGTCTGGAGGATATCTTGCCCTCCGCTGATACAGGATGTCCCTCCTTCAGTCCACCTCTTGCACCAAGGCCTCTGGTGAATCAGCAGAGAACCTTGGTGCACGGACTCTCAGACCGGCGGATTGGTGAGGTCTAGCATGCAGATTTGGAGGATGTGGGATTTAGTGGTGCACAACCTTTATTCAACATTTTAAATTAACTCATCAGTATGTAAAAATAGGGATGGGACCTGCATCTGTGCTTTCCGTGTGCGATGTCTGAACTCTGTTCAGACTCTGTGCAGATATATTCGGCATAAGCTGCACAGAGAGACCTCTGGTGATCAGCAGCCTGAAGGAGGAAGAGTTCTCGGTGCCGTCTTCACAGACCGACATACTGAGAATCAGCAAGTCCTTTCATGCCGGGCTCTATGACGCGAAGCCCAGAGACAACACGGCCTCCCAATCCTTCCTGTCCTCTCTCTCTTGGAGGAGAGCGAGCGGGAGAGCCTGGATTAGTCACTGACCTTGGACGAGCTAACAAAGGCCGTCTGGTCCTTCGAGAAGATTAGATCTCCCAGGAGCGATGGTTTACCGGTTGACTTGTACTCGGCTCTGTGGAACTGGATAGACCCAAACCGACTGGAAGTGTACGGGGGTATGCTTCTGGCAGGTAGCATGTCAGAATCCATGAGGAAAGCCTTCATCACACTCATCTACAAGCGGAAGGGGGAGAGGAAAGAAATCTGAAATTGGCGACCCATTTCCTTGCTAAATGCTGACTACAAGATTCTGTCGAAGGCCATCGCCGACAGGCTCGAATCTGTTCTGGAGCGGGTGATCCACCCGGATCAGACCTGTAACTGTACCCGGCAGGAAGATCTCTGATAGCCTTGCGCTGCTCAGGGAAACGATCGCCTACGTGCAGGACAGAGGGGTGAACACATGCCTCATCACCCTGGACCAGGAGAAGGCCTTCGACAGAATATCCCACGCATACATGATTAACGTGCTATCCAAAATGGGGTTTGGTTCAGCGATTGGATCCGACTGCTCTCCATGGTCATCCATTGCACAGTCCAAATCAATGGGCGGGAGTCAGAGAGTTTTCCGATCAGATCTGGAGTCAGACTGGGTTTTCCTCTCTCTGCGGTCTTGTTTATGTGTTGTGTCGAGCTGTTTGCTGCGTCCATCAGAAAGGACACCATAATCAGGTAGGGTGACGATCCCAGGCAACGGAGGCTCTCAGGTTCAGGCCTCCCTGTACATGGATGACGTCACCGTCTTTTGATCCGATCAGCAGTTGATCCACAGACTGATGGACATCTGCGATCGTTTCAAGCTGGCCTCGGGGTCCAGAGTGAACTGCAATAAAAGTGAGGCCATGTTCTGTGGCAGGTGGGAGACCCCATCCTTTGTTCCTTTCACCATCAGGTCCGACTACCTGATGGTGTTGGGGATCGGGCTCGGGGGGCCCCAGGACTCCACCAATAAATGGAAGAGCGCATCGCCATGGCCAAACAGAAGCTTGGTATGTTGGGAGGGGGCGAACCCTCTCCATAACCAACAGGAACCAGGTGATAAAGTGTGATGTACTCGGGGTCTTGTTCGACGTGGCCCAGGTCTGGCCCATTCCCCACAGCTCCGACACCACAGTCAACCGAGCTTTCTTCCACTTTGTCTGGAGGGCCTAAGTAGAATGCGTCCACAGGGACACCATGTACAATACACTGAGAAAACTGGGTCTAACCAACCGTTCAGCTGGACTGTCCCCCACCACCTGTCCCAAGTGGAGAAGTTCCTGAGTTGGAACCACTTCGACCACAAGACCGTCAGACAGTGGAACGTTCAGAGGGCTCTGCAGGAAAAGGAGAGGGTGGATCCGATCGACCAGTTCCCCGACCAGATGGTTGATGCCATTTGGCAGAACGTCTTGTCGCCAGAACTGACCAACAGGCACCAGGATGTGGCCTGGATGGTGGTGAGAAGGGCCCTCCCAGTGCGGTCCTTCCAACACGCATGGAATCTCAGCATCACCTCGAGCTGCCTTCAAGGCTGCGGGAATGGGACCGTCGTCTGTTTCCTGGTGGACTGGAGCTTCATGCAGAATGTGTGGGGAGAGATGCGTTGGCAGCTGTCCCAGTTCATCCCCAACACCTCAGTAACACAGGACGCTGTGCTCTATGGACTGATCCCCGTGAGGCCCACCGAGACATATATGAACTTCTGCTGGAAGACCATCAACTCGGTGAAGGAGGCCCTTTGGACCGCCCGAAACCTACTGGTCTTCCAGCTGAAGGAGCGGTCCATGAGCAAGTGTTGCCGACTGACACACTCCAAGGTCCAGGGGAATGTGCTGCGGGATGCACTGAGGCACGGTGCGGCCAAAACAAGCGCTCTATGGGGAAAGAGCGCCGTGTAAAGCCATCCCACCTTTTATTATACAGAATGTATTATAAGACATACACAGTGTATTGTATTGAAATAATGGGATCATAGTGTGTGCGATCTGTTTTGTATTGTTTTGAATTGAAATTGCGAACTTTAACCCTGAACTTTATGTATCATTAAATTTTATGAAATAATGTATATTTTGAAAATTAAAAACATGCTGCTCAACGGCACTCCTTTGAGCAGCGAGAGACCTGTCCGAAAGACTGACAGAAGTCTTTTTTGCCTGAAAGTGAGTGCGGTTTGACGTGTTGTTGCTCAAACGCGCTCCCTGCTGGTGAGCAGAGGCAAATGCTCGAGCAAAACAGCTTTCAGGTTTGAGAAAGGAAAAGCGCCAACATTTTAAGCAGTGAGCAGTCCGTAAAGTTAAGAAACCGGCCTTGAGCTCAATACCGTTTACTCAGAAAGCACGTTCGTTATTTTGAGCCAGAATTAAACTAACAATTTAAGAGTGATTTTGCTTTCAAGTTTTAATCTCTACAAGTTTTCCACGCTACCAGCTGAGCTATCGAAGGGAAGCAGCAAAGGTCCCTCTCTTTGGTGATTGTTCACCGTGTGCCTTTTGACACTCCCGGACTCGTGGAGACGCGTGGGCATGACCGAGACTGACTCGGTACCTGCTCATACCGCAGCGCTGTGAGCGTGTGAGCTCCGACTTACTCGACACACCTTTGGCCAGTCGAGCAATGGGGAACGTGTCTGACCAAAATTCAGAAGATTGTTGGTTCGATTTCCAACTGGATGGAGAGTTTTTGCAAACTGCCGATTAGTTTATGATTTTACACCTTGCAAACTGTCCTACTTGATAGAGCTGCCTGGAGTTTTATACATCAAGTGTCTTCTTAGCGCAGCAGGCAGCGCGTCAGTCTCATAATCTGAAGGTCCTGAGTTCAATCCTCAGAGAAGGCATCACTAAGCTTTTTTTTTCAATCTTTGCCGAAGACCAAAATCATGAATTTTTGCTTCCTGCAGCACACCAAAAGATTTGCTGCCCCTTGACCTCTCTGTACCGTAGCACGCAGTGAAGCTTAAGAAGTACATGGACCATGGGCTCGCTGAAAACTGACGCCACTTTTGTTTCTGGACAATTGACCCAAGTCAAAAGGTGAGTGGAGAATGCAAGAATCTATCTTGCTATCTCTCACCTGCTCAGCGAGCATTCGACTTGAATCATAGAAACATTCCAGCACGGAAGGAGGCCATTCGGCCCATCGAGACCACACCAGCTCTGTGCAAGAGCAATCCAGCTGGTCCCACTCCACCGCCCCATCGTTTTTCCTGATGTCATCTATGGTGCTTTTGCCAATCATGTTACATCTATGCCCTCTGCTCCTTCACCCTTCTGCAAATAGGAACGATTTCTCTCTATACACTCTGTCTAATCCCTTCATGGTTTTGACAATCTCTATCAAATCTCCAGCTTCTCCAGTCTATCCACGTAACTAAAGTCCCTCATCCCTGGAATCATTCTAGTAAATCTCTTCTGCACCCTCTTTAACGCCTTCATATCTTTCCTAAAGTGCGGCGCCCAGAAGTGGACATAATACTCCAGTTGTGGCTGAACCAGTGTTTTCTAATGACTTCCATACTTTAGTGCTCTCTGCCTCTATTTATAAAGCCCAGGATCCCGAATGCTTTTTTAACCACTTTCTCAACCTGCCCTGCCACTTTCAATGATATGTGCACATATACCCGCAGATCTCTTTGTTCCTGTATCACTGTTAGAATTAAGCCCTCTAGTTTATATTGCCTCTCCTCGTTCTTCCTACCGAAATGCATCAATTCGAATTTTTCTTCGTTAACTTTCATTTGCCATGTTTCCGCCCATGCAGCCAGTCTGTATATATTCTCCTGAAGTCTATCACTATCCTCCTCACTGTTTTTAACCCTTACAAGTTTTGTATCATCTGCAAATTTGGAGATTGTGCCCTGTACACACAAGTTCAAGTCATTAACATATATAAAGGAAAGCAGTGGTCAAAGTACCGACCCCTGGGGAACATCACTGCCCACCTCCCTCCAGTCCCAAAAACAACCGTTCACCACTACTCTGTTTCCTGTCCCTTAGCCGATTCTGTATCTATGTTGCTACTGCCCACTTTATTCAATGCTCTTCACAGTAGTTGTTTCGCACTCGCCTCCAAGCAGCTCCACGATCAGCAGAGAAATCTTGCCTTGGGTTGGCCCCCTCCCTGACGACAATCAATACTTTGTTCCAATCGGTGGTTTCGAGCATAAGCAAGTGAGCAACAGCAGAACGGGAAGCCACAGTAATCGTGAATGATGCTGAGAAGAGCCCGAGCCTGCGGAAGGTAGATGAGATCACAGGAAAGAAACAGCGGCCCCGAGCTTGAGGGAGCAGCGAGAGCCCTGTCTGTCTGCCTGATCGAAGACATTTTTGCCTGAAAGCGGTTTGAAGTGTTGTTGCTCAAAGGCACTCCCTGCTGGTGAGCAGAGGCAAATGCTCGAACAAAACAGCCGTGTTCTGACAGACACAGAAAGCTTTAAGGTTTGACAAAGGAAAAGTGCTCTCCTGTGCCTCAGCGCCAACATGTTAAGCCGTAGGCTGCCTGTAAAGTTAAGAGAATGGCCTAGAGCTACTTACTCCAAAAGCACGTTTATTACTTCGAACCAGCAAACTTTGATCTGTTAATTGTACTATAGTTCTCCGCTCGACAAGCTGAGCGATCGAAAGGAAGCAGCTCATGTCTCTCTCTTTGGTGATTGTTCACCGTGCACCTTTTGACACTTCCGGACTCGTGGAATCGCGTGGGCATGACCGAGACTGACTCGGTAACTGCTCATTCTCCAGCATTGTGGAAGTGTGAGTTACTGCATGCTTTTTGAAAACTAGGCCAGTGGAGCAATTGATAACGTGTGGAGGTTCAATTCCCGTTTGATTCGAAAGTTTCTGCGATTTTTTTTTGTTACAAAACATACATTACTGCATAAAATTTAAGAATACACAGAGTTAAAACTAAATTTCACAATTTCGAAGCAATACAGTACAATACAGACCGTATCTCACGGTATGAGCCGTCCAGTTAAAGGGGCCTCATGCTGTGATCTCACGGTGTGAACCGTCCAGTTAAAGGGGCCTCATGCTGTGATCTCACGGTGTGAACCGTCGAGTTCAGGGGGCCTCATCCTGTGATCTCACGGTGTGATCCATCCAGTTAAAGGGGCCTCAAAGATTATCTTTCGTTCCAGAGTCCGCTCCGTGGAGCAGGACGAGAAGTGCTCGGGCTTCTTCTTCCAGAAGCTGCTCAGGGAGACTTCTGTGATCAGCAGCCTGAAGAAGGAAGAGGGCTCGGTGACGTCTTCACAGACCAACATCCTGAGTCCACCCCACCTTGTAATTTGCTAATTTACCTCATGCTCATGCTTTAATATTGCATTTTTTTGATAAAGATTAGAAAGCTATTTGATGAACTTGAGTAATGAAGAAGGAGGGACAGAAAGCGATAGAGAAACAACAACAGAGCAATAAACAGGTGGAGGGAGAAACAGATAAAGAGACATAGGGAGATAAAGGTCAACAGATAGATAGCTATATAGATAGATAGATGGACAGATAGAGATAGATAGATAGGTAAGTAGATATATAGATAGATGGCTAGAGAGATGTATAGATAGAGAGAGTTGGATAGAGAGATATATAGATAGATGGATGGATAGATAGATGGATAGAGAGATATATAGATAGATAGATGGATGGATAGATAGATGGATAGATAGATAGATGGATGGATAGATAGATGGATAGAGAGATATATAGATAGATAGATGGATGGATGGATAGATGGATAGATAGATAGATGGATAGAGAGATATATAGATAGATAGATGGATGGATAGATAGATGGATAGATAGATAGATGGATAGAGAGATATATAGATAGATAGATGGATGGATAGATAGATGGATAGATAGATAGATGGATGGATAGATAGATGGATAGAGAGATATATAGATAGATAGATGGATGGATAGATAGATGGATGGATAGATAGATGGATAGAGAGATAGATAGATAGGTAGATAGTTAAATAGATGGATGGATAGATAGATGGATAGAGAGATATATAGATAGAAAGATAGATAGATCGGCAGATGGATAGAGAGATAGATGGATAGAGAGATATATAGATATAGAGATAGATGAATGGAGAGGTAGATGGATAGAAAGATAGATAGATAGAAAAAATACATTTAAAGCAGTGGAGAGACAATTATACATTCGAATCGGTTGAAGGAGATTGATATTGATTTTTAATAAGGTGAAAATAACAATGGATAAAGTTCAAAGAGATAAAGAAACATAAAATTAGTAGAAAGAGAGCACGATGGACAGATTTATAATTAGAGACAGAGTTAGAGATTGGCAGAAGCAGCGATGGAGAAATGGAATAAGTTGGAACATTGGTGGTGGCGGGGGGGGGGTGCGGGAATCGTCCGTCTTTTTGTGATAGTTTAATTGAAATGTATTGAGTCAATTGAAGATCAATTAGCAATGGACAGCTACAAATTGCCCGGTACAAACTCAAATACCCCTCGCCCCAATAAAGCTATGCTGGGAAAGAAACAACTCGATTCAAACCCAAACTGAACTGCAACAAATCAGCAAAGATTACTTGAAAGGCATCTGGTGATGAGCTTCAGACGAAATGTACTGGGGATGTTGTACTGAATTAGGCCGACCATGGAAGGCCCTGCGGTGATATTACGCACCACGTGTTTCTCTGCTCTAATGTTGAGAAAAGACTCGAAATTAATTGCATACAATTGCAGTTCCTCAACGGGACTTTCTCCTGCAGCTCAATATCCTCTTAACAGATCCGCCGCCCATCAAGGTCAACCTGCTTCTCCTGTTCGGACTTTGACATTTCAGTTAATGGTTAGTTTTGGGGTACTGTATTAGTTTGAGGTGCTGGATTGTTTGAGGAACACTATTAGTTTGAGGTGATGTATTTGTTTGCGGAACACTATTAGTTTGAGGTGCTGTATTTGTTTGAGGAACACTATTAGTTTGAAGTGCTGTATTTGTTTGAGGTACAGTATTATTTTGAGGTACTGTATTTGTTTGAGGCACTGTATTAATTCGAGGTACAGTATTAGTTTGAGGTGCTGCGTTAGTTTGAAGTGCTGTGTTAGTTTAAGATGCTCTACTAATTTGAGGTAATATATTAGTTCGAGGTACTGTATTAGCTTGAGGTGCTGTATCAGTTTGAGGTGTTGTATTAGTTTGAGGTGTTCTGTTAGTGTGAGGTGCTGTATTAGTTTGAGGTGTTCTATTAGTGTGAGGTGTTGTATTAGTGTGAGGTGTTGTATTAGTTTGAGGTGTTCTGTTAGTGTGAGGTGCTGTATTAGTTTGAGGTGTTGTAGTAGTTTGTGGTGTTATATTATTTTCAGAATCTGTGTCATTTTGAGGTACTGTATTAGTTTGAGGTACTGTATTAGTTTGAGGTACTTTATTAGTTTGAGATACTGTATTAGATTGAGATGCTGTATTAGTTTAAGGTATTCGATTGGTTTCAGGCTCTGTATCGGTTTGAGGTATTTATTAGTTTGAGATGATGTATTAGTTTGAGGTACTATATTAATTCAGGTTCTTTATCGTTTGAGGTACTTTATTAGTTTGAGCTACTGAATTAGATTAAGATGCTGTATTAGTTTGAGGTATTATATTAGTTTCAGGTTCTGTATCGGTTTGTATTAGTTTAAGGTGTTGTATTTGTTTGAGGTACTGTATTCGTATGAGACGATGTATTAGCTTCAGGTATTATATTAGTTTCAGATTCTCGATACGTTTGAGGTACTGTATTAGTTTGAGATACTGTATTAGTTTGAGAAACTCTATCAGTTTGAGGTGTTATATTAGTTTGGGGTATCTGTATTGTAAGGAAAGAGTTAGTCTTTATATTGAATTAATATTAACCTTTAGCTTTTGCCTCTTAAGTAAGGAAGTATAAATCTCTGTTGGGAGAATGAAACTACAATCATAAGACAGATTTGCTTCATTTTATATGCATGCATATGTTTAACATAGAGACTAGTCGATTCTGAAGTCCAGAAACGCTTGGATTGCAGCTGATATCATAATACTCGTAAGTTAATTGTCCATTTGATATAAACAATTCTCTGACAATCATAACAAGGCCTTTAAATCATTCAGAGCTGGTGTTTATGTGTGTCAGACAGCCTTAGCAATTAGGGATGGGCAATAAATTCTGGCCTCGCCAGCGACGCCCACATCCCATGAACGAATAAAAAAAATCTCTGTGCTCCTCCAATTCTTGCCTCTTGCGCATCCCCGATTTTAATCGCTCCACCATTTGCGGCTGTGTCTTCAGCTGCCTAGGCCCTAAGCTCTGGAATTCCATCCTTAAACCACTCCGCCTCTCTCTCCTTTAACACATACCTTAAAACCTAACTCTTCGACTAAGCTTTTGGTCACCTGTCCCAATATCTCCTTATGTGGCTTAGTGTCAAGTTTTGTTCAAAAACTCTTCCTGTGAAGCACTTTGTGAGGTTTTACTGCATTAAAGGTGCTATATAAATGCAGGTTGTGTCCTCTGGTTATCGACCCTCCTGCCAATGGAAATAGCTTCTCCCCATCCATTCTATCAAAATCCCCTCATAATTTTGAACACCTCTATTAAATCTCCCCTTAACCTTTTTTTTTGCTCGAAGGAGAACAATCCCAGCTTCTCCAGTCTCTCCACATAACCCATCCCTGGACACGATGGAAGGCGGAGGGCTGCAACCAGGTTTGCACATTATTGCCAATCGGGAGCTGGACAAATCGAAAGGAACCGAAATGACAAAGAGCTTTGTGTATCTGTAGATACGCTTTGGGAAACGGAATTGTAGGCGAATAAAGGACTGATCAGACAGGCGGCCAAGACGCAGTTGAGTCGGCATGTCCCCCTGGAACAGTTACTCTGATGTTGTGGGTGAAATTAAGAGGTCGGTCCATTTAAAGCGCTCCCAGTTACTGCAGATCAGGCATCAAAACCTGATATCAGCGTCAGGACGCTCAGAATACTTTTTCTTCATTCGTTCATGGGATGTGGGCGTCACTGGCGAGGCCGGCATTTAATGCCCATCCCTGATTGCCCTTGAGAAGGTGGTGGTGAGCCGCCTTCTCGAATCGCTGCAGTCCGTGTGGTGAAGGTTCTCCCACAGTCCGACTCAATAACAGACAAAGCACCGGTGGGCGCGCCGGTTGCAGGAGAGCTGGTTCG
The DNA here is from genome assembly GCF_035084215.1 of Heptranchias perlo. Classification (NCBI taxonomy): domain Eukaryota; kingdom Metazoa; phylum Chordata; class Chondrichthyes; order Hexanchiformes; family Hexanchidae; genus Heptranchias; species Heptranchias perlo. The sequence goes on from NW_027139537.1 coordinate 1,846,101, forward strand.
CGGTGATATCGATGCTGTGAGCGAGACCAGACCGTTTCCATAAACAATGTCCCATCCTTTATTTCTGGAAAAGTAAGACTGATAGTGGACAATTGCATTTCTGTGGCTGCAACATGTAACTTTGGCTAGGTGACACGCTGCTTTAGTGTATCTCGCAAGCACAAGCACTGGGCGGTTTCTGTGGCGCAATCGGTTAGCGCGTTCGGCTGTTAACCGAAAGGTTGGTGGTTCGAGCCCACCCAGGGACGAAAATTGCGCTTTTTTTCTTCCCACTTTCGGATTCATTGCCTCATTCTGATCGACCTGAAGCCGGTGCCAGGTTTTAATTCCTGATCTGCAGTAACTGGGAGCACTTTAAATGGCTCCGATCTCTTCATCTCATTTCACTTTTTCTAATGTGTGATTTGGCTGCAAGAAAGCATTCTGTGAACAATGTGATCTGAGCATGCCTGATTCGCCATAATTTACACTGCGGTCGGATATCAGGCACATGAAAAAAAAACAGTGAAATGTTTGTGTGGGCGCGATGCTCTGGGATTCCCTGCCTGACCTTCGCCACCGATCCTTCTCTGCAGCCTTCCTAAATACAGCGCAGGAAATGTATCTCTGTGAAATGAGCTCCTGGACAGTAATACGGAAATTAGTTTGGCTGAGGGGTTATATCCCTAACACGGAGTTGGCAGCATCAGGTTTCCGTAGTGTAGTGGTTATCACGTTCGCCTTATACGCGAAAAGTCCCCGGTTCGAAAACAGGCAGAAACATTTTAAAACCTTGTTCCCATCAAAAATTAGTAAATATTTAACGATTCACATTGCTGAATAATATGAACAAAGTCCATATCTCCCAGCCCTGTTAATGCAGTCCGCTGAGAGCAGGCGATGAAAGCCAGCGTGATCGTGGGGGTGAAGGCTGCTTCCAATACTGTCTCATTCCCGGTGGGATCTGGCGGAGATTTGATCAGCCCCATCGATTCAACCAAGGTGGGATAAATGAAACGGTGTTTGAGAAACATTCATATAAATGATAACATCCAGGATCCTGTCTTCAGAGCGCGTGGTGCAAAGGTCTGACTCCAGATCAAAAGGCTGCGTGTTCACATCACATCGGGGTCAGTGTTTCTTTCACCGCTCACATGAGACTGGATAATTCCCGAATGAAGGTTTTAATTGCTTTTTCACAAAAAAACCCAGAAGTTTGGTGTAAACCCTGACTCAGTACCGACCCAATGAAAGGGAGGGGAGCGCCTGATACTCTCATTTATTTCATGCAACAAACTGATACGAACACTGGTATTGATTCAAAATTGACCTGCAGATGGACACACATATAAAAAAGACAGCCACAGAAACAGACAGCAATGACTTGCATATATTACATATATATACATATTTATATATATGCATATAGCGCCTTTAACGTGGTCAGACGATTTAAGCTCGGTGAACTTGCTTCAGCTTTCTGAAATGTACTTGTACATCCTTCAGAGGTCACGGGAAATATATTTTTTTCCCTTTCGAAAAAAGACGCGAAAAGCAGAGACATGTTTTGTTTTCAAAACGGCTGGAGAAATGGCGGACGATCATAAATTAGGAGTCGCCTTTGAAACATTTAAAGGCGACTACCTAAAAATCACTTAGTGCAAATTTCAAATCACGGTTACTATTTATTTAGGTCTGAAATAAATAACAATAAACATGTCAGTCAGCGCCCGCGGTGAGACGGTGATGAACTTGTTTGTTGTGAAGTTCACCGCTGGGCTAAAGTTGACGCCGTTTAAAGGACGTGAACCCACTCAATGTAAAGGATGAGCTCATAACCAACAGGTCCCGTCATCGTCAAACACCTCCTTTCTTGTTTAATAGAGGGAGCAGAGGCGTGTACATCATCAGACACCAGCAACTTTAAGAAATGGAACAGATAAAGGCACAGATGCAAGTTCCAAATCTTTTCAATGCAAAGTTATTTCACTTTACTTAAAGTGCCGTGAGGCTGAAAACGGGTCCCAGATGATTTGCGTTCACTCGTGACTTGCTTTCCAGTGTTGGTCCGTCAGGTTTGCAATTCAATTTGTGTTGGATATTGAAGATATTTCAGGATGATTGCACAACATACCATGTGTAAAGAAACATCTTGATAACTTCATTGACGCTGCAGAGGCCCCAGCACCCCTTTCAATATTGTTTTTTTAACTCACAGTTTTCAAAAGGGAATTGGATAAACGCTTGAATGGAAACATTTTCAGGGCTATGGGGAAACAGCAGGCGAGTGGGACTAACTGGACAGCTCTTTCAGAGAGCTGGCACAGGCACGATGGGACGAATGCCATTCGAATGGCGCTGTCCTATTCCATGATTCTATTAATAGGTCAATTTCCGCCTTTCACTGAGCCTCTCTAAATGGTGCACAGTAATCGTGTCCCTGTGAAATGAATCTGAACAGTAATACGGAAATTAGCGTGGGTGAGCGGTTTAAAACTCTGGTTAGGCACCTAACAGGAAATTTCCCCTCTCAGTTTGATGAGATTATCAATTATCTCCCCCCCTTTCGATCTTAAATGTTTTTATATTTTTTTGATCTCTTCTTCCACTGTCATGCACTCAATGCTGGTCTCCCTGGTAAATACTGAAGAAAAGTGATTATTTAATATTTCTGCCATTTCGCTGTCATTGCCTGTGAGTTTGTCGTGTGTATCCCTTAGTGACCCTATTCCTATCCTAAACTTTCTTTGGCTGTTGATGTGTCCAGAATACTTTGCTTTTTTTGATATTCCTTTTTGCCTTTCTAATAGTTCTTTAGACTTCTTTCCCAGTCTTTTCACATTCCCCCTCTCCTTTATTGTCCAGTGTGGGCCTTTTTCTTCAGTTTCAATTTTGACCTTATTTCTTTATTCATCCATGGTGTGTCATTTCTGGCTAGTTTGTTCTTACTTTTCAGTGGGATATATTTCTCCTGGACTCCATTGATCACCGTTTTAAATGTTTCCCACTGCTGTTCTATTTCTTTGTCCAGGTCATTAATATGTCAACCATTTCACCGTTCGAAACTTCTCAAGTCACATTTCCATCACAAAGCCAGTTGCTTTTGTGGGAGGAGCAAATCGACTTGGCAGGAAAATCAGCTGCAGCCCAATCCACAAATAAAATATTTCCACGCAACAGTAAAGATAACAAATGTCAGAAGTGGGATTCGAACCCACGCCTCCAGAAGAGACTGCGACCTGAACGCAGCGCCTTAGACCACTCGGCCATCCTGACGACCGATTTCATGTTTCATTCTGCATCATTTCTGCACTGTTGGCCAGTGAAAGCATCATAAAAGTTTAAAATGGCACTCGCCTAACGTGGGGCTCGAACCCACGATTAAAAACTTCGTGCTCTGTCCGACTGAGCGAGCCGGGACTGAGTATTGTTCACCGCCTGATCTGTCATGACAGCAAGCAGGAGAAAGACTCAATTTCGAATTATTGCAATCAATTCTGAGGGATCGGATGAACTGTCACTTCGAAAGTCACGGATGAATCAAGGACAGTCAGCATGGATTTTTTAAGTGGAGGTCGTGTCTGACTAATCTGATTGAATTTTTCGAGGAGGTGACAAGGAGGATCGATGAGGGTAGCGCAATTGATGCAGTCGACATGGATTTTCGCAAGGCTTTTGAAAAATTCCCACATGGCAGATTGGTCAAAAAAGTAAAGGCCCATAGGATCCAAGGGAATGTGGCTTATTGGAGCCAAAATTGGCTCAGTGGCAGGAAGCAAAGGGTAATGGTCGACGGGTGTTTTTTGTGGCTGGAAGACTGTTTCCAGTTGGGTGCTGCAGGGCTCCGTACTTGGTCCTATGCTTTTTGTGGTATACATTAACAATTTGGACTTAAACGTCGGGGGCATGATTAAGAAATTTGCCGGTGACACAAAAATTGACCGTGTCGTTGATAGCGAGGAGGAAAACTGTAGACTGTGGGGGTTCAGGCAATTTTCTGATAACAAAGCACTCAATCTATCTCTGAATGAATTTTGAACGAATACGTGTGTTTGACCCAGCACAGGCACGATGGGCCGAATGATCTCCTCTTGTGGACTAACATAATACGATGATACCAAGTGTTGTCAGACGGAAAAGCAACACATTCCAAATAAGAGCAGAGAGATGAAACTCGTCTAACAGCATAACAGCACGGTGAGATATTGTATTTGGGAAGGATGAGGAGGGTTAGTTTTTCAAGGTGGTAGTCACTTAGGGTATCATTTGTGACTTTGATAAGGACCATTTCATGCTGCGACAGTCTCTGGCACTGTGTGTGAGTGTGGGATTCATTCTGTATCTGTCAGTCTCTGGCACTGTGTGTGAGTGTGGGATTCATTCTGTATCTGTCAGTCTCTGGTACTGTGTGTGAGTGTGGGATTCATTCTGTATCTGTCAGTCTCTGGTACTGTGTGTGAGTGTGGGATTCATTCTGTATCTGTCAGTCTCTGGTACTGTGTGTGAGTGTGGGATTCATTCTGTATCTGTCAGTCTCTGGTACTGTGTGAGTGTGGGATTTATTCTGTATCTGTCAGTCTCTGGTACTGTGTGTGAGTGTGGGATTCATTCTGTATCTGTCAGTCTCTGGTACTGTGTGTGAATGTGGGATTCATTCTGTATCTGTCAGACTCTGGTGCTGTGTGTGAATGTGGGATTCATTCTGTATCTGTCAGACTCTGGTGCTGTGTGTGAGTGTGGGATTCATTCTGTATTTGTCAGTCTCTGGTACTGTGTGTGAGTGTGGGATTCATTCTGTATCTGTCAGTCTCTGGTACTGTGTGTGAGTGTGGGATTCATTCTGTATCTGTCAGTCTCTGGTACTGTGTGTGAGTGTGGGATTCATTCTGTATCTGTCAGTCTCTGGTACTGTGTGTGAGTGTGGGATTTATTCTGTATCTGTCAGTCTCTGGTACTGTGTGTGAATGTGGGATTCATTCTGTATCTTGTCACTCTCTGATACTGTGTGTGAGTTTGGAATTGATTCTGTATCTTGTCAGCAGTGTGTGTGAGAGTTTGTGATTAATTCTTCATATAAAACTGTGTGTTAGTGTGGGATTCTTTCGGTATCTGTCAGTCTCTGGTACTCCATGTGACTGTGGGACTCATTCTGTATATACAGTCTCAATTACTGTATGTGGGAGTTGAATTCATCCTATATATGCAGTTACTCATACTGCATGTGATTGTGGGATTCATTCTGTATATACAGTCTCCAGTACTGTATGTGGGAGTTGAATTCATCCTATATATGCAGTTACTCATACTGCATGTTAGTGTGGGATTCATACTGTACCTGTCAGTCTCTGGCACTGTGTGTGAGTGTGGGATTAACTGTGTGTCTGTCAGTCTCTTGTACTGTATGTGAGTTTGGGATTCGTTCTGCATCTGTGAGAGTTGGAGTCATTCTGTGTCTGTGTGTCTCTGGTACTGTCTCTGAATGTGAGATTCATTCTGTATCTGTACGTAATTATTCTCTCAGATTAAATTATGGTGTTCAATATTGCAGCTTTTATATCTCAATGTTTAAATAGTTTTACTCCTTGTTTAATTGGTAAATATGGACATACTTTCGGATTTGATGCTGGAGGTTTTAACCAGATTATTTGTGTGCTTTTTGGAGTACTATTAAATCTGTATCTCTGTGAGTACTGTTGTGGATGATAATGTATCTTTAAAACTGATAAGGTGACATTTTTGAATTGGTATGTAATGTGTAGATCAGTCTGTAGAAATGGAATTGATACCGTATCTTTCAGTCTAATATTGTATGAGATTTTTGGACTGGTATGTAATGTGTATCTCAGTCTGCACTAATAGAATTGATACTCTATCTTTAAATCTCATTCTACGAGTTCATTCTGAACAGGTATCTAATTTGTCTCTCAGGTTTACTGTCTTTCAATATTTCTCAATCTGATACTCTGCCTGAGTTTTGGACTTGTGTGCAATTTGTATCATATGATACACATTTCGAATGGATATTGCATGGATTAAAGTCATGTGTGTGAGAGTTCTGGGCTAGTATTCAATTTGAATCTCGGGGTACATTATTGGGATTCATTCTGTACCTTTGAATCGGGTACCATGTGTGATTTCTATCTGGTATTTAATTCGTAGCTAATGTTGCTCTATTGTGAGATTGACACAGTGCCTTTCACTCTGAGAGTGTGATTTTGGACTGGGATTTTTGTATCTACCTGTCAGCGGGACTGAGTTAGGGGGAAATGGAACAGTGTCTGCCTCACCTACTCTGCTTGACTGTTGGATTGAAAATGTGTCTCTGGAAATTGTGATCACTGTGGGACTGACTACTCCTGCTGTCTGAGACTGTGGAACTGATGACCTGTCTGTGTCTCTGTGCTCTGTGAGTGATAATATACTTACTGTGTGTGAGAAGGAGCTGGCTGTACTGTTCCTTCTGCCTCGGGTGGAGGAAGCATCACATTTATTCTGGATCGTTCAAGGGTTTGCCTGGAGAAAGAAAATGATCTCTTGTTACTCAGGAACAGGTGAGGTAGAAAAGACAGGAGTGATCAGTTTAATATCTCTGTTAGTGATCATTTTGAATATCCACAAATGAAATCCAGTGATACAAACAGTGTCAGTGTCTGACTCCACTGCAGTACTGCAGCACTCAGCTTCTGCATACCAGGTGTGTTGGGCTGTTTTACAACAATTTAATAACATCCAGACACGGCCCAACCCCTGCACCGATCCATGAATGGGACGACCCGATGTAGCAGGGACCTTTGTACAGGTCAGGTTTCTAATCCCCTCTCCCATGGGACTAACCGTTCAACGGAAACCAAACAGCCGCTGTTTAAAATGTGTCCTTGACACTTCTCACCTGATGCCTGCAATAGATGCTCTTTGTATAACTCCCCACATCCTTACTGTCCGGCTCTGTTTCCACTCTTCACTGTCCAATAACAATAAACAGGGTGAGACTGGAACTAAACCAGGACCATTCACTCCTGGTTTGGGGAGAGAAAGCAGCAATGATTTTAACAGCAGGTTCTTCCCATTCTCTCTCCCTTCCCCTGGACACACCCTGTACACACACAGTCCGAGAATGACCTCTCCCTTCCCCCCTCTCACTCCATGTTCCGGGACCAGTTCCTGATCCACTCCGCCTCTTACAAACAGCCCCCGGACTCCCCCTGACCTTCCCCCGGACTCAATGCCGATGTCTGAGCCCATCTGCGGACACGGTCCCGAAGCGATGATCTGCTGTAACGAGGCTGCTCTTTGCTCCCTTCCCCCGGGGGCCGTGATCTCTCCATTCCCGGCTGTTTTAAACCATCTTCTTCCGCTCACTGAGGGAATGGCGCCCACAATTCCCAATCCAAAAATCGATGGAAACTTTCCCCAATTGGAATTTTTCCGAGTCTGAGCAAAGGAAGTGGGTGTGGGGGAAAGGTCAGAGGGAATGGGGTCCACAGGCAGTGCAGGAACAGGCACCAGAATGGGAAACAGATGGGATTCCACCAGTGCCTAACGCTGGAATCCAGACTGACTTTACAATCTCCAACTATTAAACTAGATGTTTCCATCCCTGCTGTTTCTCTCGGGGTCTTTTGATGGTAAAGAGCCTTTCAGAGATAAAGTGAGCGGCTGTGAAATCAGCCAATGGATTCTCTTCATTAATGGCCCCTATAATGTGTGACTGGGAGAGGATTTCTCAAACCAATCCTGGAGAAACATGGGAGGAAAGTGGGAGTCGGTGTATTTGCTGGGACCGTGAAGGGTTAATATCAGGCAGCAACAGTCGCAGATTAATGTAACCGGAGTGAAACTGTAGGTCACTGAGAGTAATATCGAACAGCCCTGAGCTGTAAAACTGCAGATAGTACAACAGGCATTAGAGGGTTAAATGTGGCCCATTGTTTCTGTCCCTCTCTGTACTGTCCCTGAGTGTGGGATTAATAGTGTTTCTGACCCTTGTACAATATCTGTGAGAGATGGGATTGCATCTTCTGTCTCTCCAACGCGATCTTTCTGGATAAAACGGCACTTTACCGGTCAGTCTGGAACTAATACTGTTAACGTCTGTCTGTCACTGTGTCTCACCGCTCTCTCTGTCTCTCTCACCGTGTCTGCCTCCCTCTCTCTCTCTGGTGCTGTATATGAAGGTGGATACTGTTATTGAGCGTGATTTGGACACAGATAGGGAGTGTACGACTGATACTGTCTCCCTATCTCTCTCTATTGCTGGACATGAAAGTGGGATACTGTCTGAGATAAAATAGAGAGAATGAGATGTCCGGGCCGGGCCTCACTGTAACTGGGGATGTGTTTGGCTCCAGTCCCAGTTCATGGTCACAATCTTTTCACAGATTCAAGGCGAGAGTCTCTGTGAGACTGTTACACTGGCGGAGAAACTCCGCGTCATAACTCAAACCCCAACACATGAGATTCTCCAAATAAGCTGGAATAAGGTGTTTGTAAAACGCTGAACCCGTCTGGGAGGGGATGTGTGGGGAGATAGAACAGGGAAACAGACTGAAATGGAGGAGCCGAGTTGACTTTTTATTGAATGGACTGTATTTAGGCAGGAATATTAACGATTTCTCATTGTAACGGGGCTTATTTGAAAGCTTCGGGTTTTGGGAATCCTTGAATATGAAGCCCGGGTCTGTCAGGGTTTGTGCGGAGCGCTGAGGTTCGGTTCTATTATCGATAAACGGTTTGAAACTGTCGGATGGAGAGAACTGGAGGTGGAGCTGGAAGATCAGAGGCCGCTCTCCGCTCTGTCACTCTGACTGTCTCCTCCCCTCCCGATTTCTCTGTTTAATCCCCCACATGGAACCAAAGCGGGTCGGTGGACTCTAAACACGGTTTACTCGTTAACAGGACGAAAGGCGAGTCATGTTCCTGATCTCCTGGGCACCAGGCAATTCACTGTTATTTGTTTCTGTACAGAGTTACATTTCAGTGATTCCCCAGTGAGTTTGATGCGTGATGTAAATAATCCAACAAAATAGAACAGAAACGGAGCGAAGCGCTGAATCCCACAGATGTAGAAAGGTTAGTCGAGCAGTTCTGGTGATTCTTTACGAGCCCAGCATGGCAAGTAGTTTAAATAAATACAAGAAACCTGGTGATGTGTGGGCTGGGATCTATAATTCACCGTTGAAAGTAGCGGACTGTGGTCACTGCCCCGACTCCAGTCCCATTAATTCCTCATCTCGTCCACAACGAGACAAAAGCAGCTCAAAGCCACACTGGTCGCATGATATTAGCGTTTCCCTTCAGACAGTAACCAGTCCTTTCACAGATACAGAGGGTGGCTCTGAAAAGAGCCTTTACATCGAGTTACATTGAACCTACAGCACAGAAACAGGCCATTCGGCCCAACTAATCTATGCCAGCGTTTATGCTGCTCATGAGCCTCCTCCTTCCTTACTTCATCTAACCCTATCGGCATATCCTTCTATTCCTTTCTCCCTCATGTGCTGATCTATCTTCCCCTTAAATGTCCCTCTGTTATTTGCCTCAGATACAACCTCGTAGTTGCAAGTTCCACATTCTAACCACTCTCTGGGTAAAGCAATTTCTCCTGAATTCCCTATTTGATTTATTAGTGAATATTTTATATTTATTACCTGAAGTTTTGGACTCCCCACAAGTGTAAACATTTTCTCTACATCTATCCGAACAAACCCTATCATTATCTTAAAAACCTCGATCAGATCAACCCTCAGCCTTCTCTTTTCTAGTGAAACGATACCCAGTCTGTTCAGTCTTTCCTGATAAGAATATCCTCTCATTTCTGGTATCATCCTTGTGAATCTTGTTTGCACCTTCTCCAATGCCCCGATGTCTATAATATGGAGACGAGACCTGTTCGCAGTATTCCAAGTCTGGTCTAAACAAGGTTCCATACAAGTTTAACATAACTTCTTTGCTTTTCAACTCTATCCCTCTAGAAATGAATCCTAGTGTTTGATTTGTCTTTTTATGACCTGATTAACCTGGGTCGTTACTTTTAGTAATTTGTGTATCTGTACCACTAGATCCCTTTGCTCCTCTATCCCGTTTAGACTCTTATTATCCAAGCAGTGTGTGACCTCCTGATTCTTCATTCTGCAAGTTTATTAATGCCCTCTTGCATTTTGATGCATTCTTCATTTGTATTAACTAAATCCCCCAATTTGGTGTCGTCCACAAATTTTGGAATTGTACTTCCAATTCCCGAATCCAAATCGTTAATGTAAATTGTGAAGAACAGTGGTCCCATCACCTGGAACTCCACTTCCCACGTTTTGCCACTCTGAGTAGCGACCCTTAACCTCTATTCTCGGCTTTCAATTTTGTACTCAACTGACCTGACTCCACGTGCTCTGAACTTAGCCATGAGTCTGCAATGTGGTACATTATAGAAGGCCTTCGGAAAACCCAAATATATCACATCTACTGCATTAAACTTGTCTACACTTTCTGTTCCTTCTTCAAAGATTTCAATGAGGTTGGTCCTGTCCTTTGGGTTATCAGATTAAGCCTTGGCCGGTTTACTTGCTCTTGGAGCTCACAATGCTGGTTTTCTTCGGCATCAGCAAGGCCTGGATATCAGACAACACCCTGAGCGATGGTCACCCGTCCCAGCAGCTTGTTGAGCTCCTCGTCGTTGCGGATGGCCAGCTGCAGGTGTCTGGGGATGATGCGGGTCTTCTTGTTTGTCCCGGGCCGCTTTGATGGGCAGCTCGAGGATTTCAGCCGTCAGATACTCGATGCACAGCAGCCAGATAGACCGGGGCTCCGGCACCCACACGTTCAGCATAGTTCCCCTTTCGCAGGAGCCTGTGAACACGGCTAACAGGGAACTGCAGTCCGCCCCGAGATGAGCGAGACTTGGCCTTGGACCGAGCTTTACCGCCGGTTTTTCCTCTTCCAGACATTTCCACAATCTCACAAACACTTTCAAAAAGAATGAAGAAATCCTCCCGCACTCGGCCTTCTGATACCTTCTGGAGGAGTACAGTGGGGGCACTTGTGATGGGTCTCTCTCAGAGTGTTTGCACTGGCCGCTCACCCTCACTGATATTCTATCTTTGAACTGCTGTAATATTGTCCTTTAGTAATATTGCTCCTCCTCCTCCTTTCCCTATTTCCCTGTCCTTTCTCAAGATCTTATAGACTTGAATATTAAGCTGCCATTCCTGTCCAGTTGGTAGTCAGGTCTCTGTAATGATTTAATGGAATTATTTAACTTTACTCAATGGCTGATGTGAGCTGTGGTAAAATGTATTTCCAGCTGGTCAAGTATTGCAGGTATCGACTGTCTCTTCAGTCCGATATCAGGTGAAGAATTACTGGCTGGTGTGGAATTTCCATTGATTGGGGGTTGGTGAAATCTACTGGGCGGAAACAGGAACTGCAACAGAGCGAGAAAGGATCCGTCAGAAACCAGTGAAAATGAAGAACAAAATCCAACAGCCTGCAGTGTCTGTTCAGGATCTGATGTTTGGGAAATATTTTATTGTCGATTATTTTCAGCGATGGTGGTATAGTGGTGAGCATAGCTGCCTTCCAAGCAGTTGACCCGGGTTCGATTCCCGGCCATCGCAATTAAGTGTTCTTATCAGTTTATTTCCATCAGAAACTCTGAAGTTGATAATCGAATTGATGCAGTTCAGTTGGATATTGTTTCCAAAACATAATCGGGTGTAATTATAGTAAAATGTTTTAAACATTCATTTCTTTTCCCTCCAGAAGGAAAAGAGGAAAAACATGCTGGAAATACTGAGTTGCCAAGGGTCGAATGAGAGTGAGGAAGGGAAATGATATGTTCGCCTTTATTGTAAGGGTGTTGGAATATAAGAGTAAGGAGGTCTTGCTGCAATTGTAGTGTGAGGAAATATTGTGTAAAATTGGCCAATATTCGGTGGAGTTTAGTAGAATGAGAGGTGATCGCATTGAAATGTATAAAATTCTTAGACGGCTTGACAGGGTAGATGCTGAGAGTCTGATTCCCCTGGCTGGAGAGTCAAGAACTAGAGCTCATCGTCTCAAGATAAGGGGTCGGCCATTTCGGACCGAAATGAGGAAACATTTCTTCATTCAAAGGATTGTGATTCTTTGGAATTCTCTGCACCCCAGAGGGCTGTGGATGCTCAGTCGTTGAGTTATATTCAAAGCTGAGATCGATAGATTTTTGGACTCTCGGGGAATCAAGGGATATGGGGATCGGGCGGGAAAGTGGAGTTGAGATCGAAGATCAGCCATTATCTTATTGAATGGCGGAGCAGACTCGAGGGGCCGGATGGCCTATTCTGATGCTATTTCTTATGTTCTATGTTCTTATGTCGAGAGCTTTATTTCCAAGTGTGCTGACGACAATAATTTAGGTAGCACAGTAAACATTGTAGATGGGAGCAGAAATTTGCAAACCGACATTGATAGATTAAGTGAGTGAGCAAGACAGTGGCAGATGGAGTTCAACGTGGGGAAGTGTGAGGTCATCCACTTTGAACCTAAAAAAAAATAGAGTATTTTCTAAATGGCAAGAAGCTAGGAACTGTGGGGGAGGAGAGAGATTTAGGGATCCAAGTACAGAAATCACTAAAAGTGATCACTAAATCACAAAAAAATGTTAAAATGGAGATTACATTTTGATCTTTATATCAAGGGAATTGGAATACAAAGTAGTGGAAGTTATGTCACCGTTATACAGAGCTCTGGTTAGGCATCATTTCGAGTTCAGTGCTCAGTTCTGGGCACCGCACTCTCCATAATGGCTTGGAATGAGAATGGTTTTTTCCTTGAAGGAAGCTCACTGAACTGCAGGGTTTTTGAAGAGTTACGCTCAGAAATGGGAGCGGAGCTCATTTACTGCTTCACATTGTTACAACACATTGAGGAGAACAGCATCAATGAAGAAAAAGGGAATGAAATGAAATGTGTCACACAGTTACATCTCGCTGCTCTGTCTGACCATTTTAGTCGCTACTTCCCTGCAGAGGGATTTGAAAATTTGTAGGAAAAGCGTTGGGTGAAAGATCCTTTTGCTTTCGAAAATCCTGAATCAATAATGAGGCTAAACTTGATGCCTGAGCAAGAACACGAGCCGGTGTGACTCACCTGTGAGCACACTCAAAACACGCCACAAGTCATTCAGTTTGTCATCTTTTTGGATCAGTACTTTCAAAGAATATCCTCTGTTATGATTACTTTTCTGTTGTTGCTGCCGTTCACAACAACCTACATGTGCGAACTGGGATTTTCGACTTTGACAAGGTTAAAAACAAGAGAAAGAAACTCAACAGCGCACCTGAGATGCGTGAAGCACTTTCATCCTGTGATCCAGATTGGAACGAGATCATGACCAACTGACAGACCCACCCCTCACATTAAGGAAGCGAAACTCAACCTGATCTTCTTTTACTGTATTTATCCTGTATTTAAAATGTTTTTCAAGCAACGTCGATGTCTAATTTTAGTTATTACTTGAAGTGAAGTGAAGAGCGAGCATGGACTGACCTTTATTGGGATTTGATGAAAACTCCAGTCTGAAGTTATTATTGTTTGGGGTCCCTGGGGGAAGTGTTTTTCTTCCACTGTGTCACTAGAAAAACGAGAAACTATGTTCTACATTGTACGGTCAGTGTCTGTTCATCAAACCCGCTCTGAATTCCTCAGTCTGTATTTCCAGAAACGGTTCTGTGGGCGACGTGCGCAACAGAACACTGACCCACAACCTGCGACTAATGGCGGCCGGAGTCACCACAATCCCCCACGACCCAGAAACCCCTCTATCTCTCCGAGGCGCTGATTTCTCTGGCCAGCGGCCCTTGCCGCGCCTGCGCATTGCGCCCCTTCGAATGGAGATAGACCGTATTCAACCTCGCGCGGAATTCTGGGTAATGTCATCCGCCATTGTAAACCCCTCTTGCTGATAATTCTCTGATGGGGTTGAGAAGGGCGAGGTTTATCCAATCAAAAGCAAAATAATGCGGATGCTGGAAATCTTCAGCAAGTGAGGCAGCATCCGTGCAGAAAGAAACAGAGTTAACGCTTCAGGATAGAGTTAAGGTATCGTCAGAAATGGAAGAAGTTAAAGTTTTAACAGTTTTTAAGCAAGTCGAAAGCCAGGGAAAGGTGGGGGGGGGGGGCGGTGGGAGGGAAAGAACAAAAGGGAAGGTCTGTGATAGGGTGGAGGGCAGGAGTGATAAAGCGACAAAAGGGACGATGGTGCAGGGGGAGGATGGTGGTAATGGGTCAAGTAAAGAAACACAAGATGGGTTTGGAGGAGCTTTAAATGGTTCCAGTCAGTTAGATGTGTAAAAAAGACTGTGAACCGAAAGAAGTGCATTTGAAGCGGAGAGAGAGGGACACGCTCTGTAACCGGGTGCAAACACTCACCCACAGCCCAAACAAAATTTGTTTCCCACTTGGCGCAAAACAACAATCCATGTTATTTGATTTTAATTAGTTTTTGTTTCTAAATTGCATCATGTTTCTCCAATTGTATTTCCCAACTCAGATTCAAGGCCTCCAAACCAACCCAAATGTTGGAGGTGGTGTGATGGGTTTGGATTTCAGCAGAAAGAGGAGGGTGAGTGTGTGGGACAAGGATTTACAATCTGGGGGAATTTGCAGGAAGAATGTTCCATAGAAATTAGATTTGCCTGTTCTGAATTTCAATCCTGTATTCACAGTGAGGACTTTTGTTATCTACATTTACAGGGTATTACAAGGGGAGGATTTGCAGACAGGTAACTCAAACCAAACATCACATCAAGATCTGACAGTCTCTCAATTCACCAGCACCTGAAGATTATCGGCCTTTGAATATAAATGGAGAAATGTTCATCGGTTCTGTCTGTGGGAAAAGATTTCAAACATCAGTGTAACTGGAAAAGCACCGAGACACACACACCCGAGTGAGAGTGTTCCAGTGCACTGACTGTGGAAAGAGATTTAACCAGTTACACAGCCTGAAAAAACATCGCATCATTCACAGTGGGGAGAAACCGTCCACGTGTTCTCTGTGTGGGCGAGGCTTCAACTGATCGTCCGACCTGGAGAGACACAAGGACACCCGCAACATGGAGAAACCGTGGAAATGTGGGGACTGTGGGAAGGGATTCAGTTACCCATCCCAGCTGGAAACTCATCGACACAGACACACTGGAGAGAGGCCGTTCACCTGCTCCGTGTGTGGGAAGGGATTCACTCAGTCATCCCACCTGCTGACACACCAGCGAGTTCACACTGGGGAGAGCAGATTCACCTGCTCCATGTGTGGGAAGGGATTCACTCAGTCATCCCACCTGCTGACACACCAGCGAGTTCACACTGGGGAGAGGCCATTCACCTGCTCCATGTGTGGGAAGGGATTTACTCATTCATCACACCTGCTGACACACCAACGAATTCACTGGGGAGAGGCCATTCACCTGCTCCGTGTGTGGGAAGGGATTTACTCGGTCATCTCACCTGCTGAGACACCAGCGAGTTCACACTGGGGAGAGGCCATTAACCTGCTCCGTGTGTGGGAAGGGATTTATTCGGTCATCACACCTGCTGAGTCACCAGCGAGTTCATATGTGACTGCAGGGGTTGGATTCTGCTGTTATTGCTGTTGCTAATCACATCCAGGACTGAACCATGTTCATTCTGACAGTTGAAGTTTGTTTCTGATGTTAATAACCCCAATAACTGGGCTGGAGTTTAATATTCTGTACAAGTGTCAAATAAATCAGCTTTCTTTTAAACACAGTGTTTCTAGTCCTTGATATCTCGATTATAAGAGAAGCTGATCGAGGAATTGTAATGAAGTGAGTGGAATCCATCTTAGAACTGAGTTCCTCCACCTTTTTAAAAGATGGATCTACAAGATGACCAAGTCTGACAGGACAGAAAATTCTATTGTATCACAGGGTCCACTTCAATCAGCCTGAGCAGATTTCCACTACCCTTGCGCGAAAAAGAGTTTCATGATTTCACTCCAAGAAACCCGAGCTGTAAATTTGAGGTCATGTCTTCTTGTTCTGGATTCCCCCACCAGAGAAAATAGTTTCTATTTCGACCCTATCGAATCCCTTTATCATTTTAAATCCCTGGATCAGATCATCCCTCAACCTTCTGAACTCAAGGGAATGCAAACCAAATTTATGCAACCGGTCCTCATAATATAACCCTTCAAGCCCCAGTATCATGCTGATGAATCTGCTTTGTCCCCCCTTCAAGGCCAATATATACTTAGTGAGAATCAGTACTCCAGAGGGGCTCTGACCAAGGCTCTGTAGAACTGAACCATCACTTCATCCCCTCTCTATTCCAGCCCTCGAGATAAAGACCAATATTCCATTAGTCTGTGATCAATTTTTGTATCTGTGCACTAGCTTTTAGTGATTTCTGTACATGGACACCAAGCTCCCACTACACTGTAACATCAAACACTCCCAGGGCAGGTACAACACGGGTTAGATACAGAGTAAAGCTCCCACTACACTGTCCCATCAAACACTCCCAGGGCAGGTACAGCTCGGGTTAGATACAGAGTAAAGCTCCCTCTACACTGTCCCATCAAACACTCCCAGGGCAGGTACAGCACAAGTTAGATACAGAGTAAAGCTCCCTCTAAACTATCCCATCAAACACTCCCAGGGCAGGTACAGCACGGTTTAGATACAGAGTAAAGCTCCCTCTACACTGTCCCATCAAACACTCCCAGGGCAGATACAGCACGGGTTAGATACAGAGTAAAGCTCCCTCTGAACTCTCTCCTCCAACACCATCACCTCAAATTTCCATCTTCAAGCCACGCACGAACCCGACTCGGAGAAATATCGGCCGTTCCTTCATTGTCGCTGGGTCAAAATCCTGGACCTAACAGCACAGTGGGAGAACTTTCACCACACAGGACTGCAGCGGTTCAAAAAGAAGGCCCCCTCACCACCACCTTGACTAGGTGATGGGCAATAAATGCCGGCCTTGTCGGTGACGCCCATATCCCCAGAATGAATTTTACAAAATTCGACCTGGAGAAAATAATAGAATGGTGCCTTGCTCGGGTTAGATGAAGTAGGTCAGGAACGAAGTCTGCTCGTGTCGAGCATAAACACTGGCATGGACATGTTGGGCTGAATGGCCTATTTCTGTGCTGCAAATTCTAGGTAATCCCACGTAAAAACGTGACCAAAAATGGTGATAAGGCAATTTACAGTGGTCAATTGTGATAGAAAAGTGTGACCAAAAATTGGAACAAAAGCAGGACAAGGTTGAATCAGAAGATTTTTGATAATAATATATATATATATATATATATTCTTTCCCAACAGTTGAACAGGTTGGGGATTGATTCTCTCATGATCACTGACCTATCTCAGTCACTCTCACACCATCACTGAAAGGGACTCGAACCATTTCCAGGGTCATCCATTATGAACTTATACTGGGAGATTCCCGTTCTGTTTGGACCCAGAATGCAGACGGTTTGAAAGCTGTAGGACTCCCCAACTTATGCCAGTCGCCCATCTCTGTAAAAATAGAAGTAACTGTTCTGCTCCCACACATCTCCCTGGCATGTCATGGTCATGACTTGTCCTTTCCAATACTTGACCAACTGGACATTAAGGATCGACTTTGGTTTTGCGAGAGGATCTGCGGTAAATAAAAAAAAAAACAAATGAGGGAAGGTGTGCAGGAACAGAGAGGGTTCATATACGTAAATCTTTGAAGGTGTCAGGACAAGTTGGTGAAGCTGTTAAAAAGGCATATGGGATCCTGGGCTTTATAAATAGAAGCATAGAGTACAAAAGCTGGGAAGTGATTTTTAGTGAAAGGGAAGGAGGAACTTCAAACATTTACAATCACCAGGGAAAGGGTTCAGAAAAAATATTAGAACTAAAAGCTGACAAGTCCACAGGACCTGACGGACTTCATCCTATGGCCCTAAAAGAAGTGGTTGCAGAGATAGTCAATGCATTGGTGTTAATTTTCCAAAATTCCTTAGATTCTGGTAGGGTCCCATCAGATTGGAAAATAGCGAATGTAATTCCTCTATTCAATAAAGGAGGGACACAGAAACCAGGAAACTACAGGCCAGTTAGCTTAACATCTGTCACAGGGAAAATGCTAGAATCCATTATTAAGGAGGTTATAGCAGGGCACTTATAAAATCTCAGTGAAATCAGGGAGAGTCAACAAGGCTTTGTGAAAGGGAAATCGTGTTTGACTAATTTATTAGAGTTCTTTGAGGAAATAACAAGCAATGTGGATCAAGGGGATCATGTGGATGTGGTGTAATTGGATTTCCAGAAGGCTTTTGAAAAAGTGCCACATGAAAGGCTACTACACAAAATAAGAGCTCATGGCGCAGGGGGTAACATATTAGCATGGATAAAGGATTGGTTAGCTAACAGGAAACAGAGCGTAGGTATAAATTGGTCATTTTCAGGTTGGCAAGGTGTAACTAGTGGAGTGCAACAGGGATCAGTGTTTGGGCCTCAACTATTTACAATCTAAATCAATGACTTGGATGAAGGGACCGAACGTATGGTTGTTAATTTTGCTGATGACACAAAGGTCGGTAGGAAAGTAAGTTGTGAAGAGGAGACTGCAAAGGGATATAGATAGGTTAAGTGACTGGGCAAAAATTTGGCATTTGGCAGATGGAGTATAATACGGGAAAATGTAAACTTGTCCAATTTGGCAGGAGGAATAGAAAAGCAGTACATTTCTTAAATGAAGAAAGATGACAGAATTCTGGGGTACAGAGGGATTTGGGTGTCCTAGTACAGCAATCAAAAAGGTTTGACTGCAGGCACATAATTGATTAGGAAAGCAAGTTTAATGTTGTCATTTATTGCAAGGGGAATGGAATATAAAAGTAGAGATGTTTTGCTACAGTTGTACAGGGCATTGGTGAGACCACATCGAGAATACTGTGTGCAGTTTTGGTCTCCTGATTGAGGAAAGGACATAAATGCTTTGGAGGTGGTTCAGAGAAGGTTCATTCGACTTATTCCTGGGATGAGGGGGTTATCTTCTGAGGAAAGGCTGGACAAGTTGGGCCTGTATACACTGGAGTTTAGAAGAATGAGAGGTGATCTTATTGAAACATTTAAGATCCCGATGGGACTTGAAGCGGTAGATGCTGAGATTATGTTTCCCCTTGTGGGCGAGACTAGAACTGAGGGCCACAGTTTAAAAATAAAGGGTCCCCTGTTTAAGACGGAAATGAGGAGAATTTTTTTTCTCTCAGAGGGTCGTGAGTCTGCGGAACTCCCTTCCCCAGAGAGTGGTGGAGGCCGGGTCAGTGAATATTTTTAAGGCTGAGTTAGATAGATTCCTGATCAACAAGGGAGTCAAAGCTTTTAGTAGGTAGACGGGAAAGTAGGATTGAGGTCACAATCAGATCAGCCATGATCTTATCAAATGGCAGAGCAGGCTCGAGGGGCCGAATTGCCTACTCCTGCTCTTAATTCCTATGTTCTTATGGTTAAACTTTTATAAATCACTGGTTCGTCCTCAGGTTGAATAGTGTGCCCAAACTTTAGGAAGAATATCAAGGCTTTGGAGAAGGTGCAGAGGAGATTTGCCGGATTGATACCTGGAATGAGGGACTTCAGTTATGGAGAGAGGTTTGTGATGCTGGGATTATTCTCCTTCGAGAAGCAAAGGTTATGCGGAGATTTAATAGAGGAGTTCAAAAATTTTGAGGGGCATTGACATTGTAAATAAAGAGAAACATTTCACCTCTCAGGAGGGCTGGTAACCAAATGACACAGCTTTAAGTAATTGGCAAAGGAACCAGCGGGGAAATGAGGAGAATTTATTTTTACACATGGAGATGTTATGATCTGGAATGCATTGCTTGAAAGAGGTGGTGGATTCAGATTCAATGGTAACTTTCCGTCGGGAACTGGATATCGAGTTAAAGGTGAATAATTTTCAGGGCGATGGGGAAAGAGGGGTGGGAGTGGTGGAGTGGGACTAATTGGATAGCTCTTTCAAAGAGCCAGCACAAGCACGATGGGTCGAACGCCCTCCTTCTGTGCTGCAAGGTTTGATGATTCTAATTGGATGGATCTTTCAAGGATAGCCCTGCAAACGTTTTCCCTTCAAGTATTTATCCAATCACCTTTGAAAGTTATTATTGAATCTGCTTCCAACGTCCTTTCAGGCAGTGAATTCCAGATCATCACAACTCGCTGCTTAAAAAATATTTCCTCATGTCGCCTTTGGTTCTTCTGCCAATTACCTTAAAACTGTGTCCTTTGGTTACCGACCCGTCTGCCACTGGAAACAGATCCTTCTTCTTTACTCTATCATAACATTAATGATTTTGAACACCTCGATTAAATCTCCCCTTAACATTCTCTGGTCTAAGGAGAACCACCTCAGCTTGTCCCGTCTCTCCACATAACTGAAGTCCCTCATCCCTGGTACCATCCCAGTAAATCTATTCTGCAGCCTCTCCAAGACCTTGGCAACCTTCCTAAAGTACAATGCCCAAAATTGAACGCAATACTCCAGCTGAGGAATAACCAGTGTTTCCTAAACGATAGCATAACGACCTTGCTTTTGCATTCAACGTCACTTTTAAACGAGACCAGGATCCCTGATGCTTTTTAACAGGTGCCAGCTTCAAACATCTTTGCACAGACACACCAAGGTGTCTCAGCTCCTGCAATCACTTTAAAATTGTACAATTGGGGAAATAATCATAGAATCAGTTCAGAACAGGGATCAGGGCCTTTACCCAGTAAACTATCAGAGAATCGGCACAGACCAGGGATCAGAGCCTTTACCCAGTAAACTTTCAGTGAATCAGCACAGACGAGGGATCAGGGCCTTCACCCAGTAAACTATCAGAGAATCAGCACAGACCAGGGATCAGGGCCTTTAGCCAGTAAACTATCAGAGAATCAGCACAGACCAGGGATCAGGGCCTTTACCCAGTAAACTATCAGTGAATCAGCACAGAACGGGGATCAGGGCCTTTACCCAGGAAACTATCAGAGAATCAGCACAGACCGGGGATCAGGGCCTTTACCCAGTAAATTATCAGAGAATCAGCACAGACCAGGCATCAGGGCCTTTACTCAGTAAACTATCAGATAATCAGCACAGACCACGGATCAGGGCCTTTACCCAGTAAACCATCAGTGAATCAGCACAGACCAGGGATCAGGGCCTTTACCCACTAAACTATCAGTGAATCAGCACAGAGCAGGGATCAGGGCCTTTACCGAGTAAACGATCAGTGAATCAGCACAGACCAGGGATCAGAGCCTTGACACAGTAAACTATCAGAGAATCAGCACAGACCGGGGTTCAGGGCCTTTACCCAGTAAACTATCAGTGAATCAGCACAGACCAGGGATCATGGCCTTTACCCAGTAAACTATCAGAGAATCAGCACAGACCAGGTATCATGGCCTTTACCCAGTAAACTATCAGAGAATCAGCACAGACCAGGGATCATGGACTTTACCCAGTAAACTATCAGAGAATCAGCACAGAACAGGTATTAGGGCCTTTACCGAGTAAACGATCAGTGAATCAGCACAGACCAGGGATCAGGGCCTTTACCCAGTAAACTATTAGAGAATCAGCACAGACCGGGGATCTGGGCCATTTCCCAGGAAACTATCAGAGAATCAGCACAGATCGGGGATCAGGGCCTTCACACATTAAACTATCAGTGAATCAGCACAGACCAGGGATCAGGGCCTTTTCACAGTATACTATCAGTGAATCAGCAGAGACCGGGGATCAGGGCCTTTTCCCAGTAAACTATCAGTGAATCAGCACAGACCAGGGTTCAGGGCCTTTACCCAGTAATCTTTCAGAGAATCAGCAGAGACCGGGGATCAGGGCCTTTTCCCAGTAAACTATCAGTGAATCAGCACAGACCAGTGATCAGGGCCTTTACCCAGTCAACTATCAGAAAATCAGCACTGATCAGGGGTCAGGGCCTTTACCCAGTAAACTATAAGTGAATCAGCACTGACCGGGGATCAGGGCCTTTACCCAGTGAACTATCAGTGAATCAGCACATACCAGGGATCAGGGCCTTTACCCAGTAAACTAACAGTGAATCAGCACAGACCAGTGATCAGGGCCTTTACCCAGTAAACTATCAGAGAATCAGCACAGACCGGGGATGAGGGCCTTTACCCAGTAAACTATCAGTGAATCAGCACAGACAGGGGATCAGGGCCTTTACCCAGTAAACTATCAGTGAATCAGCACAGACCGGGGATCAGGGCCTTTACCCAGTAAACTATCAGTGAATCAGCACAGACCGGGGATCTGGGCCATTTCCCAGGAAACTATCAGAGAATCAGCACAGACCGGGGATCAGGGCCTTTACCGAGTAAACTATCAGAGAATCAGCACAGACCGGGGTTCAGGGCCTTTACCCAGTAAACTATCAGTGAATCAGCACAGACCAGGGATCAGGGCCTTTACCCAGTAAACTATCATTGAATCAGCACAGACCAGGGATCAGGGCCTTTTCACAGTATTCTGTCAGTGAATCAGCACAGACCAGGGATCAGGGCCTTTACCCAGAAAACTATCAGAGAATCAGCAGAGACCGGGGATCAGGGCCTTTTCCCAGTAATCTATCAGTGAATCAGCACAGACCAGGGATCAGGGCCTTTACCCAGTAAACTATCAGTGAATCAGCACAGACCGGGGATCAGGGCCTTTACCGAGTAATCTATCAGTGAATCAGCACAGACCAGGGATCAGGGCCTTTACCCAGTAATCTATCAGTGAATCAGCACAGACCAGTGATCAGGGCCTTTACCCAGTCAACTATCAGAAAATCAGCACTGATCAGGGGTCAGGGCCTTTACCCAGTAAACTATCAGTGAATCAGCACTGACCGGGGATCAGGGCCTTTACCCAGTGAACTATCAGTGAATCAGCACAGACCAGGGATCAGGGCCTTTACCCAGTAAACTAACAGTGAATCAGCACAGACCAGTGATCAGGGCCTTTACCCAGTAAACTATCAGAGAATCAGCACAGACCGGGGATGAGGGCCTTTACCCAGTAAACTATCAGTGAATCAGCACAGACAGGGGATCAGGGCCTTTCCGCAGTAAACTATCAGTGAATCAGCACAGACCAGGGTTCAGGGCCTTTACCCAGTAATCTTTCAGAGAATCAGCAGAGACCGGGGATCAGGGCCTTTTCCCAGTAAACTATCAGTGAATCAGCACAGACCGGGGATCTGGGCCATTTCCCAGGAAACTATCAGAGAATCAGCACAGACCGGGGTTCAGGGCCTTTACCGAGTAAACTATCAGAGAATCAGCACAGACCGGGGTTCAGGGCCTTTACCCAGTAAACTATCAGTGAATCAGCACAGACCGGGGATCAGGGCCTTTACCCAGTAAACTATCAGTGAATCAGCGCAGAACAGGGATCAGGGCCTTTACCCAGTAAACTATCATTGAATCAGCACAGACCAGGGATCAGGGCCTTTTCACAGTATTCTGTCAGTGAATCAGCACAGACCAGGGATCAGGGCCTTTACCCAGTAAACTATCAGAGAATCAGCAGAGACCGGGGATCAGGGCCTTTTCCCAGTATTCTATCAGTGAATCAGCACAGACCGGGGATCAGGGCCTTTACCCAGTAATCTATCAGTGAATCAGCACAGACCAGGGATCAGGGCCTTTACCCAGTAAACTATCAGTGAATCAGCACAGACCGGGGATCAGGGCCTTTGCCGAGTAATCTATCAGTGAATCAGCACAGACCAGGGATCAGGGCCTTTACCCAGTAATCTATCAGTGAATCAGCACAGACCAGGGATCAGGGCCTTTACCCAGTAAACTATCAGAAAATCAGCACAGATCAGGGGTCAGTACCTTGACCCAGTGAACTATCAGTGAATCAGCACAGACCGGGGATTAGGGCCTTTACCCAGTAAACTATCAGTGAATCATCACAGACCCGGGATCAGGGCCTTTCCCCAGTAAACTATCAGTGAATCAGCACAGACCAGTGATCAGGGCCTTCACCCAGTAAACTATCATTGAATCAGCACAGACCAGGGATCAGGGCCTTTACCCAGTAAACTATCGGAGAATCAACACAGACCAGGGTTCAGGGCCTTTACCCAGTAAACTGTCAGATAATCAGCACAGACCGGGGATAAGGGCCTTTACCCAGTAAACTATCAGAGAAGCAGCACAGACCAGGGATCAGGGCCCTTACCCAGGAAACTATCGGAGAATCAACACAGACCAGGGATCAGGGCCTTTCCCCAGTAAACTATCAGTGAATCAGCACAGACCAGATATCAGGGCCTTTACCCAGTCAATTATCAGAAAAACAGCACAGATCACGGGTCAGGGCCTTTACCCAGTAAACTATCAGTGAATCAGCACAGACCAGTGATCAGGGCCTTCACCCAGTAAACTATCAGTGAATCAGCACAGACCAGGGATCAGGGCCTTTACCCAGTAAACTATCAGTGAATCAGCACAGACCAGTGATCAGGGCCTTCACCCAGTAAACTATCAGTGAATCAGCATAGACCAGGGACCAGGGCCTTTCCCCAGTAAACTATCGGAGAATCAGCACAGACCAGGGATCAGGGCCTTTACCCAGTAAACTTGCAGATAATCAGCACAGACCAGGGATCAGGGCCTTTACCCAGCAAACTATCAGTGAATCAGCACAGAATGGGGATCAGGGCCTTTACCCAGTAACTATCAGATAATCAGCACAGACCAGGGATCAGGGCCTTTACGCAGTAAACTATCGGAGAATCAGCACAGACCAGGGATCAGGGCCTTTACCCAGTAAACATGCAGATAATCAGCACAGACCAGGGATCAGGGCCTTTACCCAGTAAACTATCAGTGAATCACCACAGACCGAGGATCAGGGCCTTTACCCAGTAAACTATCAGAGAATCAGCACAGATCGGGGATTAGGGCCTTTACCCAGTAAACTATCAGTGAATCACCACAGACCGGGGATCAGGTCCTTTACCCAGTAAACTATCAGTGAATCAGCACAGACCAGGGATCAGGGCCTTTACCCAGTAAACTATCATTGAATCAGCACAGACCAGGGATCAGGGCCTTTTCACAGTATTCTGTCAGTGAATCAGCACAGACCAGGGATCAGGGCCTTTACCCAGTAAACTATCAGAGAATCAGCAGAGACCGGGGATCAGGGCCTTTTCCCAGTATTCTATCAGTGAATCAGCACAGACCGGGGATCAGGGCCTTTACCCAGTAATCTATCAGTGAATCAGCACAGACCACGGATCAGGGCCTTTACCCAGTAAACTATCAGTGAATCAGCACAGACCGGGGATCAGGGCCTTTACCGAGTAATCTATCAGTGAATCAGCACAGACCAGGGATCAGGGCCTTTACCCAGTAAACTATCAGAAAATCAGCACAGACTGGGGATCAGGGCCTTTACCCAGTAAAATATCAGTGAATCAGCACAGACCAGGGATCAGGGTCTTTACCCAGTAAACTATCAGAGAATCAGCACAGACCAGGGATCTGGGCCTTTACCCAGTAAACTATCAGTGAATCAGCACAGACCAGTGATCAGGGCCTTCACCCAGTAAACTATCAGAGAATCAGCACAGACTGGGGATCAGGGCCTTTACACAGTAAACTATCAGAGAATCAGCACAGGCCGGGGATCAGGTCCTTCACCCAGTAAACTATCAGAGAATCAGCACAGACCAGGGATCAGGGCCTTTACCCAGTAAACTATCAGTGAATCATCACAGACGCGGGATCAGGGCCTTTACCCAGTAAACTATCAGTGAATCATCACAGACGCGGGATCAGGGCCTTTACCCAGTAAACTATCAGAGAATCAGCAGAGACCGGGGATCAGGGCCTTTTCCCAGTATTCTATCAGTGAATCAGCACAGACCGGGGATCAGGGCCTTTACCCAGTAATCTATCAGTGAATCAGCACAGACCAGGGATCAGGGCCTTTACCCAGTAATCTATCAGTGAATCAGCACAGACCAGGGATCAGGGCCTTTACCCAGTAAACTATCAGTGAATCAGCACAGACCGGGGATCAGGGCCTTTACCGAGTAATCTATCAGTGAATCAGCACAGACCAGGGATCAGGGCCTTTACCCAGTAAACTATCAGAAAATCAGCACAGATCAGGGGTCAGTACCTTGACCCAGTAAACTATCGGAGAATCAACACAGACCAGGGTTCAGGGCCTTTACCCAGTAAACTGACACATAATCAGCACAGACCACGGATCAGGGCCTTCACCCAGTGAACTATCAGTGAATCAGCACAGACCAGGGATCAGGGCCTTTACCCAGTAAACTATCGGAGAATCAACACAGACCAGGGTTCAGGGCCTTTACCCAGTAAACTATCAGAGAATCAGCACAGACCAGGGATCAGGGCCTTTTCCCAGTAAACTATCAGAGAATCAGCACAGACCAGGGATCAGGGCCTTTTCCCAGTAAACTATCAGAGAATCAGCACAGACCAGGGTTCAGGGCCTTTACCCAGTAAACTGTCAGATAATCAGCACAGACCGGGGATAAGACCTTTACCCAGTAAACTATCGGAGAATCAGCACAGACCAGGGATCAGGGCCTTTACCCAGTAAACTATCAGTGAATCAGCACAGACCAGGGATCAGGGCCTTTACCCAGTAAACTGTCAGATAATCAGCACAGACCGGGGATAAGACCTTTACCCAGTAAACTATCAGAGAATCAGCACAGACCAGGGATTAGGGCCTTTACCCAGTAAACTATCGGAGAATCAACACAGACCAGGGATCAGAGCCTTTACCCAGTAAACTATCAGTGAATCAGCACAGACCAGTGATCAGGGCCTTCACCCAGTAAACTATCAGTGAATCAGCACAGACCAGGGATCAGGGCCTTTACCCAGTAAACTATCAGTGAATCAGCACAGACCAGTGATCAGGGCCTTCACCCAGTAAACTATCAGTGAATCAGCACAGACCAGGGACCAGGGCCTTTCCCCAGTAAACTATCGGAGAATCAGCACAGACCAGGGATCAGGGCCTTTACCCAGTAAACTTGCAGATAATCAGCACAGACCAGGGATCAGGGCCTTTACCCAGCAAACTATCAGTGAATCAGCACAGACCGGGGATCAGGGCCTTTACCCAGTAAACTATCAGATAATCAGCACAGACCAGGGATCAGGGCCTTTACGCAGTAAACTATCGGAGAATCAACACAGACCAGGGATCAGGGCCTTTACCCAGTAAACTGACACATAATCAGCACAGACCACGGATCAGGGCCTTCACCCAGTGAACTATCAGTGAATCAGCACAGACCAGGGATCAGGGCCTTTACCCAGTAAACTATCGGAGAATCAACACAGACCAGGGTTCAGGGCCTTTACCCAGTAAACTATCAGAGAATCAGCACAGACCAGGGATCAGGGCCTTTACCCAGTAAACTATCAGAGAATCAGCACAGATCGGGGATTAGGGCCTTTACCCAGTAAACTATCAGTGAATCACCACAGACCGGGGATCAGGGCCTTCACCCAGTAAGATATCAGTGAATCAGCACAGACCAGGGATCAGGGCCTTTACCCAGTAAACTGTCAGATAATCAGCACAGACCTGGGATTAGGGCCTTTACCCAGTATAATATCAGAGAATCAGCACAGACCAGGGATCAGGGTCTTTACCCATAAACTATACAGAGACTCAGCACAGACCAGGGATCAGGTCCTTTACCCAGTAAACTATCAGTGAATCAGCACAGACCAGGGATCAGGGCCTTTACCCAGTAAACTATCAGTGAATCAGCACTGGCCAGGGATCAGGGCCTTTACCCAGTAAACTATCAGAGAATCAGCAGAGACCAGGGATCAGGGCCTTTAGCCAGCAAACTATCAGAGAATCAGCACAGACCAGGGATCAGGGCCTTTACCCAGTAAACTATCAGAGAATCAGCACGGACCAGGGATCAGGGCCTTTACCCAGTAAACTATCAGTGAATCAGCAGAGACCAGGAATCAGGGCCTTTAGCCAGCAAACTATCAGAGAATCAGCACAGACCAGGGATCAGGGCCTTTACCCAGGAAACTATCAGAGAATCAGCACGGACCAGGGATCAGGGCCTTTACCCAGTAAACTATCAGAGAATCAGCACAGACCAGGGATAAGGGCCTTTAGCCAGTAAACTATCAGTGAATCAGCACAGACCAGGGGTCAGTGCCTTTACCCAGTAAACTATCAGTGAATCCGCACAGACCAGGGAGCAGGGCCTTTAGCCAGTAATCTATCAGAGAATCAGCACAGACCAGGGATCAGTGTCTTTACCAAGTAAACTATCAGAGAATCAGCACAGACCAGCGATCAGGGCCTTTACCCAGTAAACTATCAGTGTATCAGCACAGACCACGGATCAGGGCCTTCACCCAGTAAACTGTCAGATAATCAGCACAGACCTGGGATTAGGGCCTTTACCCAGTATACTATCAGAGAATCAGCACAGAGCACGTATCAGGGCATTTAGCCAGTCAACTATCGGTGAATCAGCACAGACTGGGGATCAGGGCCTTTACCCATAAACTATACAGAGACTCAGCACAGACCAGGGATCAGGGCCTTTACCCAGTAAACTATCAGTGAATCAGCACAGACCAGGGATCAGGGCCTTTACCCAGTAAACTATCAGTGAATCAGCACTGGCCAGGGATCAGGGCCTTTACCCAGTAAACTATCAGAGAATCAGCACGGACCAGGGATCAGGGCCTTTACCCAGTAAACTATCAGAGAATCAGCACAGACCAGGGATAAGGGCCTTTAGCCAGTAAACTATCAGTGAATCAGCACAGACCAGGGGTCAGTGCCTTTACCCAGTAAACAATCAGTGAATCCGCACAGACCAGGGAGCAGGGCCTTTAGCCAGTAATCTATCAGAGAATCAGCACAGACCAGGGATCAGTGTCTTTACCATGTAAACCATCAGAGAATCAGCACAGACCAGCGATCAGGGCCTTTACCCAGTAAACTATCAGAGAATCAGCACAGACCAGGGATCAGGGCCTTTACACAGTAAACTATCAGAGAATCAGCACAGGCCGGGGATCAGGTCCTTTACCCAGTAAACGATCAGAGAATCAGCACAGACCAGGGATCAGGGCCTTTACCCAGTGAACTATCAGTGAATCATCACAGACCCGGGATCAGTGCCTTTACCCAGTAAACTATCAGTGAATCATCACAGACGCGGGATCAGGGCCTTTACCCAGTAAACTATCAGTGAATCATCACAGACGCGGGATCAGGGCCTTTACCCAGTAAACTATCATTGAATCAGCACAGATCAGGGATCAGGGCCTTTACCCAGCAAACTATCAGTGAATCAGCACAGACCAGGGATCAGGGACTTTACCCAGTAATCTATCAGTGAATCAGCACAGACCAGTGATCAGGGCCTTTACCCAGTAAACTATCAGAGAATCAGCACAGACTGGGGATCAGGGCCTTTACCCAGTAAACTATCAGAGAATCAGCACAGACCAGGGATCAGGGCCTTTACCCAGTAAACTATCAGTGAATCAACAGAGACCAGGGGTCAGGGCCTTTACCCTGTAAACTATCAGTGAATCAGCACAGACCAGCGATCAGGGCCTTTAGCCAGTAAACTATCAGAGAATCAGCACAGACCAGGGATCAGGGCCTTTACCCAGTAAACTATCAGAGAATCAGCACAGACCAGGGATCAGGGCCTTCACCCAGTAAACTATCAGAGAATCAGCACAGACCAGGGATCAGGGCCTTTAGCCAGTAAACTATCAGAGAATCAACACAGACCAGGGATCAGGGCCTTCACCCAGTAAACTATCAGTGAATCAGCACAGACCAGGGGTCAGGGCCTTTACCCAGTAAACTATCAGTGAATCAGCACAGACCAGGGATCGGGGCCTTTAGCCAGTAATCTATCAGAGAATCAGCACAGACCAGGGATCAGTGCCTTTACCAAGTAAACTATCAGAGAATCAGCAAAGACCAGCGATCAGGGCCTTTACCCAGTAAACTATCAGAGAATCAGCACAGACTGGGGATCAGGGCCTTTACACAGTAAACTATCAGAGAATCAGCACAGGCCGGGGATCAGGTCCTTCACCCAGTAAACTATCAGAGAATCAGCACAGACCAGGGATCAGGGCCTTTACCCAGTAAACTATCAGAGAATCAGCACAGGCCGGGGATCAGGTCCTTCACCCAGTAAACTATCAGAGAATCAGCACAGACCAGGGATCAGGGCCTTTACCCAGTAAACTATCAGTGAATCATCACAGATGCCGGATCAGGGCCTTCACCCAGTAAACTATCAGTGAATCATCACAGACGCGGGATCAGGGCCTTTACCCAGTAATCTATCAGTGAATCATCACAGACGCGGGATCAGGGCCTTTACCCAGTAAACTATCAGTGAATCATCACAGACGCGGGATCAGGGCCTTTACCCAGTAAACTATCAGTGAATCAGCACAGATCAGGGATCAGGGCCTTTACCCAGTAAACTATCAGAGAATCAGCACAGACCGGGGATCAGGGCCTTTACCCACTAAACTATCAGTGAATCAGCACAGATCAGGGATCAGAGCATTTACTCAGTAAACTATCAGTGAATCAGCACAGACCACGGAGCAGGGCCTTTAACCAGTGAACTATCAGTGAATCAGCACAGACCAGGGATCAGGGCCTTTACCCAGTAAACTATCAGAGAATCAGCACAGACTGGGGATCAGGGCCTTCACCCAGTAAACTATCAGAGAATCAGCACAGACCAGGGATCAGGGCCTTTACCCAGTAAACTATCAGTGAATCTGCAGAGACCAGGGGTCAGGGCCTTTATCCTGTAAACTATCAGTGAATCAGCACAGACCAGCGATCAGGGCCTTTAGCCAGTAAACTATCAGAGAATCAGCACAGACCAGGGATCAGGGCCTTTAGCCAGTAAACTATCAGAGAATCAGCACAGACCAGGGATCAGGGCCTTCACCCAGTAAACTATCAGAGAATCAGCACAGACCAGGGATCAGGGCCTTTAGCCAGTAAACTATCAGAGAATCAGCACAGACCAGGGATCAGGGCCTTCACCCAGTAAACTATCAGTGAATCAGCACAGACCAGGGGTCAGGGCCTTTACCCAGTAAACTATCAGAGAATCAGCACAGACCAGGGATCAGGGCCTTTAGCCAGTAAACTATCAGAGAATCAGCACAGACCAGGGATCAGTGCCTTTACCAAGTAAACTATCAGAGAAACAGCAAAGACCAGCGATCAGGGCCTTTACCCAGTAAACTATCAGTGAATCAGCACAGACCAGGGATCAGGGTCTTTACCCAGTAAACTATCAGAGAATCAGCACAGACCAGGGATCTGGGCCTTTACCCAGTAAACTATCAGTGAATCAGCACAGACCAGGGATCAGGGTCTTTACCCAGTAAACTATCAGAGAATCAGCACAGACTGGGGATCAGGGCCTTTACACAGTAAACTATCAGAGAATCAGCACAGGCCGGGGATCAGGTCCTTCACCCAGTAAACTATCAGAGAATCAGCACAGACCAGGGATCAGGGCCTTTACCCAGTAAACTATCAGTGAATCATCACAGACGCGGGATCAGGGCCTTTACCCAGTAAACTATCAGTGAATCATCACAGACGCGGGATCAGGGCCTTTTCCCAGTATTCTATCAGTGATTCAGCACAGACCGGGGATCAGGGCCTTTACCCAGTAATCTATCAGTGAATCAGCACAGACCAGGGATCAGGGCCTTTACCCAGTAAACTATCAGTGAATCAGCACAGACCGGGGATCAGGGCCTTTACCGAGTAATCTATCAGTGAATCAGCACAGACCAGGGATCAGGGCCTTTACCCAGTAAACTATCAGAAAATCAGTACAGATCAGGGGTCAGTACCTTGACCCAGTGAACTATCAGTGAATCAGCACAGACCCGGGATCAGGGCCTTTACCCAGTAAACTATCAGTGAATCATCACAGAACCGGGATCAGGGCCTTTCCCCAGTAAACTATCAGTCAATCAGCACAGACCAGTGATCAGGGCCTTCACCCAGTGAACTATCATTGAATCAGCACAGACCAGGGATCAGGGCCTTTACCCAGTAAACTATCGGAGAATCAACACAGACCAGGGATCAGGGCCTTTACCCAGTAAACTATCAGTGAATCAGCACAGACCAGTGATCAGGGCCTTCACCCAGTAAACTATCAGTGAATCAGCACAGACCAGGGATCAGGGCCTTTACCCAGTAAACTATCAGTGAATCATCACAGACCCGGGATCAGGGCCTTTCCCCAGTAAACTATCAGTGAATCAGCACAGACCAGTGATCAGGGCCTTCACCCAGTAAACTATCAGTGAATCAGCACAGACCAGGGATCAGGGCCTTTACCCAGTAA
The DNA here is from genome assembly GCF_035084215.1 of Heptranchias perlo. Classification (NCBI taxonomy): domain Eukaryota; kingdom Metazoa; phylum Chordata; class Chondrichthyes; order Hexanchiformes; family Hexanchidae; genus Heptranchias; species Heptranchias perlo. The sequence continues at coordinate 1,878,547 of NW_027139537.1, forward strand.
ACTATCGGAGAATCAACACAGACCAGGGATCAGGGCCTTTACCCAGTAAACTATCAGTGAATCAGCACAGACCAGTGATCAGGGCCTTCACCCAGTAAACTATCAGTGAATCAGCACAGACCAGGGATCAGGGCCTTTACCCAGTAAACTATCAGTGAATCATCACAGACCCGGGATCAGGGCCTTTCCCCAGTAAACTATCAGTGAATCAGCACAGACCAGTGATCAGGGCCTTCACCCATTAAACTATCAGTGAATCAGCACAGACCAGGGATCAGGGCCTTTACCCAGTAAACTATCGGAGAATCAATACAGACCAGGGATCAGGGCCTTTCCCCAGTAAACTATCAGTGAATCAGCACAGACCAGTGATCAGGGCCTTCACCCAGTAAACTATCGGAGAATCAGCACAGACCAGGGTTCAGGGCCTTTACCCAGTAAACTGTCAGATAATCAGCACAGACCGGGGATAAGGGCCTTTACCCAGTAAACTATCAGAGAATCAGCACAGACCAGTGATCAGGGCCTTTACCCAGTAAACTATCAGAGAATCAGCACAGACCAGGGATCAGGGCCTTTACCCAGTAAACTATCAGTGAATCAGCACAGACCAGGGATCAGGGCCTTTACCCAGTAAACTATCAGAGAATCAGCACAGAACAGGGATCAGGGCCTTTACCCAGGAAACTATCGGAGAATCAACACAGACGTGGGATCAGGGCCTTTACCCAGTAAACTGTCAGATGATCAGCACAGACCGGGGATTAGGGCCTTTCCCCAGTAAACTATCAGTGAATCAGCACAGACCAGGGATCAGGGCCTTTACCCAGTCAACTATCAGAAAATCAGCACAGATCACGGGTCAGGGCCTTTACCCAGTAAACTATCAGTGAATCAGCACAGACCAGTGATCAGGGCCTTCACCCAGTAAACTATCAGTGAATCAGCACAGACCAGGGATCACGGCCTTCACCCAGTAAACTATCAGTGAATCAGCACAGACCAGTGATCAGGGCCTTCACCCAGTAAACTATCAGTGAATCAGGACAGACCAGGGACCAGGGCCTTTCCCCAGTAAACTATCGGAGAATCAGCACAGACTGGGGATCAGGGCCTTTACCCAGTAAACTTGCAGATAATCAGCACAGACCAGGGATCAGGGCCTTTACCCAGCAAACTATCAGTGAATCAGCACAGACCGGGGATCAGGGCCTTTACCCAGTAAACTATCAGATAATCAGCACATGCACGGGATCAGGGCCTTTACGCAGTAAACTATCGGAGAATCAACACAGACCAGGGATCAGGGCCTTTACCCAGTAAACTATCAGTCAATCAGCACAGACCAGGGATCAGGACCTTTACCCAGTAAACTATCAGAGAATCAGCACAGACCAGGGGTCAGGGCCTTTACTCAGTAAACTATCAGTGAATCAGCACGGACCACGGAGCAGGGCCTTTAACCAGTGAACTATCAGTGAATCAGCACAGACCAGGGATCAGGGCCTTCACCCAGTAAACTATCAGAGAATCAGCACAGACTGGGGATCAGGGCCTTTACCCAGTAAACTATCAGAGAATCAGCACAGACCAGGGGTCAGGGCCTTTACCCTGTAAACTATCAGTGAATCAGCACAGACCAGCGATCAGGGCCTTTAGCCAGTAAACTATCAGAGAATCAGCACAGACCAGGGATCTGGGCCTTTACCCATAAACTATCAGTGAATCAGCACAGACCAGTGATCAGGGCCTTTACCCAGTAAACTATCAGTGAATCATCACAGACCCGGGATCAGGGCCTTTCGCCAGTAAACTATCAGTGAATCCGCACAGACCCGGGATCAGGGCCTTTACCCAGTAAACTATCAGTGAATCATCACAGACCCGGGATCAGGGCCTTTCCCCAGTAAACTATCAGTCAATCAGCACAGACCAGTGATCAGGGCCTTCACCCAGTGAACTATCATTGAATCAGCACAGACCAGGGATCAGGGCCTTTACCCAGTAAACTATCGGAGAATCAACACAGACCAGGGATCAGGGCCTTTACCCAGTAAACTATCAGTGAATCAGCACAGACCAGTGATCAGGGCCTTCACCCAGTAAACTATCAGTGAATCAGCACAGACCAGGGATCAGGGCCTTTACCCAGTAAACTATCAGTGAATCATCACAGACCCGGGATCAGGGCCTTTCCCCAGTAAACTATCAGTGAATCAGCACAGACCAGTGATCAGGGCCTTCACCCAGTAAACTATCAGTGAATCAGCACAGACCAGGGATCAGGGCCTTTCCCCAGTAAACTATCGGAGAATCAACACAGACCAGGGATCAGGGCCTTTACCCAGTAAACTATCAGTGAATCAGCACAGACCAGTGATCAGGGCCTTCACCCAGTAAACTATCAGTGAATCAGCACAGACCAGTGATCAGGGCCTTCACCCATTAAACTATCAGTGAATCAGCACAGACCAGGGATCAGGGCCTTTACCCAGTAAACTATCGGAGAATCAATACAGACCAGGGATCAGGGCCTTTCCCCAGTAAACTATCAGTGAATCAGCACAGACCAGTGATCAGGGCCTTCACCCAGTAAACTATCGGAGAATCAGCACAGACCAGGGTTCAGGGCCTTTACCCAGTAAACTGTCAGATAATCAGCACAGATCGGGGATAAGGGCCTTTACCCAGTAAACTATCAGAGAATCAGCACAGAACAGGGATCAGGGCCTTTACCCAGGAAACTATCGGAGAATCAACACAGACCAGGGATCAGGGCCTTTACCCAGTAAACTGTCAGATGATCAGCACAGACCGGGGATTAGGGCCTTTCCCCAGTAAACTATCAGTGAATCAGCACAGACCAGGGATCAGGGCCTTTACCCAGTCAACTATCAGAAAATCAGCACAGATCACGGGTCAGGGCCTTTACCCAGTAAACTATCAGTGAATCAGCACAGACCAGTGATCAGGGCCTTCACCCAGTAAACTATCAGTGAATCAGCACAGACCAGGGATCACGGCCTTCACCCAGTAAACTATCAGTGAATCAGCACAGACCAGTGATCAGGGCCTTCACCCAGTAAACTATCAGTGAATCAGGACAGACCAGGGACCAGGGCCTTTACCCAGCAAACTATCAGTGAATCAGCACAGACCGGGGATCAGGGCCTTTACCCAGTAAACTATCAGATAATCAGCACAGACACGGGATCAGGGCCTTTACGCAGTAAACTATCGGAGAATCAACACAGACCAGGGATCAGGGCCTTTACCCAGAAAACTATCAGTCAATCAGCACAGACCAGGGATCAGGACCTTTACCCAGTAAACTATCAGAGAATCAGCACAGACCAGGGGTCAGGGCCTTTACTCAGTAAACTATCAGTGAATCAGCACGGACCACGGAGCAGGGCCTTTAACCAGTGAACTATCAGTGAATCAGCACAGACCAGGGATCAGGGCCTTCACCCAGTAAACTATCAGAGAATCAGCACAGACTGGGGATCAGGGCCTTTACCCAGTAAACTATCAGAGAATCAGCACAGACCAGGGGTCAGGGCCTTTACCCTGTAAACTATCAGTGAATCAGCACAGACCAGCGATCAGGGCCTTTAGCCAGTAAACTATCAGAGAATCAGCACAGACCAGGGATCTGGGCCTTTACCCATAAACTATCAGTGAATCAGCACAGACCAGTGATCAGGGCCTTCACCCAGTAAACTATCAGTGAATCAGCACAGACCAGGGATCAGGGCCTTTACCCAGTAAACTATCAGTGAATCATCACAGACCCGGGATCAGGGCCTTTCCCCAGTAAACTATCAGTGAATCAGCACAGACCAGTGATCAGTGCCTTCACCCATTAAACTATCAGTGAATCAGCACAGACCAGGGATTAGGGCCTTTACCCAGTAAACTATCGGAGAATCAACACAGACCAGGGATCAGGGCCTTTCCCCAGTAAACTATCAGTGAATCAGCACAGACCAGTGATCAGGGCCTTCACCCAGTAAACTATCGGAGAATCAGCACAGACCAGGGTTCAGGGCCTTTACACAGTAAACTGTCAGATAATCAGCACAGACCGGGGATAAGGGCCTTTACCCAGTAAACTATCAGAGAATCAGCACAGACCAGGGATCAGGGCCTTTACCCAGGAAACTATCGGAGAATCAACACAGACCAGGGATCAGGGCCTTTACCCAGTAAACTGTCAGATAATCAGCACAGACCGGGGATTAGGGCCTTTCCCCAGTAAACTATCAGTGAATCAGCACAGACCAGGGATCAGGGCCTTTACCCAGTCAACTATCAGAAAATCAGCACAGATCACGGGTCAGGGCCTTTACCCAGTAAACTATCAGTGAATCAGCACAGACCAGTGATCAGGGCCTTCACCCAGTAAACTATCAGTGAATCAGCACAGACCAGGGATCACGGCCTTTACCCAGTAAACTATCAGTGAATCAGCACACACCAGTGATCAGGGCCTTCACCCAGTAAACTATCAGTGAATCAGGACAGACCAGGGACCAGGGCCTTTCCCCAGTAAACTATCGGAGAATCAGCACAGACCAGGGATCAGGGCCTTTACCCAGTAAACTTGCAGATAATCAGCACAGACCAGGGATCAGGGCCTTTACCCAGCAAACTATCAGTGAATCAGCACAGACCGGGGATCAGGGCCTTTACCCAGTAAACTATCAGATAATCAGCACAGACACGGGATCAGGGCCTTTACGCAGTAAACTATCGGAGAATCAACACAGACCAGGGATCAGGGCCTTTACCCAGTAAACTATCAGTCAATCAGCACAGACCAGGGATCAGGGCCTTTACCCAGTAAACTATCAGAGAATCAGCACAGACCAGGGGTCAGGGCCTTTACTCAGTAAACTATCAGTGAATCAGCACAGACCACGGAGCAGGGCCTTTAACCAGTGAACTATCAGTGAATCAGCACAGACCAGGGATCAGGGCCTTCACCCAGTAAACTATCAGAGAATCAGCACAGACTGGGGATCAGGGCCTTTACCCAGTAAACTATCAGAGAATCAGCACAGACCAGGGGTCAGGGCCTTTACCCTGTAAACTATCAGTGAATCAGCACAGACCAGCGATCAGGGCCTTTACCCAGTAAACTATCAAAGAATCAGCACAGACCAGGGATCTGGGCCTTTACCCAGTAAACTATCAGTGAATCAGCACAGACCAGTGATCAGGGCCTTCACCCAGTAAACTATCAGTGAATCAGCACAGACTGGGGATCAGGGCCTTTGCACAGTAAACTATCAGAGAATCAGCACAGGCCGGGGATCAGGTCCTTCACCCTGTAAACTATCAGAGAATCAGCACAGACCAGGGATCAGGGCCTTTACCCAGTAAACTATCAGAGAATCATCACAGACGCAGGATCAGGGCCTTTACCCAGTAAACTATCAGTGAATCATCACAGACGCGGGATCAGGGCCTTTTGCCAGTATTCTATCAGTTAATCAGCACAGACCGGGATTCAGGGCCTTTACCCAGTAATCTATCAGTGAATCAGCACAGACCAGGGATCAGGGCCTTTACCCAGTAAACTATCAGTGAATCAGCACAGACCGGGGATCAGGGCCTTTACCGAGTAATCTATCAGTGAATCAGCACAGACCAGGGATCAGGGCCTTTACCCAGTAAACTATCAGAAAATCAGTACAGATCAGGGGTCAGTACCTTGACCCAGTGAACTATCAGTGAATCAGCACAGACCAGGGATCAGGGCCTTTACCCAGTAAACTATCGGAGAATGAACACAGACCAGGGATCAGGGCCTTTACCCAGTAAACTATCAGTGAATCAGCACAGACCAGGGATCAGGGCCTTTACCCAGTAAACTATCAGTGAATCAGCACAGACCGGGTATCAGGGCCTTTACCCAGAAAACTATCAGGGAATCAGCACAGACCGGGGATCAGGGCCTTTACCCAGTGAACTATCAGTGAATCAGCACAGACCAGTGATCAGGGCCTTCACCCAGTAAACTATCAGTGAATCAGCACAGACCAGGGATCAGGGCCTTTACCCAGTAAACTATCGGAGAATCAACACAGACCAGGGTTCAGGGCCTTAATCCAGTAAACTGTCAGAGAATCAGCACAGACCAGGGATCAGGGCCTTTCCCCAGGAAACTATCGGAGAATCAACACAGAGCAGGGATCAGGGCCTTTACCCAGTAAACTGTCAGATAATCAGCACAGACCGGGGATTAGGGCCTTTCCCCAGTAAACTATCAGTGAATCAGCACAGACCAGGGATCAGGGCCTTTACCCAGTCAACTATCAGAAAATCAGCACAGACCGGGGATCAGGGCCTTTACCCAGTAAACTATCAGAGAATCAGCACAGACCAGGGATCAGGGCCTTTAGCCAGTAAACTATCGGAGAATCAGCACAGACCAGGGATCAGGGCCTTTACCCAGTAAACTTGCAGATAATCAGCACAGACCAGGGATCAGGGCCTTCACCCAGTAAACTATCAGTGAATCAGCACAGACCAGTGATCAGGGCCTTCACCCAGTAAACTATCAGTGAATCAGCACAGACCGGGGATCAGGGCCTTTACCCAGTAAACTATCAGAGAATCAGCACAGACCAGGGATCAGGGCCTTTAGCCAGTAAACTATCGGAGAATCAGCACAGACCAGGGATCAGGGCCTTTACCCAGTAAACTTGCAGATAATCAGCACAGACCAGGGATCAGGGCCTTCACCCAGTAAACTATCAGTGAATCAGCACAGACCAGTGATCAGGGCCTTCACCCAGTAAACTATCAGTGAATCAGCACAGACCAGGGATCACGGCCTTTACCCAGTAAACTATCGGAGAATCAGCACAGACCAGGGATCAGGGCCTTTACCCAGTAAACTATCAGTGAATCAGCACAGACCAGGGATCAGGGCCTTTACCCAGCAAACTATCAGTGAATCAGCACAGACCGGGGATCAGGGCCTTTACCCAGTAAACTATCAGATAATCAGCACAGACCAGGGATCAGGGCCTTTACGCAGTAAACTATCGGAGAATCAACACAGACCAGGGATCAGGGCCTTTACCCAGTAAACTATCAGTCAATCAGCACAGACCAGGGATCAGGGCCTTTACCCAGTAAACTATCAGAGAATCAGCACAGACCAGGAATCAGGGCCTTTACTCAGTAAACTATCAGTGAATCAGCACAGACCACGGAGCAGGGCCTTTAACCAGTGAACCATCAGTGAATCAGCACAGACCAGGGATCAGGGCCTTTACCCAGTAAACTATCAGAGAATCAGCACAGACTGGGGATCAGGGCCTTTACCCAGTAAACTATCAGAGAATCAGCACAGACCAGGGATCAGGGCCTTTACCCAGTAAACTATCAGTGAATCAGCAGAGACCAGGGGTCAGGGCCTTTGCCCTGTAAACTATCAGTGAATCAGCACAGACCAGCGATCAGGGCCGTTAGCCAGTAAACTATCAGAGAATCAGCACAGACCAGGGATCTGGGCCTTTACCCAGTAAACTATCAGTGAATCAGCACAGACCAGTGATCAGGGCCTTCACCCAGGAAACTATCAGAGAATCAGCACAGACTGGGGATCAGGGCCTTTGCACAGTAAACTATCAGAGAATCAGCACAGGCCGGGGATCAGGTCCTTCACCCAGTAAACTATCAGAGAATCAGCACAGACCAGGGATCAGGGCCTTTACCCAGTAAACTATCAGTGAATCATCACAGACGCGGGATCAGGGCCTTTTCCCAGTATTCTATCAGTGAATCAGCACAGACCGGGGATCAGGGCCTTTACCCAGTAATCTATCAGTGAATCAGCACAGACCAGGGATCAGGGCCTTTACCCAGTAAACTATCAGTGAATCAGCACAGACCGGGGATCAGGGCCTTTACCGAGTAATCTATCAGTGAATTAGCACAGACCAGGGATCAGGGCATTTACCCAGTAAACTATCAGAAAATCAGTACAGATCAGGGGTCAGTAACTTGACCCAGTGAACTATCAGTGAATCAGCACAGACCCGGGATCAGGGCCTTTACCCAGTAAACTATCAGTGAATCATCACAGACCCGGGATCAGGGCCTTTCCCCAGTAAACTATCAGTGAATCAGCACAGACCAGGGATCAGGGCCTTTACCCAGTAAACTATCGGAGAATGAACACAGACCAGGGATCAGGGCCTTTACCCAGTAAACTCTCAGTGAATCAGCACAGACCAGGGATCAGGGCCTTTACCCAGTAAACTATCAGTGAATCAGCACAGACCGGGTATCAGGGCCTTTACCCAGTAAACTATCGGAGAATCAACACAGACCAGGGTTCAGGGCCTTTACCCAGTAAACTGTCAGATAATCAGCACAGACCGGGGATGAGGGCCTTTACCCAGTAAACTATCAGAGAATCAGCACAGACCAGGGATCAGGGCCTTTACCCAGGAAACTATCGGAGAATCAACACAGACCAGGGATCAGGGCCTTTACCCAGTAAACTGTCAGATAATCAGCACAGACCGGGGATTAGGGCCTTTCCCCAGTAAACTATCAGTGAATCAGCACAGACCAGGGATCAGGGCCTTTAGCCAGTCAACTATCAGAAAATCAGCACAGATCACGGGTCAGGGCCTTTACCCAGTAAACTATCAGTGAATCAGCACAGACCAGTGATCAGGGCCTTAACCCAGTAAACTATCAGTGAATCAGCACAGACCAGGGATCAGGGCCTTTACCCAGTAAACTATCAGTGAATCAGCACAGACCAGTGATCAGGGCCTTCACCCAGTAAACTATCAGTGAATCAGGACAGACCAGGGACCAGGGCCTTTCCCCAGTAAACTATCGGAGAATCAGCACAGACCAGGGATCAGGGCCTTTACCCAGTAAACTTGCAGATAATCAGCACAGACCAGGGATCAGGGCCTTTACCCAGCAAACTATCAGTGAATCAGCACAGACCGGGGATCAGGGCCTTTACCCAGTAAACTATCAGATTATCAGCACAGACCAGGGATCAGGGCCTTTACGCAGTAAACTATCGGAGAATCAACACAGACCGGGGATCAGGGCCTTTACCCAGTAAACTATCAGATTATCAGCACAGACCAGGGATCAGGGCCTTTACGCAGTAAACTATCAGTGAATCAGCACAGACCACGGAGCAGGGCCTTTAACCAGTGAACTATCAGTGAATCAGCACAGACCAGGGATCAGGGCCTTTACCCAGTAAACTATCAGAGAATCAGCACAGACTGGGGATCAGGGCCTTTACCCAGTAAACTATCAGAGAATCAACACAGACCAGGGATCAGGGCCTTTACCCAGTAAACTATCAGTGAATCAGCAGAGACCAGGGGTCAGCACCTTTACCCTGTAAACTATCAGTGAATCAGCACAGACCAGCGATCAGGGCCTTTAGCCAGTAAACTATCAGAGAATCAGCACAGACCAGGGATCAGGGCCTTTACCCAGTAAACTATCAGAGAATCAGTACAGACCAGGGATCAGGGCCTTCACCCAGTAAACTATCAGAGAATCAGCACAGACCAGGGATCAGGGCCTTTCGCCAGTAAACTATCAGAGAATCAGCACAGACCAGGGATCAGGGCCTTCACCCGGTAAACTATCAGTGAATCAGCACAGACCAGGGGTCAGGGCCTTTAGCCAGTAAACTATCAGAGAATCAGCACAGACCAGGGATCAGGGCCTTTACCCAGTAAACTATCAGTGAATCATCACAGACGCGGGATCAGGGCCTTTACCCAGTAAACTATCAGTGAATCATAACAGACGCGGGATCAGGGCCTTTACCCAGTAAACTATCAGTGAATCATCACAGACGCGGGATCAGGGCCTTTACCCAGCAAACTATCAGTGAATCAGCACAGACCAGGGATCAAGGCCTTTACCCAGTAAACTATCAGAGAATCAGCACAGACCGGGGATCAGGGCCTTTACCCACTAAACTATCAGTGAATCAGCACAGATCAGGGATCAGGGCATTTACTCAGTAAACTATCAGTGAATCAGCACAGTCCACGGAGCAGGGCCTTTAACCAGTGAACTATCAGTGAATCAGCACAGACCAGGGATCAGGGCCTTTACCCAGTAAACTATCAGAGAATCAGCACAGACTGGGGATCAGGGCCTTTACCCAGTAAACTATCAGAGAATCAGCACAGACCAGGGATCAGGGCCTTTACCCAGTAAACTATCAGTGAATCAGCAGAGACCAGGGCTCAGGGCCTTTATCCTGTAAACTATCAGTGAATCAGCACAGACCAGCGATCAGGGCCTTTAGCCAGTAAACTATCAGAGAATCAGCACAGACCAGGGATCAGGGCCTTTAGCCAGTAAACTATCAGAGAATCAGCACAGACCAGGGATCAGGGCCTTCACCCAGCAAACTATCAGAGAATCAGCACAGACCAGGGATCAGGGCCTTTAGCCAGTAAACTATCAGAGAATCAGCACAGACCAGGGATCAGGGCCTTCACCCATTAAACTATCAGTGAATCAGCACAGACCAGGGGTCAGGGCCTTTACCCAGTAAACTATCAGTGAATCAGCACAGACCAGGGATCAGGGCCTTTAGCCAGTAAACTATCAGAGAATCAGCACAGACCAGGGATCAGTGCATTTACCAAGTAAACTATCAGAGAAACAGCAAAGACCAGCGATCAGGGCCTTTACCCAGTAAACTATCAGTGAATCAGCACAGACCAGGGATCAGGGTCTTTACCCAGTAAACTATCAGAGAATCAGCACAGACCAGGGATCTGGGCCTTTACCCAGTAAACTATCAGTGAATCAGCACAGACCAGTGATCAGGGCCTTCACCCAGTAAACTATCAGAGAATCAGCACAGACTGGGGATCAGGGCCTTTACACAGTAAACTATCAGAGAATCAGCACAGGCCGGGGATCAGGTCCTTCACCCAGTAAACTATCAGAGAAACAGCACAGACCAGGGATCAGGGCCTTTACCCAGTAAACTATCAGTGAATCATCACAGACGCGGGATCAGGGCCTTTTCCCAGTATTCTATCAGTGAATCAGCACAGACCGGGGATCAGGGCCTTTACCCAGTAATCTATCAGTGAATCAGCACAGACCAGGGATCAGGGCCTTTACCCAGTAAACTATCAGTGAATCAGCACAGACCGGGGATCAGGGCCTTTACCGAGTAATCTATCAGTGAATCAGCACAGACCAGGGATCAGGGCCTTTACCCAGTAAACTATCAGAAAATCAGTACAGATCAGGGGTCAGTACCTTGACCCAGTGAACTATCAGTGAATCAGCACAGACCCGGGATCAGGGCCTTTCCCCAGTAAACTATCAGTGAATCATCACAGACCCGGGATCAGGGCCTTTCCTCAGTAAACTATCAGTGAATCAGCACAGACCAGGGATCAGGGCCTTTACCCAGCAAACTATCAGTGAATCAGCACAGACCGGGGATCAGGGCCTTTACCCAGTAAACTATCAGATTATCAGCACAGACCAGTGTTCAGGGCCTTTACGCAGTAAACTATCGGAGAATCAACACAGACCAGGGATCAGGGCCTTTACCCAGTAAACTATCAGTCAATCAGCACAGACCAGGGATCAGGGCCTTTACCCAGTAAACTATCAGAGAATCAGCACAGACCAGGGATCAGGGCCTTTACTCAGTAAACTATCAGTGAATCAGCACAGACCACGGAGCAGGGCTTTTAACCAGTGAACTATCAGTGAATCAGCACAGACCAGGGATCAGGGCCTTCACCCAGTAAACTATCAGAGAATCAGCACAGACTGGGGATCAGGGCCTTTACCCAGTAAACTATCAGAGAATCAACACAGACCAGGGATCAGGGCCTTTACCCAGTAAACTATCAGTGAATCAGCAGAGACCAGGGGTCAGCACCTTTACCCTGTAAACTATCAGTGAATCAGCACAGACCAGCGATCAGGGCCTTTAGCCAGTAAACTATCAGAGAATCAGCACAGACCAGGGATCAGGGCCTTTACCAGTAAACTATCAGAGAATCAGTACAGACCAGGGATCAGTGCCTTCACCCAGTAAACTATCAGAGAATCAGCACAGACCAGGGATCAGGGCCTTTAGCCAGTAAACTATCAGAGAATCAGCACAGACCAGGGATCAGGGCCTTCACCCGGTAAACTATCAGTGAATCAGCACAGACCAGGGGTCAGGGCCTTTACCCAGTAAACTATCAGTGAATCAGCACAGACCAGGGAACAGGGCCTTTAGCCAGTGAACTTTCAGTGAATCAGCACAGACCAGGGATCAGGGTCTTTACCCAGTAAACTATCAAAGAATCAGCACAGACCAGGGATCTGGGCCTTTAGCCAGTAAACTATCAGAGAATCAACACAGACCAGGGATCAGGGCCTTTACCCAGTAAACTATCAGTGAATCATCACAGACGCGGGATCAGGGCCTTTACCCAGTAAACTATCAGAGAATCAGCACAGACGCGGGATCAGGGCCTTTACCCAGTAAACTATCAGTGAATCATCACAGACGCGGGATCAGGGCCTTTACCCAGCAAACTATCAGTGAATCATCACAGACGTGGGATCAGGGCCTTCACCCAGTAAACTATCAGTGAATCAGCACAGACCAGGGATCAGGGCCTTTACCCAGTAAACTATCAGAGAATCAGCACAGACCGGGGATCAGGGCCTTTACCCACTAAACTATCAGTGAATCAGCACAGATCAGGGATCAGGGCATTTACTCAGTAAACTATCAGTGAATCAGCACAGACCACGGAGCAGGGCTTTTAACCAGTGAACTATCAGTGAATCAGCACAGACCAGGGATCAGGGCCTTCACCCAGTAAACTATCAGAGAATCAGCACAGACTGGGGATCAGGGCCTTTACCCAGTAAACTATCAGTGAATCAGCAGAGACCAGGGGTCAGCACCTTTACCCTGTAAACTATCAGTGAATCAGCACAGACCAGCGATCAGGGCCTTTAGCCAGTAAACTATCAGAGAATCAGCACAGACCAGGGATCAGGGCCTTTACCAGTAAACTATCAGAGAATCAGTACAGACCAGGGATCAGTGCCTTCACCCAGTAAACTATCAGAGAATCAGCACAGATCAGGGATCAGGGCCTTTAGCCAGTAAACTATCAGAGAATCAGCACAGACCAGGGATCAGGGCCTTCACCCGGTAAACTATCAGTGAATCAGCACAGACCAGGTGTCAGGGCCTTTACCCAGTAAACTATCAGTGAATCAGCACAGACCAGGGAACAGGGCCTTTAGCCAGTGAACTTTCAGTGAATCAGCACAGACCAGGGATCAGGGTCTTTACCCAGTAAACTATCAAAGAATCAGCACAGACCAGGGATCTGGGCCTTTAGCCAGTAAACTATCAGAGAATCAGCACAGACCAGGGATCAGGGCCTTTACCCAGTAAACTATCAGTGAATCATCACAGACGCGGGATCAGGGCCTTTCCCCAGTAAACTATCAGTGAATCATAACAGACGCGGGATCAGGGCCTTTACCCAGTAAACTATCAGTGAATCATCACAGACGCGGGATCAGGGCCTTTACCCAGCAAACTATCAGTGAATCATCACAGACGCGGGATCAGGGCCTTCACCCAGTAAACTATCAGTGAATCAGCACAGACCAGGGATCAGGGCCTTTACCCAGTAAACTATCAGAGAATCAGCACAGACCGGGGATCAGGGCCTTTACCCACTAAACTATCAGTGAATCAGCACAGATCAGGGATCAGGGCATTTACTCAGTAAACTATCAGTGAATCAGCACAGACCACGGAGCAGGGCCTTTAACCAGTGAACTATCAGTGAATCAGCACAGACCAGGGATCAGGGCCTTTACCCAGTAAACTATCAGAGAATCAGCACAGACTGGGGATCAGGGCCTTTACCCAGTAAACTATCAGAGAATCAGCACAGACCAGGGATCAGGGCCTTTACCCAGTAAACTATCAGAGAATCAGCACAGACCAGGGATCAGGGCCTTTACCCAGTAAACTATCAGAGAATCAGCACAGACCAGGGATCAGGGCCTTTACCCAGTAAACTATCAGTGAATCAGCACAGACCAGGGCTCAGGGCCTTTATCCTGTAAACTATCAGTGAATCAGCACAGACCAGCGATCAGGGCCTTTAGCCAGTAAACTATCAGAGAATCAGCACAGACCAGGGATCAGGGCCTTTAGCCAGTAAACTATCAGAGAATCAGCACAGACCAGGGATCAGGGCCTTCACCCAGTAAACTATCAGAGAATCAGCACAGACCAGGGATCAGGGCCTTTAGCCAGTAAACTATCAGAGAATCAGCACAGACCAGGGATCAGGGCCTTCACCCATTAAACTATCAGTGAATCAGCACAGACCAGGGGTCAGGGCCTTTACCCAGTAAACTATCAGTGAATCAGCACAGACCAGGGATCAGGGCCTTTAGCCAGTAAACTATCAGAGAAACAGCAAAGACCAGCGATCAGGGCCTTTACCCAGTAAACTATCAGTGAATCAGCACAGACCAGGGATCAGGGTCTTTACCCAGTAAACTATCAGAGAATCAGCACAGACCAGGGATCTGGGCCTTTACCCAGTAAACTATCAGTGAATCAGCACAGACCAGTGATCAGGGCCTTCACCCAGTAAACTATCAGAGAATCAGCACAGACTGGGGATCAGGGCCTTTACACAGTAAACTATCAGAGAATCAGCACAGGCCGGGGATCAGGTCCTTCACCCAGTAAACTATCAGAGAAACAGCACAGACCAGGGATCAGGGCCTTTACCCAGTAAACTATCAGTGAATCATCACAGACGCGGGATCAGGGCCTTTTCCCAGTATTCTATCAGTGAATCAGCACAGACCGGGGATCAGGGCCTTTACCCAGTAAACTATCAGTGAATCAGCACAGACCGGGGATCAGGGCCTTTACCGAGTAATCTATCAGTGAATCAGCACAGACCAGGGATCAGGGCCTTTACCCAGTAAACTATCAGAAAATCAGTACAGATCAGGGGTCAGTACCTTGACCCAGTGAACTATCAGTGAATCAGCACAGACCCGGGATCAGGGCCTTTCCCCAGTAAACTATCAGTGAATCATCACAGACCCGGGATCAGGGCCTTTCCTCAGTAAACTATCAGTGAATCAGCACAGACCAGTGATCAGGGCCTTCACCCAGTAAACTATCAGTGAATCAGCACAGACCAGGGATCAGGGCCTTTACCCAGTAAACTATCGGAGAATCAACACAGACCAGGGTTCAGGGCCTTTACCCAGTAAACTGTCAGATAATCACCACAGACCGGGGATAAGGGCCTTTACCCAGTAAACTATCAGAGAATCAGCACAGACCAGGGATCAGGGCCTTTACCCAGGAAACTATCGGAGAATCAACACAGACCAGGGATCAGGGCCTTTACCCAGTAAACTGTCAGATAATCAGCACAGACCGGGGATTAGGGCCTTTCCCCAGTAAACTATCAGTGAATCAGCACAGACCAGGGATCAGGGCCTTTACCCAGTCAACTATCAGAAAATCAGCACAGATCACGGGTCAGGGCCTTTACCCAGTAAACTATCAGTGAATCAGCACAGACCAGTGATCAGGGCCTTCACCCAGTAAACTATCAGAGAATCAGCACAGACCAGGGATCAGGTCCTTCACCCAGTAAACTATCAGTGAATCAGCACAGACCAGGGATCAGGGCCTTTACCCAGTAAACTATCGGAGAATCAACACAGACCAGGGTTCAGGGCCTTTACCCAGTAAACTGTCAGATAATCAGCACAGACCGGGGATAAGGGCCTTTACCCAGTAAACTATCAGAGAATCAGCACAGACCAGGGATCAGGGCCTTTCCCCAGGAAACTATCGGAGAATCAGCACAGACCAGGGATCAGGGCCTTTACCCAGCAAACTATCAGTGAATCAGCACAGACCGGGGATCAGGGCCTTTACCCAGTAAACTATCAGATAATCAGCACAGACCAGGGATCAGGGCCTTTACGCAGTAAACTATCGGAGAATCAACACAGACCAGGGATCAGGGCCTTTACCCAGTAAACTATCAGTGAATCACCACAGACCGTGGATCAGGGCCTTTACCCAGTAAACTATCAGAGAATCAGCACAGATCGGGGATTAGGGCCTTTACCCAGTAAACTATCAGTGAATCACCACAGACCGGGGATCAGGGCCTTTACCCAGTAAACTATCACTGAATCAGCACAGACCACGGATCAGGGCCTTTACCCAGTAAACTGTCAGATAATCAGCACAGACCTGGGATTAGGGCCTTTACCAAGTAAACTATCAGTGAATCAGCACAGACCAGGGATCAGGGCATTTACCCAGTAAACTATCAGAGAATCAGCACAGACCAGCGATCAGGGCCTTTACCCAGTAAACTATCAGTGAATCAGCACAGACCAGGGATCAGGGCCTTCACCCAGTAAACTATGAGAGAATCAGCACAGACTGGGGATCAGCGCCTTTACACAGTAAACTATCAGAGAATCAGCACAGGCCGGGGATCAGGTCCTTTACCCAGTAAACTATCAGAGAATCAGCACAGACCAGGGATCAGGGCCTTTACCCAGTGAACTATCAGTGAATCATCACAGACCAGGGATCAGGGCCTTTACCCAGTAAACTATCAGTGAATCAGCACAGACCAGTGATCAGGGCCTTCACCCAGTAAACTATCAGTGAATCAGCACAGACCAGGGATCAGGGCCTTTACCCAGTAAACTATCAGTGAATCAGCACAGACCAGTGATCAGGGCCTTCACCCAGTAAACTATCAGTGAATCAGGACAGACCAGGGACCAGGGCCTTTCCCCAGTAAACTATCGGAGAATCAGCACAGACCAGGGATCAGGGCCTTTACCCAGTAAACTTGCAGATAATCAGCACAGACCAGGGATCAGGGCCTTTACCCAGCAAACTATCAGTGAATCAGCACAGACCGGGGATCAGGGCCTTTACCCAGTAAACTATCAGATAATCAGCACAGACCAGGGATCAGGGCCTTTACGCAGTAAACTATCGGAGAATCAACACAGACCAGGGATCAGGGCCTTTACCCAGTAAACTTGCAGATAATCAGCACAGACCAGGGATCAGGGCCTTTACCCAGTAAACTATCAGTGAATCACCACAGACCGGGGATCAGGGCCTTTACCCAGTAAACTATCAGAGAATCAGCACAGATCGGGGATTAGGGCCTTTACCCAGTAAACTATCAGTGAATCACCACAGACCGGGGATCAGGGCCTTTACCCAGTAAACTATCAGTGAATCAGCACAGACCAGGGATCAGTGCCTTTACCCAGTAAACTGTCAGATAATCAGCACAGACCTGGGATTAGGGCCTTTACCAAGTAAACTATCAGTGAATCAGCACAGACCAGGGATCAGGGCCTTTACCCAGTAAACTATCAGAGAATCAGCACAGACCAGGGATCAGGGCCTTTACCCAGTAAACTATCAGAGAATCAGCACAGACCAGCGATCAGGGCCTTTACCAGTAAACTATCAGTGAATCAGCACAGACCAGGGATCAGGGCCTTCACCCAGTAAACTATCAGAGAATCAGCACAGACTGGGGATCAGCGCCTTTACACAGTAAACTATCAGAGAATCAGCACAGGCCGGGGATCAGGTCCTTTACCCAGTAAACTATCAGAGAATCAGCACAGACCAGGGATACGGGCCTTTACCCAGTGAACTATCAGTGAATCACCACAGAACCGGGATCAGTGCCTTTACCCAGTAAACTATCAGAGAATCAGCACAGACCGGGGATCAGGGACTTTACCCAGTAAACTATCAGTGAATCAGCACAGACCAGTGATCAGGGCCTTTACCCAGTAAACTATCAGAGAATCAGCACAGATCAGGGGTCAGGGCCTTTACCCAGTAAACTATCAGAGAATCAGCACAGACCAGCGATCAGGGCCTTTACCAGTAAACTATCAGTGAATCAGCACAGACCAGGGATCAGGGCCTTCACCCAGTAAACTATCAGAGAATCAGCACAGACTGGGGATCAGCGCCTTTACACAGTAAACTATCAGAGAATCAGCACAGGCCGGGGATCAGGTCCTTTACCCAGTAAACTATCAGAGAATCAGCACAGACCAGGGATACGGGCCTTTACCCAGTGAACTATCAGTGAATCACCACAGAACCGGGATCAGTGCCTTTACCCAGTAAACTATCAGAGAATCAACACAGACCAGGGATCAGGGCCTTTACCCAGTAAACTATCAGTGAATCACCACAGACCGTGGATCAGGGCCTTTACCCAGTAAACTATCAGAGAATCAGCACAGATCGGGGATTAGGGCCTTTACCCAGTAAACTATCAGTGAATCACCACAGACCGGGGATCAGGGCCTTTACCCAGTAAACTATCAGTGAATCAGCACAGACCAGGGATCAGGGCCTTTACCCAGTAAACTGTCAGATAATCAGCACAGACCTGGGATTAGGGCCTTTACCAAGTAAACTATCAGTGAATCAGCACAGACCAGAGATCAGGGCATTTACCCAGTAAACTATCAGAGAATCAGCACAGACCAGCGATCAGGGCCTTTACCCAGTAAACTATCAGTGAATCAGCACAGACCAGGGATCAGGGCCTTCACCCAGTAAACTATGAGAGAATCAGCACAGACTGGGGATCAGCGCCTTTACACAGTAAACTATCAGAGAATCAGCACAGGCCGGGGATCAGGTCCTTTACCCAGTAAACTATCAGAGAATCAGCACAGACCAGGGATCAGGGCCTTTACCCAGTGAACTATCAGTGAATCATCACAGACCAGGGATCAGGGCCTTTACCCAGTAAACTATCAGTGAATCAGCACAGACCAGTGATCAGGGCCTTCACCCAGTAAACTATCAGTGAATCAGCACAGACCAGGGATCAGGGCCTTTACCCAGTAAACTATCAGTGAATCAGCACAGACCAGTGATCAGGGCCTTCACCCAGTAAACTATCAGTGAATCAGGACAGACCAGGGACCAGGGCCTTTCCCCAGTAAACTATCGGAGAATCAGCACAGACCAGGGATCAGGGCCTTTACCCAGTAAACTTGCAGATAATCAGCACAGACCAGGGATCAGGGCCTTTACCCAGCAAACTATCAGTGAATCAGCACAGACCGGGGATCAGGGCCTTTACCCAGTAAACTATCAGATAATCAGCACAGACCAGGGATCAGGGCCTTTACGCAGTAAACTATCGGAGAATCAACACAGACCAGGGATCAGGGCCTTTACCCAGTAAACTTGCAGATAATCAGCACAGACCAGGGATCAGGGCCTTTACCCAGTAAACTATCAGTGAATCACCACAGACCGGGGATCAGGGCCTTTACCCAGTAAACTATCAGAGAATCAGCACAGATCGGGGATTAGGGCCTTTACCCAGTAAACTATCAGTGAATCACCACAGACCGGGGATCAGGGCCTTTACCCAGTAAACTATCAGTGAATCAGCACAGACCAGGGCTCAGGGCCTTTACCCAGTAAACTGTCAGATAATCAGCACAGACCTGGGATTAGGGCCTTTACCAAGTAAACTATCAGTGAATCAGCACAGACCAGGGATCAGGGCCTTTACCCAGTAAACTATCAGAGAATCAGCACAGACCAGGGATCAGGGCCTTTACCCAGTAAACTATCAGAGAATCAGCACAGACCAGCGATCAGGGCCTTTACCAGTAAACTATCAGTGAATCAGCACAGACCAGGGATCAGGGCCTTCACCCAGTAAACTATCAGAGAATCAGCACAGACTGGGGATCAGCGCCTTTACACAGTAAACTATCAGAGAATCAGCACAGGCCGGGGATCAGGTCCTTTACCCAGTAAACTATCAGAGAATCAGCACAGACCAGGGATACGGGCCTTTACCCAGTGAACTATCAGTGAATCACCACAGAACCGGGATCAGTGCCTTTACCCAGTAAACTATCAGAGAATCAGCACAGACCGGGGATCAGGGACTTTACCCAGTAAACTATCAGTGAATCAGCACAGACCAGTGATCAGGGCCTTTACCCAGTAAACTATCAGAGAATCAGCACAGATCAGGGGTCAGGGCCTTTACCCAGTAAACTATCAGAGAATCAGCACAGACCAGCGATCAGGGCCTTTACCAGTAAACTATCAGTGAATCAGCACAGACCAGGGATCAGGGCCTTCACCCAGTAAACTATCAGAGAATCAGCACAGACTGGGGATCAGCGCCTTTGCACAGTAAACTATCAGAGAATCAGCACAGGCCGGGGATCAGGTCCTTTACCCAGTAAACTATCAGAGAATCAGCACAGACCAGGGATACGGGCCTTTACCCAGTGAACTATCAGTGAATCACCACAGAACCGGGATCAGTGCCTTTACCCAGTAAACTATCAGAGAATCAGCACAGACCGCGGATCAGGGACTTTACCCAGTAAACTATCAGTGAATCAGCAAGGACCAGTGATCAGGGCCTTTACCCAGTAAACTATCAGAGAATCAGCACAGATCAGGGGTCAGGGCCTTTACCCAGTAAACTATCAATCAATCAGCACAGACCAGGGATCAGGGCCTTTAACCAGTAAACTATCAGAGAATCAGCACAGACCAGGGATCAGGTCCTTTACTCCGTAAACTATCAGTGAATCAGCACAGACCACGGAGCAGGGCCTTTAACCAGTGAACTATCAGTGAATCAGCACAGACCAGGGATCAGGGCCTTTACCCAGTAAACTATCAGAGAATCAGCACAGACTGGGGATCAGGGCCTTTACCCAGTAAACTATCAGAGAATCAGCACAGACCAGGGATCAGGGCCTTTACCCAGTAAACTATCAGTGAATCAGCAGAGACCAGGGGTCAGGGCCTTTACCCTGTAAACTATCAGTGAATCAGCACAGACCAGCGATCAGGGCCTTTAGCCAGTAAACTATCAGAGAATCAGCACAGACCAGGGATCAGGGCCTTTAGCCGGTAAACTATCAGAGAATCAGCTCAGACCAGGGATCAGGGCCTTCACCCAGTCAACTATCAGAGAATCAGCACAGACCAGGGATCAGGGCCTTTAGCCAGTAAACTATCAGAGAATCAGCACAGACCAGGGATCAGGGCCTTCACCCAGTAAACTATCAGTGAATCAGCACAGACCAGGGATCAGGGCCTTTAGCCAGTAATCTATCAGAGAATCAGCACAGACCAGGGATCTGGGCCTTTACCCAGTAAACTATCAGTGAATCAGCACAGACCAGTGATCAGGGCCTTCACCCAGTAAACTATCAGAGAATCAGCACAGACTGGGGATCAGGGCCTTCACACAGTAAACTATCAGAGAATCAGCACAGGCCGGGGATCAGGTCCTTCACCCAGTAAACTATCAGAGAATCAGCACAGACCAGGGATCAGGGCCTTTACCCAGTAAACTATCAGTGAATCATCACAGATGCGGGATCAGGGCCTTTACCCAGTAAACTATCAGTGAATCATCACAGACGCGGGATCAGGGCCTTTACCCAGTAAACTATCAGTGAATCATCACAGACGCGGGATCAGGGCCTTTACCCAGTGAACTATCATTGAATCATCACAGATGCGGGATCAGGGCCTTGACCCAGTAAACTATCAGTGAATCAGCACAGATCAGGGATCAGGGCCTTTACCCAGTAAACTATCAGAGAATCAGCACAGACCACGGAGCAGGGCCTTTAACCAGTGAACTATCAGTGAATCAGCACAGACCAGGGATCAGGGCCTTTACCCAGTAAACTATCAGAGAATCAGCACAGACTGGGGATCAGGGCCTTTACCCAGTAAACTATCAGAGAATCAGCACAGACCAGGGATCAGGGCCTTTACCCAGTAAACTATCAGTGAATCAGCAGAGACCAGGGGTCAGGGCCTTTACCCTGTAAACTATCAGTGTATCAGCACAGACCGGGGATCAGGGCCTTTACCCAGTAATCTATCAGTGAATCAGCACAGACCAGGGATCAGGGCCTTTACCCAGTAAACTATCAGTGAATCAGCACAGACCGGTGATCAGGGCCTTTACCGAGTAATCTATCAGTGAATCAGCACAGACCAGGGATCAGGGCCTTTACCCAGTAAACTATCAGAAAATCAGGACAGATCAGGGGTCAGTACCTTGACCCAGTGAACTATCAGTGAATCAGCACAGACCCGGGATCAGGGCCTTTACCCAGTAAACTATCAGTGAATCATCACAGACCCGGGATCAGGGCCTTTCCCCAGTAAACTATCAGTGAATCAGCACAGACTATGGATCAGGGCCTTGACCCAGTAAACTATCAGTGAATCAGCACAGACCAGTGATCAGGGCCTTCACCCAGTAAACTATCAGTGAATCAGCACAGACCAGGGATCAGGGCCTTTACCCAGTAAACTATCGGAGAATCAACACAGACCAGGGTTCAGGGCCTTTACCCAGTAAACTGTCAGATAATCAGCACAGACCGGGGATAAGGGCCTTTACCCAGTAAACTATCAGAGAATCAGCACAGACCAGGGATCAGGGCCTTTCCCCAGGAAACTATCGGAGAATCAACACAGACCAGGGATCAGGGCCTTTACCCAGTAAACTGTCAGATAATCAGCACAGACCGGGGATTAGTGCCTTTCCCCAGTAAACTATCAGTGAATCAGCACAGACCAGGGATCAGGGCCTTTACCCAGTCAACTATCAGAAAATCAGCACAGATCACGGGTCAGGGCCTTTACACAGTAAACTATCAGTGAATCAGCACAGACCAGTGATCAGGGCCTTCACCCAGTAAACTATCAGTGAATCAGCACAGACCAGGGATCAGGGCCTTTACCCAGTAAACTATCAGTGAATCAGCACAGACCAGTGATCAGGGCCTTCACACAGTAAACTATCAGTGAATCAGGACAGACCAGGGACCAGGGCCTTTCCCCAGTAAACTATCGGAGAATCAGCACAGACCAGGGATCAGGGCCTTTACCCAGTAAACTTGCAGATAATCAGCACAGACCAGGGATCAGGGCCTTTACCCAGCAAACTATCGGAGAATCAACACAGACCAGGGATCATGGCCTTTCCGCAGTAAACTATCGGAGAATCAACACAGACCAGGGATCAGGCCCTTTACCCAGTAAACTTGCAGATAATCAGCACAGACCAGGGATCAGGGCCTTTACCCAGTAAACTATCAGTGAATCACCACAGACCGGGGATCAGGGCCTTTACCCAGTAAACTATCAGAGAATCAGCACAGATCGGGGATTAGGGCCTTTACCCAGTAAACTATCAGTGAATCACCACAGACCGGGGATCAGGGCCTTTACCCAGTAAAATATCAGTGAATCAGCACAGACCAGGGATCTGGGCCTTTACCCAGTAAACTATCAGTGAATCAGCACAGACCAGTGATAAGGGCCTTCACCCAGTAAACTATCAGAGAATCAGCACAGACTGGGGATCAGGGCCTTTACACAGTGAACTATCAGAGAATCAGCACAGGCCTGGGATCAGGTCCTTCACCCAGTAAACTATCAGAGAATCAGCACAGACCAGGGATCAGGGCCTTTACCCAGTAAACTATCAGTGAATCATCACAGATGCGGGATCAGGGCCTTTACCCAGTAAACTATCAGTGAATCATCACAGACGCGGGATCAGGGCCTTTACCCAGTAAACTATCAGTGAATCATCACAGACGCGGGATCAGGGCCTTTACCCAGTAAACTATCAGTGAATCATCACAGACGCGGGATCAGGGCCTTTACCCAGTAAACTATCAGTGAATCAGCACAGATCAGGGATCAGGGCCTTTACCCAGTAAACTATCAGAGAATCAGCACAGACCACGGAGCAGGGCCTTTAACCAGTGAACTATCAGTGAATCAGCACAGACCAGGGATCAGGGCCTTTACCCAGTAAACTATCAGAGAATCAGCACAGACTGGGGATCAGGGCCTTTACCCAGTAAACTATCAGAGAATCAGCACAGACCAGGGATCAGGGCCTTTACCCAGTAAACTATCAGTGAATCAGCAGAGACCAGAGGTCAGGGCCTTTACCCTGTAAACTATCAGTGAATCAGCACAGACCGGGGATCAGGGCCTTTACCCAGTAATCTATCAGTGAATCAGCACAGACCAGGGATCAGGGCCTTTAGCCAGTAAACTATCAGTGAATCAGCACAGACCGGTGATCAGGGCCTTTACCGAGTAATCTATCAGTGAATCAGAACAGACCAGGGATCAGGGCCTTTACCCAGTCAACTATCAGAAAATCAGGACAGATCAGGGGTCAGTACCTTGACCCAGTGAACTATCAGTGAATCAGCACAGACCCGGGATCAGGGCCTTTACCCAGTAAACTATCAGTGAATCATCACAGACCCGGGATCAGGGCCTTTCCCCAGTAAACTATCAGTGAATCAGCACAGACTATGGACCAGGGCCTTCACCCAGTAAACTATCAGTGAATCAGCACAGACCAGTGATCAGGGCCTTCACTCAGTAAACTGTCAGTGAATCAGCACAGACCAGGGATCAGGGCCTTTACCCAGTAAACTATCGGAGAATCAACACAGACCAGGGTTCAGGGCCTTTACCCAGTAAACTGTCAGATAATCAGCACAGACCGGGGATAAGGGCCTTTACCCAGTAAACTATCAGAGAATCAGCACAGACCAGGGATCAGGGTCTTTACCCAGGAAACTATCGGAGAATCAACACAGACCAGGGATCAGGGCCTTTACCCAGTAAACTGTCAGATAATCAGCACAGACCGGGGATTAGGGCCTTTCCCCAGTAAACTATCAGTGAATCAGCACAGACCAGGGATCAGGGCCTTTACCCAGTCAACTATCAGAAAATCAGCACAGATCACGGGTCAGGGCCATTACACAGTAAACTATCAGTGAATCAGCACAGACCAGTGATCAGGGCCTTCACCCAGTAAACTATCAGTGAATCAGCACAGACCAGGGATCAGGGCCTTTACCCAGTAAACTATCAGTGAATCAGCACAGACCAGTGATCAGGGCCTTCACACAGTAAACTATCAGTGAATCAGGACAGACCAGGGACCAGGGCCTTTCCCCAGTAAACTATCGGAGAATCAGCACAGACCAGGGATCAGGGCCTTTACCCAGTAAACTTGCAGATAATCAGCACAGACCAGGGATCAGGGCCTTTACCCAGCAAACTATCGGAGAATCAACACAGACCAGGGATCAGGGCCTTTACCCAGTAAACTTGCAGATAATCAGCACAGACCAGGGATCAGGGCCTTTACCCAGTAAACTATCCGTGAATCACCACAGACCGGGGATCAGGGCCTTTACCCAGTAAACTATCAGAGAATCAGCACAGACCAGGGATCAGGGCCTTTACCCAGTAAAATATCAGTGAATCAGCACAGACCAGGGATCAGGGCCTTTACCCAGTAAACTATCAGTGAATCAGCACAGACCAGGGATCAGGGCCTTTACCAAGTAAACTATCAGAGAATTAGCACAGACCAGCGATCAGGGCCTTTACCCAGTAAACTATCAGTGAATCAGCACAGACCACGGATCAGGGCCTTCACCCAGTAAACTATCAGAGAATCAGCACAGACTGGGGATCAGGGCCTTCACCCAGTAAACTATCAGAGAATCAGCACAGGCCGGGGATCAGGTCCTTTACCCAGTAAACTATCAGTGAATCAGCACAGACCAGGGATCAGGGCCTTTACCCAGTAAACTATCAGTGAATCAGCACAGACCAGTGATCAGGGCCTTCACACAGTAAACTATCAGTGAATCAGGACAGACCAGGGACCAGGGCCTTTCCCCAGTAAACTATCGGAGAATCAGCACAGATCAGGGATCAGGGCCTTTACCCAGTAAACTTGCAGATAATCAGCACAGACCAGGGATCAGGGCCTTTTCCCAGTAAACTATCAGAGAATCAGCACAGACCAGGGGTCAGGGCCTTTACCCAGTAAACTATCATTCAATCAGCACAGACCAGGGATCAGGGCCTTTACCCAGTAAACTATCAGAGAATCAGCACAGACCAGGGATCAGGGTCTTTACCCATTAAACTATCAGAGAATCAGCACCGACCAGGGATCAGGGCCTTTACCCAGTAAACTATCAGTGAATCAGCACAGACCAGGGATCAGGGCCTTTACCCAGTAAACTATCCGAGAATCAGCACAGACCGGGGATCAGGGCCTTTACCCAGTAAACTATCAGAGAATCAGCACAGACCAGGGATCAGGGCCTTTAGCCAGTAAACTATCAGAGAATCAGCACAGACCAGGGATCAGGGCCTTCACCCAGTAAACTATCAGTGAATCAGCACAGACCAGGGATCAGGGCCTTTCGCCAGTAATCTATCAGAGAATCAGCACAGACCAGGGATCACTGCCTTTACCAAGTAAACTATCAGAGAATCAGCCAAGACCAGCGATCAGGGCCTTTACCCAGTAAACTATCAGTGAATCAGCACAGACCAGGGATCAGGGTCTTTACCCAGTAAACTATCAGAGAATCAGCACAGACCAGGGATCTGGGCCTTTACCCAGTAAACTATCAGTGAATCAGCACAGACCAGTGATCAGGGCCTTCACCCAGTAAACTATCAGAGAATCAGCACAGACTGGGGATCAGGGCCTTTACACAGTAAACTATCAGAGAATCAGCACAGGCCGGGGATCAGGTCCTTCACCCAGTAAACTATCAGAGAATCAGCACAGACCAGGGATCAGGGCCTTTACACAGTAAACTATCAGTGAATGATCACAGAGGCGGGATCAGGGCCTTTACCCAGTAAACTATCAGTGAATCATCACAGACGTGGGATCAGGGCCTTTACCCAGTAAACTATCAGTGAATCATCACAGACGCGGGATCAGGGCCTTGACCCAGTAAACTATCAGTGAATCATCACAGACGCGGGATCAGGGCCTTTACCCAGTAAACTATCAGTGAATCAGCACAGATCAGGGATCAGGGCCTTTACCCAGTAAACTATCAGAGAATCAGCACAGACCGGGGATCAGGGTCTTTACCCACTAAACTATCAGTGAATCAGCACAGATCAGGGATCAGGGCATTTACTCAGTAAACTATCAGTGAATCAGCACAGACCACGGAGCAGGGCCTTTAACCAGTGAACTATCAGTGAATCAGCACAGACCAGGGATCAGGGCCTTTACCCAGTAAACTATCAGTGAATCATCACAGACGCGGGATCAGGGCCTTTACCCAGTAAACTATCAGAGAATCAGCAGAGACCGGGGATCAGGGCCTTTTCCCAGTATTCTATCAGTGAATCAGCACAGACCGGGGATCAGGGCCTTTACCCAGTAAACTATCAGAGAATCAGCACAGACCAGGGATCAGGGCCTTTACCCAGTAAACTATCAGTGAATCAGCAGAGACCAGGGGTCAGGGCCTTTACCCTGTAAACTATCAGTGAATCAGCACAGACCAGCGATCAGGGCCTTTAGCCAGTAAACTATCAGAGAATCAGCACAGACCAGGGATCTGGGCCTTTACCCAGTAAACTATCAGTGAATCAGCACAGACCAGTGATCAGGGCCTTCACCCAGTAAACTATCAGAGAATCAGCACAGACTGGGGATCAGGGCCTTTACACAGTAAACTATCAGAGAATCAGCACAGGCCGGGGATCAGGTCCTTCACCCAGTAAACTATCAGAGAATCAGCACAGACCAGGGATCAGGGCCTTTACCCAGTAAACTATCAGTGAATCATCACAGACGCGGGATCAGGGCCTTTACCCAGTAAACTATCAGTGAATCATCACAACGCGGGATCAGGGCCTTTACCCAGTAAACTATCAGAGAATCAGCAGAGACCGGGGATCAGGGCCTTTTCCCAGTATTCTATCAGTGAATCAGCACAGACCGGGGATCAGGGCCTTTACCCAGTAATCTATCAGTGAATCAGCACAGACCAGGGATCAGGGCCTTTACCCAGTAAACTATCAGTGAATCAGCACATACCGGGGATCAGGGCCTTTACCGAGTAATCTATCAGTGAATCAGCACAGACCAGGGATCAGGGCCTTTACCCAGTAAACTATCAGTGAATCAGCACAGACCGGGGATCAGGGCCTTTACCCAGTAAACTATCAGTGAATCAGCACAGATCAGGGGTCAGGGCCTTTACCCAGTAAACTAGCAGAGAATCAGAACAGATCAGGTGTCAGGGCCTTTACCCAGTAAACTATCAGTCAATCAGCACAGACCAGGGATCAGGGCCTTTACCCAGTAAACTATCAGAGAATCAGCACAGACCAGGGATCAGGGTCTTTACCCAGTAAACTATCAGAGAATCAGCACAGACCAGCGATCAGGGCCTTTAGCCAGTAAACTATCAGAGAATCAGCACAGACCAGGGATCAGGGCCTTTAGCCAGTAAATTATCAGAGAATCAGCTCAGACCAGGGATCACGGCCTTCACCCAGTAAACTATCAGAGAATCAGCACAGACCAGGGATCAGGGCCTTTAGCCAGTAAACTATCAGAGAATCAGCACAGACCAGGGATCAGGGCCTTCACCCAGTAAACTATCAGTGAATCAGCACAGACCAGGGATCAGGGCCTTTAGCCAGTAATCTATCAGAGAATCAGCACAGACCAGGGATCACTGCCTTTACCAAGTAAACTATCAGAGAATCAGCAAAGACCAGCGATCAGGGCATTACCCAGTAAACTATCAGTGAATCAGCACAGACCAGGGATCAGGGTCTTTACCCAGTAAACTATCAGAGAATCAGCACAGACCAGGGATCAGGGCCTTCACCCAGTAAACTATCAGTGAATCAGCACAGACCAGTGATCAGGGCCTTCACCCAGTAAACTATCAGAGAATCAGCACAGACTGGGGATCAGGGCCTTTACACAGTAAACTATCAAAGAATCAGCACAGGCCGGGGATCAGGTCCTTCACCCAGTAAACTATCAGAGAATCAGCACAGACCAGGGATCAGGGCCTTTTCCCAGTAAACTATCAGGGAATGATCACAGACGCGGGATCAGGGCCTTCACCCAGTAAACTATCAGTGAATCATCACAGACGTGGGATCAGGGCCTTTACCCAGTAAACTATCAGTGAATCATCACAGACGCGGGATCAGGGCCTTTACCCAGGAAACTATCAGTGAATCATCACAGACGCGGGATCAGGGCCTTTACCCAGTAAACTATCAGTGAATCAGCACAGATCAGGGATCAGGGCCTTTACCCAGTAAACTATCAGAGAATCAGCACAGACCGGGGATCAGGGCCTTTAACCACTAAACTATCAGTGAATCAGCACAGATCAGGGATCAGGGCATTTACTCAGAAACTATCAGTGAATCAGCACAGACCACGGAGCAGGGCCTTTAACCAGTGAACTATCAGTGAATCAGCACAGACCAGGGATCAGGGCCTTTACCCAGTAAACTATCAGTGAATCATCACAGACGCGGGTTCAGGGCCTTTACTCAGTAAACTATCAGAGAATCAGCAGAGACCGGGGATCAGGGCCTTTTCCCAGTATTCTATCAGTGAATCAGCACAGACCGGGGATCAGGGCCTTTACCCAGTAAACTATCAGAGAATCAGCACAGACCAGGGATCAGGGCCTTTACCCAGTAAACTAGCAGTGAATCAGCAGAGACCAGGGGTCAGGACCTTTACCCTGTGAACTATCAGTGAATCAGCACAGAACAGCGATCAGGGCCTTTAGCCAGTAAACTATCAGAGAATCAGCACAGACCAGGGATCAGGGCCTTCACCCAGTAAACTATCAGAGAATCAGCACAGACCAGGGATCAGGGCCTTTAGCCAGTAAACTATCAGAGAATCAGCACAGACCAGGGATCAGGGCCTTCACCCAGTAAACTATCAGTGAATCAGCACAGACCAGGGGTCAGGGCCTTTACCCAGTAAACTATCAGTGAATCAGCACAGACCAGGGATCAGGGCCTTTACCCAGTAAACTAACAGTGAATCAGCACAGACCAGTGATCAGGGCCTTTACCCAGTAAACTATCAGAGAATCAGCACAGACCAGGGATCAGTGCCTTTACCAAGTAAACTATCAGAGAATCAGCAAAGACCAGCGATCAGGGCCTTTACCCAGTAAACTGTCAGTGAATCAGCACAGACCAGGGATCAGGGTCTTTACCCAGTAAACTATCAGAGAATCAGCACAGACCAGGGATCTGGGCCTTTACCCAGTAAACTATCAGTGAATCAGCACAGACCAGTGATCAGGGCCTTCACCCAGTAAACTATCAGAGAATCAGCACAGACTGGGGATCAGGGCCTTTACACAGTAAACTATCAGAGAATCAGCACAGGCCGGGGATCAGGTCCTTCACCCAGTAAACTATCAGAGAATCAGCACAGACCAGGGATCAGGGCCTTTACCCAGTAAACTATCAGAGAATCATCACAGACGCGGGATCAGGGCCTTTACCAGTAAACTATCAGTGAATCATCACAGACGCGGGATCAGGGCCTTTATCCAGTAAACTATCAGAGAATCAGCAGAGACCGGGGATCAGGGCCTTTTCCCAGTATTCTATCAGTGAATCAGCACAGACCGGGGATCAGGGCCTTTACCCAGTAATCTATCAGTGAATCAGCACAGACCAGGGATCAGGGCCTTTACCCAGTAAACTATCAGAGAATCAGCACAGAC
The DNA here is from genome assembly GCF_035084215.1 of Heptranchias perlo. Lineage (NCBI taxonomy): Eukaryota > Metazoa > Chordata > Chondrichthyes > Hexanchiformes > Hexanchidae > Heptranchias > Heptranchias perlo. Next base: position 1,909,330 of record NW_027139537.1, read on the forward strand.
CAGGGATCAGGGCCTTTACCCAGTAAACTACGGAGAATCAACACAGACCAGGGTTCAGGGCCTTTACCCAGTAAACTGTCAGATAATCAGCACAGACCGGGGATCAGGGCCTTCACCCAGGAAACTATCAGAGAATCAGCACAGATCAGGGGTCAGGGCCTTTACCCAGTAAACTATCAGAGAATCAGCACAGATCAGGGGTCAGGGCCTTTACCCAGTAAACTATCAGTCAATCAGCACAGACCAGGGATCAGGGCCTTTACCCAGTAAACTATCAGAGAATCAGCACAGACCAGGGATCAGGGTCTTTACCCAGTAAACGATCAGAGAATCAGCACAGACCAGGGGTCAGGGCCTTTACCCAGTAAACTATCAGTGAATCAGCACAGACCAGGGGTCAGGGCCTTTACCCAGTAAACTATCAGTGAATCAGCACAGACCGGGGATCAGGGCCTTTACCCAGTAAACTATCAGTGAATCAGCACAGACCGGGGATCAGGGCCTTTACCCAGTAAACTATCAGTGAATCAGCACAGACCAGTGATCAGGGCCTTTACCCAGTAAACTATCAGTGAATCAGCACAGACCAGGGATCAGGGCCTTTAGCCAGTAATCTATCAGAGAATCAGCACAGACCAGGGATCAGTGTATTTACCAAGTAAACTATCAGTGAATCAGCACAGACCAGGGATCAGGGCCTTTAGCCAGTAATCTATCAGAGAATCAGCACAGACCAGGGATCAGGGTCTTTACCCAGTAAACTATCAGAGAATCAGCACAGACCAGGGATCAGGGTCTTTACCCAGTAAACTATCAGTGAATCAGCACAGACCAGGGATCAGGGCCTTTAGCCAGTAATCTATCAGAGAATCAGCACAGACCAGGGATCAGTGTATTTACCAAGTAAACTATCAGAGAATCATCACAGACCAGGGATCAGGGCCTTTACCCAGTAAACTATCAGAGAATCAGCACAGACCAGGGATCAGGGTCTTTACCCAGTAAACTATCAGTGAATCAGCACAGACCAGGGATCAGGGCCTTTAGCCAGTAATCTATCAGAGAATCAGCACAGACCAGGGATCAGTGTATTTACCAAGTAAACTATCAGAGAATCATCACAGACCAGGGATCAGGGCCTTTACCCAGTAAACTATCAGAGAATCAGCACAGACCAGGGATCAGGGCCTTTACCCAGTAAACTATCAGAGAATCAGCACAGACCAGCGATCAGGGCCTTTACCCAGTAAACTATCAGAGAATCAGCACAGACCAGCGATCAGGGCCTTTACCCAGTAAACTATCAGAGATTCAGCACAGACCAGGGATCAGGGCCTTTACCCAGTAAACTATCAGAGAATCAGCACAGACCAGCGATCAGGGCCTTTACCCAGTAAACTATCAGTGAATCAGCACAGACCACGGATCAGGGCCTTCACCCAGTAAACTATCAGAGAATCAGCACAGACTGGGGATCAGCGCCTTAACACAGTAAACTATCAGAGAATCAGCACAGGCCGCGGATCAGTGCCTTTACCCAGTAAACTATCAGTGAATCATCACAGACGCGTGATCAGTGCCTTTACCCAGTAAACTATCAGTGAATCATCACAGACGCGTGATCAGTGCCTTTACCCAGTAAACTATCAGTGAATCAGCACAGACCGGGGATCAGGGCCTTTACCCAGTAAACTATCAGAGATTCAGCACAGACCAGGGATCAGGGCCTTTACCCATTAAACTATCAGAGAATCAGCACAGACCAGCGATCAGGGCCTTTACCCAGTAAACTATCAGTGAATCAGCACAGACCACGGATCAGGGCCTTCACCCAGTAAACTATCAGAGAATCAGCACAGACTGGGGATCAGCGCCTTAACACAGTAAACTATCAGAGAATCAGCACAGGCCGCGGATCAGTGCCTTTACCCAGTAAACTATCAGTGAATCATCACAGACGCGTGATCAGTGCCTTTACCCAGTAAACTATCAGTGAATCTGCACAGACCGGGGATCAGGGCCTTTACCCAGTAAACTATCAGTGAATCAGCACAGACCGGGGATCAGGGCCTTTACCCAGTAAACTATCAGTCAATCAGCACAGACCAGTGATCAGGGCCTTTACCCAGTAAACTATCAGTGAATCAGCACAGACCAGGGATCAGGGCCTTTAGCCAGTAATCTATCAGAGAATCAGCACAGACCAGGGATCAGTGTATTTACCAAGTAAACTATCAGTGAATCAGCACAGACCAGGGATCAGGGCCTTTAGCCAGTAATCTATCAGAGAATCAGCACAGACCAGGGATCAGGGTCTTTACCCAGTAAACTATCAGAGAATCAGCACAGACCAGGGATCAGGGTCTTTACCCAGTAAACTATCAGTGAATCAGCACAGACCAGGGATCAGGGCCTTTAGCCAGTAATCTATCAGAGAATCAGCACAGACCAGGGATCAGTGTATTTACCAAGTAAACTATCAGAGAATCATCACAGACCAGGGATCAGGGCCTTTACCCAGTAAACTATCAGAGAATCAGCACAGACCAGGGATCAGGGTCTTTACCCAGTAAACTATCAGTGAATCAGCACAGACCAGGGATCAGGGCCTTTAGCCAGTAATCTATCAGAGAATCAGCACAGACCAGGGATCAGTGTATTTACCAAGTAAACTATCAGAGAATCATCACAGACCAGGGATCAGGGCCTTTACCCAGTAAACTATCAGAGAATCAGCACAGACCAGGGATCAGGGCCTTTACCCAGTAAACTATCAGAGAATCAGCACAGACCAGCGATCAGGGCCTTTACCCAGTAAACTATCAGAGAATCAGCACAGACCAGCGATCAGGGCCTTTACCCAGTAAACTATCAGAGATTCAGCACAGTCCAGGGATCAGGGCCTTTACCCAGTAAACTATCAGAGAATCAGCACAGACCAGCGATCAGGGCCTTTACCCAGTAAACTATCAGTGAATCAGCACAGACCACGGATCAGGGCCTTCACCCAGTAAACTATCAGAGAATCAGCACAGACTGAGGATCAGCGCCTTAACACAGTAAACTATCAGAGAATCAGCACAGGCCGCGGATCAGTGCCTTTACCCAGTAAACTATCAGTGAATCATCACAGACGCGTGATCAGTGCCTTTACCCAGTAAACTATCATAGAATCATCACAGACGCGTGATCAGTGCCTTTACCCAGTAAACTATCAGTGAATCATCACAGACCCGGGATCAGTGCCTTTACCCAGTAAACTATCAGTGAATCATCACAGACGCGTGATCAGTGCCTTTACCCAGTAAACTATCAGTGAATCATCACAGACCCGGGATCAGGGCCTTTACCCAGTAAACTATCAGTGAATCAGCACAGACCAGGGATCAGGGCCTTTTCCCAGTAAACTGTCAGATAATCAGCACAGACCTGGGATTAGGGCCTTTACCAAGTAAACTATCAGAGAATCAGCACAGACCAGGGATCAGGGCCTTTACCCAGGAAACTATCAGAGAATCAGCACAGACAAGCGATCAGGGCCTTTACCCAGTAAACTATCAGTGAATCAGCACAGACCAGGGATCAGGGCCTTCACCCAGTAAACTATCAGAGAATCAGCACAGACTGGGGATCAGCGCCTTTACACAGTAAACTATCAGAGAATCAGCACAGGCCGGGGATCAGGTCCTTTACCCAGTAAACTATCAGAGAATCAGCACAGACCAGGGATCAGGGCCTTTACCCTGTGAACTATCAGTGAATCATCACAGACCCGGGATCAGTGCCTTTACCCAGTAAACTATCAGTGAATCATCACAGACGCGGGATCAGGGCCTTTACCCAGTAAACTATCAGTGAATCATCACAGACGCGGGATCAGGGCCTTTACCCAGTAAACTATCATTGAATCAGCACAGATCAGGGATCAGGGCCTTTACCCATTAAACTATCAGAGAATCAGCACAGACCGGGGATCAGGGACTTTAACCAGTAAACTATCAGTGAATCAGCACAGACCAGTGATCAGGGCCTTTACCCAGTAAACTATCAGAGAATCAGCACAGATCAGGGGTCAGGGCCTTTAGCCAGCAAACTATCAGAGAATCAGCACAGACCAGGGATCAGGGCCTTTACCCAGTAAACTATCAGTGAATCAGCACGGACCAGGGATCAGGGCCTTTACCCAGTAAACTATCAGAGAATCAGCACAGACCAGGGATAAGGGCCTTTAGCCAGTAAACTATCAGAGAATCAGCACAGACCAGGGATCAGGGCCTTTACCCAGTAAACTATCAGGGAATCAGCACAGACCAGGGATAAGGGCCTTTACCCAGTAAACTATCAGAGAATCAGCACAGACCAGGGATAAGGGCCTTTAGCCAGTAAACTATCAGAGAATCAGCACAGACCAGGGATCAGGGCCTTTACCCAGTAAACTATCAGAGAATCAGCACAGACCAGGGATAAGGGCCTTTAGCCAGTAAACTATCAGTGAATCAGCACAGACCAGGGGTCAGGGCCTTTACCCAGTAAACTATCAGTGAATCAGCACAGACCAGGGATCAGGGCCTTTAGCCAGTAATCTATCAGAGAATCAGCACAGACCAGGGATCAGTGTCTTTACCAAGTAAACTATCAGAGAATCAGCACAGACCAGCGATCAGGGCCTTTACCCGGTAAACTATCAGTGAATCAGCACAGACCACGGATCAGGGCCTTCACCCAGTAAACTATCAGAGAATCAGCACAGACTGGGGATCAGCGCCTTTACACAGTAAACTATCAGAGAATCAGCACAGATCAGGGGTCAGGGCCTTTACCCAGTAAACTATCAGAGAATCAGCACAGACCAGGGATCAGGGCCTTTACCCAGTAAACTATCAGTCAATCAGCACAGACCAGGGATCAGGGCCTTTACCCAGTAAACTATCAGAGAATCAGCACAGACCAGGGATCAGGGTCTTTACCCAGTAAACTATCAGAGAATCAGCACAGACCAGGGGTCAGGGCCTTTACCCAGTAAACTATCAGTGAATCAGCACAGACCAGGGGTCAGGGCCTTTACCCAGTAAACTATCAGTGAATCAGCACAGACCAGGGATCAGGGCCTTTAGCCAGTAATCTATCAGAGAATCAGCACAGACCAGGGATCAGTGTATTTACCAAGTAAACTATCAGAGAATCATCACAGACCAGGGATCAGGGCCTTTACCCAGTAAACTATCAGAATCAGCACAGACCAGGGATCAGGGCCTTTACCCAGTAAACTATCAGAGAATCAGCACAGACCAGCGATCAGGGCCTTTACCCAGTAAACTATCAGAGAATCAGCACAGACCAGCGATCAGGGCCTTCACCCAGTAAACTATCAGAGATTCAGCACAGACCAGGGATCAGGGCCTTTACCCAGTAAACTATCAGAGAATCAGCACAGACCAGCGATCAGGGCCTTTACCCAGTAAACTATCAGTGAATCAGCACAGACCACGGATCAGGGCCTTCACCCAGTAAACTATCAGACAATCAGCACAGACTGGGGATCAGCGCCTTTACACAGTAAACTATCAGAGAATCAGCACAGGCCGGGGATCAGGTCCTTTACCCAGTAAACTATCAGAGAATCTGCACAGACCAGGGATCAGGGCCTTTACCCAGTGAACTATCAGTGCATCATCACAGACCCGGGATCAGTGCCTTTACCCAGTAAACTATCAGTGAATCATCACAGACGCGTGATCAGTGCCTTTACCCAGTAAACTATCAGTGAATCATCACAGACCCGGGATCAGGGCCTTTACCCAGTAAACTATCAGTGAATCAGCACAGACCAGGGATCAGGGCCTTTTCCCAGTAAACTGTCAGATAATCAGCACAGACCTGGGATTAGGGCCTTTACCAAGTCAACTATCAGTGAATCAGCACAGACCAGGGATCAGGGCCTTTACCCAGTAAACTATCAGAGAATCAGCACAGACCAGCGATCAGGGCCTTTACCCAGTAAACTATCAGTGAATCAGCACAGACCAGGGATCAGGGCCTTCACCCAGTAAACTATCAGAGAATCAGCACAGACTGGGGATCAGCGCCTTTACACAGTAAACTATCAGAGAATCAGCACAGGCCGGGGATCAGGTCCTTTACCCAGTAAACTATCAGAGAATCAGCACAGACCAGGGATCAGGGCCTTTACCCTGTGAACTATCAGTGAATCATCACAGACCCGGGATCAGTGCCTTTACCCAGTAAACTATCAGTGAATCATCACAGACGCGGGATCAGGGCCTTTACCCAGTAAACTATCAGTGAATCATCACAGACGCGGGATCAGGGCCTTTACCCAGTAAACTATCATTGAATCAGCACAGATCAGGGATCAGGGCCTTTACCCAGTAAACTATCAGAGAATCAGCACAGACCGGGGATCAGCGACTTTATCCAGTAAACTATCAGTGAATCAGCACAGACCAGTGATCAGGGCCTTTACCCAGTAAACTATCAGAGAATCAGCACAGATCAGGGGTCAGGGCCTTTACCCAGTAAACTATCAGTCAATCAGCACAGACCAGCGATCAGGGCCTTTACCCAGTAAACTATCAGAGAATCAGCACAGACCAGGGATCAGGGCCTTTACTCAGTAAACTATCAGTGAATCAGCACAGACCACGGAGCAGGGCCTTTAACCAGTGAACTATCAGTGAATCAGCACAGACCAGGGATCAGGGCCTTGACCCAGTAAACTATCAGAGAATCAGCACAGACTGGGGATCAGGGCCTTTACCCAGTAAACTATCAGTGAATCAGCACAGACCACGGCCAGGGCCTTTAACCAGTGAAGTATCAGTGAATCAGCACAGACCAGGGATCAGGGCCTTTACCAAGTAAACCATCAGAGAATCAGCAAAGACCAGCGATCAGGGCCTTTACCCAGTAAACTGTCAGTGATTCAGCACAGACCAGGTATCAGGGTCTTTACCCAGTAAACTATCAGAGAATCAGCACAGACCAGTGATCAGGGCCTTCACCCAGTAAACTATCAGTGAATCAGCACAGACCAGGGATCAGGGTCTTTACCCAGTAAACTATCAGAGAATCAGCACAGACCAGGGATCTGGGCCTTTACCCAGTAAACTATCAGTGAATCAGCACAGACCAGTGATCAGGGCCTTCACCCAGTAAACTATCAGAGAACCAGCACAGACTGGGGATCAGGGCCTTTACACAGTAAACTATCAGAGAATCAGCACAGGCCGGGGATCAGGTCCTTCACCCAGTAAACTATCAGAGAATCAGCACAGACCAGGGATCAGGGCCTTTACCCAGTAAACTATCAGTGAATGATCACAGACGCGGGATCAGGGCCTTTACCCAGTAAACTATCAGTGAATCATCACAGACGCGGGATCAGGGCCTTTACCCAGTAAACTATCAGTGAATCATCACAGACGCGGGATCAGGGCCTTTACCCAGTAAACTATCAGTGAATCAGCACAGACCAGGGATCAGGGCCTTTACCCAGTAAACTATCAGTGAATCAGCACAGACCGGGGATCAGGGTCTTTACCCAGTAAACTATCAGAGAATCAGCACAGTCCAGGGATCAGGGCCTTTACCCAGTAAACTATCAGAGAATCAGCACAGACCGGGGATCAGGGCCTTTACCCACTAAAATATCAGTGAATCAGCACAGATCAGGGATCAGGGCATTTACTCAGTAAACTATCAGTGAATCAGCACAGACCACGGAGCAGGGCCTTTAACCAGTGAACTATCAGTGAATCAGCACAGACCAGGGATCAGGGCCTTAACCCAGTAAACTATCAGTGAATCATCACAGACGCGGGATCAGGGCCTTTACCCAGTAAAATATCAGAGAATCAGCAGAGACCGGGGATCAGGGCCTTTTCCCAGTATTCTATCATTGAATCAGCACAGACCGGGGATCAGGGCCTTTACCCAGTAAACAACAGAGAATCAGCACAGACCAGGGATCAGGGCCTTTACCCAGTAAACTATCAGTGAATCAGCAGAGACCAGGGGTCAGGGCCTTTAGCCAGTAAACTATCAGAGAATCAGCACAGACCAGGGATCAGGGCCTTTAGCCAGTAAACTATCAGAGAATCAGCACAGACCAGGGATGAGGGCCTTCACCCAGTAAACTATCAGAGAATCAGCACAGACCAGGGATCAGGGCCTTTAGCCAGTAAACTATCAGAGAATCAGCACAGACCAGGGATCAGGGCCTTCACCCAGTAAACTATCAGTGAATCAGCACAGACCAGGGGTCAGGGCCTTTACCCAGTAAACTATCAGTGAATCAGCACAGACCAGGGATCAGGGCCTTTACCCAGTAAACTAACAGTGAATCAGCACAGACTAGTGATGAGGGCCTTTACCCAGTAAACTATCAGAGAATCAGCACAGACCAGGGATCAGTGCCTTTACCAAGTAACTATCAGAGAATCAGCAAAGACCAGCGATCAGGGCCTTTACCCAGTAAACTATCAGTGAATCAGCACAGACCAGGGATCAGGGTCTTTACCCAGTAAACTATCAGAGAATCAGCACAGACCAGGGATCTGGACCTTTACCCAGTAAACTATCAGTGAATCAGCACAGACCAGTGATCAGGGCCTTCACCCAGTAAACTATCAGAGAATCAGCACAGACTCGGGATCAGGGCCTTTACACAGTAAACTATCAGAGAATCAGCACAGGCCGGGGATCAGGTCCTTCACCCAGTAAACTATCAGAGAATCAGCACAGACCAGGGATCAGGGCCTTTACCCACTAAACTATCAGTGAATCATCACAGACGCGGGATCAGGGCCTTTACCCAGTAAACTATCAGTGAATCATCACAGACGCGGGATCAGGGCCTTTACCCAGTAAACTATCAGAGAATCAGCAGAGACCGGGGATCAGGGCCTTTTCCCAGTATTCTATCAGTGAATCAGCACAGACCGGGGATCAGGGCCTTTACCCAGTAATCTATCAGTGAATCAGCACAGACCAGGGATCAGGGCCTTTACCCAGTAAACTATCAGTGAATCAGCACAGACCGGGGATCAGGGCCTTTACCAAGTAATCTATCAGTGAATCAGCACAGACCAGGGATAAGGGCCTTTACCCAGTAAACTATCAGTGAATCAGCACAGACCGGGGATCAGGGCCTTTACCCAGTAAACTATCAGTGAATCAGCACAGATCAGGGGTCAGGGCCTTTACCCAGTAAACTATCAGAGAATCAGAACAGATCAGGGGTCAGGGCCTTTACCCAGTAAACTATCAGTCAATCAGCACAGACCAGGGATCAGGGCCTTTACCCAGTAAACTATCAGAGAATCAGCACAGACCAGGGATCAGGGTCTTTACCCAGTAAACTATCAGAGAATCAGCACAGACCAGGGATCAGGGCCTTTACCCAGTAAACTATCAGAAAATCAGCACAGATCAGGGGTCAGTACCTTGACCCTGTGAACTATCAGTGAATCAGCACAGACCCGGGATCAGGGCCTTTACCCAGTAAACTATCAGCGAATCATCTGAGGCCCGGTATCAGGGCCTTTCCCCAGTAAACTATCTGTGAGTCAGCACAGACCAGTGATCAGGGCCTTCACCCAGTAAACTATCAGTGAATCAGCACAGACCAGAGATCAGGGCCTTTACCCAGTAAACTATCGGAGAATCAACACAGACCAGGGTTCATGGCCTTTACACAGTAAACTGTCAGATAATCAGCACAGACCGGGGATAAGGGCCTTTACCCAGTAAACTATCAGAGAATCAGCACAGACCAGGGATCAGGGCCTTTACCCAGTGAACTATCGGAGAATCAGCACAGACCAGGGATCAGGGCCTTTACCCAGTGAACTATCAGTGAATCATCACAGACCCGGGATCAGTGCCTTTACCCAGTAAACTATCAGTGAATCAGCAGAGACCAGGGATCAAAGCCTTTAGCCAGCAAACTATCAGAGAATCAGCACAGACCAGGGATCAGGGCCTTTACCCAGTAAACTATCAGTGAATCAGCACAGACCAGGGATCAGGGCCTTTACCCAGTAAACTATCAGAGAATCAGCACAGACCAGGGATAAGGGCCTTTAGCCAGTAAACTATCAGAGAATCAGCACAGACCAGGGATAAGTGCCTTTAGCCAGTAAACTATCAGTGAATCAGCACAGACCAGGGGTCAGGGCCTTTACCCAGTAAAGTATCAGTGAATCAGCACAGACCAGGGATCAGGGCCTTTAGCCAGTAATCTATCAGAGAATCAGCACAGACCAGGGATCAGTGTCTTTACCAAGTAAACTATCAGAGAATCAGCACAGACCAGCGATCAGGGCCTTTACCCAGCAAACTATCAGTGAATCAGCACAGACCACGGATCAGGGCCTTCACCCAGTAAACTATCAGAGAATCAGCACAGACTGGGGATCAGCGCCTTTACACAGTAAACTATCAGAGAATCAGCACAGGCCGGTGATCAGGTACTTTACCCAGTAAACTATCAGAGAATCTGCACAGACCAGGGATCAGGGCCTTTACCCAGTGAACTATCAGTGAATCATCACAGACCCGGGATCAGTGCCTTTGCCCAGTAAACTATCAGTGAATCATCACAGACGCGTGATCAGTGCCTTTACCCAGTAAACTATCAGTGAATCATCACAGACCCGGGATTAGGGCCTTTCCCCAGTAAACTATCAGAGAATCAGCACAGACCAGTGATCAGGGCCTTCACCCAGTAAACTATCAGTGAATCAGCTCAGACCAGGGATCAGGGCCTTTACCCAGTAAACTATCGGAGAATCAACACAGACCAGGGTTCAGGGCCTTTACCCAGTAAACTGTCAGATAATCAGCACAGGCCGGGGATCAGGGCCTTTACCCAGTAAACTATCAGAGAATCAGCACAGATCAGGGGTCAGGGCCTTTACCCAGTAAACTATCAGAGAATCAGCACAGATCAGGGGTCAGGGCCTTTACCCAGTAAACTATCAGTCAATCAGCACAGACCAGGGATCAGGGCCTTTACCCAGTAAACTATCAGAGAATCAGCACAGACCAGGGATCAGGGTCTTTACCCAGTAAACTATCAGAGAATCAGCACAGACCAGGGATCAGGGCCTTTACCCAGTAAACTATCAGAAAATCAGCACAGATCAGGGGTCAGTACCTTGACCCAGTGAACTATCAGTGAATCAGCACAGACCCGGGATCAGGGCCTTTACCCAGGAAACTATCAGTGAATCATCACAGACCCGGGATCAGGGCCTTTCCCCAGTAAACTATCTGTGAATCAGCACAGACCAGTGATCAGGGCCTTCACCCAGTAAACTATCAGTGAATCAGCACAGACCAGAGATCATGGCCTTTACCCAGGAAACTATCGGAGAATCAACACAGACCAGGGTTCAGGGCCTTTACACAGTAAACTGTCAGATAATCAGCACAGACCGGGGATAAGGGCCTTTACCCAGTAAACTATCAGAGAATCAGCACAGACCAGGGATCAGGGCCTTTGCCCAGTAAACTATCGGAGAATCAGCACAGACCAGGGATCAGGGCCTTTACCCAGTGAACTATCAGTGAATCATCACAGACCCGGGATCAGTGCCTTTACCCAGTAAACTATCAGTGAATCAGCAGAGACCAGGGATCAGGGCCTTCAGCCAGCAAACTATCAGAGAATCAGCACAGACCAGGGGTCAGGGCCTTCACCCAGTAAAGTATCAGTGAATCAGCACAGACCAGGGATCAGGGCCTTTAGCCAGTAATCTATCAGAGAATCAGCACAGACCAGGGATCAGTGTCTTTACCAAGTAAACTATCAGAGAATCAGCACAGACCAGCGATCAGGGCCTTTACCCAGCAAACTATCAGTGAATCAGCACAGACCACGGATCAGGGCCTTCACCCAGTAAACTATCAGAGAATCAGCACAGACTGGGGATCAGGGCCTTTACCCAGTAAACTATCAGAGAATCAGCACAGACCAGGGATCAGGGCCTTTACCCAGTAAACTATCAGAGAATCAGCACAGACCGGGGATCAGGGCCTTTACACAGTAAACTATCAGAGAATCAGCACAGGCCGGTGATCAGGTACTTTACCCAGTAAACTATCAGAGAATCTGCACAGACCAGGGATCAGGGCCTTTACCCAGTGAACTATCAGTGAATCATCACAGACCCGGGATCAGTGCCTTTACCCAGTAAACTATCAGTGAATCATCACAGACGCGTGATCAGTGCCTTTACCCAGTAAACTATCAGTGAATCATCACAGACCCGGGATCAGGGCCTTTCCCCAGTAAACTATCAGTGAATCAGCAAAGACCAGTGATCAGGGCCTTCACCCAGTAAACTATCAGTGAATCAGCACAGACCAGGGATCAGGGCCTTTACCCTGTAAACTATCGGAGAATCAACACAGACCAGGGTTCAGGGCCTTTACCCAGTAAACTGTCAGATAATCAGCACAGGCCGGGGATCAGGGCCTTTACCCAGTAAACTATCAGAGAATCAGCACAGATCAGGGGTCAGGGCCTTTACCTAGTAAACTATCAGAGAATCAGCACAGATCAGGGGTCAGGGCCTTTACCCAGTAAACTATCAGTCAATCAGCACAGACCAGGGATCAGGGCCTTTACCCAGTAAACTATCAGAGAATCAGCACAGACCAGGGATCAGGGTCTTTACCCAGTAAACTATCAGAGAATCAGCACAGACCAGGGATCAGGGCCTTTACCCAGTAAACTATCAGAAAATCAGCACAGATCAGGGGTCAGTCCCTTGACCCAGTGAACTATCAGTGAATCAGCACAGACCCGGGATCAGGGACTTTACCCAGTAAACTATCAGTGAATCATCACAGACCCGGGATCAGGGCCTTTCCCCAGTAAACTATCTGTGAATCAGCACAGACCAGTGATCAGGGCCTTCACCCAGTAAACTATCAGTGAATCAGCACAGACCAGAGATCATGGCCTTTACCCAGTAAACTATCGGAGAATCAACACAGACCAGGGTTCAGGGCCTTTACACAGTAAACTGTCAGATAATCAGCACAGACCGGGGATAAGGGCCTTTACCCAGTAAACTATCAGAGAATCAGCACAGACCAGGGATCAGGGCCTTTACCCAGTAAACTATCGGAGAATCAGCACAGACCAGGGATCAGGGCCTTTACCCAGTGAACTATCAGTGAATCATCACAGACCCGGGATCAGTGCCTTTACCCAGTAAACTATCAGTGAATCAGCAGAGACCAGGGATCAGGGCCTTCAGCCAGCAAACTATCAGAGAATCAGCACAGACCAGGGATCAGGGCCTTTACCCAGTAAACTATCAGAGAATCAGCACGGACCAGGGATCAGGGCCTTTACCCAGTAAACTATCAGAGAATCAGCACAGACCAGGGATAAGGGCCTTTAGCCAGTTAACTATCAGTGAATCAGCACAGATCAGGGGTCAGGGCCTTTACCCAGTAAACTATCAGTGAATCAGCACAGACCAGGGATCAGGGCCTTTAGCCAGTAATCTATCAGAGATTCAGCACAGACCACGGATCAGTGTCTTTACCAAGTAAACTATCAGAGAATCATCACAGACCAGGGATCAGGGCCTTTACCCAGTAAACTATCAGAGAATCAGCACAGACCAGGGATCAGGGCCTTTACCCAGTAAACTATCAGAGAATCAGCACAGGCCGGTGATCAGGTACTTTTCCCAGTAAACTATCAGAGAATCTGCACAGACCAGGGATCAGGGCCTTTACCCAGTGAACTATCAGTGAATCATCACAGACCCGGGATCAGTGCCTTTACCCAGTAAACTATCAGTGAATCATCACAGACGCGTGATCAGTGCCTTTACCCAGTAAACTATCAGTGAATCATCACAGACCCGGGATCAGGGCCTTTCCCCAGTAAACTATCAGTGAATCAGCACAGACCAGTGATCAGGGCCTTCAGCCAGCAAACTATCAGAGAATCAGCACAGACCAGGGATCAGGGCCTTTACCCAGTAAACTATCAGAGAATCAGCACGGACCAGGGGTCAGGGCCATTACCCAGTAAACTATCAGAGAATCAGCACAGATCAGGGGTCAGGGCCTTTACCCAGTAAACTATCAGTCAATCAGCACAGACCAGGGATCAGGGCCTTTACCCAGTAAACTATCAGAGAATCAGCACAGACCAGGGATCAGGGTCTTTACCCAGTAAACTATCAGAGAATCAGCACAGACCAGGGATCAGGGCCTTTACCCAGTAAACTATCAGAAAATCAGCACAGATCAGGGGTCAGTACCTTGACCCAGTGAACTATCAGTGAATCAGCACAGACCCGGGATCAGGGCCTTTACCCAGTAAACTATCAGTGAATCATCACAGACCCGGGATCAGGGCCTTTACCCAGTAAACTATCTGTGAATCAGCACAGACCAGTGATCAGGGCCTTCACCCAGTAAACTATCAGTGAATCAGCACAGACCAGAGATCAGGGCCTTGACCCAGTAAACTATCGGAGAATCAACACAGACCAGGGTTCAGGGCCTTTACACAGTAAACTGTCAGATAATCAGCACAGACCGGGGATAAGGGCCTTCACCCAGTAAACTATCAGAGAATCAGCACAGACCAGGGATCAGGGCCTTTACCCAGTAAACTATCGGAGAATCAGCACAGACCAGGGATCAGGGCCTTTACCCAGTGAACTATCAGTGAATCATCACAGACCCGGGATCAGTGACTTTACCCAGTAAACTATCAGTGAATCAGCAGAGACCAGGGATCAGGGCCTTCAGCCAGCAAACTATCAGAGAATCAGCACAGACCAGGGATCAGGGCCTTTACCCAGTAAACTATCAGAGAATCAGCACGGACCAGGGATCAGGGCCTTTACCCAGTAAACTATCAGAGAATCAGCACAGACCAGGGAGAAGGGCCTTTAGCCAGTAAACTATCAGTGAATCAGCACAGATCAGGGGTCAGGGCCTTTACCCAGTAAACTATCAGTGAATCAGCACAGACCAGGGATCAGGGCCTTTAGCCAGTAATCTATCAGAGAATCAGCACAGACCAGGGATCAGTGTCTTTACCAAGTAAACTATCAGAGAATCATCACAGACCAGGGATCAGGGCCTTTACCCAGTAAACTATCAGAGAATCAGCACAGACCAGGGATCAGGGCCTTTACCCAGTAAACTATCAGAGAATCAGCACAGACCAGCGATCAGGGCCTTTACCCAGTAAACTATCAGATAATCAGCACAGACCAGCGATCAGGGCCTTTACCCAGTAAACTATCAGAGAATCACCACAGACCAGGGATCAGGGCCTTTACCCAGTAAACTATCAGAGAATCAGCACAGACCAGCGATCAGGGCCTTTACCCAGTAAACTATCAGTGAATCAGCACAGACCACGGATCAGGGCCTTCACCCAGTAAACTATCAGAGAATCAGCACAGACTGGGGATCAGCGCCTTTACACAGTAAACTATCAGAGAATCAGCACACGCCGGGGATCAGGTCCTTCACCCAGTAAACTATCAGAGAATCTGCACAGACCAGGGATCAGGGCCTTTACCCAGTGAACTATCAGTGAATCATCACAGACCCGGGTTCAGTGCCTTTACCCAGTAAACTATCAGTGAATCATCACAGACGCGTGATCAGTGCCTTTACCCAGTAAACTATCAGTGAATCATCACAGACCCGGGATCAGGGCCTTTCCCCAGTATACTATCAGTGAATCAGCACAGACCAGTGATCAGGGCCTTCAGCCAGCAAACTATCAGAGAATCAGCACAGACCAGGGATCAGGGCCTTTACCCAGTAAACTATCAGAGAATCAGCACGGACAAGGGGTCAGGGCCTTTACCCAGTAAACTATCAGAGAATCAGCACAGATCAGGGGTCAGGGCCTTTACCCAGTAAACTATCAGTCAATCAGCACAGACCAGGGATCAGGGCCTTTACCCAGTAAACTATCAGAGAATCAGCACAGACCGGGGATCAGTGTCTTTACCAAGTAAACTATCAGAGAATCATCACAGACCAGGGATCAGGGCCTTTACCAAGTAAACTATCAGAGAATCATCACAGACCGGGGATCAGTGTCTTTACCAAGTAAACTATCAGAGAATCAGCACAGACCAGGGATCAGTGTCTTTACCAAGTAAACTATCAGAGAATCATCACAGACCAGGGATCAGGGCCTTTACCCAGTAAACTATCAGAGAATCAGCACAGACCAGGGGTCAGGGCCTTTACCCAGTAAACTATCAGAGAATCAGCACAGACCAGCGATCAGGGCCTTTACCCAGTAAACTATCAGAGAATCAGCACAGACCAGCGATCAGGGCCTTTACCCAGTAAACTATCAGAGAATCAGCACAGACCAGGGATCAGGGCCTTTACCCAGTAAACTATCAGAGAATCAGCACAGACCAGCGATCAGGGCCTTTACCCAGTAAACTATCAGTGAATCAGCACAGACCACGGATCAGGGCCTTCACCCAGTAAACTATCAGAGAATCAGCACAGACTGGGGATCAGCGCCTTTACACAGTAAACTATCAGAGAATCAGCACACGCCGGGGATCAGGTCCTTTACCCAGTAAACTATCAGAGAATCTGCACAGACCAGGGATCAGGGCCTTTACCCAGTGAACTATCAGTGAATCATCACAGACCCGGGTTCAGTGCCTTCACCCAGTAAACTATCAGTGAATCAGCAGAGACCAGGGATCAGGGCCTTCAGCCAGCAAACTATCAGAGAATCAGCACAGACCAGGGGTCAGGGCCTTCACCCAGTAAAGTATCATTGAATCAGCACAGACCAGGGATCAGGGCCTTTAGCCAGTAATCTATCAGAGAATCAGCACAGACTAGGGATCAGGGCCTTTACCCAGTAAACTATCAGAGAATCAGCACAGACCAGGGATCAGTGTCTTTACCAAGTAAACTATCAGTGAATCAGCACAGACCAGGGATCAGGGCCTTTAGCCAGTAATCTATCAGAGAATCAGCACAGACCAGGGATCAGTGTCTTTACCAAGTAAACTATCAGAGAATCAGCACAGACCAGCGATCAGGGCCTTTACCCAGCAAACTATCAGTGAATCAGCACAGACCACGGATCAGGGCCTTCACCCAGTAAACTATCAGAGAATCAGCACAGACTGGGGATCAGCGCCTTTACACAGTAAACTATCAGAGAATCAGCACAGGCCGGTGATCAGGTACTTTACCCAGTAAACTATCAGAGAATCTGCACAGACCAGGGATCAGGGCCTTTACCCAGTGAACTATCAGTGAATCATCACAGACCCGGGATCAGTGCCTTTACCCAGTAAACTATCAGTGAATCATCACAGACGCGTGATCAGTGCCTTTACCCAGTAAACTATCAGTGAATCATCACAGACCCGGGATCAGGGCCTTTCCCCAGTAAACTATCAGTGAATCAGCAAGGACCAGTGATCAGGGCCTTCACCCAGTAAACTATCAGTGAATCAGCACAGACCAGGGATCAGGGCCTTTACCCAGTAAACTATCGGAGAATCAACACAGACCAGGGTTCAGGGCCTTTACCCAGTAAACTGTCAGATAATCAGCACAGGCCGGGGATCAGGGCCTTTACCCAGTAAACTATCAGAGAATCAGCACAGATCAGGGGTCAGGGCCTTTACCCAGTAAACTATCAGAGAATCAGCACAGATCAGGGGTCAGGGCCTTTACCCAGTAAACTATCAGTCAATCAGCACAGACCAGGGATCAGGGCCTTTACCCAGTAAACTATCAGAGAATCAGCACAGACCAGGGATCAGGGTCTTTACCCAGTAAACTATCAGAGAATCAGCACAGACCAGGGATCAGGGCCTTTACCCAGTAAACTATCAGAAAATCAGCACAGATCAGGGGTCAGTACCTTGACCCAGTGAACTATCAGTGAATCAGCACAGACCCGGGATCAGGGACTTTACCCAGTAAACTATCAGTGAATCATCACAGACCCGGGATCAGGGCCTTTCCCCAGTAAACTATCTGTGAATCAGCACAGACCAGTGATCAGGGCCTTCACCCAGTAAACTATCAGTGAATCAGCACAGACCAGAGATCATGGCCTTTACCCAGTAAACTATCGGAGAATCAACACAGACCAGGGTTCAGGGCCTTTACACAGTAAACTGTCAGATAATCAGCACAGACCGGGGATAAGGGCCTTTACCCAGTAAACTATCAGAGAATCAGCACAGACCAGGGATCAGGGCCTTTACCCAGTAAACTATCGGAGAATCAGCACAGACCAGGGATCAGGGCCTTTACCCAGTGAACTATCAGTGAATCATCACAGACCCGGGATCAGTGCCTTTACCCAGTAAAATATCAGTGAATCAGCAGAGACCAGGGATCAGGGCCTTCAGCCAGCAAACTATCAGAGAATCAGCACAGACCAGGGATCAGGGCCTTTACCCAGTAAACTATCAGAGAATCAGCACGGACCAGGGATCAGGGCCTTTACCCAGTAAACTATCAGAGAATCAGCACAGACCAGGGATAAGGGCCTTTAGCCAGTTAACTATCAGTGAATCAGCACAGACCAGGGGTCAGGGCCTTTACCCAGTAAACTATCAGTGAATCAGCACAGACAAGGGATCAGGGCCTTTAGCCAGTAATCTATCAGAGATTCAGCACAGACCACGGATCAGTGTCTTTACCAAGTAAACTATCAGAGAATCATCACAGACCAGGGATCAGGGCCTTTACCCAGTAAACTATCAGAGAATCAGCACAGACCAGGGATCAGGGCCTTTACCCAGTAAACTATCAGAGAATCAGCACAGGCCGGTGATCAGGTACTTTTCCCAGTAAACTATCAGAGAATCTGCACAGACCAGGGATCAGGGCCTTTACCCAGTGAACTATCAGTGAATCATCACAGACCCGGGATCAGTGGCTTTACCCAGTAAACTATCAGTGAATCATCACAGACGCGTGATCAGTGCCTTTACCCAGTAAACTATCAGTGAATCATCACAGACCCGGGATCAGGGCCTTTCCCCAGTAAACTATCAGTGAATCAGCACAGACCAGTGATCAGGGCCTTCAGCCAGCAAACTATCAGAGAATCAGCACAGACCAGGGATCAGGGCCTTTACCCAGTAAACTATCAGAGAATCAGCACGGACCAGGGGTCAGGGCCATTACCCAGTAAACTATCAGAGAATCAGCACAGATCAGGGGTCAGGGCCTTTACCCAGTAAACTATCAGTCAATCAGCACAGACCAGGGATCAGGGCCTTTACCCAGTAAACTATCAGAGAATCAGCACAGACCAGGGATCAGGGTCTTTACCCAGTAAACTATCAGAGAATCAGCACAGACCAGGGATCAGGGCCTTTACCCAGTAAACTATCAGAAAATCAGCACAGATCAGGGGTCAGTACCTTGACCCAGTGAACTATCAGTGAATCAGCACAGACCCGGGATCAGGGCCTTTACCCAGTAAACTATCAGTGAATCATCACAGACCCGGGATCAGGGCCTTTCCCCAGTAAACTATCTGTGAATCAGCACAGACCAGTGATCAGGGCCTTCACCCAGTAAACTATCAGTGAATCAGCACAGACCAGAGATCAGGGCCTTGACCCAGTAAACTATCGGAGAATCAACACAGACCAGGGTTCAGGGCCTTTACACAGTAAACTGTCAGATAATCAGCACAGACCGGGGATAAGGGCCTTTACCCAGTAAACTATCAGAGAATCAGCACAGACCAGGGATCAGGGCCTTTACCCAGTAAACTATCGGAGAATCAGCACAGACCAGGGATCAGGGCCTTTACCCAGTGAACTATCAGTGAATCATCACAGACCCGGGATCAGTGACTTTACCCAGTAAACTATCAGTGAATCAGCAGAGACCAGGGATCAGGGCCTTCAGCCAGCAAACTATCAGAGAATCAGCACAGACCAGGGATAAGGGCCTTTACCCAGTAAACTATCAGAGAATCAGCACGGACCAGGGATCAGGGCCTTTACCCAGTAAACTATCAGAGAATCAGCACAGACCAGGGATAAGGGCCTTTAGCCAGTAAACTATCAGTGAATCAGCACAGACCAGGGGTCAGGGCCTTTACCCAGTAAACTATCAGTGAATCAGCACAGACCAGGGATCAGGGCCTTTAGCCAGTAATCTTTCAGAGAATCAGCACAGACCAGGGATCAGTGTCTTTACCAAGTAAACTATCAGAGAATCATCACAGACCAGGGATCAGGGCCTTTACCCAGTAAACTATCAGAGAATCAGCACAGACCAGGGGTCAGGGCCTTTACCCAGTAAACTATCAGAGAATCAGCACAGACCAGCGATCAGGGCCTTTACCCAGTAAACTATCAGATAATCAGCACAGACCAGCGATCAGGGCCTTTACCCAGTAAACTATCAGAGAATCAGCACAGACCAGGGATCAGGGCCTTTACCCAGTAAACTATCAGAGAATCAGCACAGACCAGCGATCAGGGCCTTTACCCAGTAAACTATCAGTGAATCAGCACAGACCACGGATCAGGGCCTTCACCCAGTAAACTATCAGAGAATCAGCACAGACTGGGGATCAGCGCCTTTACACAGTAAACTATCAGAGAATCAGCACACGCCGGGGATCAGGTCCTTCACCCAGTAAACTATCAGAGAATCTGCACAGACCAGGGATCAGGGCCTTTACCCAGTGAACTATCAGTGAATCATCACAGACCCGGGTTCAGTGCCTTTACCCAGTAAACTATCAGTGAATCATCACAGACGCGTGATCAGTGCCTTTACCCAGTAAACTATCAGTGAATCATCACAGACCCGGGATCAGGGCCTTTCCCCAGTAAACTATCAGTGAATCAGCACAGACCAGTGATCAGGGCCTTCAGCCAGCAAACTATCAGAGAATCAGCACAGACCAGGGATCAGGGCCTTTACCCAGTAAACTATCAGAGAATCAGCACGGACCAGGGGTCAGGGCCTTTACCCAGTAAACTATCAGAGAATCAGCACAGATCAGGGGTCAGGGCCTTTACCCAGTAAACTATCAGTCAATCAGCACAGACCAGGGATCAGGGCCTTTACCCAGTAAACTATCAGAGAATCAGCACAGACCGGGGATCAGTGTCTTTACCAAGTAAACTATCAGAGAATCATCACAGACCAGGGATCAGGGCCTTTACCAAGTAAACTATCAGAGAATCATCACAGACCGGGGATCAGTGTCTTTACCAAGTAAACTATCAGAGAATCAGCACAGACCAGGGATCAGTGTCTTTACCAAGTAAACTATCAGAGAATCATCACAGACCGGGGATCAGGGCCTTTACCCAGTAAACTATCAGAGAATCAGCACAGACCAGGGATCAGGGCCTTTACCCAGTAAACTATCAGAGAATCAGCACAGACCAGGGATCAGGGCCTTTACCCAGTAAACTATCAGAGAATCAGCACAGACCAGCGATCAGGGCCTTTACCCAGTAAACTATCAGAGAATCAGCACAGACCAGCGATCAGGGCCTTTATCCAGTAAACTATCAGTGAATCAGCACAGACCAGGGATCAGGGCCTTTACCCAGTAAACTATCAGTGAATCAGCACAGACCAGGGATCAGGGCCTTTACCCAGTAAACTATCAGAGAATCAGCACAGACCAGGGATCAGGGCCTTTACCCAGTAAACTATCAGAGAATCAGCACAGACCAGCGATCAGGGCCTTTACCCAGTAAACTATCAGAGAATCAGCACAGACCAGCGATCAGGGCCTTTACCCAGTAAACTATCAGAGAATCAGCACAGACCAGGGATCAGGGCCTTTACCCAGTAAACTATCAGAGAATCAGCACAGACCAGCGATCAGGGCCTTTACCCAGTAAACTATCAGTGAATCAGCACAGACCACGGATCAGGGCCTTCACCCAGTAAACTATCAGAGAATCAGCACAGACTGGGGATCAGCGCCTTTACACAGTAAACTATCAGAGAATCAGCACACGCCGGGGATCAGGTCCTTTACCCAGTAAACTATCAGAGAATCTGCACAGACCAGGGATCAGGGCCTTTACCCAGTGAACTATCAGTGAATCATCACAGACCCGGGTTCAGTGCCTTTACCCAGTAAACTATCAGTGAATCATCACAGACGCGTGATCAGTGTCTTTACCAAGTAAACTATCAGAGAATCATCACAGACCAGGGATCAGGGCCTTTACCCAGTAAACTATCAGAGAATCAGCACAGACCAGGGATCAGGGCCTTTACCCAGTAAACTATCAGAGAATCAGCACAGACCAGCGATCAGGGCCTTTACCCAGTAAACTATCAGATAATCAGCACAGACCAGCGATCAGGGCCTTTACCCAGTAAACTATCAGAGAATCAGCACAGACCAGGGATCAGGGCCTTTACCCAGTAAACTATCAGAGAATCAGCACAGACCAGCGATCAGGGCCTTTACCCAGTAAACTATCAGTGAATCAGCACAGACCACGGATCAGGGCCTTTACCCAGTAAACTATCAGTGAATCAGCACAGACCACGGATCAGGGCCTTCACCCAGTAAACTATCAGAGAATCAGCACAGACTGGGGATCAGCGCCTTTACACAGTAAACTATCAGATAATCAGCACAGACCAGCGATCAGGGCCTTTACACAGTAAACTATCAGAGAATCAGCACAGACCAGGGATCAGGGCCTTTACCCAGTAAACTATCAGAGAATCAGCACACGCCGGGGATCAGGTCCTTCACCCAGTAAACTATCAGAGAATCTGCACAGACCAGGGATCAGGGCCTTTACCCAGTGAACTATCAGTGAATCATCACAGACCCGGGTTCAGTGCCTTTACCCAGTAAACTATCAGTGAATCATCACAGACGCGTGATCAGTGCCTTTACCCAGTAAACTATCAGTGAATCATCACAGACCCGGGATCAGGGCCTTTCCCCAGTAAACTATCAGTGAATCAGCACAGACCAGTGATCAGGGCCTTCAGCCAGCAAACTATCAGAGAATCAGCACAGACCAGGGATCAGGGCCTTTACCCAGTAAACTATCAGAGAATCAGCACGGAGCAGGGGTCAGGGCCTTTACCCAGTAAACTATCAGAGAATCAGCACAGATCAGGGGTCAGGGCCTTTACCCAGTAAACTATCAGTCAATCAGCACAGACCAGGGATCAGGGCCTTTACCCAGTAAACTATCAGAGAATCAGCACAGACCGGGGATCAGTGTCTTTACCAAGTAAACTATCAGAGAATCATCACAGACCAGGGATCAGGGCCTTTACCAAGTAAACTATCAGAGAATCATCACAGACCGGGGATCAGTGTCTTTACCAAGTAAACTATCAGAGAATCAGCACAGACCGGGGATCAGGGCCTTTACCCAGTAAACTATCGGAGAATCAGCACAGACCAGGGATCAGGGTCTTTACCCAGTAAACTATCAGAGAATCATCACAGACCAGGGATCAGTGTCTTTACCAAGTAAACTATCAGAGAATCATCACAGACCAGGGATCAGGGCCTTTACCCAGTAAACTATCAGAGAATCAGCACAGACCAGGGATCAGGGCCTTTACCCAGTAAACTATCAGAGAATCAGCACAGACCAGCGATCAGGGCCTTTACCCAGTAAACTATCAGAGAATCAGCACAGACCAGCGATCAGGGCCTTTACCCAGTAAACTATCAGAGAATCAGCACAGACCAGGGATCAGGGCCTTTACCCAGTAAACTATCAGAGAATCAGCACAGACCAGCGATCAGGGCCTTTACCCAGTAAACTATCAGTGAATCAGCACAGACCACGGATCAGGGCCTTCACCCAGTAAACTATCAGAGAATCAGCACAGACTGGGGATCAGCGCCTTTACACAGTAAACTATCAGAGAATCAGCACACGCCGGGGATCAGGTCCTTTACCCAGTAAACTATCAGATAATCTGCACAGACCAGGGATCAGGGCCTTTACCCAGTGAACTATCAGTGAATCATCACAGACCCGGGTTCAGTGCCTTTACCCAGTAAACTTTCAGTGAATCATCACAGACGCGTGATCAGTGCCTTTACCCAGTAAACTATCAGTGAATCATCACAGACCCGGGATCAGGGACTTTCCCCAGTAAACTATCAGTGAATCAGCACAGACCAGTGATCAGGGCCTTCACCCAGTAAACTATCAGTGAATCAGCACAGACCAGGGATCAGGGCCTTTACCCAGTAAACTATCGGAGAATCAACACAGACCAGGGTTCAGGGCCTTTACCCAGTAAACTGTCAGATAATCAGCACAGACCGGGGATAAGGGCCTTTACCCAGTAAACTATCAGAGAATCAGCACAGACCAGGGATCAGGGCCTTTACCCAGTAAACTATCGGAGAATCAACACAGACCAGGGATCAGGGCCTTGACCCAGTAAACTGTCAGATAATCAGCACAGACCGGGGATTAGGGCCTTTACCCAGTAAACTATCAGTGAATCAGCACAGACCAGGGATCAGGGCCTTGACCCAGTCAACTATCAGAAAATCAGCACAGATCACGGGTCAGGGCCTTTACCCAGTAAACTATCAGTGAATCAGCACTGACCAGTGATCAGGGCCTTCACCCAGTAAACTATCAGTGAATCAGCACAGACCAGGGATCAGGGCCTTTACCCAGTAAACTATCAGTGAATCAGCACAGACCAGTGATCAGGGCCTTCACCCAGTAAACTATCAGTGAATCAGCACAGACCAGGGACCAGGGCCTTTCCCCAGTAAACTATCGGAGAATCAGCACAGACCAGGGATCAGGGCCTTTACCCAGTAAACTTGCAGATAATCAGCACAGACCAGGGATCAGGGCCTCTACCCAGCAAACTATCAGTGAATCAGCACAGACCGGGGATCAGGGCCTTTACCCAGTAAACTATCAGATAATCAGCACAGTCCAGGGATCAGGGCCTTTACGCAGTAAACTATCGGAGAATCAACAAAGACCAGGGATCAGTGCCTTTACCCAGTAAACTTGCAGATAATCAGCACAGACCAGGGATCAGGGCCTTTACTCAGTAAACTATCAGAGAATCAGCACAGACCAGCGATCAGGGCCTTTACCCAGTAAACTATCAGTGAATCAGCACAGACCACGGATCAGGGCCTTCACCCAGTAAACTATCAGAGAATCAGCACAGACTGGGGATCAGCGCCTTTACACAGTAAACTATCAGAGAATCAGCACAGGCCGGGGATCAGGTCCTTTACCCAGTGAACTATCAGAGAATCTGCACAGACCAGGGATCAGGGCCTTTACCCAGTGAACTATCAGTGAATCATCACAGACCCGGGATCAGGGCTTTTCCCCAGTAAACTATCAGTGAATCAGCACAGACCAGTGATCAGGGCCTTTACCCAGTAAACTATCAGAGAATCAGCACAGATCAGGGGTCAGGGCCTTTAACCAGTAAACTATCAGTCAATCAGCAAAGACCAGGGATCAGGGCCTTTACCCAGTAAACTATCAGAGAATCAGCACAGACCAGGGATCAGGGCCTTTACTCAGTAAACTATCAGTGATTCAGCACAGACCACGGAGCAGGGCCTTTAACCAGTGAACTATCAGTGAATCAGCACAGACCAGGGATCAGGGCGTTTACCCAGTAAACTATCAGAGAATCAGCACAGACTGGGGATCAGGGCCTTTACCCAGTAAACTATCAGAGAATCAGGACAGACCAGGGATCAGGGCCTTTACCCAGTAAACTATCAGTGAATCAGCAGAGACCAGGGGTCAGGGCCTTTACCCTGTAAACAATCAGTGAATCAGCACAGACCAGCGATCAGGGCCTTTAGCCAGTAAACTATCAGAGAATCAGCACAGACCAGGGATCAGGGCCTTTACCCAGTAAACTATCAGAGAATCAGCACAGACCAGGGATCAGGGCCTTCACCCAGTAAAATATCAGTGAATCAGCACAGACCAGGGGTCAGGGGCTTTACCCTGTAAACTATCAGTGAATCAGCACAGACCAGGGATCAGGGCCTTTAGCCAGTAATCTATAAGAGAATCAGCACAGACCAGGGATCAGTGCCTTCACCAAGTAAACTATCAGAGAATCAGCAAAGCCCAGCGATCAGGGCCTTTACCCAGTAAACTATCAGTGAATCAGCACAGACCATGGATCAGGGTCTTTACCCAGTAAACTATCAGAGAATCAGCACAGACCAGGGAACTGGGCCTTTACCCAGTAAACTATCAGTGAATCAGCACAGACCAGTGATCAGGGCCTTCACCCAGTCAACCATCAGAGAATCAGCACAGACTGGGGATCAGGGCCTTTACACAGTAAACTATCAGAGAATCAGCACAGGCCAGGGATCAGGTCCTTCACCCAGTAAACTATCAGAGAATCAGCACAGACCAGGGATCAGGGCATTTACTCAGTAAACTATCAGTGTATCAGCACAGACCACGGAGCAGGGCCTTTAACCAGTGAACTATCAGTGAATCAGCACAGACCAGGGATCAGGGCACTTACCCAGTAAACTATCAGAGAATCAGCACAGACTGGGGATCAGGGCCTTTACCCAGTAAACTATCAGAGAATCAGCACAGACCAGGGATCAGGGCCTTTACCCAGTAAACTATCAGTGAATTAGCAGAGACCAGGTGTCAGGGCCTTTACCCTGTAAACTATCAGTGAATCAGCACAGACCAGCGATCAGGGCCTTTAGCCAGTAAACTATCAGAGAATCAGCACAGACCAGGGATCAGGGCCTTTCGCCAGTAAACTATCAGAGAATCAGCACAGACCAGGGATCAGGACCTTCACCCAGTAAACTATCAGAGAATCAACACAGACCAGGGATCAGGGCCTTTAGCCACTAAACTATCAGAGAATCAGCACAGACCAGGGATCAGGGCCTTCACCCAGTAAACTATCAGTGAATCAGCACAGACCAGGGGTCAGGGCCTTTACCCAGTAAACTATCAGTGAATCAGCACAGACCAGGGATCAGGGCCTTTAGCCAGTAATCTATCAGAGAATCAGCACAGACCAGGGATCAGTGCCTTTACCAAGTAAACTATCAGAGAATCAGCAAAGACCAGCGATCAGGGCCTTCACCCAGTAAACTATCAGTGAATCAGCACAGACCAGGGGTCAGGGCCTTTACCCAATAAACTATCAGTGAATCAGCACAGACCAGGGATCAGGGCCTTTACCCAGTAAACTATCAGTGAATCAGCACAGACCAGGGATCAGGGTCTTTACCCAGTAAACTATCAGAGAATCAGCACAGACCAGGGATTTGGGCCTTTACCCAGTCAACTATCAGTGAATCAGCACAGACCAGTGATAAGGGCCTTCACCCAGTAAACTTTCAGAGAATCAGCACAGACTGGGGATCAGGGCCTTTACACAGTAAACTATCATAGAATCAGCACAGGCCGGGGATCAGGTCCTTCACCCAGTAAACTATCAGAGAATCAGCACAGACCAGGGATCAGGGCCTTTACCCAGTAAACTATCAGTGAATCATCACAGACGTGGGATCAGGGCCTTTACCCAGTAAACTATCAGTGAATCATCACAGACGCGGGATCAGGGCATTTACCCAGTAAACTATCAGTGAATCATCACAGACGCGGGATCAGGGCCTTTACCCAGTAAACTGTCAGTGAATCAGCACAGACCGGGGATCAGTGCCTTTACCCAGTAAACTATCAGTGAATCAGCACAGACCAGCGATCAGGGCCTTTAGCCAGTAAACTATCAGAGAATCAGCACAGACCAGGGATCAGTGCCTTTAGCCAGTAAACTATCAGAGAATCAGCACAGACCAGGGATCAGGACCTTCACCCAGTAAACTATCAGAGAATCAACACAGACCAGGGATCAGGGCCTTTAGCCACTAAACTATCAGAGAATCAGCACAGACCAGGGATCAGGGCCTTCACCCAGTAAACTATCAGTGAATCAGCACAGACCAGGGGTCAGGGCCTTTACCCAGTAAACTATCAGTGAATCAGCACAGACCAGGGATCAGGGCCTTTAGCCAGTAATCTATCAGAGAATCAGCACAGACCAGGGATCAGTGCCTTTACCAAGTAAACTATCAGAGAATCAGCAAAGACCAGCGATCAGGGCCTTCACCCAGGAAACTATCAGTGAATCAGCACAGACCAGGGGTCAGGGCCTTTACCCAATAAACTATCAGTGAATCAGCACAGACCAGGGATCAGGGCCTTTACCCAGTAAACTATCAGTGAATCAGCACAGACCAGGGATCAGGGTCTTTACCCAGTAAACTATCAGAGAATCAGCACAGACCAGGGATCTGGGCCTTTACCCAGTCAACTATCAGTGAATCAGCACAGACCAGTGATAAGGGCCTTCACCCAGTAAACTTTCAGAGAATCAGCACAGACTGGGGATCAGGGCCTTTACACAGTAAACTATCATAGAATCAGCACAGGCCGGGGATCAGGTCCTTCACCCAGTAAACTATCAGAGAATCAGCACAGACCAGGGATCAGGGCCTTTACCCAGTAAACTATCAGTGAATCATCACAGACGTGGGATCAGGGCCTTTACCCAGTAAACTATCAGTGAATCATCACAGACGCGGGATCAGGGCATTTACCCAGTAAACTATCAGTGAATCATCACAGACGCGGGATCAGGGCCTTTACCCAGTAAACTGTCAGTGAATCAGCACAGACCGGGGATCAGTGCCTTTACCCAGTAAACTATCAGAGAATCAGCACAGACCGGGGATCAGGGCCTTTACCCACTAAACAATCAGTGAATCAGCACAGATCAGGGATCAGGGCATTTACCCAGTAAACTATCAGTGAATCAGCACAGAACAGGGATCAGGGCCTTTAGCCAGTAAACTATCAGTGAATCAGCACAGACCAGGGATCAGGACCTTTACCCAGTAAACTATCAGAGAATCAGCACAGACCAGCGATCAGGGCCTTCACCCAGTAAACTATCAGTGAATCAGAACAGACCAGGGATCAGGGCCTTTTCCCAGTAAACTATCAGAGAATCAGCACAGACCAGGGATCAGGGCCATCACCCAGTAAACTATCAGTGAATCAGCACAGACCGGGGATCAGGGCCTTTACCCAGTAAACTATCAGAGAATCAGCACAGACCAGGGATCAGGGTCTTTACCCAGTAAACTATCAGAGAATCAGTTCAGACCAGGGATCAGGGCCTTTACCCAGTAAACTATCAGTGAATCAGCACAGACCAGTGATCAGGGCCTTCACCCAGTAAACTATCAGAGAATCAGCACAGACTGGGGATTAGGGCCTTTACACAGTAAACTATCAGAGAATCAGCACAGGCCGGGGATCAGGTCCTTCACCCAGTAAACTATCAGAGAATCAGCACAGACCAGGGATCAGGGCCTTTACCCAGTGAACTATCAGTGAATCATCACAGACCCTGGATCAGTGCCTTTACCCAGTAAACTATCAGTGAATCAGCACAGACGCGGGATCAGGGCCTTTACCCAGTGAACTATCAGTGAATCATCACAGACCCTGGATCAGTGCCTTTACCCAGTAAACTATCAGTGAATCAGCACAGACCAGTGATGAGGGCCTTTACCCAGTAAACTATCATTGAATCAGCACAGACCAGGGATCAGGGTCTTTACCCAGTAAACTATCAGAGAATCAGCACAGACCAGGGATCTGGGCCTTTACCCAGTCAACTATCAGTGAATCAGCACAGACCAGTGATAAGGGCCTTCACCCAGTAAACTTTCAGAGAATCAGCACAGACTGGGGATCAGGGCCTTTGCACAGTAAACTATCATAGAATCAGCACAGGCCGGGGATCAGGTCCTTCACCCAGTAAACTATCAGAGAATCAGCACAGACCAGGGATCAGGGCCTTTACCCAGTAAACTATCAGTGAATCATCACAGACGTGGGATCAGGGCCTTTACCCAGTAAACTATCAGTGAATCATCACAGACGCGGGATCAGGGCATTTACCCAGTAAACTATCAGTGAATCATCACAGACGCGGGATCAGGGCCTTTACCCAGTAAACTGTCAGTGAATCAGCACAGACCGGGGATCAGTGCCTTTACCCAGTAAACTATCAGAGAATCAGCACAGACCGGGGATCAGGGCCTTTACCCACTAAACAATCAGTGAATCAGCACAGATCAGGGATCAGGGCATTTACCCAGTAAACTATCAGTGAATCAGCACAGAACAGGGATCAGGGCCTTTAGCCAGTAAACTATCAGTGAATCAGCACAGACCAGGGATCAGGACCTTTACCCAGTAAACTATCAGAGAATCAGCACAGACCAGCGATCAGGGCCTTCACCCAGTAAACTATCAGTGAATCAGAACAGACCAGGGATCAGGGCCTTTTCCCAGTAAACTATCAGAGAATCAGCACAGACCAGGGATCAGGGCCATCACCCAGTAAACTATCAGTGAATCAGCACAGACCGGGGATCAGGGCCTTTACCCAGTAAACTATCAGAGAATCAGCACAGACCAGGGATCAGGGTCTTTACCCAGTAAACTATCAGAGAATCAGTTCAGACCAGGGATCAGGGCCTTTACCCAGTAAACTATCAGTGAATCAGCACAGACCAGTGATCAGGGCCTTCACCCAGTAAACTATCAGAGAATCAGCACAGACTGGGGATTAGGGCCTTTACACAGTAAACTATCAGAGAATCAGCACAGGCCGGGGATCAGGTCCTTCACCCAGTAAACTATCAGAGAATCAGCACAGACCAGGGATCAGGGCCTTTACCCAGTGAACTATCAGTGAATCATCACAGACCCTGGATCAGTGCCTTTACCCAGTAAACTATCAGTGAATCAGCACAGACGCGGGATCAGGGCCTTTACCCAGTGAACTATCAGTGAATCATCACAGACCCAGGATCAGTGCCTTTACCCAGTAAACTATCAGTGAATCAGCACAGACCAGTGATGAGGGCCTTTACCCAGTAAACTATCATTGAATCAGCACAGATCAGGGATCAGGGCTATTACCTAGTAAACTATCAGAGAATCAGCACAGACGCGGGATCAGGGCCTTTACCCAGTAAACTATCAGTGAATCATCACAGACCCTGGATCAGTGCCTTGACCCAGTAAACTATCAGTGAATCATCACAGACGCGGGATCAGGGCCTTTACCCAGTAAACTATCAGTGAATCAGCACAGACGCGGGATCAGGGCCTTTACCCAGTAAACTATCAGTGAATCATCACAGACCCTGGATCAGTGCCTTGACCCAGTAAACTATCAGTGAATCATCACAGACGCGGGATCAGGGCCTTTACCCAGTAAACTATCAGTGAATCATCACAGACGCGGGATCAGGGCCTTTACCCAGTAAACTATCAGTGAATCAGCACAGACCAGCGATCAGGGCCTTTAGCCAGTAAACTATCAGAGAATCAGCACAGACCAGGGATCAGGGCCTTTAGCCAGTAAACTATCAGAGAATCAGCACAGACCAGGGATCAGGACCTTCACCCAGTAAACTATCAGAGAATCAACACAGACCAGGGATCAGGGCCTTTAGCCACTAAACTATCAGAGAATCAGCACAGACCAGGGATCAGGGCCTTCACCCAGTAAACTATCAGTGAATCAGCACAGACCAGGGGTCAGGGCCTTTACCCAGTAAACTATCAGTGAATCAGCACAGACCAGGGATCAGTGCCTTTACCAAGTAAACTATCAGAGAATCAGCAAAGACCAGCGATCAGGGCCTTCACCCAGGAAACTATCAGTGAATCAGCACAGACCAGGGGTCAGGGCCTTTACCCAATAAACTATCAGTGAATCAGCACAGACCAGGGATCAGGGCCTTTACCCAGTAAACTATCAGTGAATCAGCACAGACCAGGGATCAGGGTCTTTACCCAGTAAACTATCAGAGAATCAGCACAGACCAGGGATCTGGGCCTTTACCCAGTCAACTATCAGTGAATCAGCACAGACCAGTGATAAGGGCCTTCACCCAGTAAACTTTCAGTGAATCAGCACAGACTGGGGATCAGGGCCTTTACACAGTAAACTATCATAGAATCAGCACAGGCCGGGGATCAGGTCCTTCACCCAGTAAACTATCAGAGAATCAGCACAGACCAGGGATCAGGGCCTTTACCCAGTAAACTATCAGTGAATCATCACAGACGTGGGATCAGGGCCTTTACCCAGTAAACTATCAGTGAATCATCACAGACGCGGGATCAGGGCATTTACCCAGTAAACTATCAGTGAATCATCACAGACGCGGGATCAGGGCCTTTACCCAGTAAACTGTCAGTGAATCAGCACAGACCGGGGATCAGTGCCTTTACCCAGTAAACTATCAGAGAATCAGCACAGACCGGGGATCAGGGCCTTTACCCACTAAACAATCAGTGAATCAGCACAGATCAGGGATCAGGGCATTTACCCAGTAAACTATCAGTGAATCAGCACAGAACAGGGATCAGGGCCTTTAGCCAGTAAACTATCAGTGAATCAGCACAGACCAGGGATCAGGACCTTTACCCAGTAAACTATCAGAGAATCAGCACAGACCAGCGATCAGGGCCTTCACCCAGTAAACTATCAGTGAATCAGAACAGACCAGGGATCAGGGCCTTTTCCCAGTAAACTATCAGAGAATCAGCACAGACCAGGGATCAGGGCCATCACCCAGTAAACTATCAGTGAATCAGCACAGACCGGGGATCAGGGCCTTTACCCAGTAAACTATCAGAGAATCAGCACAGACCAGGGATCAGGGTCTTTACCCAGTAAACTATCAGAGAATCAGTTCAGACCAGGGATCAGGGCCTTTACCCAGTAAACTATCAGTGAATCAGCACAGACCAGTGATCAGGGCCTTCACCCAGTAAACTATCAGAGAATCAGCACAGACTGGGGATTAGGGCCTTTACACAGTAAACTATCAGAGAATCAGCACAGGCCGGGGATCAGGTCCTTCACCCAGTAAACTATCAGAGAATCAGCACAGACCAGGGATCAGGGCCTTTACCCAGTGAACTATCAGTGAATCATCACAGACCCTGGATCAGTGCCTTTACCCAGTAAACTATCAGTGAATCAGCACAGACGCGGGATCAGGGCCTTTACCCAGTGAACTATCAGTGAATCATCACAGACCCTGGATCAGTGCCTTTACCCAGTAAACTATCAGTGAATCAGCACAGACCAGTGATGAGGGCCTTTACCCAGTAAACTATCATTGAATCAGCACAGATCAGGGATCAGGGCTATTACCTAGTAAACTATCAGAGAATCAGCACAGACGCGGGATCAGGGCCTTTACCCAGTAAACTATCAGTGAATCATCACAGACCCTGGATCAGTGCCTTGACCCAGTAAACTATCAGTGAATCATCACAGACGCGGGATCAGGGCCTTTACCCAGTAAACTATCAGTGAATCAGCACAGACGCGGGATCAGGGCCTTTACCCAGTAAACTATCAGTGAATCATCACAGACCCTGGATCAGTGCCTTGACCCAGTAAACTATCAGTGAATCATCACAGACGCGGGATCAGGGCCTTTACCCAGTAAACTATCAGTGAATCATCACAGACGCGGGATCAGGGCCTTTACCCAGTAAACTATCAGTGAATCAGCACAGACCAGTGATGAGGGCCTTTACCCAGTAAACTATCATTGAATCAGCACAGATCAGGGATCAGGGCTATTACCTAGTAAACTATCAGAGAATCAGCACAGACCGGGGATCAGGGCCTTTACCCAGTAAACTATCAGTGAATCAGCACAGATCAGGGATCAGGGCATTTACCCAGTAAACTATCAGTGAATCAGCACAGAACAGGGATCAGGGCCTTTAGCCAGTAAACTTACAGTGAATCAGCACAGACCAGGGATCAGGGCCTTTACCCAGTAAACTATCAGAGAATCAGCACAGACCAGCGATCAGGGCCATCACCCAGTAAACTATCAGTGAATCAGCACAGACCAGGGATCAGGGCCTTTTCCCAGTAAACTATCAGAGAATCAGCACAGACCAGGGATCAGGGCCATTACCCAGTAAACTATCAGAGAATCAGCACAGACCAGGGATCAGGGCCATTTCCCCGTAAACTATTAGTGAATCAGCACAGACCAGGGATCAGGGACTTTACCCAGTAAACTATCAGTGAATCAGCACAGACCGGGGATCAGAGCCTTTACCCAGTAAACTATCAGAGAATCAGCACAGACCAGCGATCAGGGCCTTTACCCAGTAAACTATCAGTGAATCAGCACAGATCAGGGGTTAGGGCCTTTACCCAGTAAACTATCAGTGAATCAGCACAGACCATGGATCAGGGCCTTTTCCCAGTAAATATTCAGAGAATCAGCACAGACCAGGGATCAGGGCCAGTACCCAGTCAACTATCAGAGAATCAGCACAGACCAGGGATCAGGGCCTTTTCCCCGTAAACTATTAGTGAATCAGCACAGACCAGGGATCAGGGACTTTACCCAGTAAACTATCAGTGAATCAGCACAGACCGGGGATCAGTGCCTTTACCCAGTAAACTATCAGAAAATCAGCACAGACCAGCGATCAGGGCCTTTACCCAGTAAACTATCAGAGAATCAGCACAGACCAGGGATCAGGGCCTTCACCCAGTAAACTATCAGTGAATCAGCACAGACCAGGGGTCAGGGCCTTTACCCAATAAACTATCAGTGAATCAGCACAGACCAGGGATCAGGGCCTTTACCCAGTAAACTATCAGTGAATCAGCACAGACCAGGGATCAGGGTCTTTACCCAGTAAACTATCAGAGAATCAGCACAGACCAGGGATCTGGGCCTTTACCCAGTCAACTATCAGTGAATCAGCACAGACCAGTGATAAGGGCCTTCACCCAGTAAACTATCAGAGAATCAGCACAGACTGGGGATCAGGGCCTTTACACAGTAAACTATCATAGAATCAGCACAGGCCGGGGATCAGGTCCTTCACCCAGTCAACTATCAGAGAATCAGCACAGACCAGGGATCAGGGCCTTTACCCAGTAAACTATCAGTGAATCATCACAGACGTGGGATCAGGGCCTTTACCCAGTAAACTATCAGTGAATCATCACAGACGCGGGATCAGGGCCTTTACCCAGTAAACTATCAGTGAATCATCACAGACGCGGGATCAGGGCCTTTACCCAGTAAACTGTCAGTGAATCAGCACAGACCGGGGATCAGTGCCTTTACCCAGTAAACTATCAGAGAATCAGCACAGACCGGGGATCAGGGCCTTTACCCACTAAACAATCAGTGAATCAGCACAGATCAGGGATCAGGGCATTTACCCAGTAAACTATCAGTGAATCAGCACAGAACAGGGATCAGGGCCTTTAGCCAGTAAACTATCAGTGAATCAGCACAGACCAGGGATCAGGACCTTTACCCAGTAAACTATCAGAGAATCAGCACAGACCAGCGATCAGGGCCTTCACCCAGTAAACTATCAGTGAATCAGCACAGACCAGGGATCAGGGCCTTTTCCCAGTAAACTATCAGAGAATCAGCACAGACCAGGGATCAGGGCCATCACCCAGTAAACTATCAGAGAATCAGCACAGACCAGGGATCAGGGCCTTTTCCCCGTAAACTATTAGTGAATCAGCACAGACCAGGGATCAGGGACTTTACCCAGTAAACTATCAGTGAATCAGCACAGACCGGGGATCAGGGCCTTTACCCAGTAAACTATCAGAGAATCAGCACAGACCAGGGATCAGGGTCTTTACCCAGTAAACTATCAGAGAATCAGTTCAGACCAGGGATCAGGGCCTTTACCCAGTAAACTATCAGTGAATCAGCACAGACCAGTGATCAGGGCCTTCACCCAGTAAACTATCAGAGAATCAGCACAGACGCGGGATCAGGGCCTTTACCCAGTGAACTATCAGTGAATCATCACAGACCCTGGATCAGTGCCTTTACCCAGTAAACTATCAGTGAATCAGCACAGACGCGGGATCAGGGCCTTTACCCAGTAAACTATCAGTGAATCATCACAGACGCGGGATCAGGGCCTTTACCCAGTAAACTATCAGTGAATCAGCACAGACCAGTGATGAGGGCCTTTGCCCAGTAAACTATCATTGAATCAGCACAGATCAGGGATCAGGGCTATTACCTAGTAAACTATCAGAGAATCAGCACAGACCGGGGATCAGGGCCTTTACCCAGTAAACTATCAGTGAATCAGCACAGATCAGGGATCAGGGCATTTACCCAGTAAACTATCAGTGAATCAGCACAGAACAGGGATCAGGGCCTTTAGCCAGTAAACTATCAGTGAATCAGCACAGACCAGGGATCAGGGCCTTTACCCAGTAAACTATCAGAGAATCAGCACAGACCAGCGATCAGGGCCATCACCCAGTAAACTATCAGTAAATCAGCACAGAC
Source organism: Heptranchias perlo (assembly GCF_035084215.1). Taxonomy (NCBI): domain Eukaryota; kingdom Metazoa; phylum Chordata; class Chondrichthyes; order Hexanchiformes; family Hexanchidae; genus Heptranchias; species Heptranchias perlo. Next base: position 1,945,829 of record NW_027139537.1, read on the forward strand.
CAGGGATCAGGGCCTTTTCCCAGTAAACTATCAGAGAATCAGCACAGACCAGGGATCAGGGCCTTTGCCCAGTAAACTATCAGAGAATCAGCACAGACCAGGGATCAGGGCCTTTTCCCCGTAAACTATTCGTGAATTAGCACAGACCAGGGATCAGGGACTTTACCCAGTAAACTATCAGTGAATCAGCACAGACCAGCGATCAGGGCCTTTACCCATTAAACTATCAGTGAATCAGCACAGATCAGGGGTTAGGGCCTTTACCCAGTAAACTATCAGTGAATCAGCACAGACCATGGATCAGGGCCTTTTCCCAGTAAATATTCAGAGAATCAGCACAGACCAGGGATCAGGGCCAGTACCCAGTCAACTATCAGAGAATCAGCACAGACCAGGGATCAGGGCCTTTTCCCCGTAAACTATTAGTGAATCAGCACAGACCAGGGATCAGGGACTTTACCCAGTAAACTATCAGTGAATCAGCACAGACCGGGGATCAGTGCCTTTACCCAGTAAACTATCAGAAAATCAGCACAGACCAGCGATCAGGGCCTTTACCCAGTAAACTATCAGAGAATCAGCACAGACCAGGGATCAGGGCCTTCACCCAGTAAACTATCAGTGAATCAGCAAAGACCAGGGGTCAGGGCCTTTACCCAGTAAACTATCAGTGAATCAGCACAGACCAGGGATCAGGGCCTTTAGCCAGTAATCTATCAGAGAATCAGCACAGACCAGGGATCAGTGCCTTTACCAAGTAAACTATCAGAGAATCAGCAAAGACCAGCGATCAGCGCCTTCACCCAGTAAACTATCAGTGAATCAGCACAGACCAGGGGTCAGGGCCTTTACCCAGTAAACTATCAGTGAATCAGCACAGACCAGGGATCTGGGCCTTTACCCAGTAAACTATCAGTGAATCAGCACAGACCAGTGATGAGGGCCTTCACCCAGTAAACTTTCAGAGAATCAGCACAGACTGGGGATCAGGGCCTTTACACAGTTAGCTATCAGAGAATCAGCACAGGCCGGGGATCAGGTCCTTCACCCAGTCAACTATCAGAGAATCAGCACAGACTGGGGATCAGGGCCTTTACACAGTAAACTATCAGAGAATCAGCACAGGCCAGGGATCAGGTCCTTCACCCAGTAAACTATCAGAGAATCAGCACAGACCAGGGATCAGGGCATTTACTCAGTAAACTATCAGTGAATCAACACAGACCACGGAGCAGGGCCTTTAACCAGTGAACTATCAGTGAATCAGCACAGACCAGGGATCAGGGCCTTTACCCAGTAAACTATCAGAGAATCAGCACAGACCAGGGATCAGGGCCTTTACCCAGTAAACTATCAGTGAATCAGCAGAGACCAGGTGTCAGGGCCTTTACCCTGTAAACTATCAGTGAATCAGCACAGACCAGCGATCAGGGCCTTTAGCCCGTAAACTATCAGAGAATCAGCACAGACCAGGGATCAGGGCCTTTAGCCAGTACACTATCAGAGAATCAGCACAGACCAGGGATCAGGGCCTTCAACCAGTCAACTATCAGAGAATCGGCACAGACCAGGGATCAGGGCCTTTAGCCAGTAAACTATCAGAGAATCAGCACAGACCAGGGATCAGGGCCTTCACCCAGTAAACTATCAGTGAATCAGCACAGACCAGGGGTCAGGGCCTTTACCCAGTAAACTATCAGTGAATCAGCACAGACCAGGGATCAGGGCCTTTAGCCAGTAATCTATCAGAGAATCAGCACAGACCAGGGATCAGTGCCTTTACCAAGTAAACTATCAGAGAATCAGCAAAGACCAGCGATCAGGGCCTTCACCCAGTAAACTATCAGTGAATCAGCACAGACCAGGGGTCAGGGCCTTTACCCAGTAAACTATCAGTGAATCAGCACAGACCAGGGATCAGGGCCTTTACCCAGTAAACTATCAGTGAATCAGCACAGACCAGGGATCAGGGTCTTTACCCAGTAAACTATCACAGAATCAGCACAGACCAGCGATCTGGGCCTTTACCCAGTAAACTATCAGTGAATCAGCACAGACCAGTGATAAGGGCCTTCACCCAGTGAACTATCAGAGAATCAGCACAGACTGGGGATCAGGGCCTTTACACAGTAAACTATCAGAGAATCAGCACAGGCCTGGGATCAGGTCCTTCACCCAGTAAACTATCAGAGAATCAGCACAGACCAGGGATCAGGGCCTTTACCCAGTAAACTATCAGTGAATCATCACAGACGCGGGATCAGGGCCTTTACGCAGTAAACTATCAGTGAATCATCACAGACGCGGGATCAGGGCCTTTACCCAGTAAACTATCAGTGAATCATCACAGACGCGGGATCAGGGCCTTTACCCAGTAAACTGTCAGTGAATCAGCACAGACCGGGGATCAGGGCCTTTACCCAGTAAACTATCAGAGAATCAGCACAGACCGGGGATCAGGGCCTTTACCCACTAAACTATCAGTGAATCAGCACAGATCAGGGATCAGGGCATTTACCCAGTAAACTATCAGTGAATCAGCACAGAACAGGGATCAGGGCCTTTAGCCAGTAAACTATCAATGAATCAGCACAGACCAGGGATCAGGACCTTTACCCAGTAAACTATCAGAGAATCAGCACAGACCAGCGATCAGGGCCTTCACCCAGTAAACTATCAGTGAATCAGCACAGACCAGGGATCAGGGCCTTTTCCCAGTAAACTATCAGAGAATCAGCACAGACCAGGGATCAGGGCCATTACCCAGTAAACTATCAGAGAATCAGCACAGACCAGGGATCAGGGCCTTTTCCCCGTAAACTATTCGTGAATCAGCACAGACCAGGGATCAGGGACTTTACCCAGTAAACTATCAGTGAATCAGCACAGACCGGGGATCAGAGCCTTTACCCAGTAAACTATCAGAGAATCAGCACAGACCAGTGATCAGGGTCTTTACCCAGTAAACTATCAGTGAATCAGCACAGACCGGGGATCAGGGCCTTTAACCAGTAAACTATCAGTGAATCAGCACAGATCAGGGGTCAGGGCCTTTACCCAGTAAACTATCAGAGAATCAGCACAGATCAGGGGTCAGGGCCTTTACCCAGGAAACTATCAGAGAATCAGCACAGACCAGGGATCAGGGTCTTTACCCAGTAAACTATCAGAGAATCAGCACAGACCAGGGATCAGGGCCTTTACCCAGTAAACTATCAGTGAATCAGCACAGACCAGTGATCAGGGCCTTCACCCAGCAAACTATCAGAGAATCAGCACAGACTGGGGATTAGGGCCTTTACACAGTAAACTATCAGAGAATCAGCACAGGCCGGGGATCAGGTCCTTCACCCAGTAAACTATCAGAGAATCAGCACAGACCAGGGATCAGGGCCTTTACCCAGTGAACTATCAGTGAATCATCACAGACCCTGGATCAGTGCCTTTACCCAGTAAACTATCAGTGAATCAGCACAGACGCGGGATCAGGGCCTTTACCCAGTGAACTATCAGTGAATCATCACAGACCCTGGATCAGTGCCTTTACCCAGTAAACTATCAGTGAATCAGCACAGACGCGGGATCAGGGCCTTTACCCAGGAAACTATCAGTGAATCATCACAGACCCTGGATCAGTGCCTTTACCCAGTAAACTATCAGTGAATCATCAGAGACGCGGGATCAGGGCCTTTACCCAGTAAACTATCAGTGAATCATCACAGCCGCGGGATCTGGGCCTTTACCCAGTAAACTATCAGTGAATCAGCACAGACCAGTGATGAGGGCCTTTACCCAGTAAACTATCATTGAATCAGCACAGATCAGGGATCAGGGCTATTACCTAGTAAACTATCAGAGAATCAGCACAGACCAGGGATCAGGGCCTTTTCCCCGTAAACTATTGGTGAATCAGCACAGACCAGGGATCAGGGACTTTACCCAGTAAACTATCAGTGAATCAGCACAGACCGGGGATCAGGGTCTTTAACCAGTAAACTATCAGTGAATCAGCACAGACCAGGGATCAGGGCCTTTACCCAGTAAACTATCAGAGAATCAGCACAGACCAGCGATCAGGGCCATCACCCAGTAAACTATCAGTGAATCAGCACAGACCAGGGATCAGGGCCTTTTCCCAGTAAACTATCAGAGAATCAGCACAGACCAGGGATCAGGGCCATTACCCAGTAAACTATCAGAGAATCAGCACAGACCAGGGATCAGGGCCTTTTCCCCGTAAACTATTAGTGAATCAGCACAGACCAGGGATCAGGGACTTCACCCAGTAAACTATCAGTGAATCAGCACAGACCGGGGATCAGAGCCTTTACACAGTAAACTATCAGAGAATCAGCACAGACCAGCGATCAGGGCCTTTACCCAGTAAACTATCAGTGAATCAGCACAGATCAGGGGTTAGGGACTTTACCCAGTAAACTATCAGAGAATCAGCACAGATCAGGGGTCAGGGCTTTACCCAGTAAACTATCAGTGAATCAGCACAGACCAGGGATCAGGGCCTTTTCCCAGTAAACTATCAGAGAATCAGCACAGACCAGGGATCAGGGCCAGTACCCAGTAAACTATCAGAGAATCAGCACAGACCAGGGATCAGGGCCTTTTCCCCGTAAACTATCAGTGAATCAGCACAGACCAGGGATCAGGGACTTTCCCCAGTAAACTATCAGTGAATCAGCACAGACCGGGGATCAGTGCCTTTCCCCAGTAAACTATCAGAAAATCAGCACAGACCAGCGATCAGGGCCTTTACCCAGTAAACTATCAGAGAATCAGCACAGACCAGGGATCAGGGCCTTCACCCAGTAAACTATCAGTGAATCAGCACAGACCAGGGGTCAGGGCCTTTACCCAGTAAACTATCAGTGAATCAGCACAGACCAGGGATCAGGGCCTTTAGCCAGTAATCTATCAGAGAATCAGCACAGACCAGGGATCAGTGCCTTTACCAAGTAAACTATCAGAGAATCAGCAAAGACCAGCGATCAGGGCCTTCACCCAGTAAACTAACAGTGAATCAGCACAGACCAGGGGTCAGGGCCTTTACCCAGTAAACTATCAGTGAATCAGCACAGACCAGGGATCAGGGCCTTTACCCAGTAAACTATCAGTGAATCAGCACAGACCAGGGATCAGGGTCTTTACCCAGTAAACTATCAGAGAATCAGCACAGACCAGGGATCTGGGCCTTTACCCAGTAAACTATCAGTGAATCAGCACAGACCAGTGATAAGGGCCTTCACCCAGTAAACTATCAGAGAATCAGCACAGACTGGGGATCAGGGCCTTTACACAGTAAACTATCAGAGAATCAGCACAGGCCGGGGATCAGGTCCTACACCCAGTAAACTATCAGAGAATCAGCACAGACCAGGGATCAGGGCCTTCACCCAGTAAACTATCAGTGAATCATCACAGACGCGGGATCAGGGCCTTTACCCAGTAAACTATCAGTGAATCATCACAGACGCGGGATCAGGGCCTTTACCCAGTAAACTATCAGTGAATCATCACAGACCGGGGATCAGGGCCTTTACCCAGTAAACTATCAGAGAATCAGCACAGACCGGGGATCAGGGCCTTTACCCACTAAACTATCAGTGAATCAGCACAGATCAGGGATCAGGGCATTTACCCAGTAAACTATCAGTGAATCAGCACAGAACAGGGATCAGGGCCTTTAGCCAGTAAACTATCAGTGAATCAGCACAGACCAGGGATCAGGACCTTTACCCAGTAAACTATCAGAGAATCAGCACAGACCAGCGATCAGGGCCTTCACCCAGTAAACTATCAGTGAATCAGCACAGACCAGGGATCAGGGCCTTTTCCCAGTAAATTATCAGAGAATCAGCACAGACCAGGGATCAGGGTCTTAACCCAGTAAACTATCAGAGAATCAGCACAGACCAGGGATCAGGGCCTTTACCCAGTAAACTATCAGTGAATCAGCACAGACCAGTGATCAGGGCCTTCACCCAGTACACTATCAGAGAATCAGCACAGACTGGGGATTAGGGCCTTTACACAGTAAACTATCAGAGAATCAGCACAGGCCGGGGATCAGGTCCTTCACCCAGTAAACTATCAGAGAATCAGCACAGACCAGGGATCAGGGCCTTTACCCAGTGAACTATCAGTGAATCATCACAGACCCTGGATCAGTGCCTTCACCCAGTAAACTATCAGAGAATCAGCACAGACCAGGGATCAGGGCCTTCACCCAGTAAACTATCAGTGAATCAGCACAGACCAGGGATCAGGGTCTTTACCCAGTAAACTATCAGAGAATCAGCACAGACCAGGGATCTGGGCCTTTACCCAGTAAACTATCAGTGAATCAGCACAGACCAGTGATAAGGGCCTTCACCCATCAATCTATCAGAGAATCAGCACAGACTGGGGATCAGGGCCTTTACACAGTAAACTATCAGAGAATCAGAACAGGCCGGGGATCAGGTCCTTCACCCAGTAAACTATCAGAGAATCAGCACAGACCAGGGATCAGGGCCTTTACCCAGCAAACTATCAGTGAATCATCACAGACGCGGGATCAGGGCCTTTACCCAGTAAACTATCAGTGAATCATCACAGACGCGGGTTCAGGGCCTTTACCCAGTAAACTGTCAGTGAATCAGCACAGACCGGGGATCAGGGCCTTTACCCAGTAAACTATCAGAGAATCAGCACAGACCGGGGATCAGGGCCTTTACCCACTAAACTATCAGTGAATCAGCACAGATCAGGGATCAGGGCATTTACCCAGTAAACTATCAGTGAATCAGCACAGAACAGGGATCAGGGCCTTTAGCCAGTAAACTATCAGTGAATCAGCACAGACCAGGGATCAGGACCTTTACCCAGTAAACTATCAGAGAATCAGCACAGACCAGCGATCAGGGCCTTCACCCAGTAAACTATCAGTGAATCAGCACAGACCAGGGATCAGGGCCTTTTCCCAGTAAACTATCAGAGAATCAGCACAGACCAGGGATCAGGGCCTTTACCCAGTGAACTATCAGTGAATCATCACAGACCCTGGATCAGTGCCTTTACCCAGTAAACTATCAGAGAATCAGCACAGACCAGGGATCAGGGCCTTTTCCCCGTAAACTATTAGTGAATCAGCACAGACCAGGGATCAGGGACTTTCCCCAGTAAACTATCAGTGAATCAGCACAGACCGGGGATCAGGGCCTTTAACCAGTAAACTATCAGTGAATCAGCACAGATCAGGGGTCAGGGCCTTTACCCAGTAAACTATCAGAGAATCAGCACAGATCAGGGGTCAGGGCCTTTACCCAGGAAACTATCAGAGAATCAGCACAGACCAGGGATCAGGGTCTTTACCCAGTAAACTATCAGAGAATCAGCACAGACCAGGGATCAGGGCCTTTACCAGTAAACTATCAGTGAATCAGCACAGACCAGTGATCAGGGCCTTCACCCAGTAAACTATCAGAGAATCAGCACAGACTGGGGATTAGGGGCTTTACACAGTAAACTATCAGAGAATCAGCACAGGCCGGGGATCAGGTCCTTCACCCAGTAAACTATCAGAGAATCAGCACAGACCAGGGATCAGGGCCTTTACCCAGTGAACTATCAGTGAATCATCACAGACCCTGGATCAGTGCCTTTACCCAGTAAACTATCAGTGAATCAGCACAGACGCGATCAGGGCCTTTACCCAGTGAACTATCAGTGAATCATCACAGACCCTGGATCAGTGCCTTTACCCAGTAAACTATCAGTGAATCATCACAGACGCGGGATCAGGGCCTTTACCCAGTAAACTATCAGTGAATCATCACAGACGCGGGATCAGGGCCTTTACCCAGTAAACTATCAGTGAATCAGCACAGACCAGTGATGAGGGCCTTTACCCAGTAAACTATCATTGAAGCAGCACAGATCAGGGATCAGGGCTATTACCTAGTAAACTATCAGAGAATCAGCACAGACCAGGGATCAGGGCCTTTTCCCCGTAAACTATTGGTGAATCAGCACAGACCAGGGATCAGGGACTTTACCCAGTAAACTATCAGTGAATCAGCACAGACCGGGGATCAGGGCCTTTAACCAGTAAACTATCAGTGAATCAGCACAGGCCGGGGATCAGGTCCTACACCCAGTAAACTATCAGAGAATCAGCACAGACCAGGGATCAGGGCCTTCACCCAGTAAACTATCAGTGAATCATCACAGACGCGGGATCAGGGCCTTTACCCACTAAACTATCAGTGAATCATCACAGACGCGGGATCAGGGCCTTTACCCAGTAAACTATCAGTGAATCATCACAGACCGGGGATCAGGGCCTTTACCCAGTAAACTATCAGAGAATCAGCACAGACCGGGGATCAGGGCCTTCACCCACGAAACTATCAGTGAATCAGCACAGATCAGGGATCAGGGCATTTACCCAGTAAACTATCAGTGAATCAGCACAGAACAGGGATCAGGGCCTTTAGCCAGTAAACTATCAGTGAATCAGCACAGACCAGGGATCAGGACCTTTACCCAGTAAACTATCAGAGAATCAGCACAGACCAGCGATCAGGGCCTTCACCCAGCAAACTATCAGTGAATCAGCACAGACCAGGGATCAGGGCCTTTTCCCAGTAAATTATCAGAGAATCAGCACAGACCAGGGATCAGGGTCTTAACCCAGTAAACTATCAGAGAATCAGCACAGACCAGGGATCAGGGCCTTTACCCAGTAAACTATCAGTGAATCAGCACAGACCAGTGATCAGGGCCTTCACCCAGTAAACTATCAGAGAATCAGCACAGACTGGGGATTAGGGCCTTTACACAGTAAACTATCAGAGAATCAGCACAGGCCGGGGATCAGGTCCTTCACCCAGTAAACTATCAGAGAATCAGCACAGACCAGGGATCAGGGCCTTTACCCAGTGAACTATCAGTGAATCATCACAGACCCTGGATCAGTGCCTTTACCCAGTAAACTATCAGAGAATCAGCACAGACCAGGGATCAGGGCCTTCACCCAGTAAACTATCAGTGAATCAGCACAGACCAGGGATCAGGGTCTTTACCCAGTAAACTATCAGAGAATCAGCACAGACCAGGGATCTGGGCCTTTACCCAGTAAACTATCAGTGAATCAGCACAGACCAGTGATAAGGGCCTTCACCCATTAAACTATCAGAGAATCAGCACAGACTGGGGATCAGGGCCTTTACACAGTAAACTATCAGAGAATCAGCACAGGCCGGGGATCAGGTCCTTCACCCAGTAAACTATCAGAGAATCAGCACAGACCAGGGATCAGGGCCTTTACCCAGCAAACTATCAGTGAATCATCACAGACGCGGGATCAGGGCCTTTACCCAGTAAACTATCAGTGAATCATCACAGACGCGGGATCAGGGCCTTTACCCAGTAAACTGTCAGTGAATCAGCACAGACCGGGGATCAGGGCCTTTACCCAGTAAACTATCAGAGAATCAGCACAGACCGGGGATCAGGGCCTTTACCCACTAAACTATCAGTGAATCAGCACAGATCAGGGATCAGGGCATTTACCCAGTAAACTATCAGTGAATCAGCACAGAACAGGGATCAGGGCCTTTAGCCAGTAAACTATCAGTGAATCAGCACAGACCAGGGATCAGGACCTTTACCCAGTAAACTATCAGAGAATCAGCACAGACCAGCGATCAGGGCCTTCACCCAGTAAACTATCAGTGAATCAGCACAGACCAGGGATCAGGGCCTTTTCCCAGTAAACTATCAGAGAATCAGCACAGACCAGGGATCAGGGCCTTTACCCAGTGAACTATCAGTGAATCATCACAGACCCTGGATCAGTGCCTTTACCCAGTAAACTATCAGAGAATCAGCACAGACCAGGGATCAGGGCCTTTTCCCCGTAAACTATTAGTGAATCAGCACAGACCAGGGATCAGGGACTTTACCCAGTAAACTATCAGAGAATCAGCACAGATCAGGGGTCAGGGCCTTTACCCAGGAAACTATCAGAGAATCAGCACAGACCAGGGATCAGGGTCTTTACCCAGTAAACTATCAGAGAATCAGCACAGACCAGGGATCAGGGCCTTTACCCAGTAAACTATCAGTGAATCAGCACAGACCAGTGATCAGGGCCTTCACCCAGTAAACTATCAGAGAATCAGCACAGACTGGGGATTAGGGGCTTTACACAGTAAACTATCAGAGAATCAGCACAGGCCGGGGATCAGGTACTTCACCCAGTAAACTTTCAGAGAATCAGCACAGACCAGGGATCAGGGCCTTTAACCAGTGAACTATCAGTGAATCATCACAGACCCTGGATCAGTCCCTTTACCCAGTAAACTATCAGTGAATCAGCACAGACGCGATCAGGGCCTTTACCCAGTGAACTATCAGTGAATCATCACAGACCCTGGATCAGTGCCTTTACCCAGTAAACTATCAGTGAATCATCACAGACGCGGGATCAGGGCCTTTACCCAGTAAACTATCAGTGAATCATCACAGACGCGGGATCAGGGCCTTTACCCAGTAAACTATCAGTGAATCAGCACAGACCAGTGATGAGGGCCTTTACCCAGTAAACTATCATTGAATCAGCACAGATCAGGGATCAGGGCTATTACCTAGTAAACTATCAGAGAATCAGCACAGACCAGGGATCAGGGCCTTTTCCCCGTAAACTATTGGTGAATCAGCACAGACCAGGGATCAGGGACTTTACCCAGTAAACTATCAGTGAATCAGCACAGACCGGGGATCAGGGCCTTTAACCAGTAAACTATCAGTGAATCAGCACAGACCAGGGATCAGGGCCTTTACCCAGTAAACTATCAGAGAATCAGCACAGACCAGCGATCAGGGCCATCACCCAGTAAACTATCAGTGAATCAGCACAGACCAGGGATCAGGGCCTTTTCCCAGTAAACTATCAGAGAATCAGCACAGACCAGGGATCAGGGCCAGTACCCAGTAAACTATCAGAGAATCAGCACAGACCAGGGATCAGGGCCTTTTCCCCGTAAACTATCAGTGAATCAGCACAGACCAGGGATCAGGGACTTTACCCAGTAAACTATCAGTGAATCAGCACAGACCGGGGATCAGTGCCTTTACCCAGTAAACTATCAGAAAATCAGCACAGACCAGCGATCAGGGCCTTTACCCAGTAAACTATCAGAGAATCAGCACAGACCAGGGATCAGGGCCTTCACCCAGTAAACTATCAGTGAATCAGCACAGACCAGGGGTCAGGGCCTTTACCCAGTAAACTATCAGTGAATCAGCACAGACCAGGGATCAGGGCCTTTAGCCAGTAATCTATCAGAGAATCAGCACAGACCAGGGATCAGTGCCTTTACCAAGTAAACTATCAGAGAATCAGCAAAGACCAGCGATCAGGGCCTTCACCCAGTAAACTATCAGTGAATCAGCACAGACCAGGGGTCAGGGCCTTTACCCAGTAAACTATCAGTGAATCAGCACAGACCAGGGATCAGGGCCTTTACCCAGTAAACTATCAGTGAATCAGCACAGACCAGGGATCAGGGTCTTTACCCAGTAAACTATCAGAGAATCAGCACAGACCAGGGATCTGGGCCTTTACCCAGTAAACTATCAGTGAATCAGCACAGACCAGTGATAAGGGCCTTCACCCAGTAAACTATCAGAGAATCAGCACAGACTGGGGATCAGGGCCTTTACACAGTAAACTATCAGAGAATCAGCACAGGCCAGGGATCAGGGCCTTTACCCAGTAAACTATCAGTGAATCATCACAGACGCGGGATCAGGGCCTTTACCCAGTGAACTATCAGTGAATCATCACAGACGCGGGATCAGGGCCTTTACCCAGTAAACTATCAGTGAATCATCACAGACCGGGGATCAGGGCCTTTACCCAGTAAACTATCAGAGAATCAGCACAGACCGGGGATCAGGGCCTTTACCCACTAAATAATCAGTGAATCAGCACAGATCAGGGATCAGGGCATTTACCCAGTAAACTATCAGTGAATCAGCACAGACCAGGGATCAGGACCTTTACCCAGTAAACTATCAGAGAATCAGCACAGACCAGCGATCAGGGCCTTCACCCAGTAAACTATCAGTGAATCAGCACAGACCAGGGATCAGGGCCTTTTCCCAGTAAACTATCAGAGAATCAGCACAGACCAGGGATCAGGGCCTTTACCCAGTGAACTATCAGTGAATCATCACAGACCCTGGATCAGTGCCTTTACCCAGTAAACTATCAGAGAATCAGCACAGACCAGGGATCAGGGCCTTTTCCCCGTAAACTATTAGTGAATCAGCACAGACCAGGGATCAGGGACTTTACCCAGTAAACTATCAGTGAATCAGCACAGACCGGGGATCAGGGCCTTTAACCAGTAAACTATCAGTGAATCAGCACAGATCAGGGGTCAGGGCCTTTACCCAGTAAACTATCAGAGAATCAGCACAGATCAGGGGTCAGGGCCTTTACCCAGGAAACTATCAGAGAATCAGCACAGACCAGGGATCAGGGTCTTTACCCAGTAAACTATCAGAGAATCAGCACAGACCAGGGATCAGGGCCTTTACCCAGTAAACTATCAGTGAATCAGCACAGACCAGTGATCAGGGCCTTCACCCAGTAAACTATCAGAGAATCAGCACAGACTGGGGATTAGGGGCTTTACACAGTAAACTATCAGAGAATCAGCACAGGCCGGGGATCAGGTCCTTCACCCAGTAAACTATCAGAGAATCAGCACAGACCAGGGATCAGGGCCTTTACCCAGTGAACTATCAGTGAATCATCACAGACCCTGGATCAGTGCCTTTACCCAGTAAACTATCAGTGAATCAGCACAGACGCGATCAGGGCCTTTACCCAGTGAACTATCAGTGAATCATCACAGACCCTGGATCAGTGCCTTTACCCAGTAAACTATCAGTGAATCATCACAGACGCGGGATCAGGGCCTTTACCCAGTAAACTATCAGTGAATCATCACAGACGCGGGCTCAGGGCCTTTACCCAGTAAACTATCAGTGAATCAGCACAGACCAGTGATGAGGGCCTTTACCCAGTAAACTATCATTGAATCAGCACAGATCAGGGATCAGGGCTATTACCTAGTAAACTATCAGAGAATCAGCACAGACCAGGGATCAGGGCCTTTTCCCCGTAAACTATTGGTGAATCAGCACAGACCAGGGATCAGGGACTTTACCCAGTAAACTATCAGTGAATCAGCACAGACCGGGGATCAGGGCCTTTAACCAGTAAACTATCAGTGAATCAGCACAGACCAGGGATCAGGGCCTTTACCCAGTAAACTATCAGAGAATCAGCACAGACCAGCGATCAGGGCCATCACCCAGTAAACTATCAGTGAATCAGCACAGACCAGGGATCAGGGCCTTTTCCCAGTAAACTATCAGAGAATCAGCACAGACCAGGGATCAGGGCCAGTACCCAGTAAACTATCAGAGAATCAGCACAGACCAGGGATCAGGGCCTTTTCCCCGTAAACTATCAGTGAATCAGCACATACCAGGGATCAGGGACTTTACCCAGTAAACTATCAGTGAATCAGCACAGACCGGGGATCAGTGCCTTGACCCAGTAAACTATCAGAAAATCAGCACAGACCAGCGATCAGGGCCTTTACCCAGTAAACTATCAGAGAATCAGCACAGACCAGGGATCAGGGCCTTCACCCAGTAAACTATCAGTGAATCAGCACAGACCAGGGGTCAGGGCCTTTACCCAGTAAACTATCAGTGAATCAGCACAGACCAGGGATCAGGGCCTTTAGCCAGTAATCTATCAGAGAATCAGCACAGACCAGGGATCAGTGCCTTTACCAAGTAAACTATCAGAGAATCAGCAAAGACCAGCGATCAGGGCCTTCACCCAGTAAACTATCAGTGAATCAGCACAGACCAGGGGTCAGGGCCTTTACCCAGTAAACTATCAGTGAATCAGCACAGACCAGGGATCAGGGCCTTTACCCAGTAAACTATCAGTTAATCAGCACAGACCAGGGATCAGGGTCTTTACCCAGTAAACTATCAGAGAATCAGCACAGACCAGGGATCTGGGCCTTTACCCAGTAAACTATCAGTGAATCAGCACAGACCAGTGATAAGGGCCTTCACCCAGTAAACTATCAGAGAATCAGCACAGACTGGGGATCAGGGCCTTTACACAGTAAACTATCAGAGAATCAGCACAGGCCAGGGATCAGGGCCTTTACCCAGTAAACTATCAGTGAATCATCACAGACGCGGGATCAGGGCCTTTACCCAGTGAACTATCAGTGAATCATCACAGACGCGGGATCAGGGCCTTTACCCAGTAAACTATCAGTGAATCATCACAGACCGGGGATCAGGGCCTTTACCCAGTAAACTATCAGAGAATCAGCACAGACCGGGGATCAGGGCCTTTACCCACTAAACTATCAGTGAATCAGCACAGATCAGGGATCAGGGCATTTACCCAGTAAACTATCAGTGAATCAGCACAGAACAGGGATCAGGGCCTTTAGCCAGTAAACTATCAGTGAATCAGCACAGACCAGGGATCAGGACCTTTACCCAGTAAACTATCAGAGAATCAGCACAGACCAGCGATCAGGGCCTTCACCCAGTAAACTATCAGTGAATCAGCACAGACCAGGGATCAGGGCCTTTTCCCAGTAAACTATCAGAGAATCAGCACAGACCAGGGATCAGGGTCTTTACCCAGTAAACTATCAGAGAATCAGCACAGACCAGGGATCAGGGCCTTTACCCAGTAAACTATCAGTGAATCAGCACAGACCAGTGATCAGGGCCTTCACCCAGTAAACTATCAGAGAATCAGCACAGACTGGGGTTTAGGGCCTTTACACAGTAAACTATCAGAGAATCAGCACAGGCCGGGGATCAGGTCCTTCACCCAGTAAACTATCAGAGAATCAGCACAGACCAGGGATCAGGGCCTTTACCCAGTGAACTATCAGAGAATCATCACAGACCCTGGATCAGTGCCTTTACCCAGTAAACTATCAGAGAATCAGCACAGACCAGTGATCAGGGCCTTCACCCAGTAAACTATCAGTGAATCAGCACAGACCAGGGATCAGGGTCTTTACCCAGTAAACTATCAGAGAATCAGCACAGACCAGGGATCTGGGCATTTACCCAGTAAACTATCAGTGAATCAGCACAGACCAGTGATAAGGGCCTTCACCCAGTAAACTATCAGAGAATCAGCACAGACTGGGGATCAGGGCCTTTACACAGTAAACTATCAGAGAATCAGCACAGGCCGGGGATCAGTTCCTTCACCCAGTAAACTATCAGAGAATCAGCACAGACCAGGGATCAGGGCCTTTCCCCAGTAAACTATCAGTGAATCATCACAGACGCGGGATCAGGGCCTTTACCCAGTAAACTATCAGTGAATCATCACAGACGCGGGATCAGGGCCTTTACCCAGTAAACTGTCAGTGAATCAGCACAGACCGGGGATCAGGGCCTTTACCCAGTAAACTATCAGAGAATCAGCACAGACCGGGGATCAGGGCCTTTACCCAGTAAACTATCAGTGAATCAGCACAGACCGGGGATCAGGCCCTTTACCCAGTAAACTATCAGAAAATCAGCACAGAACAGGGATCAGGGTCTTTACACTGTAAACTATCAGTGAATCAGCACAGATCAGGGATCAGGGCATTTACCCAGTAAACTATCAGTGAATCAGCACAGAACAGGGATCAGGGCCTTCACCCAGTAAACTATCAGTGAATCAGCACAGACCAGGGATCAGGGCCTTTTCCCAGTAAACTATCAGAGAATCAGCACAGACCAGGGATCAGGGTCGTTACCCAGTAAACTATCAGAGAATCAGCACAGACCAGGGATCAGGGCCTTTACCCAGTAAACTATCAGTGAATCAGCACAGACCAGTGATCAGGGCCTTCACCCAGTAAACTATCAGAGAATCAGCACAGACTGGGGATGAGGGCCTTTACACAGTAAACTATCAGAGAATCAGCACAGGCCGGGGATCAGGTCCTTCACCCAGTAAACTATCAGAGAATCAGCACAGACCAGGGATCAGGGCCTTTACCCAGTGAACTATCAGTGAATCATCACAGACCCTGGATCAGGGCCTTTACCCAGTAAACTATCAGAGAATCAGCACAGACCAGGGATCAGGGCCTTTACCCAGTAAACTATCAGTGAATCAGCACAGACCAGGGATCAGGGCCTTTACCCAGTAAACTATCAGTGAATCAGCACAGACCAGGGATCAGGGCCTTTACCCAGTAAACTATCAGAGAATCAGCACAGACCAGCGATCAGGGCCTTTACACAGTAAACTATCAGAGAATCAGCACAGACCAGGGATCAGGGCCTTTTCCCCGTAAACTATTAGTGAATCAGCACAGACCGGGGATCAGGGCCTTTACCCACTAAACTATCAGTGAATCAGCACAGAACAGGGATCAGGGCCTTTAGCCAGTAAACTATCAGTGAATCAGCACAGACCAGGGATCAGGACCTTTACCCAGTAAACTATCAGAGAATCAGCACAGACCAGGGATCAGGGCCATTACCCAGTAAACTATCAGTGAATCAGCACAGACCAGGGATCAGGGCCTTTTCCCAGTAAACTATCAGAGAATCAGCACAGACCAGGGATCAGGGCCATTACCCAGTAAACTATCAGAGAATCAGCACAGACCAGGTATCAGGGCCTTTTCCCCGTAAACTATTAGTGAATCAGCACAGACCAGGGATCAGGGACTTTACCCAGTAAAGTATCAGTGAATCAGCACAGACCGGGGATCAGAGCCTTTACCCAATAAACTATCAGAGAATCAGCACAGACCAGCGATCAGGGCCTTTACCCAGTAAACTATCAGTGAATCAGCACAGATCAGGGGTTAGGGCCTTTACCCAGTAAACTATCAGAGAATCAGCACAGATCAGGGGTCAGGGGCTTTACCCAGTAAACTATCAGTGAATCAGCACAGACCAGGGATCAGGGCCTTTTCCCAGTAAACTATCAGAGAATCAGCACAGACCAGGGATCAGGGCCAGTACCCAGTAAACTATCAGAGAATCAGCACAGACCAGGGATCAGGGCCTTTTCCCCGTAAACTATTAGTGAATCAGCACAGACCAGGGATCAGGGACTTTACCCAGTAAACTATCAGTGAATCAGCACAGACCGGGGATCAGTGCCTTCACCCAGTAAACTATCAGAAAATCAGCACAGACCAGCGATCAGGGCCTTTACCCAGTAAACTATCAGTGAATCAGCACAGATCAGGGGTTAGGGCCTTTACCCACTAAACTATCAGTGAATCAGCACAGATCAGGGGTCAGGGCCTTTACCCACTAAACTATCAGTCAATCAGCACAGACCAGGGATCAGGGCCTTTACCCAGTAAACTATCAGAGAATCAGCACAGACCAGGGATCAGGGCCTTTACCCAGTAAACTATCAGTGAATCAGCACAGACCACGGAGCAGGGCCTTTAACCAGTGAACTATCAGTGAATCAGCACAGACCGGGGATCAGGGCCTTTACCCAGTAAACTATCAGAGAATCAGCACAGACTGGGGATCAGGGCCTTTACCCAGTAAACTATCAGTGAATCAGCACTGACCAGGGATCACGGCCTTTACCCAGTAAACTATCAGTGAATCAGCACAGATCAGAGATCAGGGCATTTACCCAGTAAACTATCAGTGAATCAGCACAGAACAGGGATCAGGGCCTTTAGCCAGTAAACTATCAGTGAATCAGCACAGACCAGGGATCAGGACCTTTACCCAGGAAACTATCAGAGAATCAGCACAGACCAGCGATCAGGGCCTTCACCCAGTAAACTATCAGTGAATCAGCACAGACCAGGGATCAGGGCCTTTTCCCAGTAAACTATCAGAGAATCAGCACAGACCAGGGATCAGGGCCATTACCCAGTAAACTATCAGAGAATCAGCACAGACCAGGGATCAGGGCCTTTTCCCCGTAAACTATTAGTGAATCAGCACAGACCGGGGATCAGGGCCTTCACCCAGTAAACTATCAGAGAATCAGCACAGACCAGGGATCAGGGCCTTTACCCAGTGAACTATCAGTGAATCATCACAGACCCTGGATCAGTGCCTTTACCCAGTCAACTATCAGAGAATCAGCACAGACCAGGGATCAGGGCCTTCACCCAGTAAACTATCAGTGAATCAGCACAGACCAGGGATCAGGGTCTTTACCCAGTAAACTATCAGAGAATCAGCACAGACCAGGGATCTGGGCCTTTACCCAGTAAACTATCAGTGAATCAGCACAGACCAGTGATAAGGGCCTTCACCCAGTAAACTATCAGAGAATCAGCACAGACTGGGGATCAGGGCCTTTACACAGTAAACTATCAGAGAATCAGCACAGGCCGGGGATCAGGTCCTTCACCCAGTAAACTATCAGAGAATCAGCACAGACCAGGGATCAGGGCCTTTACCCAGTAAACTATCAGTGAATCATCACAGACGTGGGATCAGGGCCTTTACCCAGTAAACTATCAGTGAATCATCACAGACGCGGGATCAGGGCCTTTACCCAGTAAACTGTCAGTGAATCAGCACAGACCGGGGATCAGGGCCTTTACCCAGTAAACTATCAGAGAATCAGCACAGACCGGGGATCAGGGCCTTTACCCACTAAACTATCAGTGAGTCAGCACAGACCAGGGATCAGGGCCTTTACCCAGTAAACTATCAGTGAATCAGCACAGACCAGGGATCAGGGCCTTTACCCAGTAAACTATCAGAGAATCAGCACAGACCGGGGATCAGGGCCTTTACCCAGTAAACTATCAGTGAATCAGCACAGACCAGGGATCAGGGCCTTTACCCAGTAAACTATCAGTGAATCAGCACAGACCAGGGATCAGGGCCTTTACCCACTAAACTATCAGTGAGTCAGCACAGACCAGGGATCAGGGCCTTTACCCAGTAAACTATCAGTGAATCAGCACAGACCAGGGATCAGGGCCTTTACCCAGTAAACTATCAGTGAATCAGCACAGACCAGGGATCAGGGCCTTTACCCAGTAAACTATCAGTGAATCAGCACAGACCAGGGATCAGGGTCTTTACCCAGTAAACTATCAGAGAATCAGCACAGACCAGGGATCAGGGCCTTTACCCAGTAAACTATCAGAGAATCAGCACAGACCAGGGATCAGGGCCTTTTCCCCGTAAACTATTAGTGAATCAGCACAGACCAGGGATCAGGGACTTTACCCAGTAAAGTATCAGTGAATCAGCACAGACCGGGGCTCAGAGCCTTTACCCAATAAACTATCAGAGAATCAGCACAGACCAGCGATCAGGGCCTTTACCCAGTAAACTATCAGTGAATCAGCACAGATCAGGGGTTAGGGCCTTTACCCAGTAAACTATCAGAGAATCAGCACAGATCAGGGGTCAGGGCCTTTACCCAGTAAACTATCAGTGAATCAGCACAGACCAGGGATCAGGGCCTTTTCCCAGTAAACTATCAGAGAATCAGCACAGACCAGGGATCAGGGCCATTACCCAGTAAACTATCAGAGAATCAGCACAGACCAGGGATCAGGGCCTTTTCCCCGTAAACTATTCGTGAATCAGCACAGACCAGGGATCAGGGACTTTACCCAGTAAACTATCAGTGAATCAGCACAGACCGGGGATCAGTGCCTTCACCCAGTAAACTATCAGAAAATCAGCACAGACCAGCGATCAGGGCCTTTACCCAGTAAACTATCAGTGAATCAGCACAGATCAGGGGTTAGGGCCTTTACCCACTAAACTATCAGTGAATCAGCACAGATCAGGGGTCAGGGCCTTTACCCACTAAACTATCAGTCAATCAGCACAGACCAGGGATCAGGGCCTTTACCCAGTAAACTATCAGAGAATCAGCACAGACCAGGGATCAGGGCCTTTACCCAGTAAACTATCAGTGAATCAGCACAGACCACGGAGCAGGGCCTTTAACCAGTGAACTATCAGTGAATCAGCACAGACCGGGGATCAGGGCCTTTACCCAGTAAACCATCAGAGAATCAGCACAGACTGGGGATCAGGGCCTTTACCCAGTAAACTATCAGTGAATCAGCACTGACCAGGGATCACGGCCTTTACCCAGTAAACTATCAGTGAATCAGCACAGATCAGAGATCAGGGCATTTACCCAGTAAACTATCAGTGAATCAGCACAGAACAGGGATCAGGGCCTTTAGCCAGTAAACTATCAGTGAATCAGCACAGACCAGGGATCAGGACCTTTACCCAGGAAACTATCAGAGAATCAGCACAGACCAGCGATCAGGGCCTTCACCCAGTAAACTATCAGTGAATCAGCACAGACCAGGGATCAGGGCCTTTTCCCAGTAAACTATCAGAGAATCAGCACAGACCAGGGATCAGGGCCTTTTCCCCGTAAACTATTAGTGAATCAGCACAGACCGGGGATCAGGGCCTTCACCCAGTAAACTATCAGAGAATCAGCACAGACCAGGGATCAGGGCCTTTACCCAGTGAACTATCAGTGAATCATCACAGACCCTGGATCAGTGCCTTTACCCAGTAAACTATCAGAGAATCAGCACAGACCAGGGATCAGGGCCTTCACCCAGTAAACTATCAGTGAATCAGCACAGACCAGGGATCAGGGTCTTTACCCAGTAAACTATCAGAGAATCAGCACAGACCAGGGATCTGGGCCTTTACCCAGTAAACTATCAGTGAATCAGCACAGACCAGTGATAAGGGCCTTCACCCAGTAAACTATCAGAGAATCAGCACAGACTGGGGATCAGGGCCTTTACACAGTAAACTATCAGAGAATCAGCACAGGCCGGGGATCAGGTCCTTCACCCAGTAAACTATCAGAGAATCAGCACAGACCAGGGATCAGGGCCTTTACCCAGTAAACTATCAATGAATCATCACAGACGCGGGATCAGGGCCTTTACCCAGTAAACTATCAATGAATCATCACAGACGCGGGATCAGGGCCTTTACCCAGTAAACTGTCAGTGAATCAGCACAGACCGGGGATCAGGGCCTTTACCCAGTAAACTATCAGAGAATCAGCACAGACCGGGGATCAGGGCCTTTACCCACTAAACTATCAGTGAATCAGCACAGACCAGGGATCAGGGCCTTTACCCAGTAAACTATCAGAGAATCAGCACAGACCAGGGATCTGGGCCTTTACCCAGTAAACTATCAGTGAATCAGCACAGACCAGTGATAAGGGCCTTCACCCAGTAAACTATCAGAGAATCAGCACAGACTGGGGATCAGGGCCTTTACACAGTAAACTATCAGAGAATCAGCACAGGCCGGGGATCAGGTCCTTCACCCAGTAAACTATCAGAGAATCAGCACAGATCAGGGGTCAGGGCCTTTACCCAGTAAACTATCAGTGAATCAGCACAGACCAGGGATCAGGGCCTTTTCCCAGTAAACTATCAGAGAATCAGCAGAGACCAGGGATCAGGGCCAGTACCCAGTAAACTATCAGAGAATCAGCACAGACCAGGGATCAGGGCCTTTTCCCCGTAAACTATTAGTGAATCAGCACAGACCAGGGATCAGGGACTTTACCCAGTAAACTATCAGTGAATCAGCACAGACCGGGGATCAGTGCCTTCACCCAGTAAACTATCAGAAAATCAGCACAGACCAGCGATCAGGGCCTTTACCCAGTAAACTATAAGTGAATCAGCACAGATCAGGGGTTAGGGCCTTTACCCACTAAACTATCAGTGAATCAGCACAGATCAGCGGTCAGGGCCTTTACCCACTAAACTATCAGTCAATCAGCACAGACCAGGGATCAGGGCCTTTACCCAGTAAACTATCAGAGAATCAGCACAGACCAGGGATCAGGTCCTTTACCCAGTAAACTATCAGTGAATCAGCACAGACCACGGAGCAGGGCCTTTAACCAGTGAACTATCAGTGAATCAGCACAGACCGGGGATCAGGGCCTTTACCCAGTAAACTATCAGAGAATCAGCACAGACTGGGGATCAGGGCCTTTACCCAGTAAACTATCAGTGAATCAGCACTGACCAGGGATCACGGCCTTTACCCAGTAAACTATCAGTGAATCAGCACAGATCAGAGATCAGGGCATTTACCCAGTAAACTATCAGTGAATCAGCACAGAACAGGGATCAGGGCCTTTAGCCAGTAAACTATCAGTGAATCAGCACAGACCAGGGATCAGGACCTTTACCCAGGAAACTATCAGAGAATCAGCACAGACCAGCGATCAGGGCCTTCACCCAGTAAACTATCAGTGAATCAGCACAGACCAGGGATCAGGGCCTTTTCCCAGTAAACTATCAGAGAATCAGCACAGACCAGGGATCAGGGCCATTACCCAGTAAACTATCAGAGAATCAGCACAGACCAGGGATCAGGGCCTTTTCCCCGTAAACTATTCGTGAATCAGCACAGACCGGGGATCAGGGCCTTCACCCAGTAAACTATCAGAGAATCAGCACAGACCAGGGATCAGGGCCTTTACCCAGTGAACTATCAGTGAATCATCACAGACCCTGGATCAGTGCCTTTACCCAGTAAACTATCAGAGAATCAGCACAGACCAGGGATCAGGGCCTTAACCCAGTAAACTATCAGTGAATCAGCACAGACCAGGGATCAGGGTCTTTACCCAGTAAACTATCAGAGAATCAGCACAGACCAGGGATCTGGGCCTTTACCCAGTAAACTATCAGTGAATCAGCACAGACCAGTGATAAGGGCCTTCACCCAGTAAACTATCAGAGAATCAGCACAGACTGGGGATCAGGGCCTTTACACAGTAAACTATCAGAGAATCAGCACAGGCCGGGGATCAGGTCCTTCACCCAGTAAACTATCAGAGAATCAGCACAGACCAGGGATCAGGGCCTTTACCCAGTAAACTATCAGTGAATCATCACAGACGCGGGATCAGGGCCTTTACCCAGTAAACTATCAGTGAATCATCACAGACGCGGGATCAGGGCCTTTACCCAGTAAACTGTCAGTGAATCAGCACAGACCGGGGATCAGGGCCTTTACCCAGTAAACTATCAGAGAATCAGCACAGACCGGGGATCAGGGCCTTTACCCACTAAACTATCAGTGAATCAGCACAGATCAGGGATCAGGGCATTTACCCAGTAAACTATCAGTGAATCAGCACAGAACAGGGATCAGGGCCTTCACCCAGTAAACTATCAGTGAATCAGCACAGACCAGGGATCAGGGCCTTTTCCCAGTAAACTATCAGAGAATCAGCACAGACCAGGGATCAGGGTCTTTACCCAGTAAACTATCAGAGAATCAGCACAGACCAGGGATCAGGGCCTTTACCCAGTAAACTATCAGAGAATCAGCACAGACTGGGGATTAGGGCCTTTACACAGTAAACTATCAGAGAATCAGCACAGGCCGGGGATCAGGTCCTTCACCCAGTAAACTATCAGAGAATCAGCACAGACCAGGGATCAGGGCCTTTTCCCAGTAAACTATCAGAGAATCAGCACAGACCAGGGATCAGGGTCTTTACCCAGTAAACTATCAGAGAATCAGCACAGGCCGGGGATCAGGGCCTTTACCCAGTAAACTATCAGAGAATCAGCACAGACCAGGGATCAGGGCCTTTACCCAGTGAACTATCAGTGAATCATCACAGACCCTGGATCAGTGCCTTTACCCAGTAAACTATCAGAGAATCAGCACAGACCAGGGATCAGGGCCTTTTCCCCGTAAACTATTAGTGAATCAGCACAGACCGGGGATCAGGGCCTTTACCCACTAAACTATCAGTGAATCAGCACAGATCAGGGATCAGGGCATTTACCCAGTAAACTATCAGTGAATCAGCACAGAACAGGGATCAGGGCCTTTAGCCAGTAAACTATCAGTGAATCAGCACAGACCAGGGATCAGGACCTTTACCCAGTAAACTATCAGAGAATCAGCACAGACCAGCGATCAGGGCCTTCACCCAGTAAACTATCAGTGAATCAGCACAGACCAGGGATCAGGGCCTTTTCCCAGTAAACTATCAGAGAATCAGCACAGACCAGGGATCATGGTCTTTACCCAGTAAACTATCAGAGAATCAGCACAGACCAGGGATCAGGGCCTTTACCCAGTAAACTATCAGTGAATCAGCACAGACCAGTGATCAGGGCCTTCACCCAGTAAACTATCAGAGAATCAGCACAGACTGGGGATTAGGGCCTTTACACAGTAAACTATCAGAGAATCAGCACAGGCCGGGGATCAGGTCCTTCACCCAGTAAACTATCAGAGAATCAGCACATATCAGGGATCAGGGCCTTTACCCAGTAAACTATCAGAGAATCAGCACAGACCAGGGATCAGGGCCTTTACCCAGTAAACTATCAGAGAATCAGCACAGACCGGGGATCAGGGTCTTTACCCAGTAAACTATCAGAGAATCAGCACAGACCAGGGATCAGAGCCTTTACCCAGTGAACTATCAGTGAATCATCACAGACCCTGGATCAGTGCCTTTACCCAGTAAACTATCAGTGAATCAGCACAGACGCGGGATCAGGGCCTTTACCCAGTGAACTATCAGTGAATCATCACATACCCTGGATCAGTGCCTTTACCCAGTAAACTATCAGTGAATCAGCACAGACGCGGGATCAGGGCCTTTACCCAGGAAACAATCAGTGAATCATCACAGACCCTGGATCAGTGCCTTTACCCAGTAAACTATCAGTGAATCATCACAGACGCGGGATCAGGGCCTTTACCCAGTAAACTATCAGTGAATCATCACAGACGCGAGATCAGGGCCTTTACCCAGTAAAATATCAGTGAATCAGCACAGACCAGTGATGAGGGCCTTTACCCAGTAAACTATCATTGAATCAGCACAGATCAGGGATCAGGGCTATTACCTAGTAAACTATCAGAGAATCAGCACAGACCGGGGATCAGGGCCTTTACCCAGTAAACTATCAGTGAATCAGCACTGATCAGGGATCAGGGCATTTACCCAGTAAACTATCAGTGAATCAGCACAGAACAGGGATCAGGGCCTTTAGCCAGTTAACTATCAGTGAATCAGCACAGACCAGGGATCAGGGCCTTTACCCAGTAAACTATCAGAGAATCAGCACAGACCAGCAATCAGGGCCATCACCTAGTAAACTATCAGTGAATCAGCACAGACCAGGGATCAGGGCCTTTTCCCAGTAAACTATCAGAGAATCAGCACAGACCAGGGATCAGGGCCATTACACAGTAAACTATCAGAGAATCAGCACAGACCAGGTATCAGGGCCTTTTCCCCGTAAACTATTAGTGAATCAGCACAGACCAGGGATCAGGGACTTTACCCAGTAAAGTATCAGTGAATCAGCACAGACCGGGGATCAGAGCCTTTACCCAATAAACTATCAGAGAATCAGCACAGACCAGCGATCAGGGCCTTTACCCAGTAAACTATCAGTGAATCAGCACAGATCAGGGGTTAGGGCCTTTACCCAGTAAACTATCAGAGAATCAGCACAGATGAGGGGTCAGGGCCAGTACCCAGTAAACTATCAGAGAATCAGCACAGACCAGGGATCAGGGACTTAACCCAGTAAACTATCAGTGAATCAGCACAGACCGGGGATCAGTGCCTTTACCCAGTAAACTATCAGAAAATCAGCACAGACCAGCGATCAGGGCCTTTACCCAGTAAACTATCAGTGAATCAGCACAGATCAGGGGTTAGGGCCTTTACCCAGTAAACTATCAGTGCATCAGCAAAGATCAGGGGTCAGGGCCTTTCCCCACGAAACTATCAGTCAATCAGCACAGACCAGGGATCAGGGCCTTTACCCAGTAAACTATCAGAGAATCACCACAGACCAGGGATCAGGGCCTTTACCCAGTAAACTATCAGTGAATCAGCACAGACCACGGAGCAGGGCCTTTAACCAGTGAACTATCAGTGAATCAGCACAGACCGGGGATCAGGGCCTTTACCCAGTAAACTATCAGAGAATCAGCACAGACTGGGGATCAGGGCCTTTACCCAGTAAACTATCAGTGAATCAGCACTGACCAGGGATCACGGCCTTTACCCAGTAAACTATCAGTGAATCAGCACAGATCAGGGATCAGGGCATTGACCCAGTAAACTATCAGTGAATCAGCGCAGAACAGGGATCAGGGCCTTTAGCCAGTAAACTATCAGTGAATCAGCACAGACCAGGGATCAGGACCTTTACCCAGGAAACTATCAGAGAATCAGCACAGACCAGCGATCAGGGCCTTCACCCAGTAAACTATCAGTGAATCAGCACAGACCAGGGATCAGGACCTTTTCCCAGTAAACTATCAGAGAATCAGCACAGACCAGGGATCAGGGCCTTTTCCCCGTAAACTATTAGTGAATCAGCACAGACCGGGGATCAGGGCCTTTACCAAGTAAACTATCAGTGATTCAGCACAGATCAGTGGTCAGGGCCTTTACCCAGTAAACTATCAGAGAATCAGCACAGATCAGGGGTCAGGGCCTTTACCCAGTAAACTATCAGTCAATCAGCACAGACCAGGGATCAGGGCCTTTACCCAGTAAACTATCAGAGAATCAGCACAGACCAGGGATCAGGGTCTTTACCCAGTAAACTATCAGAGAATCAGCACAGACCAGGGATCAGGGCCTTTACCCAGTAAACTATCAGTGAATCAGCACAGACCAGTGATCAGGGCCTTCACCCAGTAAACTATCAGAGAATCAGCACAGACTGTGGATTAGGGCCTTTACACAGTAAACTATCAGAGAATCAGCACAGGCCGGGGATCAGTTCCTTCACCCAGTGAACTATCAGTGAATCATCACAGACCCTGGATCAGTGCCTTTACCCAGTAAACTATCAGTGAATCAGCACAGACGCGGGATCAGGGCCTTTACCCAGTGAACTATCAGTGAATCATCACAGACCCTGGATCAGTGCCTTTACCCAGTAAACTATCAGTGAATCAGCACAGACGCGGGATCAGGGCCTTTACCCAGTAAACTATCAGTGAATCATCACAGACCCTGGATCAGTGCCTTTACCCAGTAAACTATCAATGAATCATCACAGACGCGGGATCAGGGCCTTTACCCAGTAAACTATCAGTGAATCATCACAGACGCGGGATCAGGGCCTTTACCCAGTAAACTATCAGTGAATCAGCACAGACCAGTGATGAGGGCCTTTACCCAGTAAACTATCAGTGAATCAGCACAGAACAGGGATCAGGGCCTTTACCCAGTAAACTATCATTGAATCAGCACAGATCAGGGATCAGGGCCATTACCTAGTAAACTATCAGAGAATCAGCACAGACCGGGGATCAGGGCCTTTACCCAGTAAACTATCAGTGAATCAGCACAGATCAGGGATCAGGGCATTTACCCAGTAAACTATCAGTGAATCAGCACAGAACAGGGATCAGGGCCTTTAGCCAGTAAACTATCAGTGAATCAGCACAGACCAGGGATCAGGGCCTTTACCCAGTAAACTATCAGAGAATCAGCACAGACCAGCGATCAGGGCCATCACCCAGTAAACTATCAGTGAATCAGCACAGACCAGGGATCAGGGCCTTTTCCCAGTAAACTATCAGAGAATCAGCACAGACCAGGGATCAGGGCCATTACCCAGTAAACTATCAGAGAATCAGCACAGACCAGGGATCAGGGCCTTTTCCCCGTAAACTATTAGTGAATCAGCACAGACCAGGGATCAGGGACTTTACCCAGTAAACTATCAGTGAATCAGCACAGACCGGGGATCAGAGCCTTTACCCAGTAAACTATCAGAGAATCAGCACAGACCAGCGATCAGGGCCTTTACCCAGTAAACTATCAGTGAATCAGCACAGATCAGGGGTTAGGGCCTTTACCCAGTAAACTATCAGAGAATCAGCACAGATCAGGGGTCAGGGCCTTTACCCAGTAAACTATCAGTGAATCAGCACAGACCAGGGATCAGGGCCTTTTCCCAGTAAACTATCAGAGAATCAGCACAGACCAGGGATCAGGGCCAGTACCCAGTAAACTATCAGAGAATCAGCACAGACCAGGGATCAGGGCCTTTTCCCCGTAAACTATTAGTGAATCAGCACAGACCAGGGATCAGGGACTTTACCCAGTAAACTATCAGTGAATCAGCACAGACCGGGGATCAGTGCATTTACCCAGTAAACAATCAGAAAATCAGCACAGACCAGCGATCAGGGCCTTTACCCAGTAAA
The DNA here is from genome assembly GCF_035084215.1 of Heptranchias perlo. Lineage (NCBI taxonomy): Eukaryota > Metazoa > Chordata > Chondrichthyes > Hexanchiformes > Hexanchidae > Heptranchias > Heptranchias perlo. Next base: position 1,974,170 of record NW_027139537.1, read on the forward strand.
CTATCAGTGAATCAGCACAGACCAGGGATCAGGGCCTTTGCCCAGTGAACTATCAGTGAATCAGCACAGACCAGGGATCAGGGCCTTTACCCAGTAAAATATCAGTGAATCAGCACAGACCGGGGATCAGGGCCTTTACCCAGTAAACTATCAGTGAATCAGCACAGACCAGGGATCAGGGCCTTTACCCAGTAAACTATCAGTGAATCAGCACAGACTGGGGATTAGGGCCTTTCCCCATTAAAATATCAGTGAATCAGCACGGACCAGGGATCAGGGCCTTTACCCTCTAAACTATCAGTGAATCAGCACAGACCAGGGATCAGGGCCTTTACCCAGTAAAATATCAGTGAATCAGCACAGACCGGGGATCAGGGCCTTTACCCAGTAAACTATCAGTGAATCAGCACAGACCAGGGATCAGGGCCTTTACCCAGTAAACTATCAGTGAATCAGCACAGACCAGGGATCAGGGCCTTTGCACAGTAAACTATCATTGAATCAGCACAGATCAGGGATCAGGGCTATTACCGAGTAAACTATCAGAGAATCAGCACAGACCAGGGATCAGGGCCTTTTCCCCGTAAACTATTGGTGAATCAGCACAGACCAGGGATCAGGGACTTTACCCAGTAAACTATCAGTGAATCAGCACAGACCGGGGATCAGGGCCTTTAACCAGTAAACTATCAGTGAATCAGCACAGACCAGGGATCAGGGCCTTTACCCAGTAAACTATCAGAGAATCAGCACAGACCAGCGATCAGGGCCATCACCCAGTAAACTATCACTGAATCAGCACAGACCAGGGATCAGGGCCTTTTCCCAGTAAACTATCAGAGAATCAGCACAGATCAGGGATCAGGGCCATTACCCAGTAAACTATCAGAGAATCAGCACAGACCAGGGATCAGGGCCTTTTCCCCGTAAACTATTAGTGAATCAGCACAGACCAGGGATCAGGGACTTTCCCCAGTAAACTATCAGTGAATCAGCACAGACCGGGGATCAGAGCCTTTACCCAGTAAACTATCAGAGAATCAGCACAGACCAGCGATCAGGGCCTTTACCCAGTAAACTATCAGTGAATCAGCACAGATCAGGGGTTAGGGCCTTTACCCAGTAAACTATCAGAGAATCAGCACAGATCATGGGTCAGGGCTTTTACCCAGTAAACTATCAGTGAATCAGCACAGACCAGGGATCAGGGCCTTTTCCCAGTAAACAATCAGAGAATCAGCACAGACCAGGGATCAGGGCCAGGACCCAGCAAACTATCAGAGAATCAGCACAGACCAGGGATCAGGGCCTTTTCCCCGTAAACTATTAGTGAATCAGCACAGACCAGGGATCAGGGACTTTACCCAGTAAACTATCAGTGAATCAGCACAGACCGGGGATCAGTGCCTTTACCCAGTAAACTATCAGAAAATCAGCACAGACCAGCGATCAGGGCCTTTACCCAGTAAACTATCAGAGAATCAGCACAGACCAGGGATCAGGGCCTTCACCCAGTAAACTATCAGTTAATCAGCACAGACCAGGGGTCAGGGCCTTTACCCAGTAAACTATCAGTGAATCAGCACAGACCAGGGATCAGGGCCTTTCGCCAGTAATCTATCAGAGAATCAGCACAGACCAGGGATCAGTGCCTTTACCAAGTAAACTATCAGAGAATCAGCAAAGACCAGCGATCAGGGCCTTTACCCAGTAAACTATCAGTGAATCATCACAGACGCGGGATCAGGGCCTTTACCCAGTAAACTGTCAGTGAATCAGCACAGACCGGGGATCAGGGCCTTTACCCAGTAAACTATCAGAGAATCAGCACAGACCGGGGATCAGGGCCTTTCCCCACTAAACGATCAGTGAATCAGCACAGATCATGGATCAGGGCATTTACCCAGTAAACTATCAGTGAATCAGCACAGACCAGGGATCAGGACCTTTACCCAGTAAACTATCAGAGAATCAGCACAGACCAGCGATCAGGGCCTTCACCCAGTAAACTATCAGTGAATCAGCACAGACCAGGGATCAGGGCCTTTTCCCAGTAAACTATCAGACAATCAGCACAGACCAGGGATCAGGGTCTTTACCCAGTAAACTATCAGAGAATCAGCACAGACCAGGGAACTGGGCCTTTACCCAGTAAACTATCAGTGAATCAGCACAGACCAGTGATCAGGGCCTTCACCCAGTAAACTATCAGAGAATCAGCACAGACTGGGGATTAGGGCCTTTACACAGTAAACTATCAGAGAATCAGCACAGGCCGGGGATCAGGTCCTTCACCCAGTAAACTATCAGAGAATCAGCACAGACCAGGGATCAGGGCCTTTACCCAGTGAACTATCAGTGAATCATCACAGACCCTGGATCAGTGCCTTTACCCAGTAAACTATCAGTGAATCAGCACAGACGCGGGATCAGGGCCTTTACCCAGTGAACTATCAGTGAATCATCACAGACCCTGGATCAGTGCCTTTACCCAGTAAACTATCAGTGAATCAGCACAGACGCGGGATCAGGGCCTTTACCCAGTGAACTATCAGTGAATCAGCACAGACCAGGGATCAGGGCCTTTACCCAGTAAACTATCAGAGAATCAGCACAGACCAGCGATCAGGGCCATCACCCAGTAAACTATCAGTGAATCAGCACAGACCAGGGATCAGGGCCTTTTCCCAGTAAACTATCAGAGAATCAGCACAGACCAGGGATCAGGGCCATTACCCAGTAAACTATCAGAGAATCAGCACAGACCAGGTATCAGGGCCTTTTCCCCGTAAACTATTAGTGAATCAGCACAGACCAGGGATCAGGGACTTTACCCAGTAAAGTATCAGTGAATCAGCACAGACCGGGGATCAGAGCCTTTACCCAGTAAACTATCAGAGAATCAGCACAGACCAGCGATCAGGGCCTTTACCCAGTAAACTATCAGTGAATCAGCACAGATCAGGGGTTAGGGCCTTTACCCAGTAAACTATCAGAGAATCAGCACAGATCAGGGGTCAGGGCCTTTACCAAGTAAACTATCAGAGAATCAGCAAAGACCAGCGATCAGGGCCTTTACCCAGTAAACTATCAGTGAATCATCACAGACGCGGGATCAGGGCCTTTACCCAGTAAACTGTCAGTGAATCAGCACAGACCGGGGATCAGGGCCTTTACCCAGTAAACTATCAGAGAATCAGCACAGACCGGGGATCAGGGCCTTTCCCCACTAAACGATCAGTGAATCAGCACAGATCATGGATCAGGGCATTTACCCAGTAAACTATCAGTGAATCAGCACAGACCAGGGATCAGGACCTTTACCCAGTAAACTATCAGAGAATCAGCACAGACCAGCGATCAGGGCCTTCACCCAGTAAACTATCAGTGAATCAGCACAGACCAGGGATCAGGGCCTTTTCCCAGTAAACTATCAGAGAATCAGCACAGACCAGGGATCAGGGTCTTTACCCAGTAAACTATCAGAGAATCAGCACAGACCAGGGAACTGGGCCTTTACCCAGTAAACTATCAGTGAATCAGCACAGACCAGTGATCAGGGCCTTCACCCAGTAAACTATCAGAGAATCAGCACAGACTGGGGATTAGGGCCTTTACACAGTAAACTATCAGAGAATCAGCACAGGCCGGGGATCAGGTCCTTCACCCAGTAAACTATCAGAGAATCAGCACAGACCAGGGATCAGGGCCTTTACCGAGTGAACTATCAGTGAATCATCACAGACCCTGGATCAGTGCCTTTACCCAGTAAACTATCAGTGAATCAGCACAGACGCGGGATCAGGGCCTTTACCCAGTGAACTATCAGTGAATCATCACAGACCCTGGATCAGTGCCTTTACCCAGTAAACTATCAGTGAATCAGCACAGACGCGGGATCAGGGCCTTTACCCAGTGAACTATCAGTGAATCAGCACAGACCAGGGATCAGGGCCTTTACCCAGTAAACTATCAGAGAATCAGCACAGACCAGCGATCAGGGCCATCACCCAGTAAACTATCAGTGAATCAGCACAGACCAGGGATCAGGGCCTTTTCCCAGTAAACTATCAGAGAATCAGCACAGACCAGGGATCAGGGCCATTACCCAGTAAACTATCAGAGAATCAGCACAGACCAGGTATCAGGGCCTTTTCCCCGTAAACTATTAGTGAATCAGCACAGACCAGGGATCAGGGACTTTACCCAGTAAAGTATCAGTGAATCAGCACAGACCGGGGATCAGAGCCTTTACCCAGTAAACTATCAGAGAATCAGCACAGACCAGCGATCAGGGCCTTTACCCAGTAAACTATCAGTGAATCAGCACAGATCAGGGGTTAGGGCCTTTACCCAGTAAACTATCAGAGAATCAGCACAGATCAGGGGTCAGGGCCTTTACCCAGTAAACTATCAGTGAATCAGCACAGACCAGGGATCAGGGACTTTACCCAGTAAACTATCAGTGAATCAGCACAGACTGGGGATCAGTGCCTTTACCCAGTAAACTATCAGAAAATCAGCACAGACCAGCGATCAGGGCCTTTACCCAGTAAACTATCAGTGAATCAGCACAGACCACGGAGCAGGGCCTTTAACCAGTGAACTATCAGTGAATCAGCACAGACCGGGGATCAGGGCCTTTACCCAGTAAACTATCAGAGAATCAGCACAGACTGGGGATCAGGGCCTTTACCCAGTAAACTATCAGTGAATCAGCACTGACCAGGGATCAGGGCCTTTACCCAGTAAACTATCAGTGAATCAGCACAGATCAGGGATCAGGGCATTTACCCAGTAAACTATCAGTGAATCAGCACAGAACAGGGATCAGGGCCTTTAGCCAGTAAACTATCAGTGAATCAGCACAGACCAGGGATCAGGGCCTTCACCCAGTAAACTATCAGTGAATCAGCACAGACCAGGGATCAGGGCCTTTTCCCAGTAAACTATCAGAGAATCAGCACAGACCAGGGATCAGGGCCATTACCCAGTAAACTATCAGAGAATCAGCACAGACCAGGGATCAGGGCCTTTTCCCCGTAAACTATTAGTGAATCAGCACAGACCGGGGATCAGGGCCTTTACCCAGTAAACTATCAGTGAATCAGCACAGATCAGGGGTCAGGGCCTTTACCCAGTAAACTATCAGAGAATCAGCACAGATCAGGGGTCAGGGCCTTTACCCAGTAAACTATCAGTCAATCAGCACAGACCAGGGATCAGGGCCTTTACCCAGTAAACTATCAGAGAATCAGCACAGACCAGGGATCAGGGTCTTTACCCAGTAAACTATCAGAGAATCAGCACAGACCAGGGATCAGGGCCTTTACCCAGTAAACTATCAGTGAATCAGCACAGACCAGTGATCAGGGCCTTCACCCAGTAAACTATCAGTGAATCAGCACAGACCAGGGATCAGGGCCTTTCCCCAGTAAACTATCAGAGAATCAGCACAGACTGGGGATTAGGGCCTTTACACAGTATACTATCAGAGAATCAGCACAGGCCGGGGATCAGGTCCTTCACCCAGTGAACGATCAGTGAATCATCGCAGACCCTGGATCAGTGCCTTTACCCAGTAAACTATCAGTGAATCAGCACAGACGCGGGATCAGGGCCTTTACCCAGTGAACTATCAGTGAATCATCACAGACCCTGGATCAGGGCCTTTACCCAGTAAACTATCAGTGAATCATCACAGACCCTGGATCAGTGCCTTTACCCAGTAAACTATCAGTGAATCATCACAGACGCGGGATCAGCGCCTTTACCCAGTAAACTATCAGTGAATCATCACAGACGCGGGATCAGGGCCTTTACCCAGTAAACTATCAGTGAATCAGCACAGACCAGTGATGAGGGCCTTTACCCAGTAAACTATCATTGAATCAGCACAGATCAGGGATCAGGGCCATTACCTAGTAAACTATCAGAGAATCAGCACAGACCGGGGATCAGGGCCTTTACCCAGTAAACTATCAGTGAATCAGCACAGATCAGGGATCAGGGCATTTACCCAGTAAACTATCAGTGAATCAGCACAGAACAGGGATCAGGGCCTTTAGCCAGTAAACTATCAGTGAATCAGCACAGACCAGGGATCAGGGCCTTTACCCAGTAAACTATCAGAGAATCAGCACAGACCAGCGATCAGGGCCATCACCCAGTAAACTATCAGTGAATCAGCACAGACCAGGGATCAGGGCCTTTTCCCAGTAAACTATCAGAGAATCAGCACAGACCAGGGATCAGGGCCATTACCCAGTAAACTATCAGAGAATCAGCACAGACCAAGGATCAGGGCCTTTTCCCCGTAAACTATTAGTGAATCAGCACAGACCAGGGATCAGGGACTTTACCCAGTAAACTATCAGTGAATCAGCACAGACCGGGGATCAGAGCCTTTACCCAGTAAACGATCAGAGAATCAGCACAGACCAGCGATCAGGGCCAATACCCAGTAAACTATCAGAGAATCAGCACAGACCAGGGATCAGGGCCTTTTACCCGTAAACTATTAGTGAATCAGCACAGACCAGGGATCAGGGACTTTACCCAGTAAACTATCAGTGAATCAGCACAGACCAGGGATCAGGGCCTTTACCCAGTAAACTATCAGAAAATCAGCACAGACCAGCGATCAGGGCCTTTACCCAGTAAACTATCAGTGAATCAGCACAGACCAGGGATCAGGGCCTTTGCCCAGTGAACTATCAGTGAATCAGCACAGACCAGGGATCAGGGCCTTTACCCAGTAAAATATCAGTGAATCAGCACAGACCGGGGATCAGGGCCTTTACCCAGTAAACTATCAGTGAATCAGCACAGACCAGGGATCAGGGCCTTTACCCAGTAAACTATCAGTGAATCAGCATAGACTGGGGATCAGGGCCTTTACCCAGTAAACTGTCAGAGAATCAGCACAGACCAGGGATCAGGGCCTTTACCCAGTAAAATATCAGTGAATCAGCACGGACCAGGGATCAGGGCCTTTACCCTGTAAACTATCAGTGAATCAGCACAGACCAGGGATCAGGGCCTTTACCCAGTAAAATATCAGTGAATCAGCACAGACCGGGGATCAGGGCCTTTACCCAGTAAACTATCAGTGAATCAGCACAGACCAGGGATCAGGGCCTTTACCCAGTAAACTATCAGTGAATCAGCACAGACCAGGGATCAGGGCCTTTACCCAGTAAAATATCAGTGAATCAGCACAGACCAGGGATCAGGGCCTTTACCCAGTAAACTATCAGTGAATCAGCACAGACCAGGGATCAGGGCCTTTACCCAGTAAACTATCAGTGAATCAGCACAGACCAGGGATCAGGGCCTTTACCCAGTAAACTATCAGTGAATCAGCACAGACCAGGGATCAGGGCCTTTACCCAGTAAACTATCAGTGAATCAGCACAGACCAGGGATCAGGGCCTTTACCCAGTAAAATATCAGTGAATCAGCACAGACCAGGGATCAGGGCCTTTACCCAGTAAACTATCAGTGAATCAGCACAGACCCGGGATCAGGGCCTTTACCCAGTAAACTATCAGAGAATCATCACAGACCAGGGATCAGGGCCTTTACCCAGTAAACTATCAATGAATCAGCACTGACCAGGGATCAGGGCCTTTACCCAGTAAACTATCAGAGAATCAGCACAGACCGGGGACCAGGGATCAGGGCCTTTACCCAGAAAACTATCAGAGAATCAGCACAGACCAGGGATCAGGGCCTTAACCCAGTAAACTATCAGAGAATCAGCACAGACCGGGGATCAGGGCATTTCCCCAGTAAACTATGAGTGAATCAGCACAGACCAGCGATCAGTGCCTTTACCCAGTAAACGATCAGTGTATCAGCACAGACCAGGGATCAGGGCCTTTACCCAGTAAACTATCAGAGAATCAGCACAGACCGGGGATCAGGGCCTTTACCCAGTAAACTTTCAGAGAATCAGCACAGATCAGGGATCAGGGCCTGAACCCAGTAAACGATCAGTGAATCAGCACAGACCAGGGATCAGGACCTTTACCCAGTAAACTATCAGAGAATCAGCACAGACCAGCGATCAGGGCCTTCACCCAGTAAACTATCAGAGAATCAGCACAGACCAGGGATCAGGGCCTTTTCCCCGTAAACTATTAGTGAATCAGCACAGACCGGGGATCAGGGCCTTTACCCAGTGAACTATCAGTGAATCAGCACAGATCAGGGGTCAGGGCCTTTACCCAGTAAACTATCAGAGAATCAGCACAGATCAGGGGTCAGGGCCTTTACCCAGTAAACTATCAGTCAATCAGCACAGACCAGGGATCAGGGCCTTCACCCAGTAAACTATCAGAGAATCAGCACAGACTGGGGATTAGGGCCTTTGCACAGTAAACTATCAGAGAATCAGCACAGGCCGGGGATCAGGTCCTTCACCCCGTGAACTGTCAGTGAATCATCACAGACCCTGGATCAGTGCCTTTACCCAGTAAACTATCAGTGAATCAGCACAGACGCGGGATCAGGGCCTTTACCCAGTGAACTATCAGTGAATCATCACAGACCCTGGATCAGTTCCTTTACCCAGTAAACTATCAGTGAATCAGCACAGACGCGGGATCAGTGCCTTTACCCAGTAAACTATCAGTGAATCATCACAGACGCGGGATCAGGGCCTTTACCCAGTAAACTATCAGTGAATCATCACAGACGCGGGATCAGGGCCTTTACCCAGTAAACTATCAGTGAATCAGCACAGACCAGTGATGAGGGCCTTTACCCAGTAAACTATCATTGAATCAGCACAGATCAGGGATCAGGGCCATTACCCAGTAAACTATCAGTGAATCAGCACAGATCAGGGATCAGGGCATTTACCCAGTAAACTATCAGTGAATCAGCACAGAACAGGGATCAGGGCCTTTAGCCAGTAAACTATCAGTGAATCAGCACAGACCAGGGATCAGGGCCTTTTCCCAGTAAACTATCAGAGAATCAGCACAGACCAGGGATCAGGGCCATTACCCAGTAAACTATCAGAGAATCAGCACAGACCAGGGATCAGGGCCTTTTCCCCGTAAACTATTAGTGAATCAGCACAGACCAGGGATCAGGGACTTTACCCAGTAAACTATCAGTGAATCAGCACAGACCGGGGATCAGAGCCTTTACCCAGTAAACTATCAGAGAATCAGCACAGACCAGCGATCAGGGCCTTTACCCAGTAAACTATCAGTGAATCACCACAGATCAGGGGTTAGGGCCTTTACCCAGTAAACTATCAGAGAATCAGCACAGATCAGGGGTCAGGGCCTTTACCCAGTAAACTATCAGTGAATCAGCACAGACCAGGGATCAGGGCCTTTTCCCAGTAAACTATCAGAGAATCAGCACAGACCAGGGATCAGGGCCAGTACCCAGTAAACTATCAGAGAATCAGCACAGACCAGGGATCAGGGCCTTTTCCCCGTAAACTATTAGTGAATCAGCACAGACCAGGGATCAGGGACTTTACCCAGTAAACTATCAGTGAATCAGCACAGACCGGGGATCAGTGCCTTTACCCAGTAAACTATCAGAAAATCAGCAAAGACCAGCGATCAGGGCCTTTACCCAGTAAACTATCAGTGAATCAGCACAGATCAGGGGTCAGGGCCTTTACCCACTAAACTATCAGTCAATCAGCACAGACCAGGGATCAGGGCCTTTACCCAGTAAACTATCAGAGAATCAGCACAGACCAGGGATCAGGGCCTTTACCCAGTAAACTATCAGTGAATCAGCACAGACCACGGAGCAGGGCCTTTAACCAGTGAACTATCAGTGAATCAGCACAGACCGGGGATCAGGGCCTTTACCCAGTAAACTATCAGAGAATCAGCACAGACCAGGGATCAGGGCCTTTTCCCCGTAAACTATTAGTGAATCAGCACAGACCGGGGATCAGGGCCTTTACCCAGTGAACTATCAGTGAATCAGCACAGATCAGGGGTCAGGGCCTTTACCCAGTAAACTATCAGAGAATCAGCACAGATCAGGGGTCAGGGCCTTTACCCAGTAAACTATCAGTCAATCAGCACAGACCAGGGATCAGGGCCTTCACCCAGTAAAATATCAGAGAATCAGCACAGACTGGGGATTAGGGCCTTTACACAGTAAACTATCAGAGAATCAGCACAGGCCGGGGATCAGGTCCTTCACCCCGTGAACTGTCAGTGAATCATCACAGACCCTGGATCAGTGCCTTTACCCAGTAAACTATCAGTGAATCAGCACAGACGCGGGATCAGGGCCTTTACCCAGTGAACTATCAGTGAATCATCACAGACCCTGGATCAGTGCCTTTACCCAGTAAACTATCAGTGAATCAGCACAGACGCGGGATCAGTGCCTTTACCCAGTAAACTATCAGTGAATCATCACAGACGCGGGATCAGGGCCTTTACCCAGTAAACTATCAGTGAATCATCACAGACGCGGGATCAGGGCCTTTACCCAGTAAACTATCAGTGAATCAGCACAGACCAGTGATGAGGGCCTTTACCCAGTAAACTATCATTGAATCAGCACAGATCAGGGATCAGGGCCATTACCCAGTAAACTATCATTGAATCAGCACAGATCAGGGATCAGGGCCATTACCCAGTAAACTATCAGAGAATCAGCACAGACCAGGGATCAGGGCATTTACCCAGTAAACTATCAGTGAATCAGCACAGAACAGGGATCAGGGCCTTTAGCCAGTAAACTATCAGTGAATCAGCACAGACCAGGGATCAGGGCCTTTTCCCAGTAAACTATCAGAGAATCAGCACAGACCAGGGATCAGGGCCATTACCCAGTAAACTATCAGAGAATCAGCACAGACCAGGGATCAGGGCCTTTTCCCCGTAAACTGTTAGTGAATCAGCACAGACCAGGGATCAGGGACTTTACCCAGTAAACTATCAGTGAATCAGCACAGACCGGGGATCAGAGCCTTTACCCAGTAAACTATCAGAGAATCAGCACAGACCAGCGATCAGGGCCTTTACCCAGTAAACTATCAGTGAATCACCACAGATCAGGGGTTAGGGCCTTTACCCAGTAAACTATCAGAGAATCAGCACAGATCAGGGGTCAGGGCCTTTACCCAGTAAACTATCAGTGAATCAGCACAGACCAGGGATCAGGGCCTTTTCCCAGTAAACTATCAGAGAATCAGCACAGACCAGGGATCAGGGCCAGTACCCAGTAAACTATCAGAGAATCAGCACAGACCAGGGATCAGGGCCTTTTCCCCGTAAACTATTAGTGAATCAGCACAGACCAGGGATCAGGGACTTTACCCAGTAAACTATCAGTGAATCAGCACAGACCGGGGATCAGTGCCTTTACCCAGTAAACTATCAGAAAATCAGCAAAGACCAGCGATCAGGGCCTTTACCCAGTAAACTATCAGTGAATCAGCACAGATCAGGGGTCAGGGCCTTTACCCACTAAACTATCAGTCAATCAGCACAGACCAGGGATCAGGGCCTTTACCCAGTAAACTATCAGAGAATCAGCACAGACCAGGGATCAGGGCCTTTACCCAGTAAACTATCAGTGAATCAGCACAGACCACGGAGCAGGGCCTTTAACCAGTGAACTATCAGTGAATCAGCACAGACCGGGGATCAGGGCCTTTACCCAGTAAACTATCAGAGAATCAGCACAGACTGGGAATCAGGGCCTTTACCCAGTAAACTATCAGTGAATCAGCACTGACCAGGGATCAGGGCCTTTACCCAGTAAACAATCAGAGAATCAGGACAGACCAGGGAACAGGGCCTTTACCCAGTAAACTATCAGAGAATCAGCACAGACCAGGGAACAGGGCCTTTCCCCAGTAAACTATCAGTGAATCAGCACAGACCAGGGATCAGGGCCTTTGCCCAGTGAACTATCAGTGAATCAGCACAGACCAGGGATCAGGGCCTTTACCCAGTAAAATATCAGTGAATCAGCACAGACCGGGGATCAGGGCCTTTACCCAGTAAACTATCAGTGAATCAGCACAGACCAGGGATCAGGGCCTTTACCCAGTAAACTATCAGTGAATCAGCACACACTGGGGATCAGGGCCTTTACCCAGTAAACTGTCAGAGAATCAGCACAGACCAGGGATCAGGGCCTTTACCCAGTAAAATATCAGTGAATCAGCACGGACCAGGGATCAGGGCCTTTACCCAGTAAACTATCAGTGAATCAGCACAGACCAGGGATCAGGGCCTTTACCCAGTAAAATATCAGTGAATCAGCACAGACCGGGGATCAGGGCCTTTACCCAGTAAACTATCAGTGAATCAGCACAGATCAGGGATCAGGGCCTTTACCCAGTAAACTATCAGTGAATCAGCACAGACCAGGGATCAGGGCCTTTACCCAGTAAAATATCAGTGAATCAGCACAGACCAGGGATCAGGGCCTTTACCCAGTAAACTATCAGTGAATCAGCACAGATCAGGGATCAGGGCCTTTACCCAGTAAACTATCAGTGAATCACACAGACCAGGGATCAGGGCCTTTACTCAGTAAACTGTCAGTGAATCAGCACAGACCAGGGATCAGGGCCTTTACCCAGTAAACTATCAGTGAATCAGCACAGACCAGGGATCAGGGCCTTTACCCAGTAAACTATCAGTGAATCAGCACAGACCCGGGATCAGGGCCTTTACCCAGTAAACTATCAGAGAATCATCACAGACCAGGGATCAGGGCCTTTACCCAGTAAACTATCAATGAATCAGCACTGACCAGGGATCAGGGCCTTTACCCAGTAAACTATCAGAGAATCAGCACAGACCGGGGACCAGGGATCAGGGCCTTTACCCAGAAAACTATCAGAGAATCAGCACAGACCAGGGATCAGGGCCTTAACCCAGTAAACTATCAGAGAATCAGCACAGACCAGGGATCAGGGCATTTCCCCAGTAAACTATGAGTGAATCAGCACAGACCAGCGATCAGTGCCTTTACCCAGTAAAATATCAGTGAATCAGCACAGACCAGGGATCAGGGCATTCATTCAGTAAACGATCAGTGTCTCAGCACAGACCAGGGATCAGGGCCTTTACCCAGTAAACTATCAGAGAATCAGCACAGACCGGGGATCAGGGCCTTTACCCAGTAAACGATCAGTGTCTCAGCACAGACCAGGGATCAGGGCCTTTACCCAGTAAACTATCAGTGAATCAGCACAGGCCAGGGATCAGGGCCTTTACCCAGTAAACGATCAGTGTCTCAGCACAGACCAGGGATCAGGGCCTTTACCCAGTAAACTATCAGAGAATCAGCACAGACCGGGGATCAGGGCCTTTACCCAGTAAACTTTCAAGAATCAGCACAGATCAGGGATCAGGGCCTTAACCCAGTAAACGATCAGTGTATCAGCACAGACCAGGGATCAGGGCATTTCCCCAGTAAACTGTGAGTGAATCAGCACAGACCAGCGATCAGGGCCTTTACCCAGTAAACTATCAGAGAATCAGCACACCCCACGGATCAGGGCCTTTTCCCAGTAACAATCAGAGAATCAGCACAGACCAGGGATCAGGGCCTTCACCCAGTAAACTATCAGAGAATCAGCACAGACCGGGGATCAGGGCCTGTACCCAGTAAACTATCAGATAATCAGCACAGACCAGCGATCAGGGCCTTTACCCAGTAAACTATCAGAGAATCAGCACACCCCACGGATCAGGGCCTTTTCCCAGTAACAATCAGAGAATCAGCACAGACCAGGGATCAGGGCCTTTACCCAGTAAACTATCAGTGAATCAGCACTGACCAGGGATCAGGGCCTTTCCCCACTAAACTATCAGAGAATCAGCACTGACCAGGGATCAGGGCCTTTACCCGGTAAACTATCAGTGAATCAGCACAGACCACGGATCAGGGCCTTTACCCAGTAAACTATGAGTGAATCAGCACAGACCGGGGATCACTGTATTTCACTGCGTGTCCAACACAGTCAGGCGTACCCTGGTCTATCAATTTTGTGTTTCTAAACACTTCACTGTATTTCACTCCGTCTCCAACACTGTGAGGCCTCCCCTGGTCTATCAACTTTCAGTGTGTATAAACACTTCACTATATTTCACTCCGTCTTCAACACTGTGAGGCCTCCCCCGGTCTATCACGTTTCAGTGTTTATAAACACTTCACTGTATTTCACTCCGTCTACAACACAGTGAGGCCTCCCCTGGTCTCTCAACTTTGTGTTTCTAAAGACGTCACTGTATTTCACTCCGTCTCCAACAATGTTTACAAACAAAGCCAGGAGAGGTTTGGATCCTGCAGCAAACACTGAGCAGCACAGACAGGCAGCCAAACAGTGCGGCACCGGTCAGGGGAGAACCAAGCTGCTGACTTGTATTAGGGAAAGAGAGGGGGAGAGAGAGAGAGAGAGGCGGAGAGAGAGAGGGAGAGAGAGAGGGGGGGGGGAGAGAGAGGGGGGGAGAGAGAGGGAGGGGGTTAGAGAGGGGGAGAGAGGGAGAGAGAGGGGTGGAGAGAGAGAGAGGGAGAGGGAGAGAAAGGGGGGAGACAGGGGAGAGGGAGAGAGAGAGCGTGAGAAAGATAGATGGTGAGAGCGAGAGAGGGACGGAGAGGGAGAGAAAGAGAGAGGTTGAGAGAGAGAGAGGGGGAGAGGGAGAGAGAGAGGAGATTGAGAAAGAGAGGAGATGGAGAAAGAGAGAGGGGGAGAGGGAGAGAGAGGGAGGGTGAGAGAGAGAGAGAGGAGGGAGATGGAGAGAGAGAGAGGAGCGGAGAGGGAGAGGGGGGAAGATGGAGAGAGAGAGGGGGAGAGGGAGAGAGAGAGGGTGAGATAGAGAGTGGGGAGAGGGAGAGAGATTCGGGGAGAGGGAGAGAGAGAGGGGGGAGAGAGAGGGGGAGAGAGAGAGAGGGGGAGAGAGAGAGGGGGAGAGAGAGGGGGGAGAGAGAGAGCGAGAGAGAGGTGGAAAGAGAGAGAGGGGGAGAGAGAGAGAGAGGGGGGGAGAGAGAGAGGGAGAGAGTGGGGGAGAGAGAGAGAGGGAGAGAGAGGGGGAGAGAGAGACAGAGAGAGGGGGGAGAGAGAGAGAAAGAGGGGAGAGAGAGAGAGAGAGGGGGAGAGAGGGGGAGAGAAAGCGAGAGAGAGAGGGTGAGAGAGGGGGAGAGGGAGAGAGAGGGGAAGAGAGAGAGAGAGGGAGAGAGTGAGAGAGGGGGAGAGAGAGAGAGGGGGTGAGAGCGATAGAGGCAGAGAGAGCGGGGGAGAGAGAGGGCGGGAGAGGGAGTGTGAGAGGGGGAGAGGTGGAGAGAGTGGGGGAGAGAGAGAGAGAGAGGGGGGAGAGAGAGAGAGGGAGACAGAGATGTGGGAGAGAGAGAGAGGGGGAGAGAGAGGGCGGGAGAGGGAGTGTGAGAGGGAGAGAGAGGGGGAGAGCGAGAGAGAGAGAGGGGGAGACGAAGAGAGAGAGGGGGAGAGGGAGAGAGACAGGGGGCAGAGAGAGAGAGAGGGAGTGAGAGAGAGTGGGGCAGAGGGAGAGAGGGAGAGGGGGATCGCGAGAGAGAGAGGGAGAGAGGGAGAGACAGGGGGCGGAGAGGGAGGGAGGGGGGAAGAGGGAGAGGGAGAGAGAGAGGGGGAGAGGGAGAGAGAGAGGGGGGCGTGGGAGATGGGGTGAGAGGGAGAGGGAGGGAGAGGGAGAGAGAGGGAGGGGGAGAGTGAGAGAGAGAGAGAGGGGAGAGCGAGAGAGATGGGGGAGTGGGAGAGACAGGGGCAGAGGAAGAGAGAGGGAGCGAGAGAGAGGGGGGCAGAGGGAGAGAGAGAGAGAGGGGGGAGCGCGAGAGAGAGAGGGAGAGAGAGGGGGCGGAGAGGGAGGGGGGAAGAGGGAGAGGGAGAGAGAGAGGGGGAGAGGGAGAGAGAGAGGGGGGAGTGGGAGTGGGGCTGAGAGGGAGAGAGAGGGAGAGGGAGAGAGAGGGAGGGGGAGAGTGAGAGAGAGAGAGAGGGGGGAGAGAGAGAGAGTGGGGAGTGGGAGAGGGGGGAGAGTGAGAGAGAGGGGGAGAGGGAGAGAGAGAGAGCGGGAGAGGGGGTAGAGGGAGAGAGGGAGAGAGAGAGATGGGTGAGAGGGAGAGAGAGAGGGGGGAGAGGGAGAGAGAGGGAGACGGAGAGAGAGAGGGGGGACAGAGAGGGAGAGGGGGGAGTGGGAGAGCGAGAGCGTGAGAAAGATAGATGGTGAGAGCGAGAGAGGGAGGGAGAGGGAGAGAAAGAGAAAGGTTGAGAGAGAGAGAGGGGGAGAGGGAGAGAGAGAGGGGGAGAGGGAGAGAGAGAGGAGATGGAGAAAGAGAGAGGGGGAGAGGGAGAGAGAGGGAGGGTGAGAGAGAGAGAGAGGAGGGAGAGGGAGAGAGAGAGAGGGGCGGAGAGGGAGAGGGGGGAAGATGGAGAGAGAGAGGGGAAGAGGGAGAGAGAGAGGGTGAGATAGAGAGTGGGGAGAGGGAGAGAGATTCGGGGAGAGGGAGAGAGAGAGGGGGGAGGGAGAGAGAGAGCGGGTGGAGAGGGAGAGAGAGGTGGGAGAGAGGGGGAGAGGGAGAGAGAGTGGGGAAGAGAGGGAGACAGAGAGAGTGGTTAGAGGGAGGGAGAGAGAGAGGGGGAGAGGGAGAGAGAGTGAGGGGCAGAGAGGGAGAGGGGGAAGAGGGTGAGGGAGAGAGAGGGAGCGAGAGAGGAGGAGAGGGAGAGCAAGAGAGAGGGGGAGAGGGAGAGAGAGAGAGGGGGAGAGGGAGAGAGAGGGGAGAGAGCGGGGGAGAGGTGGAGAGAGCGGGGGAGAGAAGGTGGTAGAGGGAGAGCGAGAGGGGGAGAGGGAGAAAGAGAGAGGTGGAGAGGGAGAGAGAGAGGGTGGAGAGGGAGAGAGAGAGGGGGGAGAGGGAGAAAGAGAGAGGGGGAGATGGAGAGAGAGGGAGGGAGAGAAAGAGGGGAGAGGGAGAGAGAGAGAGGGGCATAGAGGGAGGGGGAAGAGGGAGATGGAGACAGAGGGAACTAGAGAGGGTGGAGAGGGAGAGCAAGGGAGAGAGGGAGAGGGGGAGAAAGAGAGAGGGGAGAGGGAGAGAGAGAGGGTGAGAAAGATACAGGGTGAGAGAGAGAGGGGAGAGGGGAAGAGAGGGAGAGAGAGGGAGAGGGAGAGAGAGAGGAAGGGAGAGAGAGAGGGGGAGAGAGAGAAT
Organism: Heptranchias perlo; assembly: GCF_035084215.1. Lineage (NCBI taxonomy): Eukaryota > Metazoa > Chordata > Chondrichthyes > Hexanchiformes > Hexanchidae > Heptranchias > Heptranchias perlo. Next base: position 1,991,366 of record NW_027139537.1, read on the forward strand.
GGGAGAGGGAGAGAGAGGGAGAGGGAGAGAGAGAGAGAGGGAGAGAGAGAGAGAGGGAGATAGGGAGAGGTTGGAGAGAGAGAGGGAGGGGGTCGAGAGAGAGAGGGAGGGGTGGAGAGAGAGAGGGAGAGAGTGAGAGAGGGGGAGAGAGAGAGAGGGGGTGAGAGCGATAGAGGCAGAGAGAGCGGGGGAGAGAGAGGGCGGGAGAGGGAGTGTGAGAGGGGGAGAGGTGGAGAGAGTGGGGGAGAGAGAGAGAGAGAGGGGGGAGAGAGAGAGAGGGAGACAGAGATGTGGGAGAGAGAGAGAGGGGGAGAGAGAGGGCGGGAGAGGGAGTGTGAGAGGGAGAGAGAGGGGGAGAGCGAGAGAGAGAGAGGGGGAGACGAAGAGAGAGAGGGGGAGAGGGAGAGAGACAGGGGGCAGAGAGAGAGAGAGGGAGTGAGAGAGAGTGGGGCAGAGGGAGAGAGGGAGAGGGGGATCGCGAGAGAGAGAGGGAGAGAGGGAGAGACAGGGGGCGGAGAGGGAGGGAGGGGGGAAGAGGGAGAGGGAGAGAGAGAGGGGGAGAGGGAGAGAGAGAGGGGGGCGTGGGAGATGGGGTGAGAGGGAGAGGGAGGGAGAGGGAGAGAGAGGGAGGGGGAGAGTGAGAGAGAGAGAGAGGGGAGAGCGAGAGAGATGGGGGAGTGGGAGAGACAGGGGCAGAGGAAGAGAGAGGGAGCGAGAGAGAGGGGGGCAGAGGGAGAGAGAGAGAGAGGGGGGAGCGCGAGAGAGAGAGGGAGAGAGAGGGGGCGGAGAGGGAGGGGGGAAGAGGGAGAGGGAGAGAGAGAGGGGGAGAGGGAGAGAGAGAGGGGGGAGTGGGAGTGGGGCTGAGAGGGAGAGAGAGGGAGAGGGAGAGAGAGGGAGGGGGAGAGTGAGAGAGAGAGAGAGGGGGGAGAGAGAGAGAGTGGGGAGTGGGAGAGGGGGGAGAGTGAGAGAGAGGGGGAGAGGGAGAGAGAGAGAGCGGGAGAGGGGGTAGAGGGAGAGAGGGAGAGAGAGAGATGGGTGAGAGGGAGAGAGAGAGGGGGGAGAGGGAGAGAGAGGGAGACGGAGAGAGAGAGGGGGGACAGAGAGGGAGAGGGGGGAGTGGGAGAGCGAGAGCGTGAGAAAGATAGATGGTGAGAGCGAGAGAGGGAGGGAGAGGGAGAGAAAGAGAAAGGTTGAGAGAGAGAGAGGGGGAGAGGGAGAGAGAGAGGGGGAGAGGGAGAGAGAGAGGAGATGGAGAAAGAGAGAGGGGGAGAGGGAGAGAGAGGGAGGGTGAGAGAGAGAGAGAGGAGGGAGAGGGAGAGAGAGAGAGGGGCGGAGAGGGAGAGGGGGGAAGATGGAGAGAGAGAGGGGAAGAGGGAGAGAGAGAGGGTGAGATAGAGAGTGGGGAGAGGGAGAGAGATTCGGGGAGAGGGAGAGAGAGAGGGGGGAGGGAGAGAGAGAGCGGGTGGAGAGGGAGAGAGAGGTGGGAGAGAGGGGGAGAGGGAGAGAGAGTGGGGAAGAGAGGGAGACAGAGAGAGTGGTTAGAGGGAGGGAGAGAGAGAGGGGGAGAGGGAGAGAGAGTGAGGGGCAGAGAGGGAGAGGGGGAAGAGGGTGAGGGAGAGAGAGGGAGCGAGAGAGGAGGAGAGGGAGAGCAAGAGAGAGGGGGAGAGGGAGAGAGAGAGAGGGGGAGAGGGAGAGAGAGGGGAGAGAGCGGGGGAGAGGTGGAGAGAGCGGGGGAGAGAAGGTGGTAGAGGGAGAGCGAGAGGGGGAGAGGGAGAAAGAGAGAGGTGGAGAGGGAGAGAGAGAGGGTGGAGAGGGAGAGAGAGAGGGGGGAGAGGGAGAAAGAGAGAGGGGGAGATGGAGAGAGAGGGAGGGAGAGAAAGAGGGGAGAGGGAGAGAGAGAGAGGGGCATAGAGGGAGGGGGAAGAGGGAGATGGAGACAGAGGGAACTAGAGAGGGTGGAGAGGGAGAGCAAGGGAGAGAGGGAGAGGGGGAGAAAGAGAGAGGGGAGAGGGAGAGAGAGAGGGTGAGAAAGATACAGGGTGAGAGAGAGAGGGGAGAGGGGAAGAGAGGGAGAGAGAGGGAGAGGGAGAGAGAGAGGAAGGGAGAGAGAGAGGGGGAGAGAGAGAATGGGAGAGGGAGAGAGAGGGAGAGGGAGAGAGAGAGAGAGGGAGAGAGAGAGAGAGGGAGATAGGGAGAGGTTGGAGAGAGAGAGGGAGGGGGTCGAGAGAGAGAGGGAGGGGTGGAGAGAGAGAGGGAGAGAGTGAGGGAGGGAGTGGGAGGGAGGGAGAGGGAGAGACAGAGAGAGGGGTGAGAGGGAGGGTGAGAGGGGGAGAGAGAGAGAGAGACGGGGAGAGAGAGAGAGAGAGAGGGAGATAGGGAGAGGGTGGAGAGAGAGAGAGAGGGAGAGAGGGAGTGGGAGGGAGGGAGTTCTGGGCTCTTGCTGTGCCTTTTTAATCCCTTGCTTTTGTATTTGAATCAATTCCCTCTCTCCTCTCTCTCTCCCCTCAGGAATCTTTTTGATGAAATGCTGCAAGGAGATGATCCAGAAAGAGACATTTTGTGAGGAGGAGGAGGAGTGGGAGAAATCCTGGGCCAAGCATCGTTCTCTCCGCTGGGGACGGACTGACTGAGACCTTCACCACAGCCTGGACCCGATGGGGGGAACGTGAGTAATGTCTGGGTTACTCTGGGGTCACTGGGTGCACACTGGGATCACTGGGACATTCAGTGGACACTGGGGGGGTCACTGGGACATTCAGGGGACACTGGGGGGGATCACTGGGACATTCAGGGCACACTGGGGGGGTCACGGGGACATTCAGGGGACACTCCGGGGGTCACGGGGATATTCAGTGGACACTGGGGGGGTCACTGGGACATTCAGCGGACACTGAGGTTGGGGGGGTCACTGGGACATTGATGTGGCAGCTCTTGTTGTTGTGGTGGTGGTCTGAACATCAAGACCGCCACTCTGGCAGCATTCTGGGTTGACTGCGGGATCACTGGGGACACTCTGTTGGCCACTTGCCGCCATCTGACCAAGATGGCGGAGGCGCGGCCGGATTTTTTCCAAAATGTTGGCCTGGCTGTCCTCCATTTTGTCCAAGGTGGTGGCCAAGCTGGCCTCCATTTTGTCCAAGGTGGTGGTTCTGCAGGCCTCCATCTTGTCCGGCACGGGAGCCGCGCCAGCGGCGCCTTTTCCAAAATGGGATAATACATGAAAGGTGGGGTGGACACAGTACATATCTGACATTGCATTCTGCACAATACAATGTGGGGTGGACTCAGTATACATCTTATTTTACATTCTGTACATTTCAAGGTGAGGTGGACTCAGTCCATATCTTATATTACACTCTGTACATCACACAGTGGGTTGGACTCAGTCCATATCTTATATTACATTCTGCACAATACACAGTGGGGTGGACTCAGTCCATATCTTATATTATATTCTGTACAATACACAGTGGGGTGGACTCAGTCCATATCTTATATTACATTCTGTACAATACACAGTGAGGTGGACTCAGTCCATATCTTATATTACATTCTGTACAATACACAGTGGGGTGAACTCAGTCCATATTTTATATTACATTCTGTACATTACACAGTGGGTTGGACTGAGTCCATAACTTATATTACATTCTGTACAATACAACGTGGGTTGGACTCAGTCCATATAGTATATTACATTCTGTACAATACACAGTTGGGTGGACTCAGTCCATATCTTATATTACATTCTGTACATTACACAGTGGGTTGGACTCAGTCCATATCTTACATTCCATTCTGTACAATACAACGTGGGTTGGACTCAGTCCATATAGTATATTACATTCTGTACAATACACAGTGGGGTGGACTCAGTCCATATCTTATATTACATTCTGTGCAGTACACAGTGGGTGTGACTCAGTCCATATCGTATAATTCATTCTGCACAATAAACAGTGGGTTGGACTCAGAACAGATCTTATATTACATTCTGTAGAATACACAGTGGGTTGGACTCAGTCCATATATTATATTACATTCTGTACAAAACACAGTGGGGTGGACTCAGTCCACATCTTATATTACATTCTGTACATTACACAATGGGGTGGACTCCGTCCATATCTTATATTACAATCTGTACAATACACAGTGGGTTGGACTCAGTCCATATCTTATATTACATTCTGTACAATACACAGTGGGGTGGACTCAGTCCATATCTTGTATTACATTCTGTATAATACAAGGTGAGGTGGACTCAGTCCATATCTTATATTACATTCTGTACAATACACAGTGGGTTGGACTCAGTCCATATCTTATATTACATTCTGTATAATACACAGTGGGTTGGATTCAGTCCATATCTTATATGACATTCTGTACAATACAAGGTTGGTTGGACTCAGTCCATATCTATTATTACATTTTGTACATGACACAGTGGGTGGGACTCAGTCCATATCTTATATTCCATTCTGTGCAATACACAGTGGGGTGGACTCAGTCCATATCTTATATTACATTCTGTATAATACAAGGTGAGGTGGACTCAGTCCATATCTTATATTACATTCTGTACAATACACAGTGGGTTGGACTCAGTCCATATCTTATATTACATTCTGTACAATACACAGTGGGTTGGACTCAGTCCATATAGTATATTACATTCTGCACAATACACAGTGGGGTGGACTCATTCCATATCTTATATTGCATTCTGTACAATACACAGTGGGGTGGACTCAGTCCATATCTTCTATTACATTCTGTACATTACACAGTGGGTTGAACTCAGTCCAAATCTTATATTACATTCTGTACAATACAAGGTTGGTTGGACTCAGTCCATATAGTATATTACATTCTGTACAATACACAGTGGGGTGGAGTCAGTCCATATCTTATATTACATTCTGTGCAATACATAGTGGGTTGGACTCAGTACATATCTTATAATTCATTCTTCACAATAAACAGTGAGTTGGACTCAGTCCATATCTTATATTACATTCTGCACAATACAACGTGGGTTGGACTCAGTCGATATAGTATATTACATTCTGTACAATACACAGTGGGTTGGAATCAGTCCATATTATATATTACATTCTGTACAATACAAGGTTGGTTGGACTCAGTCCATATCTTATATTACATTTTGTAACATGACACAGTGGGATGGACTCAGTCCATAACTTATATTACATTCTGTACAATACACAGTGGGGTGGACTCAGTCCATATCATATATTACAATCTGCACAATACACAGTGGGTTGGACTCAGTCCATATCCTATATTCCATTCTGTGCAATACACAGTGGAGTGGACTCAGTCCATATCTTATATTACATTCTGTATAACACAAGGCGAATTGGACTCAGTCCATATATTAGATTACATTCTGTACAATACACAGTGGGTTGGACTCAGTCCATATCTTATATTATATTCTGTACAATACAAGGTTGGTTGGACTCAGTCCATATCTTATATTACATTCTGTACATTAGCCAGTGGGTTGGACTCAGTCCATATCTTATATTACATTCTGTATAATACACAGTGGGTTGGACTCAGTCCATATCTTATATTACATTCTGTACAATACACAGTGGGTTGGACTCAGTCCATATAGTATATTACATTCTGCACAATACACAGTGGGGTGGACTCAGTCCATATCTTATATTACATTCTGTACATTACACAGTGGGTTGAACTTAGTCCAAATCTTATATTACATTCTGTACATTAGCCAGTGGGTTGGACTCAGTCCATATCTTATATTACAATCTGAACAATACACAGTGGGGTGGACTCAATCCATATCTTATATTACAATCTGTACAATACACAGTGGGGTGGACTCAGTCCATATCTCATATTACATTCTGTACAATACACAGTGGATTGGACTCAGAACAGTTCATATATTACATTCTGTACAATACACAATGGGTTGGACTCAGTCCATATCTTATATTACATTCTGTACAATACACAGTGGGTTGGACTCAGTCCATATCTTATATTACATTCTGTACATTGCACAGTGGTTTGGACTCATTCCATATCTTATATTACATTCTGCACATAACACAGTGGGGTGGAGTCAGTCCATATCTCATATTAAATTCTGGACATTACACAGTGGGGTGGACTGAGTCCATATCTTATATTACATTCTGTAAAACACACAGTGGGTTGGACTCAGTCCATATATTATATTACATTCTGCACAATCCACAGTGGGGTGGACTCAGTCCATATCTTATATTACATTCTATACAATACACAGTGGGTTGGAATCAGTCCATATCTTACATTACATTCTGCACAATACAACGTGGGTTGGACTCAGTCCATATCTTATATTACATTCTGTACAATACACAGTGTGGTGGACTCAGTTCATATTTTATATTACATTCTGTACAATACACAGTGGGGTGGACTCAGTCCATATCTTATATTACATTCTGCACATAACACAGTGGGGTGGAGTCAGTCCATATCTCATATTAAATTCTGGACATTACACAGTGGGGTGGACTGAGTCCATATCTTATATTACATTCTGTAAAACACACAGTGGGTTGGACTCAGTCCATATATTATATTACATTCTGCACAATCCACAGTGGGGTGGACTCAGTCCATATCTTATATTACATTCTATACAATACACAGTGGGTTGGAATCAGTCCATATCTTACATTACATTCTGCACAATACAACGTGGGTTGGACTCAGTCCATATCTTATATTACATTCTGTACAATACACAGTGGGGTGAACTCAGTCCATATCTTATATTACATTCTGTATAATACAAGGTGAGGTGGACTCAGTCCATATCTTATATTACATTCTGTACAATACACAGTGGGTTGGACTCAGTCCATATTTTATGTTACATTCTGTACAATACACAGTGGATTGGACTCAGAACGGTTCTTATATTACATTCTGTACAATACACAGTGGGTTGGACTCAGTCCATATCTTATATTACATTATGTACAATACACAGTGGGTTGGACTCAGTCCATATCTTATATTACATTGTATACAATACACATTGGGTTGGACTCAGTCCGTATCTTATATTACATTCTGTACATTACACAGTGGGGTGGACTCAGTCCATATCTCATATTAAATTCTGGACATTACACAGTGGGGTGGACTGAGTCGATATCTTATATTACATTCTGTAACAACACACAGTGGGTTGGACTCAGTGCATATATTATATTACATTCTGCACAATACACAGTGGGGTGGACTCAGTCCATATCTTATATTACATTCTATACAAAACACATTGGGTTGGACTCAGTCCATATCTTATATTATATTCTGCACGATACAACCTGGGTTGGACTCAGTCCATATCTTATATTACATTCTGTACAATACACAGTGGGGTGGACTCAGTTCATATTTTATATTACATTCTGTACAATAAACAGTGGGGTGGACACAGTCCATATCTTATATTACATTCTGTACAATACACAGTGGGTTGGACTCAGTCCATATCTTATATTACATTGTATACAATACACATTGGTTTGGACTCAGTCCGTATCTTATATTACATTCTGTACATTACACAGTGGGGTGGACTCAGTCCATATCTCATATTAAATTCTGGACATTACACAGTGGGGTGGACTGAGTCGATATCTTATATTACATTCTGTAACAACACACAGTGGGTTGGACTCAGTGCGTATATTATATTACATTCTGCACAATACACAGTGGGGTGGACTCAGTCCATACCTTACATTACATTCTATACAAAACACATTGGGTTGGACTCAGTCCATATCTTATATTATATTCTGCACGATACAACGTGGGTTGGACTCAGTCCATATCTTATATTACATTCTTTACAACACACAGTGGGGTGGATTCAGAAAAGATCTTATCTTACATTCTGTACAATGCACAGTGGGGTAGACTCAGTCCATATCTTATATTACATTCTGTACAATACACAGTGGGGTGGACTCATTCCATATCTTATATTACATTCTGCACAATACAACGTGGGTTACACTCAGTCCATATAGTATATTACATTCTGTACAACACACAGTGGGGTGGACTCAGTCCATATCTTATATTACATTCTGCACAATAGACAGTGGGTTGGACTCAGTCCATATCTTATCTTACATTCTGTACAATACACAGTGGATTGGACTCAGAACAGTTCATATATTACATTCTGTACAATACACAGTGGGTTGGACTCAGTCCATATCTTATATTACATTCTGTACAATACACAGTGGGTTGGACTCAGTCCATATCTTATATTACATTCTGTACATTGCACAGTGGTTTGGACTCATTCCATATCTTATATTACATTCTGCACATAACACAGTGGGGTGGAGTCAGTCCATATCTCATATTAAATTCTGGACATTACACAGTGGGGTGGACTGAGTCCATATCTTATATTACATTCTGTACAACACACAGTGGGTTGGACTCAGTCCATATATTATATTACATTCTGCACAATACACAGTGGGGTGGACTCAGTCCATATATTATATTACATTCTATACAATACACAGTGGGTTGGACTCAGTCCATATCTTATATTACATTCTGCACAATACAACGTGGGTTGGACTCAGTCCATATCTTATATTACATTCTTTACAATACACAGTGGGGTGGACTCAGTTCATATTTTATATTACATTCTGTACAATACACAGTGGGGTGGACTCAGTCCATATCTTATATTACATTCTGTACAATACACAGTGGGTTGGACTCAGAACAGATCTTATATTACATTCTGTACAATACACAGTGGGTTGGACTCAGAACAGATCTTATATTGCATTCTGTACAATACACAGTGGGTTGGACTCAGAACAGATCTTATATTGCATGCTGCACAATACAACGTCGGTTGGACTCAGTCCATATAGTATATTACATTCTGTACAATACACAGTGGGGTGGACTCAGTCCATATCTTATATTACATTCTGTACAATACACAGTGGGGTGGACTCAGTCCATATCTTATATTACATTCTGTATATTACACAGTGAGTTGGAGTCAGTCCAAATCTTATGTTACATTCTGACAATACAAGGTTTGTTGGACTCAGTCCATATCTTATATTTCATTCTGCACAATACACAGAGGGTTGGACTCAGTCCATATCTTATATTACATTCTGTACAACACAAGGTTGGTTGGACTCAGTCCATATCTTATATTACATTCTGCACATTACACAGTTGGTTTGACTCAGTCCATATAGTATATTACATTCTGTACAATACACAGTGGGGTGGACTCAGTCCATATCTTATCTTACATTCTGTGCAATACCCAGTGGGTTGGACTCAGTCCATATGTTATAATTCATTCTGCACAATAAACAGTGAGTTGGACTCAGTCCATATCTTATATTACATTCTGTACAATGCACCGTGGGGTGGACTCGGTCCATATCTTATATTACATTCTGTACAACACACAGTGTGTTGGAATCAGTCCATATATTATATTACATTCTGTACAATATATAGTGGGGTGGACTCAGTCCATATCTTATATTACATTCTGCACAATATAACGTGGGTTGGACTCAGTCCATATAGTATATTACATTCTGTACAACACACAGTGGGGTGGACTCAGTCCATATCTTATATTACATTCTGCACAATAGACAGTGGGTTGGACTCAGTCCATATCTTATAATTCATTCTGCACAATAAACAGTGAGTTGGACTCAGTCCATATCTTATATTACATTCTGTACAATGCACCGTGGGGTGGACTCGGTCCATATCTTATATTACATTCTGTACATTACACAGTGGGTTGGACTCAGTCCATATCTTCTATTAAATTCTGCACATTACACAGTGGGGTGGACTCAGTCCATATCTTATATTACATTCTGTACAACACACAGTGGGTTGGAATCAGTCCATATATTATATTACATTCTGTACAATACATAGTGGGGTGGACTCAGTCCATATCTTATATTACATTCTGTACAATACACAGTGGATTGGACTCAGAACAGTTCATATATTACATTCTGTACAATATACAGTGGGTTGGACTCAGTCCATATCTTATATTACATTCTGTACAATACACAGTGGGTTGGACTCAGTCCATATCTTATATTAAATTCTGCACATTGCACAGTGGTTTGGACTCATTCCATATCTTATATTACATTCTGCACATAACACAGTGGGGTGGAGTCAGTCCATATCTCATATTAAATTCTGGACATTACACAGTGGGGTGGAATGAGTCCATATCTTATATTACATACTGTACAACACACAGTGGGTTGGACTCAGTCCGTATATTATATTACATTCTGCACAATACACAGTGGGGTGGACTCAGTCCATATCTCATATTACATTCTATACAATACACAGTGGGTTGGACTCAGTCCATATCTTATATTACATTCTGCACAATACAACGTCCGTTGGAATCAGTCCATATCTTATATTACATTCTGTGCAATACACAGTGGGGTGGACTCAGTCCATATCTCATATTACATTCTGTACAATACACAGTGGGGTGGACTCAGTCCATATCTTATATTACATTCTGTACAATACACAGTGGATTGGACTCAGAACAGTTCATATATTACATTCTGTACAATACACAATGGGTTGGACTCAGTCCATATCTTATATTACATTCTGTACAATACACAGTGGGTTGGACTCATTCCATATCTTATATTACATTCTGCACATAACACAGTGGGGTGGAGTCAGTCCATATCTCATATTAAATTCTGGACATTACACAGTGGAGTGGACTGAGTCCATATCTTATATTACATACTGTACAACACACAGTGGGTTGGACTCAGTCCGTATATTATATTACATTCTGCACAATACACAGTGGGATGGACTCAGTCCATATCTCATATTACATTCTGCACAATACACAGTGGGGTGGACTCAGTCCATATCTCATATTACATTCTATACAATACACAGTGGGTTGGAATCAGTCCATATCTTATATTACATTCTGTGCAATACACAGTGGGGTGGACTCAGTCCATATCTCATATTACATTCTGTACAATACACAGTGGGGTGGACTCAGTCCATATCTTATATTACATTCTGTACAATACACAGTGGATTGGACTCAGAACAGTTCATATATTACATTCTGTACAATACACAATGGGTTGGACTCAGTCCATATCTTATATTACATTCTGTACAATACACAGTGGGTTGGACTCAGTCCATATCTTATATTACATTCTGTACATTGCACAGTGGTTTGGACTCATTCCATATCTTATATTACATTCTGCACATAACACAGTGGGGTGGAGTCAGTCCATATCTCATATTAAATTCTGGACATTACACAGTGGGGTGGACTGAGTCCATATCTTATATTACATTCTGTAAAACACACAGTGGGTTGGACTCAGTCCATATATTATATTACATTCTATACAATATACAGTGGGTTGGACTCAGTCCATATCTTATATTACATTCTGCACAATACAACGTGGGTTGGAGTCAGTCCATATCTTATATTACATTCTCTACAATACACAGTGGGGTGGACTCAGTCCATATCTTATATTACATTCTGTACAATACACAGTGGGTGGGACTCAGTTCATATTTTATGTTACATTCTGTACAATACACAGTGGATTGGACTCAGAACGGTTCTTATATTACATTCTGTACAATACACAGTGGGTTGGACTCAGTCCATATCTTATATTACATTCTGTACAATACACAGTGGGTTGGACTCAGTCCATATCTTATATTACATTCTGTACATTACACAGTGGGGTGGACTCAGTTCATATTTTATATTACATTCTGTACAATACACAGTGGGGTGGACTCAGTCCATATCTTTTATTACATTCTGTACAATACACAGTGGGGTGGACTCAGTCCATATCTTATATTACATTCTATACAAAACACATTGGGTTGGACTCAGTCCATATCTTATATTACATTCTGCACGATACAACGTGGGTTGGACTCAGTCCATATCTTATATTACATTCTGTACAATACACAGTGGGGTGGACTCAGTTCATATTTTATATTACATTCTGTACAATACACAGTGGGGTGGACTCAGTCCATATCTTTTATTACATTCTGTACAATACACAAATGGTTGGACTCAGAACAGATCTTATATTACATTCTGTACAATACACAGTGGGTTGGACTCAGAACAGATCTTATATTACATTCTGTACAATACACAGTGGGTGGGACTCAGTCCATATCTTATATTCCATTCTTTACAATACACAGTGGGGTGGACTCAGAAGAGATCTTATCTTACATTCTGTACAATGCACAGTGGGGTAGACTCAGTCCATATCTTATATTACATTCTGTACAATACACAGTGGGGTGGACTCAGTCCATATCTTATATTACATTCTGACAATACAAGGTTTGTTGGACTCAGTCCATATCTTATATTACATTCTGCACAATAAACAGAGGGTTGGACTCAGTCCATATCTTATAGTACATTGTGTACAATACAAGGTTGGTTGGACTCAGTCCATATCTTATATTACATTCTGTGCAATACCCAGTGGGTTGGACTCAGTCCATATGTTATAATTCATTCTGCACAATAAACAGTGAGTTGGACTCAGTCCATATCTTATATTACAATCTGTGCAATGCACTGTGGGTCTAACTCAGTCCATATCTTAAATTACATTCTGAACAATTCTAGGTTGGTTGGACTCAGTCCATATCTTATGTTACATTCTGCACAATACAACGTGGGTTGGACTCAGTCCATATAGTATATTACATTCTGTACAACACACAGTGGGGTGGACTCAGTCCATATCTTATATTACATTCTTCACAATAGACAGTGGGTTGGACTCAGTCCATATCTTATAATTCATTCTGCACAATAAACAGTGAGTTGGACTCAGTCCATATCTTATATTACATTCTGTACAATACACCGTGGGGTGGACTCGGTCCATATCTTATATTACATTCTGTGCATTACACAGTGGGTTGGACTCAGTCCATATCTTCTATTAAATTCTGCACATTACACAGTGGGTTGGACTCAGTCCATATCTTGTATTACATTCTGTACAACACACAGTGGGTTGGAATCAGTCCATATATTATATTACATTCTGTACAATACACAGTGGGGTGGACTCAGTCCATATCTTATATTACATTCTGTACAATACACAGTGGATTGGACTCAGAACAGTTCATACATTACATTCTGTACAATATACAGTGGGTTGGACTCAGTCCATATCTTATATTACATTCTGTACAATACACAGTGGGTTGGACTCAGTCCATATCTTATATTAAATTCTGTACATTGCACAGTGGTTTGGACTCATTCCATATCTTATATTACATTCTGCACAGAACACAGTGGGGTGGAGTCAGTCCATATCTTATATTACATTCTGTGCAATACACAGTGGGGTGGACTCAGTCCATATCTCATATTACATTCTGTACAACACACAGTGGGTTGGACTCAGAACAGATCTTATATTACATTCTGTACAATACGCAGTGGGTGGGACTCAGTTCATATTTTATGTTACATTCTGTACAATACACAGTGGATTCGACACAGAACGGTTCTTATATTACATTCTGTACAATACACAGTGGGTTGGACTCAGTCCATATCTTATATTACATTCTGTACAATACACAGTGGGTTGGACTCAGTCCATATCTTATATTACATTGTGTACAATACACATTGGGTTGGACTCAGTCCGTATCTGATATTACATTCTGTACATTACACAGTGCGGTGGACTCAGTCCATATCTCATATTAAATTCTGGACATTACACAGTGGGGTGGACTGAGTCCATATCTTATATTACATTCTGTAACAACACACAGTGGGTTGGACTCAGTGCATATATTATATTACATTCTGTACAATACACAGTGGGGTGGACTCAGTCCATATCTTATATTACATTCTATACAATACACAGTGGGTTGGACTCAGTCCATATCTTATATTTCATTCTGCACAATACAACGTGGGTTGGACTCAGTCCATATCTTATATTACATTCTGTACAATACACAGTTGGGTGGACTCAGTTCATATTTTATATTACATTCTGTACAATACACAGTGGGTTGGACTCAGAACAGATCTTATATTACATTCTGTACAATACACAGTGGGTTGGACTCAGAACAGATCTTATGTTACATTCTTTACAATACACAGTGGGGTGGACTCAGAAGAGATCTTATCTTACATTCTGTACAATGCACAGTGGGGGAGACTCAGTCCATATCTTATATTGCATGCTGCACAATACAACGTCGGTTGGACTCAGTCCATATCTTATATTACATTCTGTACAATACACAGTGGGGTGGACTCAGACCATATCTTATATTATATTCTGTACATTACACAGTGGGTTGGACTCAGTCCAAATCTTATGTTACATTCTGACAATACAAGGTTTGTTGGACTCAGTCCATATCTTATATTACATTCTGTACAACACACAGTGGGTTGGACTCAGTCCATATATTATATTACATTCTGCACAATACACAGTGGGGTGGACTCAGTCCATATCTTATATTACATTCTATAAAATACACAGTGACTTGGACTCAGTCCATATCTTATATTACATTCTGCACAATACAACGTGGGTTGGACTCAGTCCATATCTTATATTACATTCTGTACAATACACAGTGGGGTGGACTCAGTTCATATTTTATATTACATTCTGTACAATACACAGTGGGGTGGACTCAGTCCATATCTTATATTACATTCTGTACAATACACAGTGGGTTGGACTCAGAACAGATCTTATATTACATTCTGTACAATACAAAGTGGGTGGGACTCAGTTCATATTTTATGTTACATTCTGTACAATACACAGTGGATTGGACTCAGAACGGTTCTTATATTACATTCTGTACAATACACATTGGGTTGGACTCAGTCCATATCTTATATTACATTCTGTACAATACACAGTGGGTTGGACTCAGAACAGATCTTATATTACATTCTGTACAATACACAGTGGGTTGGACTCAGAACAGATCTTATATAACATTCTGTACAATACACAGTGGGTTGGACTCAGATCAGATCTTATATTACATTCTGTACAATACACAGTGGGTTGGACTCAGAACAGATCTTATATTACATTCTGTAAAAACACACAGTGGGTTGGACTCAGTGCATATATTATATTACATTCTGTACAATACACAGTGGGGTGGACTCAGTCCATATCTTATATTACATTCTATACAATACACAGTGGGTTGGACTCAGTCCATATCTAAAATTACATTCTGCACAATACAACGTGGGTTGGACTCAGTCCATATCTTATATTGCATGCTGCACAATACAACGTCGGTTGGACTCAGTCCATATAGTATATTACATTCTGTACAATACACAGTGGGGTGGACTCAGTCCATATCTTATATTACATTCTGTACAATAGACAGTGGGGTGGACTCAGTCCATATCTTATATTACATTCTGTACATTACACAGTGGATTGGACTCAGAACAGATCTTATATTACATTCTGTACAATACACAGTGGGTGGGACTCAGTTCATATTTTATGTTACATTCTGTACAATACACAGTGGATTGGACTCAGAACGGTTCTTATATTACATTCTGTACAATACACAGTGGGTTGGACTCAGTCCATATCTTATATTACATTCTGTACAATACACAGTGGGTTGGACTCAGTCCATATCTTATATTACATTGTGTACAATACACATTGGGTTGGACTCAGTCCGGATCTGATATTACATTCTGTACATTACACAGTGGGGTGGACTCAGTCCATATCTCATATTAAATTCTGGACATTACACAGTGGGGTGGACTGAGTCCATATCTTATATTACATTCTATACAATACACAGTGGGTTGGACTCAGTCCATATTTTATATTACATTCTGCACAATACAACGTGGGTTGGACTCAGTCCATATCTTATATTACATTCTGTACAATACACAGTGGGGTGGACTCAGTTCATATTTTATATTACATTCTGTACAATACACAGTGGGGTGGACTCAGTCCATATCTTATATTACATTCTGTACAATACACAGTGGGTTGGACTCAGTCCATATCTTATATTACATTCTGTGCAATACACAGTGGGTTGGACTCAGAACAGATCTTATGTTAGATTCTGTACAATACACAGTGGGTGGGACTCAGTCCATATCTTATATTACATTCTTTACAATACACAGTGGGGTGGACTCAGAAGAGATCTTATCTTACATTCTGTACAATGCACAGTGGGTGGGACTCAGTCCATATCTTATATTGCATGCTGCACAATACAACGTCGGTTGGACTCAGTCCATATAGTATATTACATTCTGTGCAATACAAAGTGGGGTGGACTCAGTCCATATCTTATATTACATTCTGTACAATACACAGTGGGGTGGACTCAGTCCATATCTTATATTACATTCTGTACATTACACAGTGGGTTGGACTCAGTCCCAATCTTATGTTACATTCTGACAATACAAGGTTTGTTGGACTCAGTCCATATCTTATATTACATTCTGCACAATACACAGAGGGTTGGACTCAGTCCATATCTTATATTACATTCTGTACAATACAAGGTTGGTTGGACTCAGTCCATATCTTATATGACATTCTGTACATGACACAGTGGGTTGGACTCAGTCCATATAGCATATTACCTTCTGCACAATACACAGTGGGGTGGACTCAGTCCATATCTTATCTTACATTCTGTGCAATACCCAGTGGGTTGGACTCAGTCCATATGTTATAATTCATTCTGCACAATAAACAGTGAGTTGGACTCAGTCCATATCTTATGTTACATTCTGTGCAATGCACAGTGGGTCCAACTCAGTCCATATCTTAAATTACATTCTGAACAATTCTCGGTTGGTTGGACTCAGTCCATATCTTATATTACATTCTGCACAATACAACGTGTGTTGGACTCAGTCCATATATTATATTACATTCTCTACAACACACATTGGGGTGGACTCAGTCCATATCTTATATTACATTCTGCACAATAGACAGTGGGTTGGACTCAGTCCATATCTTATAATTCATTCTGCACAATAAACAGTGAGTAGGACTCAGTCCATATCTTATATTACATTCTGTACAATACACAGTGGGGTGGACTCGGTCCATATCGTATATTACATTCTGCACATTACACAGTGGGTTGGACTCAGTCCATATCTTCTATTAAATTCTGCACATTACACAGTGGGGTGGACTCAGTCTATATCTTATATTACATTCTGTACAACACACAGTGGCTTTGAATCACTCCATATATTATATTACATTCTGTACAATACACAGTGGGGTGGACTCAGTTCATATTTTATATTACATTCTGTACAATACACACTGGGTTGGACTCAGTCCATATCTTATATTACATTCTGTGCAATAGACAGTGGGTTGTACTCAGTCCATATTTTCTATTGCATTCTGCACAATACAACGTCGGTTGGACTCAGTCCATATCGTATATTACATTCTGTACAATACACAGTGGTTGGACTCAGTCCATATCTTTCTTACATTCTGTACAATACACAGTGGGTTGGAATCAGTCCTTATCTTATATTACAGTCTGTAACAACACACAGTGGGTTGGACTCAGTGCATATATTATATTACATTCTGTACAATGCACAGTGGGGTGGACTCAGTCCATATCTTATATTACATTCGATACAATACACAGTGGGTTGGACTCAGTCCATATCTTATATTACATTCTGCACAATACAACGTGGGTTGGACTCAGTCCATATCTTATATTACATTCTGTACAATACACAGTGGGGTGGACTCAGTTCATATTTTATATTACATTCTGTACAATACACAGTGGGGTGGACTCAGTCCATATCTTATATTACATTCTGTACAATACACAGTGGGTTGGACTCAGCAAAGATCTTATATTACATTCTGTGCAATACACAGTGGGTTGGACTCAGTCCATATCTTATATTACATTCTGTACAATACACAGTGGGTGGGACTCAGTCCATATCTTATATTACATTCTGTACAATACACAGTGGGTTGGAATCAGTCCTTATCTTATATTACAGTCTGTAACAACACACAGTGGGTTGGACTCAGTGCATATATTATATTACATTCTGTACAATGCACAGTGGGGTGGACTCAGTCCATATCTTATATTACATTCGATACAATACACAGTGGGTTGGACTCAGTCCATATCTTATATTACATTCTGCACAATGCAACGTGGGTTGGACTCAGTCCATGTCTTATATTACATTCTGTACAATACACAGTGGGGTGGACTCAGTTCATATTTTATATTACATTCTGTACAATACACAGTGGGGTGGACTCAGTCCATATCTTATATTACATTCTGTACAATACACAGTGGGTTGGACTCAGCAAAGATCTTATATTACATTCTGTGCAATACACAGTGGGTTGGAGTCCGTCCATATCTTATCTTACATTCTGTACAATGCACAGTGGGTGGGACTCAGTCCATATCTTATATTGCATGCTGCACAATACAACGTCGGTTGGACTCAGTCCATATAGTATATTACATTCTGTACAATACACAGTGGGGTGGACTCAGTCCATATCTTATATTACATTCTGTACAATACACAGTGGGTTGGACTCAGTCCATATCTAAAATTACATTCTGTACATTACACAGTGGGTTGTACTCAGTCCAAATCTTATGTTACATTCTGACAATACAAGGTTTGTTGGACTCAGTCCATATCTTATATTACATTCTGCACAATACACAGAGGGTTGGACTCAGTCCATATTGTATATTACATTCTGTACAATACACAGTGGGGTGGACTCTGTCCATATCTTATCTTACATTCTGTGCAATACCCAGTGGGTTGGACTCAGTCCATATGTTATAATTCATTCTGCACAATAAGCAGTGAGTTGGACTCAGTCCATATCTTATATTACATTCTGTGCAATGCACAGTGGGTCCAACTCAGTCCATATCTTAAATTACATTCAGAACAATTCTAGGTTGGTTGGACTCAGTCCATATCTTATATTACATTCTGCTCAATACAACGTGGGTTGGACTCAGTCCATATCGTATATTACATTCTGTACAACACACAGTGGGGTGGACTCACTCCATATCTTATATTACATTCTGCACAATAGACAGTGGGTTGGACTCAGTCCATATCTTATAATTCATTCTGCACAATAAACAGTGAGTAGGACTCAGTCCATATCTTATATTACATTCTGTACAATACACAGTGGGGTGGACTCGGTCCATATCGTATATTACATTCTGCACATTACACAGTGGGTTGGACTCAGTCCATATCTTCTATTAAATTCTGCACATTACACAGTGGGTTGGAATCACTCCATATATTATATTACATTCTGTACAATACACAGTGGGGTGGACTCAGTCCATATCTTATATTACATTCTGTACAATACACAGTGGGTTGGACTCAGTCCATATCTTATATTACATTCTGTACAATACAAGGTTGGTTGGACTCAGTCCATATCTTATATTACATTCTGTACATTACACAGTGGGTTGGACTCAGTCCATGTAGTATATTACATTCTCTGCAATACACAGTGGGGTGGACTCAGTCCAGATCTTATATTTCATTCTGTGCAATACACAGTGGGTTGGACTCAGTCCATATCTTATAATTCATTCTGCAAAATAAACAGTGAGTTGGACTCAGTCCATATCTTATATTACATTCTGTACAATACACAGTGGGTTGGACTCAGTCCATATCTTATATTATATTTTGAACAATTCTAGGTTGGTTGGACTCAGTCCATATCTTATATTACATTCTGTACATTACACAGTGGGTTGGACTCAGTCCATATCTTATATTCATTCTGTACAATACACAGTGGGGTGGACTCAGTCCATATCTTATATTACAGTCTGTACAATACACAGTGGGGTGGACTCAATCCGTATCTTATATTACATTCTGTACAATACACAGTGGGGTGGACTCAGACCATATTTTATATTACATTCTGTACAATACACAGTGGGGTGGACTCAGTCCATATCTTATATTACATTCTATAAAATACACAGTGACTTGGACTCAGTCCATATCTTATATTACATTCTGCACAATACAACGTGGGTTGGACTCAGTCCATATCTTATATTACATTCTGTACAATACACAGTGGGGTGGACTCAGTTCATATTTTATATTACATTCTGTACAATACACAGTGGGGTGGACTCAGTCCATATCTTATATTACATTCTGTACAATACACAGTGGGTTGGACTCAGAACAGATCTTATATTACATTCTGTACAATACAAAGTGGGTGGGACTCAGTTCATATTTTATGTTACATTCTGTACAATACACAGTGGATTGGACTCAGAACGGTTCTTATATTACATTCTGTACAATACACATTGGGTTGGACTCAGTCCATATCTTATATTACATTCTGTACAATACACAGTGGGTTGGACTCAGAACAGATCTTATATTACATTCTGTACAATACACAGTGGGTTGGACTCAGAACAGATCTTATATAACATTCTGTACAATACACAGTGGGTTGGACTCAGATCAGATCTTATATTACATTCTGTACAATACACAGTGGGTTGGACTCAGAACAGATCTTATATTACATTCTGTAAAAACACACAGTGGGTTGGACTCAGTGCATATATTATATTACATTCTGTACAATACACAGTGGGGTGGACTCAGTCCATATCTTATATTACATTCTATACAATACACAGTGGGTTGGACTCAGTCCATATCTAAAATTACATTCTGCACAATACAACGTGGGTTGGACTCAGTCCATATCTTATATTGCATGCTGCACAATACAACGTCGGTTGGACTCAGTCCATATAGTATATTACATTCTGTACAATACACAGTGGGGTGGACTCAGTCCATATCTTATATTACATACTGTACAATAGACAGTGGGGTGGACTCAGTCCATATCTTATATTACATTCTGTACATCACACAGTGGGTTGGACTCAGAACAGATCTTATATTACATTCTGTACAATACACAGTGGGTGGGACTCAGTTCATATTTTATGTTACATTCTGTACAATACACAGTGGATTGGACTCAGAACGGTTCTTATATTACATTCTGTACAATACACAGTGGGTTGGACTCAGTCCATATCTTATATTACATTCTGTACAATACACAGTGGGTTGGACTCAGTCCATATCTTATATTACATTGTGTACAATACACATTGGGTTGGACTCAGTCCGGATCTGATATTACATTCTGTACATTACACAGTGGGGTGGACTCAGTCCATATCTCATATTAAATTCTGGACATTACACAGTGGGGTGGACTGAGTCCATATCTTATATTACATTCTATACAATACACAGTGGGTTGGACTCAGTCCATATTTTATATTACATTCTGCACAATACAACGTGGGTTGGACTCAGTCCATATCTTATATTACATTCTGTACAATACACAGTGGGGTGGACTCAGTTCATATTTTATATTACATTCTGTACAATACACAGTGGGGTGGACTCAGTCCATATCTTATATTACATTCTGTACAATACACAGTGGGTTGGACTCAGTCCATATCTTATATTACATTCTGTGCAATACACAGTGGGTTGGACTCAGAACAGATCTTATGTTACATTCTGTACAATACACAGTGGGTGGGACTCAGTCCATATCTTATATTACATTCTTTACAATACACAGTGGGGTGGACTCAGAAGAGATCTTATCTTACATTCTGTACAATGCACAGTGGGTGGGACTCAGTCCATATCTTATATTGCATGCTGCACAATACAACGTCGGTTGGACTCAGTCCATATGGTATATTACATTCTGTGCAATACAAAGTGGGGTGGACTCAGTCCATATCTTATATTACATTCTGTACAATACACAGTGGGGTGGACTCAGTCCATATCTTATATTACATTCTGTACATTACACAGTGGGTTGGACTCAGTCCCAATCTTATGTTACATTCTGACAATACAAGGTTTGTTGGACTCAGTCCATATCTTATATTACATTCTGCACAATACACAGAGGGTTGGACTCAGTCCATATCTTATATTACATTCTGTACAATACAAGGTTGGTTGGACTCAGTCCATATCTTATATGACATTCTGTACATGACACAGTGGGTTGGACTCAGTCCATATAGCATATTACCTTCTGCACAATACACAGTGGGGTGGACTCAGTCCATATCTTATCTTACATTCTGTGCAATACCCAGTGGGTTGGACTCAGTCCATATGTTATAATTCATTCTGCACAATAAACAGTGAGTTGGACTCAGTCCATATCTTATGTTACATTCTGTGCAATGCACAGTGGGTCCAACTCAGTCCATATCTTAAATTACATTCTGAACAATTCTCGGTTGGTTGGACTCAGTCCATATCTTATATTACATTCTGCACAATACAACGTGTGTTGGACTCAGTCCATATATTATATTACATTCTCTACAACACACATTGGGGTGGACTCAGTCCATATCTTATATTACATTCTGCACAATAGACAGTGGGTTGGACTCAGTCCATATCTTATAATTCATTCTGCACAATAAACAGTGAGTAGGACTCAGTCCATATCTTATATTACATTCTGTACAATACACAGTGGGGTGGACTCGGTCCATATCGTATATTACATTCTGCACATTACACAGTGGGTTGGACTCAGTCCATATCTTCTATTAAATTCTGCACATTACACAGTGGGGTGGACTCAGTCTATATCTTATATTACATTCTGTACAACACACAGTGGCTTTGAATCACTCCATATATTATATTACATTCTGTACAATACACAGTGGGGTGGACTCAGTTCATATTTTATATTACATTCTGTACAATACACACTGGGTTGGACTCAGTCCATATCTTATATTACATTCTGTGCAATAGACAGTGGGTTGTACTCAGTCCATATTTTCTATTGCATTCTGCACAATACAACGTCGGTTGGACTCAGTCCATATCGTATATTACATTCTGTACAATACACAGTGGTTGGACTCAGTCCATATCTTTCTTACATTCTGTACAATACACAGTGGGTTGGAATCAGTCCTTATCTTATATTACAGTCTGTAACAACACACAGTGGGTTGGACTCAGTGCATATATTATATTACATTCTGTACAATGCACAGTGGGGTGGACTCAGTCCATATCTTATATTACATTCGATACAATACACAGTGGGTTGGACTCAGTCCATATCTTATATTACATTCTGCACAATACAACGTGGGTTGGACTCAGTCCATATCTTATATTACATTCTGTACAATACACAGTGGGGTGGACTCAGTTCATATTTTATATTACATTCTGTACAATACACAGTGGGGTGGACTCAGTCCATATCTTATATTACATTCTGTACAATACACAGTGGGTTGGACTCAGCAAAGATCTTATATTACATTCTGTGCAATACACAGTGGGTTGGACTCAGTCCATATCTTATATTACATTCTGTACAATACACAGTGGGTGGGACTCAGTCCATATCTTATATTACATTCTGTACAATACACAGTGGGTTGGAATCAGTCCTTATCTTATATTACAGTCTGTAACAACACACAGTGGGTTGGACTCAGTGCATATATTATATTACATTCTGTACAATGCACAGTGGGGTGGACTCAGTCCATATCTTATATTACATTCGATACAATACACAGTGGGTTGGACTCAGTCCATATCTTATATTACATTCTGCACAATGCAACGTGGGTTGGACTCAGTCCATATCTTATATTACATTCTGTACAATACACAGTGGGGTGGACTCAGTTCATATTTTATATTACATTCTGTACAATACACAGTGGGGTGGACTCAGTCCATATCTTATATTACATTCTGTACAATACACAGTGGGTTGGACTCAGCAAAGATCTTATATTACATTCTGTGCAATACACAGGGGGTTGGACTCAGTCCATATCTTATCTTACATTCTGTACAATGCACAGTGGGTGGGACTCAGTCCATATCTTATATTGCATGCTGCACAATACAACGTCGGTTGGACTCAGTCCATATCTAAAATTACATTCTGTACATTACACAGTGGGTTGTACTCAGTCCAAATCTTATGTTACATTCTGACAATACAAGGTTTGTTGGACTCAGTCCATATCTTATATTACATTCTGCACAATACACAGAGGGTTGGACTCAGTCCATATTGTATATTACATTCTGTACAATACACAGTGGGGTGGACTCTGTCCATATCTTATCTTACATTCTGTGCAATACCCAGTGGGTTGGACTCAGTCCATATGTTATAATTCATTCTGCACAATAAGCAGTGAGTTGGACTCAGTCCATATCTTATATTACATTCTGTGCAATGCACAGTGGGTCCAACTCAGTCCATATCTTAAATTACATTCAGAACAATTCTAGGTTGGTTGGACTCAGTCCATATCTTATATTACATTCTGCACAATACAACGTGGGTTGGACTCAGTCCATATCGTATATTACATTCTGTACAACACACAGTGGGGTGGACTCACTCCATATCTTATATTACATTCTGCACAATAGACAGTGGGTTGGACTCAGTCCATATCTTATAATTCATTCTGCACAATAAACAGTGAGTAGGACTCAGTCCATATCTTATATTACATTCTGTACAATACACAGTGGGGTGGACTCGGTCCATATCGTATATTACATTCTGCACATTACACAGTGGGTTGGACTCAGTCCATATCTTCTATTAAATTCTGCACATTACACAGTGGGTTGGAATCACTCCATATATTATATTACATTCTGTACAATACACAGTGGGGTGGACTCAGTCCATATCTTATATTACATTCTGTACAATACACAGTGGGTTGGACTCAGTCCATATCTTATATTACATTCTGTACAATACAAGGTTGGTTGGACTCAGTCCATATCTTATATTACATTCTGTACATTACACAGTGGGTTGGACTCAGTCCATGTAGTATATTACATTCTCTGCAATACACAGTGGGGTGGACTCAGTCCAGATCTTATATTTCATTCTGTGCAGTACACAGTGGGTTGGACTCAGTCCATATCTTATAATTCATTCTGCAAAATAAACAGTGAGTTGGACTCAGTCCATATCTTATATTACATTCTGTACAATACACAGTGGGTTGGACTCAGTCCATATCTTATATTATATTTTGAACAATTCTAGGTTGGTTGGACTCAGTCCATATCTTATATTACATTCTGTACATTGCACAGTGGGTTGGACTCAGTCCATATCTTATATTCATTCTGTACAATACACAGTGGGGTGGACTCAGTCCATATCTTATATTACAGTCTGTACAATACACAGTGGGGTGGACTCAATCCGTATCTTATATTACATTCTGTACAATACACAGTGGGGTGGACTCAGACCATATTTTATATTACATTCTGTACAATACACAGTGGGGTGGACTCAGTCCATATCTTATATTACATTCTGTATAACATAAGTTGAGGTCGAATCAGTCCGTATATTATATTACATTCTGTACAATACACAGTGGGTTGGAATCAGTCCATATCTTATGTTACATTCTGTACAATACACAATGGGTTGGACTCAGTCCATGTCTTATATTACATTCTGCACAATGCAACGTGGATTGGACTCAGTCCATATCTTATATTACATTCTGTACATTACTCAGTGGGGTGGACTCATTCCATATCTGATATTACATTCTGTACAATATACAGTGGGTTGGACTCAGTCCATATCTTATATTACATTCTTTGCAATACACAGTGGGTTGGACTCAGTCCATATCTTGTATTGCATTCTGCACAATACAACGTCGGTTGGACTCAGTCCATATCGTATATTACATTCTGTACAATACACAGTGGTTGGACTCAGTCCATATCTTTTTTACTTACTGTACAATACACAGTGGGTTGGAATCAGTCCATATCTTATATTACAGTCTGTACGATACACAGTGGGGTGGACTCAATCCATATCTTATATTGCATTCTGCACAATACATCGTCGGTTGGACTCAATCCATAAAGTATATTACATTCTGTACAATACACAGTGGGGTGGACTCAGTCCATATCTTATATTACATTATGTACAATACACAGTGGGGTGGACTCAGTCCATATCTTATATTACATTCTGTACATTTCACAGTGGGTTGGACTCAGTCCAAATCTTATATTACATTCTGCACAATACAAGGTTTGTTGGACTCAGTCCATATCTTATATTACATTCTGCACAATACACAGAGGGTTGGACTCAGTCCATATCTTATATTACATTCTGTACAATACAAGGTTGGTTGGACTCAGTCCATATCTTATATTACATTCTGTACATTACACAGTGGGTTGCACTCAGTCCATATAGTATATTACATTCTCTACAATACACAGTGGGGTGGACTCAGTCCATATCTTATATTTCATTCTGTGCAATACACAGTGGGTTGGACTCAGTCCATATCTTATAATTCATTCTGCAAAATAAACAGTGATTTGGACTCAGTCCATATCTTATATTGCATTCTGTACAATACACATTGGGTTGGACTCAGTCCATATCTTATATTACATTTTGAACAATTCTAGGTTGGTTGGACTCAGTCCATATCTTATATTACATTCTGTACATTACACAGTGGGTTGGACTCAGTCCATATCTTATATTAATTCTGTACAATACACAGTGGGGTGGACTCAGTCCATATCTTATATTACAGTCTGTACAATACACAGTGGGGTGGACTCAATCCATATCTTATATTACATTCTGTACAATACACAGTGGGGTGGACTCAGACCATATTTTATATTACATTCTGTACAATACACAGTGGGGTGGACTCAGTCCATATCTTATATTACATTCTGTATAACACAAGTTGAGGTCGACTCAGTCCGTATATTATATTACATTCTGTACAATACACAGTGGGTTGGAATCAGTCCATATCTTATGTTACATTCTGTACAATACACAATGGGTTGGACTCAGTCCATATCTTATATTACATTCTGTACAATACACAGTGGTTGGACTCAGTCCATATCTTATATTACATTTTGAACAATTCTAGGTTGGTTGGACTCAGTCCATATCTTATATTACATTCTGTACATTACACAGTGGGTTGGACTCAGTCCATATCTTATATTAATTCTGTACAATACACAGTGGGGTGGACTCAGTCCATATCTTATATTATATTCTGCACAATGCAACGTGGATTGGACTCAGTCCATATCTTATATTACATTCTGTACATTACTCAGTGGGGTGGACTCAGTCCATATCTTATATTACAATCTGTACAATACACAGTGGGTTGGCCTCAGTCCATATCTGATATTACATTCTGTACAATATACAGTGGGTTGGACTCAGTCCATATCTTATATTACATTCTGTGCAATACACAGTGGGTTGGACTCAGTCCATATCTTCTATTGCATTCTGCACAATACAAAGTCGGTTGGACTCAGTCCATATCTTATATTACATTCTGTACAATACACAGTGGTTGGACTCAGTCCATATCTTTTTTACATTCTGTACAATACACAGTGGGTTGGACTCAGTCCAAATCTTATATTACATTCTGCACAATACAAGGTGTGTTGGACTCAGTCCATATCTTGGATTACATTCTGCACAATACACAGAGGGTTGGACTCAGTCCATATCTTATATTACATTCTGTACAATACAAGGTTGGTTGGACTCTGTCCATATCTTATATTACATTCTGTACATTACACAGTGGGTTGGACTCAGTCCATATAGTATATTACATTCTGTACAATACACAGTGGGGTGGACTCAGTCCATATCTTATCTTACATTCTGTGCAATACCCAGTGGGTTGGACTCAGTCCATATCTTATATTACATTCTGTACAATGCACAGTGGGTCTAACTCAGTCCATATCTTAAATTACATTCTGAAGAATTCTAGGTTGGTTGGACTCAGTCCATATCTTATATTACATTCTGCACAATACAACGTGGGTTGGACTCAGTCCATATAGTATATTACATTCTGTACAACACACAGTGGGGTGGACTCAGTCCATATCTCATATTACATTCTGTACAATAGACAGTGGGTTGGACTCAGTCCATACCTTATAATTCATTCTGCACAATAAACAGTGAGTTGGACTCAGTCCATATCTTATATTACATTCTGTACAATACACAGTGGGGTGGACTCGGTCCATATCTTATATCACATTCTGTACATTACACAGTGGGTTGGAATCAGTCCATATCTTATGTTACATTCTGTACAATACACAATGGGTTGGACTCAGTCCATGTCTTATATTACATTCTGTACAATACACAGTGGGGTGGACTCAGTCCATATCTGATATTACATTCTGCACAATGCAACGTGGATTGGACTCAGTCCATATCTTATATTACATTCTTTACATTACTCAGTGGGGTGGACTCAGTCCATATCTGATATTACATTCTGTACAATATACAGTGGGTTGGACTCAGTCCATATCTTATATTACATTCTTTGCAATACACAGTGGGTTGGACTCAGTCCATATCTTATATTACATTCTGCACAATACAACGTGGGTTGGACTCAGTCCATATCGTATATTACATTCTGTACAATACACAGTGGTTGGACTCAGTCCATATCTTTTTTACTTACTGTACAATACACAGTGGGTTGGAATCAGTCCATATCTTATATTACAGTCTGTACGATACACAGTGGGGTGGACTCAATCCATATCTTATATTGCATTCTGCACAATACATCGTCGGTTGTACTCAGACCATAAAGTATATTACATTATGTACAATACACAGTGGGGTGGACTCAGTCCATATCTAATGTTACATTCTGTACAATACACAGTGGGGTGGAGTCAATCCATATCTTATATTGCATTCTGCACAATACATCGTCGGTTGGACTCAGTCCATAAAGTATATTACATTCTGTACAATACACAGTGGGGTGGACTCAGTCCATATCTTATATTACATTCTGTACAATACACAGTGGGGTGGACTCAGTCCATATCTTTTTTACTTTCTGTACAATACACAGTGGGTTGGAATCAGTCCATATCTTATATTACAGTCTGTACGATACACAGTGGGGTGGACTCAATCCATATCTTACATTGCATTCTGCACAATACATCGTCGGTTGGACTCAGTCCATAAAGTATATTACATTCTGTACAATACACAGTGGGGTGGACTCAGTCCATATCTTATATTACATTCTGTACAATACACAGTGGGGTGGACTCAGTCCATATCTTATATTACATTCTGTACATTTCACAGTGGGTTGGACTCAGTCCAAATCTTATATTACATTCTGCACAATACAAGGTGTGTTGGACTCAGTCCATATCTTATATTACATTCTGCACAATACACAGAGGGTTGGACTCAGTCCATATCTTATATTACATTCTGTACAATACAAGGTTGGTTGGACTCAGTCCATATCTTATATTACATTCTGTACATTACACAGTGGGTTGGACTCAGTCCATATAGTATATTACATTCTCTACAATACACAGTGGGGTGGACTCAGTCCATATCTGATATTTCATTCTGTGCAATACACTGTGGGTTGGACTCAGTCCATATCTTATAATTCATTCTGCAAAATAAACAGTGATTTGGACTCAGTCCATATCATATATTACATTCTGTACAATACACAGTGGGTTGGACTCAGTCCATATCTTATATTACATTTTGAACAATTCTAGGTTGGTTGGACTCAGTCCATATCTTATATTACATTCTGTACATTACACAGTGGGTTGGACTCAGTCCATATCTTATATTCATTCTGTACAATACACAGTGGGGTGGACTCAGTCCATATCTTATATTACAGTCTGTACAATACACAGTGGGGTGGACTCAATCCATAACTTATATCACATTCTGTACAATACACAGTGGGGTGGACTCAGACCATATTTTATATTACATTCTGTACAATACACAGTGGGGTGGACTCAGTCCATATCTTATATTACATTCTGTATAACACAAGTTGAGGTCGACTCAGTCCGTATATTATATTACATTCTGTACAATACACAGTGGGTTGGAATCAGTTCATATTTTATATTACATTCTGTACAATACACAGTGGATTGGACTCAGAACGGTTCTTACATTACATTCTGTGCAATACCCAGTGGGTTGGACTCAGTCCATATCTTATGTTACATTCTGTACAATACACAGTGGGGTGGACTCAGTCCCTATCTTATATTACATTCTGTACAATACAAGGTTGGTTGGACTCAATCCATATCTTATATTCCATTCTGTACATGGCACAGTGGGTTGGACACAGTCCATATAGTATATTACATTCTCTCCAATACACAGTGGGGTGGACTCAGTTCATATCTTATATTTCATTGTGTGCAATGCACAGTGGGTTGGACTCAGTCCACATCTTATAATTCATTCTGCACAATAAACAGTGAGTTGGACTCAGTCCATATCTTATATTACATTCTGTACAATGCACAGTGGGTTGGACTCAGTCCATATCTTATATTACATTCTGAACAATTCTAGGTTGGTTGGACTCAGTCCATATCTTATATTACATTCTGTACAATACACAGTGGGTTGGACTCAGTCCATATCTTATATTACATTCTGCACATTGCACAGTGGTTTGGACTCATTCCATATCTTATATTACATTCTGCACATAACACAGTGGGGTGGACTCAGTCCATATCTCATATTAAATTCTGGACATTACATAGTGGGGTGGACTGAGTCCATATCTTATATTACATTCTTCACAACACACAGTGGGTTGGACTCAATCCATATATTATATTACATTCTGTACAATACACAGTGGGGTGGACTCAGTCCATATCTTATATTACATTCTATACAATACACAGTGGGTTGGACTCAGTCCATATCTTATATTACATTCTGCACAATACAAAGTGGGTTGGACTGAGTCCATATCTTATCTTACATTCTGTACAATACACAGTGGGGTGGACTCAGTTCATATTTTATATTACATTCTGTACAATACACAGTGGGGTGGACTCAGTCCATATCTTATATTACATTATGTACAATACACAGTGGGTTGGACTCAGAACAGATCTTATATTACATTCTGTACAATACACAGTGGGTGGGAATCAGTTCATATTTTATATTACATTCTGTACAATACACAGTGGATTGGACTCAGAACGGTTCTTACATTACATTCTGTACAATACACAGTGGGTTGGACTCAGTCCATATCTTATTTTACGTTCTGTACAATACACAGTGGGTTGGACTCAGTACATATCTTATATTACATTCTGCACATTACACATTGGGTTGGACTCAGTCCGTATCTTATATTACCTTCTGCACATTACACAGTGGGGTGGACTCAGTCCATATCTCATATTAAATTCTGGACATTGCACAGTGGGGTGGACTGAGTCCATATCTTACATAACATTCTGTAACAACTCACAGTGGGTTGGACTCAGTGCATATATTATATTACATTCTGTGCAATACACAGTGGGGTGGACTCAGTCCATATCTTATATTACATTCTATACAATACAAAGTGGGTTGGACTCAGTCCATATCTTATATTACATTCTATACAATACAAAGTGGGTTGGACTCAGTCCATATCTTATATTACATTCTGCACAATACAACGTGGGTTGGACTCAGTCCATATCTTATATTACATTCTGTACAATACACAGTGGGGTGGACTCAGTCCATATCTTATATTACATTCTGCACAATACAAGGTTGGTTGGACTCAGTCCATATCTTATATTACATTCTGTTCAATACACAGTGGGTTGGACTCAGAACAGATCTTATATTACATACTGTACAATACACAGTGGGTGGGACTCAGTCCATATCTTATATTACATTCTTTACAATACACAGTGGGGTGGACTCAGAAGAGATCTTATATTACATTCTGCACAATACACAGTGGGTTGGACTCAGTCCATATCTTATATTGCATTCTGTACAATACACAGTGGGTTGGACTCAGTCGATATCTTATATTACCTTCTTTACAATACACAGTGGGGTGGACTCAGTCCATATCTTATATTACATTCTGTACATTACACAGTGGGTTGGACTCAGTCCAAATCTTATATTACATTCTGACAATACAAGGTTTGTTGGACTCAGTCCATATCTTATATTACAGTCTGTACAATAGACAGTGGGGTGGACTCAGTGCATATCTTATATTACATTCTGTACATTACACAGTGGGTTGGAATCAGTCCATATCTTATATTCATTCTGTACAATACACAGTGGGGTGGACTCAGTCCATATCTTATATTACATTCTGTACAATACACAATGGGTTGGACTCAGTCCATATCTTATATTACATTCTGTACATTACACAGTGGGTTGGACTCAGTCCATATAGTATATTACATTCTCTCCAATAGACAGTGGGGTGGACTCAGTCCATATCTTATATTACATTCTGTGCAATACACAGTGGGTTGGACTCAGTCCATATCTTATAATTCATTCTGCACAATAAAGAGTGAGTTGGACTCAGTCCATATCTTATATTACATTCTGTACAATGCATAGTGGGTTGGACTCAGTCCATATCTTATATTACATTCTGAACAATTCTAGGTTGGTTGGACTCAGTCCATATCTTATATTACATTCTGTACATTACATAGTGGGTTGGACTCAGAACATTTCATATATTACATTCTGTACAATACACAGTGGGTTGGACTCAGTCCATATCTTATATTACATTCTGTACATTGCACAGTGGTTTGGACTCATTCCATATCTTATATTACATTCTGCACATAACACAGTGGGGTGGACTCAGTCCATATCTCATATTAAATTCTAGACATTACACAGTGGGGTGGACTGAGTCCATTTCATATATTACATTCTGTACAATACACAGTGGGTTGGCCTCAGTCCATATCTTATATTACATTCTGTACATTGCACAGTGGTTTGGACTCATTCCATATCTTCTATTACATTCTGCACATTACACAGTGGGGTGGAGTCAGTCCTTAACTTATATTACATTGTGTACAATACACATTGGGTTGGACTCAGTTCGTATCTTATATTACATTCTGTACATTACACAGTGGGGTGGACTCAGTCCTTATCTCATATTAAATTCTGGACATTACACAGTGGGGTGGACTGAGTCCATATCTTATATTACATTCTGTAACAACACACAGTGGGTTGGACTCAGTGCATATATTATATTACATTCTGTGCAATACACAGTAGGGTGGACTCAGTCCATATCTTATATTACATTCTATACAATACACAGTGGGTTGGACTCAGTCCATATCTTATATTACATTCTGCACAATACAACGTGGGTTGGACTCAGTCCATATCTTATATTACATTCTGTACAATACACAGTTGGGTGGACTCAGTTCATATTTTCTATTACATTCTGTACAATACACAGTGGGGTGGACTCAGTCCATATCTTATATTACGTTCTCTATAATACAAGGTGAGGTGGACTCAGTCCATATATTATATTACATTCTGTAACAATACACAGTGGGTTGGACTCAGTCCATATCTTATATTACATTCTGTACAATACACAGTGGGTTGGATTCAGTCCATATCTTATATTACATTCTGCACAATACAACGTGGGTTGGAATCAGTCCATATCTTATATTACATTCTGTACATTACACAGTGGGTTGGACTCAGTCCATATATTATATTACATTCTGCACATTACACAGTGAGGTGGATTCAGTCCATATCTTCTATTAAATTCTGCACATTACACAGTGGGGTGGACTCAGTCCATATCTTATATTACATTCTGTACAACACACAGTGGGTTGGACACACTCCATATATTATATTACATTCTGTACAATACACAGTGGTGTGGACTCAGTCCATATCTTCTATTACATTCTGTACAATACACAGTGGGTTGGACTCAGTCCATATCTTATATTACATTCAGCACAATACAACGTGGGTTGGACTCAGTCCATATCTTCGATTGCATTCTGCACAATACAACGTCGGTTGGACTCAGTCCATATCGTAGATTACATTCTGTACAATACACAGTGGTTGGACTCAGTCCATATGTTTTTACATTCTGTACAATACACAGTGGGTTGGAATCAGTCCATATCTTATATTACAGTCTGTACGATACACATTGGGGTGGACTCAATCCATATCTTATATTGCATTCTGCACAATACATCGTCGGTTGGACTCAGTCCATAAAGTATATTACATTCTGTACAATACACAGTGTGGTGGACTCAGTCCATATCTTATATTACATTCTGTCCAATACACAGTGGGGTGGACTCAGTCCATATCTTATATTACATTCTGTACATTTCACAGTGGGTTGGACTCAGTCCAAATCTTATATTACATTCTGCACAATACAAGGTGTGTTGGACTCAGTCCATATCTTATATTACATTCTGCACAATACACAGAGGGTTGGACTCAGTCCATATCTTATATTACATTCTGTACAATACAAGGTTGGTTGGACTCAGTCCATATCTAATATTACATTATGTACATTACACAGTGGGTTGGACTCAGTCCAGAAAGTATCTTACATTCTCTACAATACACAGTGGGATGGACTCAGTCCATATCTTATATTTCATTCTGCACAATAAACAGTGAGTTGGACTCAGTCCATATCTTATATAACATTCTGTACAATACACAGTGGGTTGGACTCATTCCATATCTTATATTACATTCTGAACAATTCTACGTTGGTTGGACTCAGTCCATATCTTATATTTCATTCTGTACATTACACAGTGGGTTGGACTCAGTCCATATCTTATATTCATTCTGTACAATACACAGTGGGGTGGACTCAGTCCATATCTTATAATTCATTATGTGCAATACACAGTGGGTTGGACTCAGTCCATATCTTATAATTCATTCTGCAAAATAAACAGTGAGTTGGACTCAGTCCATATCTTATATTACATTCTGTACAATGCACAGTGGGTTGGACTCAGTCCATATCTTATATTACATTCTGAACAATTCTAGGTTGGTTGGACTCAGTCCATATCTTATATTACATTCTGTACATTACATAGTGGGTTGGACTCAGAACAGTTCAGATATTACATTCTGTACAATACACAGTGGGTTGGACTCAGTCCATATCTTATTTTACATTCTGTACATTGCACAGTGGTTTGGACTCATTCCATATCTTATATTGCATTCTGCACGTAACACAGTGGGGTGGACTCAGTCCATATCTCATATTAAATTCGAGACATTACTCAGTGTGGTGGACTGAGTCCATATCTTATATTACATTCTGCAGAACACACAGTGGGTTGGACTCAGTCCATATATTATATTACATTATGTACAATACACAGTGGGTTGGACTCAGAACAGATCTTATATTACATTCTGTACAATGCACAGTGGGTTGGACTCAGAACAGATCTTATATTACATTCTGTACAATACACAGTGGGTGGGACTCAGTCCATATCTTATATTACATTCTTTACAATACACAGTGGGGTGGACACAGAAGAGATCTTAAATTACATTCTGTACAATGCACAGTGGGGTGGACTCAGTCCATATCTTATATTGCATGCTGCACAATACAACGTCGGTTGGACTCAGTCCATATAGTATATTACATTCTGCACAATACACAGTGGGGTGGACTCAGTCCATATCTTATATTACATTCTGCACAATACACAGTGGGGTGGACTCAGTCCATATCTTATATTACATTCTGTACATTACACAGTGGGTTGGACTCAGTCCAAATCTTATATTACATTCTGACAATACAAGGTTTGTTGGACTCAGTCCATATCTTATATTACATTCTGCACAACACACAGAGGGTTGGACTCAGTCCATATCTTATATTACATTCTGGAAAATACAAGGTGAGGTGGACTCAGTCCATATATTATATTACATTCTGTAACAATACAGAGTGGGTTGGACTCAGTCCATATCTTATATTACATTCTGTACAATACACAGTGGGTTGGATTCAGTCCATATCTTTTATTACATTCTGCACAATACAACTTGGGTTGGACTCAGTACATATCTTATATTACATTCTGCACATTACACAGTGAGGTGGATTCAGTCCATATCTTCAATTAAATTGTGCACATTACACAGTGGGGTGGACTCAGTCCATATCTTATATTACATTCTGTACAACACACAGTGGGTTGGACTCAGTCCATATATTATATTACATTCTGTACAATACACAGTGGGGTGGACTCAGTCCATATCTTATATTACATTCAGTACAATACACAGTGGGGTTGGACTCAGTCCATATCTTATATTACATTCTGTACAATACACAGTGGGTTGGACTCAGTCCATATCTTATAATTCATTCTGCACAATAAACAGTGAGTTGGACCCAGTCCATATCTCATATTACATTCTGTACAATGCACAGTGGGTCGAACTCAGTCCATATCTTAAATTACATTCTGAACAATTCTAGGTTGGTTGGACTCAGTCCATATCTTATATGACATTCTGCACAATACAACGTGGGTTGGACTCAGTCCGTAAAGTATATTACATTCTGTACAACACACAGTGGGTTGGACTCAGTCCATATCTTATAATTCATTCTGCACAATAAACAGTGAGTTGGACTCAGTCCATATCTTATATTACATCTGTACAATACACAGTGGGGTGGACTTGGTCCATATCTTATATTACATTCTGTACGTTACACAGTGGGTTGGACTCACTCCATATCTTTATTTCATTCTGTACAATACTCAGTCGGGTGGATTCAGTCCATATCTTATATTGCTATCTGTACAAAACACAGTGGGGTGCACTAAATCCATATCTTATGTTATAATCTGTACAATACACAGTGGGGTGGACACCGTCCATATCTTATATTACATTCTGTACAATACACATTGGGGTGGACTCAGTCCATATCTTATATTACATTCTGTATAATACAAGGTGAGATGGACTCAGTCCATATATTATATTACATTCTGTAACAATACACAGTGGGTTGGACTCAGTCCATATCTTATCTTACATTCTGTACAGTACACAGTGGGTTGGATTCAGTCCATATCTTTTATTACATTCTGCACAATACAACGTGGGTTGGACTCAGTACATATCTTATATTACATTCTGTACAATACACAGTGGGGTGGACTCAGTTCATATTTTCTATTACATTTTGTACAATACACAGTGGGGTGGACTCAGTCCATATCTTATATTACATTCTCTATAATACAAGGTGAGGTGGACTCAGTCCATATATTATATTACATTCTGTAACAATACACAGTGGGTTGGACTCAGTCCATATCTTATATTACATTCTGTACAATACACAGTGGGTTGGATTTAGTCCATATCTTATATTACATTCTGCACAATACAACGTGGGTTGGAATCAGTCCATATCTTATATTACATTCTGTACATTACACAGTGGGTTGGACTCAGTCCATATATTATATTACATTCTGCACATTACACAGTGAGGTGGATTCAGTCCATATCTTCTATTAAATTCTGCACATTACACAGTGGGGTGGACTCAGTCCATATCTTATATTACATTCTGTACAACACACAGTGGGTTGGACTCAGTCCATATATTATATTACATTCTGTACAATACACAGTGGTGTGGACTCAGTCCATATCTTATATTACATTCTGTACAATACACAGTGGGTTGGACTCAGTCCATATCTTATATTACATTCAGCACAATACAACGTGGGTTGGACTCAGTCCATGTCTTCGATTGCATTCTGCACAATACAACGTCGGTTGGACTCAGTCCATATCGTAGATTACATTCTGTACAATACACAGTGGTTGGACTCAGTCCATATCTTTTTACATTCTGTACAATACACAGTTGGTTGGAATCAGTCCATATCTTCTATTACAGTCTGTACGATACACAGTGGGGTGGACTCAATCCATATCTTATGTTGCATTCTGCACAATACATCGTCGGTTGGACTCAGTCCATAAAGTATATTACATTCTGTACAATACACAGTGGGGTGGACTCAGTCCATATCTTATATTACATTCTGTCCAATACACAGTGGGGTGGACTCAGTCCATATCTTATATTACATTCTGTACATTTCACAGTGGGTTGGACTCAGTCCAAATCTGATATTACATTCTGCACAATACAAGGTGTGTTGGACTCAGTCGATATCTTATATTACATTCTGCACAATACACAGAGGGTTGGACTCAGTCCATATCTTATATTACATACTGTACAATACAAGGTTGGTTGGACTCAGTCCATATCTAATATTACATTCTGTACATTACACAGTGGGTTGGATTCAGTCCAGAAAGTATATTACATTCTCTACAATACACAGTGGGATGGACTCAGTCCATATCTTATATTTCATTCTGCACAATAAACAGTGAGTTGGACTCAGTCCATATCTTATATTCATTCTGTACAATACACAGTGGGTTGGACTCATTCCATATCTTATATTACATTCTGAACAATTCTACGTTGGTTTGAATCAGTCCATATCTTATATTTCATTCTGTACATTGCACAGTGGGTTGGACTCAGTCCATATCTTATATTCATTCTGTACAATACACAGTGGGGTGGACTCAGTCCATATCTTATAATTCATTCTGTGCAATACACAGTGGGTTGGACTCAGTCCATATCTTATAATTCATTCTGCAAAATAAACAGTGAGTTGGACTCAGTCCATATCTTATATTACATTCTGTACAATACACAGTGGGTTGGACTCAGTCCATATCTTTTATTAAATTCTGAACAATTCTCGGTTGGTTGGACTCAGTCCATATCTTATATTTCATTCTGTACATTACATAGTGGGTTGGACTCAGAACAGTTCATATATTACATTCTGTACAATACACAGTGGGTTGGACTCAGTCCATATCTTATATTACATTCTGTACATTGCACAGTGGTTTGGACTCATTCCATATCTTATATTACATTCTGCACGTAACACAGTGGGGTGGACTCAGTTCATATCTCATATTAAATTCGAGACATTACTCAGTGGGGTGGACTCAGTCCATATCTTATATTACATTCTGCAGAACACACAGTGGGTTGGACTCCGTCCATATATTATATTACATTCTGTACAATACACAGAGGGGTGGACTCAGTCCATATCTTATATTACATTCTATACAATACACAGTGGGTTGGACTCAGTCCATATCTTATATTACATTCTGCACAATACAACGTGGGTTCGACTCAGCCCATACCTTATATTACATTATGTACAATACAACGTGGGTTGGACTCAATCCATATCTTATATTACATTCTGTGCATTGCACAGTGGTTTGGACTCATTCCATATCTTCCATTACATTCTGCACATTACACAGTGGGGTGGAGTCAGTCCTTAACTTATATTACATTGTGTACAATACACATTGGGTTGGACTCAGTCCTTATCTTATATTACATTCTGAA
Source organism: Heptranchias perlo (assembly GCF_035084215.1). Classification (NCBI taxonomy): domain Eukaryota; kingdom Metazoa; phylum Chordata; class Chondrichthyes; order Hexanchiformes; family Hexanchidae; genus Heptranchias; species Heptranchias perlo. Next base: position 2,031,359 of record NW_027139537.1, read on the forward strand.
CATTACACAGTGGGGTGGACTCAGTCCATATCTCATATTAAATTCTGGACATTACACAGTGGGGTGGACTGAGTCCATATCTTATATTACATTCTGTAACAACACACAGTGGGTTGGACTCACTGCATATATTATATTACATTCTGTGCAATACACAGTGGGGTGGACTCAGTCCATATCTTATATTACATTCCGTACAATGCACAGTGGGATGGACTCAGTCCATATCTTATATTACATTCTGCACAATACAACGTGGGTTGGACTCAGTCCATATCTTATATTACATTCTGCACAATACACAGTGTGGTGGACTCAGTTCATATTTTCTATTACATTCTGTACAATACACAGTGGGGTGGACTCAGTCCATATCTTATATTACATTCTGTACAATACACAGTGGGTTGGACTCAGAACAGATCTTATATTACATTCTGTACAATACACAGTGGGTTGGACTCAGAACAGATCTTATATTACATTCTGTACAATACACAGTGGTGGGACTCAGTCCATATCTTATATTACATTCTTTACAATACACAGTGGGGTGGACTCAGAAGAGATCTTATATTACATTCTGTACAATGCACAGTGGGGTAGACTCAGTCCATATCTTATATTGCATGCTGCACAATACAACGTCGGTTGGACTCAGTCCATATAGTATATTACATTCTGCACAATACACAGTGGGGTGGACTCAGTCCATATCTTATATTACATTCTGCACAATACACAGTGGGGTGGACTCAGTCCATATCTTATATTACATTCTGTACATTACACAGTGGGTTGGACTCAGTCCAAATCTTATATTACATTCTGACAATACAAGGTTTGTTGGACTCAGTCCATATCTTATATTAGATTCTGCACAACACACAGAGGGTTGGACTCAGTCCATATCTTATATTACATTCTGTATAATACAAGGTGAGGTGGACTCAGTCCATATATTATATTACATTCTGTAACAATACACAGTGGGTTGGACTCAGTCCATATCTTATATTACATTCTGTACAATACACAGTGGGTTGGATTCAGTCCATATCTTTTATTACATTCTGCACAATACAACGTGGGTTGGACTCAGTACATATCTTATATTACATTCTGCACATTACACAGTGAGGTGGATTCAGTCCATATCTTCAATCAAATTGTGCACATTACACAGTGGGGTGGACTCAGTCCATATCTTATATTACATTCTGTACAACACACAGTGGGTTGGACTCAGTCCATATATTATATTACATTCTGTACAATACACAGTGGGGTGGACTCAGCCCATATCTTATATTACATTCAGTACAATACACAGTGGGTTGGACTCAGTCCATATCTTATATTACATTCTGTACAATACACAGTGGGCTGGACTCAGTCCATATCTTATAATTCATTCTGCACAATAAGCAGTGAGTTGGACTCAGTCCATATCTCATATTACATTCTGTACAATGCACAGTGGGTCTAACTCAGTCCATATCTCAAATTACATTCTGAACAATTCTACGTTGGTTGGACTCAGTCCATATCTTATATTACATTCAGCACAATACAACGTGGGTTGGACTCAGTCCATATCTTTTATTACATTCTGCACAAAACAACGTGGGTTGGACTGAGTTCATATGGTATATTACATTCTCTACAATACACAGTGGGGTGGACTCAGTCCATATCTTATATTTCATTCTGTGCAATACACAGTGGGTTGGACTCAATCCATATCTTATAATTCATTCTGCACAATAAACAGTGAGTTGGACTCAGTCCATATCTTATATTACATTCTGAACAATTCTAGGTTGGTTGGACTCAGTCCATATCTTATATTACATTCTGTACATTACACAGTGGGTTGGACTCAGTCCATATCTTATATTCATTCTGTACAATACACAGTGGGGTGGACTCAGTCCATATCTTATATTACAGTCTGTACAATACACAGTGGGGTGAACTCAATCCATATCTTATATTACATTCTGTACAATACACAGTGGGCTGGACTCAGCCCATATTTTATATTACATTCTGTACAATACACAGTGGGGTGGACTCAGTCCATATCTTATATTACATTCTGTATCATACAAGTTGAGGTGGACTCAGTCCATATATTTTATTGCATCCTGTACAATACACAGTGAGTTGGAATCAGTCCATATCTTATGTTACATTCTGTACAATACACAGTGGGTTGGACTCAGTCCATATCTTATATTACATTCTGCACAATGCAACGTGGGTTGGACTCAGTCCATATCTTATATTACATTCTGTGCAATACACAGTGGGTTGGACTCAGTCCATATCTTCTATTGCATTCTGCACAATACAACGTCGGTTGGAATCAGTCCATATCGTATATTACATTCTGTACAATACACAGTGGTTGGACTCAGTCCATATCTTTTTTACATTCTGTACAATACACAGTGGGTTGGAATCAGTCCATATCTTATATTACAGTCTGTACAATACACAGTGGGGTGGACTCAATCCATATCTTATATTGCATTCCGCACAATGCATCGTCGGTTGGACTCAGTCCATAAAGTATATTACATTCTGTACAATACACAGTGGGGTGGACTCAATCCATATCTTATATTACATTCTGTACAATACAAGGTTGGTTGGACTCAGTCCATATCTTATATGACATTCTGTACATTTCACAGTGGGTTGGATTCAGTCCAAATCTTATATTACATTCTGCACAATACAAGGTGTGTTGGACTCAGTCCATATCTTATATTACATTCTGCACAATACACAGATGGTGAGACTCAGTCCAAATCTTATATTACATTCTGCACAATACAAGGTGTGTTGGACTCAGTCCATATCTTATATTACATTCTGCACAATACACAGATGGTGAGACTCAGTCCAAATCTTATATCACATTCTGCACAATACAAGGTGTGTTGGACTCAGTCCATATCTTATATTACATTCTGTACATTACACAGTGGGTTGGACTCAGTCCATATCTAATATTTCATTCTGTGCAATACACAGTGGGTTGGACTCAGTCCATATCTTCTATTGCATTCTGCACAATAAACAGTGAGTTGGACTCAGTCCATATCTTATATTACATTCTGTACAATGCACAGTGGGTTGGACTCAGTCCATATCTTATATTACATTCTGAACAATTCGAGGTTGGTTGGACTCAGTCCATATCTTATATTACATTCTGTACATTACACAGTGGGTTGGACTCAGTCCATATCTTATATTACATTCTGTATAATACAAGTTGAGGAAGACTCAGTCCATATATTATATTACATTCTGTACAATACACAGTGGGTTGGAATCAGTCCATATCTTATATTACATTCTGTACATTACTCTGTGGGGTGGACTCAGTCCATATCTTATATTACAATCTGTACAATACACAGTGGGGTGGAATCAGTCCATATCTTATATTACATTCTGTGCAATACGCAGTGGGTTGGACTCAGTCCATATCTTCTATTGCATTCTGCACAATACAACGTCGGTTGGACTCAGTCCATATCTTATTTTACATTCTGTACAATACACAGTGGGTTGGACTCAGTCCATATCTTATATTACATTCTGCACAATGCAACGTGGGTTGGACTCAGTTCATATCTTATATTACATTCTGTACAATACACAATGGGGTGGACTCAGTTCATATTTTATATTACATTCTGTACAATACACAATGGGGTGTACTCAGTCCATATCTTATATTGCATTCTGTACAATACACAGTGGGTTGGACTCAGAACAGATCTTATATTACATTCTGTACAATACACAGTAGGTTGGACTCAGTCCATATCTTATATTACATTCTTTTCAATACACAGTGGGGTGGACTCAAAAAGATCTTATATTACATTCTGTGCAATGCACAGTGGGGTTGACTCAGTCCATATCTTATATTACATTCTGTACATTACTCGTTGGGGTGGACTCAGTCCATATCTTATATTACATTCTGTGCAATACACAGTGGGTTGGACTCAGTCCATATCTTCTATTGCATTCTGCACAATACAACGTCGGTTGGAATCAGTCCATATCGTATATTACATTCTGTACAATACACAGTGGTTGGACTCAGTCCATATCTTTTTTACATTCTGTACAATACACAGTGGGTTGGAATCAGTCCATATCTTATATTACAGTCTGTACAATACACAGTGGGGTGGACTCAATCCATATCTTATATTGCATTCTGCACAATGCATCGTCGGTTGGACTCAGTCCATAAAGTATATTACATTCTGTACAATACACAGTGGGGTGGACTCAGTCCATATTTTGTATTACATTCTGTACAATACACAGTGGGGTGGACTCAGTCCATATCTTATATTACATTCTGTACAATACAAGGTTGGTTGGACTCAGTCCATATCTTATATTACATTCTGTACATTTCACAGTGTTTTGGATTCAGTCCAAATCTTATATTACATTCTGCACAATACACAGTGGGTTGGACTCAGTCCATATAGTATATTACATTCTCTCCAATACACAGTGGGGTGGACTCAGTCCATATCTTATATTTCATTCTGTGCAATACACAGTGGGTTGGACTCAGTCCATATCTTATAATTCATTCTGCACAATAAACAGTGAGTTGGACTCAGTCCATATCTTATATTACATTCTGTACAATGCACAGTGGGTTGGACTCAGTCCATATCTTATATTACATTCTGTACATCACACAGTGGGTTGGACTCAGTCCATATCTTATATTACATTCTGTGCAATACACAGTGGGTTGGACTCAGTCCATATCTTATATTACATTCTGTGCAATACACAGTGGGTTAGACTCAGTCCATATCTTCTATTGCATTCTGCACAATACAACGTCGGTTGGACTCAGTCCATATCTTATATTACAGTCTGTACAATACACAGTGGGGTGGACTCAATCCATATCTTATATTGCATTCTGCACAATGCATCGTCGGTTGGACTCAGTCCATAAAGTATATTACATTCTGTACAATACACAGTGGGGTCGACTCAGTCCATATCTTATATTACATTCTGTACAATACACAGTGGGGTGGACTCAGTCCATATCTTATATTACATTCTGTACAATACAAGGTTGGTTGGACTCAGTCCATATCTTATATTACATTCTGTACATTTCACAGTGGGTTGGATTCAGTCCAAATCTTACATTACATTCTGCACAATACAAGGTGTGTTGGACTCAGTCCATATCTTATATTATATTCTGCACAATACACAGAGGGTTAGACTCAGTCCATATCTTATATTACATTCTGTACAATACAAGGTTGGTTGGACTCAGTCCATATCTTATATTACATTATGTACATTACACAGTGGGTTGGACTCAGTCCATATAGTATATTACATTCTCTCCAATACACAGTGGGGTGGACTCAGTCCATATCTTATATTTCATTCTGTGCAATACACAGTGGGTTGGACTCAGTCCATATCTTATAATTCATTCTGCACAATAAACAGTGAGTTGGACTCAGTCCATATCTTATATTACATTCTGTACAATGCACAGTGGGTTGGACTCAGTCCATATCTTATATTAAATTCTGAACAATTCTAGGTTGGTTGGACTCAGTCCATATCTTATATTACATTCTGTACAATACACAGTGGGGTGGACTCAGTCCATATCTTATATTACAGTCTGTACAATACACAGTGGGGTGGACTCAATCCATATCTTATATTACATTCTGTACAATACACAGTGGGCTGGACTCAGTCCATATCTTATATTACATTCTGTATAATACAAGTTGAGGTGGACTCAGTCCATATATTATATTACATTCTGTACAATACACAGTGGGTTGGAATCAGTCCATATCTTTTTTACATTCTGTACAATACACAGTGGGTTGGAATCAGTCCATATCTTATATTACAGTCTGTACAATACACAGTGGGGTGGACTCAATCCATATCTTATATTGCATTCTGCACAATGCATCGTCGGTTGGACTCAGTCCAAATCTTATATTACATTCTGTACAATACACAGTGGGGTGTACTCAGTCCATATCTTATATTACATTCTGTGCAATACGCAGTGGGTTGGACTCAGTCCATATCTTCTCTTGCATTCTGCACAATACAACGTCGGTTGGACTCAGTCCATATCGTATATTACATTCTGTACAATACACAGTGGTTGGACTCAGTCCATATCTTTTTTTACATTCTGTACAATACACAGTGGGTTGGAATCAGTCCATATCTTATATTACAGTCTGTACAACACACAGTGGGGTGGACTCAATCCATATCTTATATTGCATTCTGCACAATGCATCGTCGGTTGGACTCAGTCCAAATCTTATATTACATTCTGCACAATACACAGTGGGTTGGACTCAGTCCATATCTTATATTACATTCTGTACAATACACAGTGGGTTGGACTCAGTCCATATCTTATATTACATTCTGTACAAAACACAGTGGGTTGGACTCAGTCCATATCTTATTTTACATTCTGTACAATACACAGTGGGTTGGACTCAGAACAGATCTTATATTACATTCTGCACAATGCAACGTGGGTTGGACTCAGTTCATATTTTATATTACATTCTGTACAATACACAGTGGGGTGGACTCAGTCCATATGTTATATTGCATTCTGTACAATACACAGTGGGTTGGAATCAGAACAGATCTTATATTACATTCTGTACAATACACAGTAGGTTGGACTCAGTCCATATCTTATATTACATTCTTTTCAATACACAGTGGGGTGGACTCAGAAAAGATCTTATATTACATTCTGTGCAATGCGCAGTGGGGTTGACTCAGTCCATATCTTATATTACATTCTGTACATTACTCATTGGGGTGCTCTCAGTCCATATCTTATATTACAATCTGTACAATACACAGTGGGTTGGAGTCAGTCCATATCTTATATTCCATTCTGTGCAATACACAGTGGGTTGGACTCAGTCCATATCTTCTATTGCATTCTGCACAATACAACGTCGGTTGGACTCAGTCCATATCGTATATTACATTCTGTACAATAAACAGTGGTTGGACTCAGTCCATATCTTTTTTACATTCTGTACAATACACAGTGGGGTGGACTCAGTCCATATCTTATATTACATTCTGTACATTACACAGTGGGTTGGACTCAGTCCAAATCTGATATTGCATTCTGTACAATACAAGGTTTGTTGGACACAGTCCATATCTTTTATTACATTCTGCACAATACACAGAGGGTTGGACTGAGTCCATATCTTATATTACATTCTGTACGTTACACAGTGGGTTGGACTCAGTCCATATAGTATATTACATTCTGTACAATACACAGTGGGGTGGACTCAGTCCATAACTTATATTACATTCTTTGCAATAAACAGTGGGTTGGACTCAGTCCGTATCTTATAATTCATTCTGCACAATAAACAGTGAGTTGGACTCAGTCCATATCTTATATTACATTCTGTACAATACACAGTGGGTTGGACTCAGTCCATATCTTATATTACATTCTGCACAACACTAGGTTGGTTGGACTCAGTCCATATCTTATATTACATTCTGTACATTACACAGTGGGTTGGACTCAGTCCAGATCTTACATTACATGCTGTATAATACAAGTTGTGGTGGACTCAGTCCATATATTATATTACATTCTGTACAATACACAGTGGGTTGGAATCAGTCCATATCTTATATTACATTCTGTACAATACACAGTGGGTTGGACTCAGTCCATATCTTGTATTACATTCTGCACAATAAAACGTGGGTTGGACTCAGTCCTTATCTTATATTACATTCTGTACAATGCACATTGGGTTGGACTCATTCCATATCTTATATTACATTCTCCACAATACACAGTGGGTTGTACTCAGTCAATATCTTATATTACATTCTGCACAATACAAAGTGGGTTGGACTCAGTCCATATCTTATATTGCATTCTGCACAATGCATCGTCGGTTGGACTCAGTCCATAAAGTATATTACATTCTGTACAATACACAGTGGGGTCGACTCAGTCCATATCTTATATTACATTCTGTACAATACACAGTGGGGTGGACTCAGTCCATATCTTATATTACATTCTGTACAATACAAGGTTGGTTGGACTCAGTCCATATCTTATATTACATTCTGTACATTTCACAGTGGGTTGGATTCAGTCCAAATCTTATATTACATTCTGCACAATACAAGGTGTGTTGGACTCAGTCCATATCTTATATTACATTCTGCACAATACACAGAGGGTTAGACTCAGTCCATATCTTATATTACATTCTGATCAATACAAGGTTGGTTGGACTCAGTCCATATCTTATATTACATTCTGTACATTACACAGTGGGTTGGACTCAGTCCATATAGTATATTACATTCTCTCCAATACACAGTGGGTTGGACTCAGTCCATATCTTATATTTCATTCTGTGCAATAAACAGTGGGTTGGACTCAGTCCATATCTTCTATTGCATTCTGCACAATGCAACGTCGGTTGGACTCAGTCCATATCGTATATTACATTCTGTACAATACACAGTGGTTGGACACAGTCCATATCTTTTTTACATTCTGTACAATACACAGTGGGTTGGAATCAGTCCATATCTTATATTACAGTCTGTACAATACACAGTGGGGTGGACTCAATCCATAACTTATATTGCATTCTGCACAATGCATCGTCGGTTGGACTCAGTCCAAATCTTATATTACATTCTGCACAATACACAGTGGGTTGGACTCAGTCCATATCTTATATTACATTCTGTACAATGCACAGTGGGTTGGACTCAGTCCATATCTTATATTACATTCTGTACAAAACACAGTGGGTTGGACTCAGTCCATATTTTATTTTACATTCTGTACAACACACAGTGGGTTGGACTCAGAACAGATCTTATATTACATTCTGCACAATGCAACGTGGGTTGGACTCAGTTCATATCTTATATTACATTCTGTACAAAACACAGTGGGTTGGACTCAGTCCATATTTTATTTTACATTCTGTACAATACACAGTGGGTTGGACTCAGAACAGATCTTATATTACATTCTGCACAATGCAACGTGGGTTGGACTCAGTTCATATCTTATATTACATTCTATACAATACACAGTGGGTTGGACTCAGAACAGATCTTATATTACATTCTGCACAATGCAACGTGGGTTGGACTCAGTTCATATTTTATATTACATTCTGTACAATACACAGTGGGGTGGACTCAGTCCATATGTTATATTGCATTCTGTACAATACACAGTGGGTTGGAATCAGAACAGATCTTATATTACATTCTGTACAATACACAGTAGGTTGGACTCAGTCCATATCTTATATTACATTCTTTTCAATACACAGTGGGGTGGACTCAGAAAAGATCTTATATTACATTCTGTGCAATGCACAGTGGGTTGGACTCACTCCATATAGGATATTACATTCTGTACAATACACAGTGGGGTGGACTCAGTCCATAACTTATATTACATTCTTTGCAATAAACAGTGGGTTGGACTCAGTCCGTATCTTATAATTCATTCTGCACAATAAACAGTGAGTTGGACTCAGTCCATATCTTATATTACATTCTGTACAATACACAGTGGGTTGGACTCAGTCCATATCTTATATTACATTCTGCACAACACTAGGTTGGTTGGACTCAGTCCATATCTTATATTACATTCTGTACATTACACAGTGGGTTGGACTCAGTCCAGATCTTACATTACATGCTGTATAATACAAGTTGTGGTGGACTCAGTCCATATATTATATTACATTCTGTACAATACACAGTGGGTTGGAATCAGTCCATATCTTATATTACATTCTGTACAATACACAGTGGGTTGGACTCAGTCCATATCTTGTATTACATTCTGCACAATAAAACGTGGGTTGGACTCAGTCCTTGTCTTATATTACATTCTGTACAATGCACATTGGGTTGGACTCATTCCATATCTTATATTACATTCTCCACAATACACAGTGGGTTGTACTCAGTCAATATCTTATATTACATTCTGCACAATACAAAGTGGGTTGGACTCAGTCCATATCTTATATTGCATTCTGCACAATGCATCGTCGGTTGGACTCAGTCCATAAAGTATATTACATTCTGTACAATACACAGTGGGGTCGACTCAGTCCATATCTTATATTACATTCTGTACAATACACAGTGGGGTGGACTCAGTCCATATCTTATATTACATTCTGTACAATACAAGGTTGGTTGGACTCAGTCCATATCTTATATTACATTCTGTACATTTCACAGTGGGTTGGATTCAGTCCAAATCTTATATTACATTCTGCACAATACAAGGTGTGTTGGACTCAGTCCATATCTTATATTACATTCTGCACAATACACAGAGGGTTAGACTCAGTCCATATCTTATATTACATTCTGATCAATACAAGGTTGGTTGGACTCAGTCCATATCTTATATTACATTCTGTACATTACACAGTGGGTTGGACTCAGTCCATATAGTATATTACATTCTCTCCAATACACAGTGGGTTGGACTCAGTCCATATCTTATATTTCATTCTGTGCAATAAACAGTGGGTTGGACTCAGTCCATATCTTCTATTGCATTCTGCACAATGCAACGTCGGTTGGACTCAGTCCATATCGTATATTACATTCTGTACAATACACAGTGGTTGGACACAGTCCATATCTTTTTTACATTCTGTACAATACACAGTGGGTTGGAATCAGTCCATATCTTATATTACAGTCTGTACAATACACAGTGGGGTGGACTCAATCCATAACTTATATTGCATTCTGCACAATGCATCGTCGGTTGGACTCAGTCCAAATCTTATATTACATTCTGCACAATACACAGTGGGTTGGACTCAGTCCATATCTTATATTACATTCTGTACAATGCACAGTGGGTTGGACTCAGTCCATATCTTATATTACATTCTGTACAAAACACAGTGGGTTGGACTCAGTCCATATTTTATTTTACATTCTGTACAACACACAGTGGGTTGGACTCAGAACAGATCTTATATTACATTCTGCACAATGCAACGTGGGTTGGACTCAGTTCATATCTTATATTACATTCTGTACAAAACACAGTGGGTTGGACTCAGTCCATATTTTATTTTACATTCTGTACAATACACAGTGGGTTGGACTCAGAACAGATCTTATATTACATTCTGCACAATGCAACGTGGGTTGGACTCAGTTCATATCTTATATTACATTCTATACAATACACAGTGGGTTGGACTCAGAACAGATCTTATATTACATTCTGCACAATGCAACGTGGGTTGGACTCAGTTCATATTTTATATTACATTCTGTACAATACACAGTGGGGTGGACTCAGTCCATATGTTATATTGCATTCTGTACAATACACAGTGGGTTGGAATCAGAACAGATCTTATATTACATTCTGTACAATACACAGTAGGTTGGACTCAGTCCATATCTTATATTACATTCTTTTCAATACACAGTGGGGTGGACTCAGAAAAGATCTTATATTACATTCTGTGCAATGCACAGTGGGTTGGACTCACTCCATATAGGATATTACATTCTGTACAATACACAGTGGGGTGGACTCAGTCCATAACTTATATTACATTCTTTGCAATAAACAGTGGGTTGGACTCAGTCCGTATCTTATAATTCATTCTGCACAATAAACAGTGAGTTGGACTCAGTCCATATCTTATATTACATTCTGTACAATACACAGTGGGTTGGACTCAGTCCATATCTTATATTACATTCTGCACAACACTAGGTTGGTTGGACTCAGTCCATATCTTATATTACATTCTGTACATTACACAGTGGGTTGGACTCAGTCCAGATCTTATATTACATGCTGTATAATACAAGTTGAGGTGGACTCAGTCCATATATTATATTACATTCTGTACAATACACAGTGGGTTGGAATCAGTCCATATCTTATATTACATTCTGTACAATACACATTGGGTTGGACTCAGTCCATATCTTGTATTACATTCTGCACAATAAAACGTGGGTTGGACTCAGTCCATATCTTATATTACATTCTGTACAATACAAAGTGGGTTGGACTCAGTCCATATCTTATATTGCATTCTGCACAATGCATCGTCGGTTGGACTCAGTCCATAAAGTATATTACATTCTGTACAATACACAGTGGGGTCGACTCAGTCCATATCTTATATTACATTCTGTACAATACACAGTGGGGTGGACTCAGTCCATATCTTATATTACATTCTGTACAATACAAGGTTGTTTGGACTCAGTCCATATCTTATATTACATTCTGTACATTTCACAGTGGGTTGGATTCAGTCCAAATCTTATATTACATTCTGCACAACACAAGGTGTGTTGGACTCAGTCCATATCTTATATTACATTCTGCACAATACACAGTGGGGTGGACTCAGTCCATATCTTATATTACATTCTGTACATTACACAGTGGGTTGGACTCAGTCCATATAGTATATTACATTCTCTCCAATACAAGGTGTGTTGGACTCAGTCCATATCTTATATTACATTCTGTACAATACAAGGTTGGTTGGACTCAGTCCATATCTTATATTACATTATGTACATTACACAGTGGGTTGGACTCAGTCCATATAGTATATTACATTCTCTCCAATACACAGTGGGGTGGACTCAGTCCATATCTTATATTTCATTCTGTGCAATAAACAGTGGGTTGGACTCAGTCCATATCTTCTATTGCATTCTGCACAATACAACGTCGGTTGGACTCAGTCCATATCGTATATTACATTCTGTACAATACACAGTGGTTGGACTCAGTCCATATTTTTTTATACATTCTGTACAATACACAGTGGGTTGGAATCAGTCCATATCTTATATTACAGTCTGTACAATACACAGTGGGGTGGACTCAATCCATAACTTATATTGCATTCTGCACAATGCATCGTCGGTTGGACTCAGTCCAAATCTTATATTACATTCTGCACAATACACAGTGGGTTGGACTCAGTCCATATCTTATATTACATTCTGTACAATGCACAGTGGGTTGGACTCAGTCCATATCTTATATTACATTCTGTACAAAACACAGTGGGTTGGACTCAGTCCATATTTTATTTTACATTCTGTACAATACAGAGTGGGTTGGACTCAGAACAGATCTTATGTTACATTCTGCACAATGCAACGTGGGTTGGACTCAGTTCATATCTTATATTACATTCTGTACAAAACACAGTGGGTTGGACTCAGTCCATATTTTATTTTACATTCTGTACAATACACAGTGGGTTGGACTCAGAACAGATCTTATATTACATTCTGCACAATGCAACGTGGGTTGGACTCTGTTCATATCTTATATTACATTCTATACAATACACAGTGGGTTGGACTCAGAACAGATCTTATATTACATTCTGCACAATGCAACGTGGGTTGGAATCAGAACAGATCTTATATTACATTCTGTACAATACACAGTAGGTTGGACTCAGTCCATATCTTATATTACATTCTTTTCAATACACAGTGGGGTGGACTCAGAAAAGATCTTATATTACATTCTGTGCAATGCACAGTGGGTTGGACTCACTCCATATAGTATATTACATTCTGTACAATACACAGTGGGGTGGACTCAGTCCATAACTTATATTACATTCTTTGCAATAAACAGTGGGTTGGACTCAGTCCGTATCTTATAATTCATTCTGCACAATAAACAGTGAGTTGGACTCAGTCCATATCTTATATTACATTCTGTACAATACACAGTGGGTTGGACTCAGTCCATATCTTATATTACATTCTGCACAACACTAGTTTGGTTGGACTCAGTCCATATCTTATATTACATTCTGTACATTACACAGTGGGTTGGACTCAGTCCAGATCTTATATTACATGCTGTATAATACAAGTTGAGGTGGACTCAGTCCATATATTATATTACATTCTGTACAATACACAGTGGGTTGGAATCAGTCCATATCTTATATTACATTCTGTACAATACACATTGGGTTGGACTCAGTCCATATCTTGTATTACATTCTGCACAATAAAACGTGGGTTGGACTCAGTCCATATCTTATATTACATTCTGTACAATACAAAGTGGGTTGGACTCAGTCCATATCTTATATTGCATTCTGCACAATGCATCGTCGGTTGGACTCAGTCCATAAAGTATATTACATTCTGTACAATACACAGTGGGGTCGACTCAGTCCATATCTTATATTACATTCTGTACAATACACAGTGGGGTGGACTCAGTCCATATCTTATATTACATTCTGTACAATACAAGGTTGGTTGGACTCAGTCCATATCTTATATTACATTCTGTACATTTCACAGTGGGTTGGATTCAGTCCAAATCTTATATTACATTCTGCACAATACAAGGTGTGTTGGACTCAGTCCATATCTTATATTACATTCTGCACAATACACAGTGGGGTGGACTCAGTCCATATCTTATATTACATTCTGTACATTACACAGTGGGTTGGACTCAGTCCATATAGTATATTACATTCTCTCCAATACACAGTGGGGTGGACTCAGTCCATATCTTATATTTCATTCTGTGCAATAAAGAGTGGGTTGGACTCAGTCCATATCTTCTATTGCATTCTGCACAATACAACGTCGGTTGGACTCAGTCCATATCTTTTTTACATTCTGTACAATACACAGTGGGTTGGAATCAGTCCATATCTTATATTACAGTCTGTACAATACACAGTGGGGTGGACTCAATCCATAACTTATATTGCATTCTGCACAATGCATCGTCGGTTGGACTCAGTCCAAATCTTATATTGCATTCTGCACAATACACAGTGGGTTGGACTCAGTCCATATCTTATATTACATTCTGTACAATGCACAGTGGGTTGGACTCAGTCCATATCTTATATTACATTCTGTACAAAACACAGTGGGTTGGACTCAGTCCATATTTTATTTTACATTCTGTACAATACACAGTGGGTTGGACTCAGAACAGATCTTATATTACATTCTGCACAATGCAACGTGGGTTGGACTCAGTTCATATCTTATATTACATTCTGTACAAAACACAGTGGGTTGGACTCAGTCCATATTTTATTTTACATTCTGTACAATACACAGTGGGTTGGACTCAGAACAGATCTTATATTACATTCTGCACAATGCAACGTGGGTTGGACTCAGTTCATATCTTATATTACATTCTATACAATACACAGTGGGTTGGACTCAGAACAGATCTTATATTACATTCTGCACAATGCAACGTGGGTTGGACTCAGTTCATATTTTATATTACATTCTGTACAATACACAGTGGGGTGGACTCAGTCCATATGTTATATTGCATTCTGTACAATACACAGTGGGTTGGAATCAGAACAGATCTTATATTACATTCTGTACAATACACAGTAGGTTGGACTCAGTCCATATCTTATATTACATTCTTTTCAATACACAGTGGGGTGGACTCAGAAAAGATCTTATATTACATTCTGTGCAATGCACAGTGGGGTTGACTCAGTCCATATCTTATATTATATTCTGTACATTACTCATTGGGGTGGACTCAGTCCATATCTTATATTACAATCTGTACAATACACAGTGGGTTGGAGTCAGTCCATATCTTATATTCCATTCCGTGCAATACACAGTGGGTTGGACTCAGTCCATATCTTCTATTGCATTCTGCACAATACAACGTCGGTTGGACTCAGTCCATATCGTATATTACATTCTGTACAATAAACAGTGGTTGGACTCAGTCCATATCTTTTTTACATTCTGTACAATACACAGTGGGGTGGACTCAGTCCAAATTTGATATTGCATTCTGTACAATACAAGGTTTGTTGAACACAGTCCATATCTTTTATTACATTCTGCACAATACACAGAGGGTTGGACTCAGTCCATATCTTATATTACATTCTGTACGTTACACAGTGGGTTGGACTCAGTCCATATAGTATATTACATTCTGTACAATACACAGTGGGGTGGACTCAGTCCATAACTTATATTACATTCTTTGCAATACACAGTGGGTTGGACTCAGTCCGTATCTTATAATTCATTCTGCACAATAAACAGTGAGTTGGACTCAGTCCATATCTTATATTACATTCTGTACAATACACAGTGGGTTGGAATCAGTCCATATCTTATATTACATTCTGTACAATAAACAGTGGGTTGGACTCAGTCCATATCTTGTATTACATTCTGCACAATAAAACGTGGGTTGGACTCAGTCCATATCTTATATTACATTCTGTACAATGCACATTGGGTTGGACTCATTCCATATCTTATATTACATTCTCCACAATACACAGTGGGTTGGACTCAGTCAATATCTTATATTACATTCTGCACAATACAAAGTGGGTTGGACTCAGTCCATATCTTATATTGCATTCTGCACAATGCATCGTCGGTTGGACTCAGTCCATAAAGTATATTACATTCTGTACAATACACAGTGGGGTCGACTCAGTCCATATCTTATATTACATTCTGTACAATACAAGGTTGGTTGGACTCAGTCCATATCTTGTATTACATTCTGTTCATTTCACAGTGGGTTGGATTCAGTCCAAATCTTATATTACATTCTGCACAATACAAGGTGTGTTGGACTCAGTCCATATCTTATATTACATTCTGCACAATACACAGAGGGTTAGACTCAGTCCATATCTTATATTACATTCTGTACAATACAAGGTTGGTTGGACTCAGTCCATATCTTATATTACATTCTGTACATTACACAGTGGGTTGGACTCAGTCCATATAGTATATTACATTCTCTCCAATACACAGTGTGGTGGACTCAGTCCATACCTTATATTTCATTCTGTGCAATGCACAGTGGGTTGGACTCAGTCCATATCTTCTATTGCATTCTGCACAATACAACGTCGGTTGGACTCAGTCCATATCGTATATTACATTCTGTACAATACACAGTGGTTGGACTCAGTCCATATCTTTTTTACATTCTGTACAATAGACAGTGGGTTGGAATCAGTCCATATCTTATATTACAGTCTGTACAATACACAGTGGGGTGGACTCAATCCATATCTTATATTGCATTCTGCACAATGCATCGTCGGTTGGACTCAGTCCAAATCTTATATTACATTCTGCACAATACACAGTGGGTTGGACTCAGTCCATATCTTATATTGCATTCTGTACAATACACAGTGGGTTGGACTCAGTCCATATCTTATATTACATTCTGTACAAAACACAGTGGGTTGGACTCAGTCCATATCTTATTTTACATTCTGTACAATACACAGTGGGTTGGACTCAGAAAAGATCTTATATTACATTCTGCACAATGCAACGTGGGTTGGACTCAGTTCATATCTTATATTACATTCTGTACATTACACAGTGGGTTGGACTCAGTCCAAATCTGATATTGCATTCTGTACAATACAAGGTTTGTTGGACACAGTCCATATCTTTTATTACATTCTGCACAATACACAGAGTGTTGGACTCAGTCCATATCTTATATTACATTCTGTACGTTACACAGTGGTTTGGACTCAGTCCATATCTTATATTACATTCTTTGCAATACATAGTGGGTTGGACTCAGTCCGTATCTTATAATTCATTCTGCACAATAAACAGTGAGTTGGACTCAGTCCATATCTTATATTACATTCTGTACAATACACAGTGGGTTGGACTCAGTCCATATCTTATATTACATTCTGCACAACACTAGGTTGGTTGGACTCAGTCCATATCTTATATTACATTCTGTACATTACACAGTGGGTTGGACTCAGTCCAGATCTTATATTACATGCTGTATAATACAAGTTGAGGTGCACTCAGTCCATATATTATATTACATTCTGTACAATACACAGTGGGTTGGAATCAGTCCATATCTTATATTACATTCTGTACAATACACAGTGGGTTGGACTCAGTCCATATCTTGTATTACATTCTGCACAATAAAACGTGGGTTGGACTCAGTCCATATCTTATATTACATTCTGTACAATGCACATTGGGTTGGACTCATTCCATATCTTATAT
Organism: Heptranchias perlo; assembly: GCF_035084215.1. Taxonomy (NCBI): domain Eukaryota; kingdom Metazoa; phylum Chordata; class Chondrichthyes; order Hexanchiformes; family Hexanchidae; genus Heptranchias; species Heptranchias perlo. The sequence goes on from NW_027139537.1 coordinate 2,049,605, forward strand.
TACATTCTCCACAATACACAGTGGGTTGGACTCAGTCAATATCTTATATTACATTCTGCACAATACAAAGTGGGTTGGACTCAGTCCATATCTTACATTGCATTCTGCACAATGCATCGTCGGTTGGACTCAGTCCATAAAGTATATTACATTCTGTACAATACACAGTGGGGTCGACTCAGTCCATATCTTATATTTCATTCTGTACAATACACAGTGGGGTGGACTCAGTCCATATCTTATATTACATACTGTACAATACAAGGTTGGTTGGACTCAGTCCATATCTTATATTACATTCTGTACATTTCACAGTGGGTTGGATTCAGTCCAAATCTTATATTACATTCTGCACAATACAAGGTGTGTTGGACTCAGTCCATATCTTATATTACATTCTGCACAATACACAGAGGGTGAGACTCAGTCCATATCTTATATTACATTCTGTACAATACAAGGTTGGTTGGACTCAGTCCATATCTTGTATTACATTCTGTACATTACACAGTGGGTTGGACTCAGTCCATATAGTATATTACATTCTCTCCAATACACAGTGGGGTGGACTCAGTCCATATCTTATATTTCATTCTGTGCAATACACAGTGGGTTGGACTCAGTCCATATCTTATAATTCATTCTGCACAATAAACAGTGAGTTGGACTCAGTCCATATCTTATATTACATTCTGTACAATGCACAGTGGGTTGGACTCAGTCCATATCTTATATTACATTCTGAACAATTCTAGGTTGGTTGGACTCAGTCCATATCTTATATTACATTCTGTACATTACACAGTGGGTTGGACTCAGTCCATATCTTATATTCATTGTGTACAATACACAGTGGGGTGGACTCAGTCCATATCTTATATTACAGTCTGTACAATACACAGTGGGGTGGACTCAATCCATATCTTATATTACATTCTGTACAATACACAGTGGGCTGGACTCAGTCCATATATTATATTACATTCTGTATAATGCAAGTTGAGGTGGACTCAGTCCATATATTATATTACATTCTGTACAATACACAGTGGGTTGGAATCAGTCCATATCTTATATTACATTCTGTACATTAGCAGTGGGGTGGACTCAGTCCATATCTTATATTACAATCTGTACAATACAGAGTGGGTTGGACTCAGTCCATATCTTATATTACATTCTGTACAATACACAGTGGGGTGGACTCAGTCCATATCTTATATTACATTCTGTGCAATACGCAGTGGGTTGGACTCAGTCCATATCTTCTATTGCATTCTGCACAATACACCGTCGGTTGAACTCAGTCCATATCGTATATTACATTCTGCACAATACACAGTGTGTTGGACTCAGTCCATATCTTACATTACATTCTGTACAATACACAGTGGGTTGGAATCAGTCCATATCTTATATTATATTCTGTACAAAACACAGTGGGTTGGACTCAGAACAGATCTTATATTACATTCTGCACAATGCAACGTGGGTTGGACTCAGTTCATATCTTATATTACATTCTGTACAATACACAATGGGGTGGACTCAGTTCATATTTTATATTACATTCTGTACAATACACAGTGGGGTGGACTCAGTCCATATCTTATATTGCATTCTGTACAATACACAGTGGGTTGGAATCAGAACAGATCTTATATTACATTCTGTGCAATACACAGTAGGTTGGACTCAGTCCATATCTTATATTACATTATTTTCAATACACAGTGGGGTGGACTCAGAAAAGATCTTATATTACATTCTGTGCAATGCACAGTGGGGTTGACTCAGTCCATATCTTATATTACATTCTGTACATTACTCATTGGGGTGGACTCAGTCCATATCTTATATTGCAATCTGTACAATACACAGTGGGTTGGACTCAGTCCATATCTTATATTCCATTCTGCACAATACAACGTCGGTTGGACTCAGTCCATATCGTATATTACATTCTGTACAATAAACAGTGGTTGGACTCAGTCCATATCTTTTTTACATTCTGTACAATACACAGTGGGGTGGACTCTGTCCATATCTTATATTACATTCTGTACATTACACAGTGGGTTGGACTCAGTCCAAATCTGATATTGCATTCTGTACAATACAAGGTTTGTTGGACACAGTCCATATCTTTTATTACATTCTGCACAATACACAGTGGGTTGGACTCAGTCCTTTTCTTATATTACATTCTGTACAATACACAGTGGGTTGGACTCAGTCCATATAGTATATTACATTCTGTACAATACACAGTGGGTTGGATTCAGTCCAAATCTTATATTACATTCTGTACAATACACAGGGGGTGGACTCAGTCCATATCTTATATTCCATTCTGTGCAATACACAGTGGGTTGGACTCAGTCCATATCTTCGATTGCATTCTGCACAATACAACGTCGGTTGGACTCAGTCCATATCGTATATTACATTCTGTACAATAAACAGTGGTTGGACTCAGTCCATATCTTTTTTACATTCTGTACAATACACAGAGGGTGGACTCAGTCCATATCTTATATTACATTCTGTACGTTACACAGTGGGTTGGACTCAGTCCATATCTTATATTACATTCTTTGCAATACACAGTGGGTTGGACTCAGTCCGTATCTTATAATTCATTCTGCACAATAAACAGTGAGTTGGACTCAGTCCATATCTTATATTACATTCTGTACAATACACAGTGGGTTGGACTCAGTCCATATCTTATATTACATTCTGCACAACACTAGGTTGGTTGGACTCAGTCCATATCTTATATTACATTCTGTACATTACACAGTGGGTTGGACTCAGTCCAGATCTTATATTACATGCTGTATAATACAAGTTGAGGTGGACTCAGTCCATATATTATATTACATTCTGTACAATACACAGTGGGTTGGAATCAGTCCATATCTTATATTACATTCTCTTCAATACACAGTGGGGTGGACTCAGAAAAGATCTTATATTACATTCTGTGCAATGCACAGTGGGGTTGACTCAGTCCATATCTTTTTCACATTCTGTACAATACACAGTGGGGTGGACTCAGTCCATATCTTATATTACATTCTGTACATTACACAGTGGGTTGGACTCAGTACAAATCTGATATTGCATTCTGTACAATACAAGGTTTGTTGGACACAGTCCATATCTTTGATTACATTCTGCACAATACACAGAGGGTTGGACTCAGTCCATATCTTATATTACATTCTGTACGTTACACAGTGGGTTGGACTCAGTCCATATCTTATAATTCATTCTGCACAATAAACAGTGAGTTGGACTCAGTCCATATCTTATATTACATTCTGTACAATACACAGTGGGTTGGACTCAGTCCATATCTTATATTACATTCTGCACAACACTAGGTTGGTTGGACTCAGTCCATATCTTATATTACATTCTGTACATTACACAGTGGGTTGGACTCAGTCCAGATCTTATATTACATGCTGTATAATACAAGTTGAGGTGGACTCAGTCCATATATTATATTACATTCTGTACAATACACAGTGGGTTGGAATCAGTCCATATCTTATATTACATTCTGTACAATACACAGTGGGTTGGACTCAGTCCATATCTTGTATTACATTCTGCAAAATAAAACGTGGGTTGGACTCAGTCCATATCTTATATTACATTCTGTACAATGCATATTGGGTTGGACTCATTCCATATCTTATATTACATTCTCCACAATACACAGTGGGTTGGACTCAGTCCATATCTTACATTGCATTCTGCACAATGCATCGTCGGTTGGACTCAGTCCATAAAGTATATTACATTCTGTACAATACACAGTGGGGTCGACACAGTCCATATCTTATATTACATTCTGTACAATACACAGTGGGGTGGATCAGTCCATATCTTATATTACATTCTGTACAATACAAGGTTGGTTGGACTAAGTCCATATCTTATATTACATTCTGTACATTTCACAGTGGGTTGGATTCAGTCCAAATCTTATATTACATTCTGCACAATACAAGGTGTGTTGGACTCAGTCCATATCTTATATTACATTCTGCACAATACACAGAGGGTTAGACTCAGTCCATATCTTATATTACATTCTGTACAATACAAGTTTGGTTGGACTCAGTCCATATCTTATATTACATTCTGTACATTACACAGTGGGTTGGACTCAGTCCATATAGTATATTACATTCTCTCCAATACACAGTGGGGTGGACTCAGTCCATATCTTATATGTCATTCTGTGCAATACACAGTGGGTTGGACTCAGTCCATATCTTATAATTCATTCTGCACAATAAACAGTGAGTTGGACTCAGTCCATATCTTATATTACATTCTGTACAATGCACAGTGGGTTGGACTCAGTCCATATCTTATATTACATTCTGTACATTACACAGTGGGTTGGACTCAGTCCATATCTTATATTCATTGTGTACAATACACAGTGGGGTGGACTCAGTCCATATCTTATATTACAGTCTGTACAATACACAGTGGGGTGGACTCAATCCATATCTTATATTACATTCTGTACAATACACAGTGGGCTGGACTCAGTCCATATCTTATATTACATTCTGTATAATACAAGTTGAGGTGGACTCAGTCCATATATTATATTACATTTTGTACAATACACAGTGGGTTGGAATCAGTCCATACCTTATATTACATTCTGTACATTACTCAGTGGGGTGGACTCAGTCCATATCTTATATTACATTTTGTACAATACACAGTGGGGTGGACTCAGTCCATATCTTATATTACATTCTGTGCAATACGCAGTGGGTTGGACTCAGTCCATATCTTCTATTGCATTCTGCACAATACACTGTCGGTTGGACTCAGTCCATATCGTATATTACATTCTGTACAATACACAGTGGTTGGACTCAGTCCATATCTTTTTTACATTCTGTACAATATACAGTGGGTTGGAATCCGTCCATATCTTATATTATAGTCTGCACAATACACAGTGGGGTGGACTCAGTCCATATCTTATATTACATTATTTTCAATACACAGTGGGGTGGACTCAGAAAAGATCTTATATTACATTCTGTGCAATGCACAGTGGGGTTGACTCAGTCCATATCTTATATTACATTCTGTACATTACTCATTGGGGTGGACTCAGTCCATATCTTATATTGCAATCTGTACAATACACAGTGGGTTGGACTCAGTCCATATCTTATATTCCATTCTGTGCAATACACAGTGGGTTGGACTCAGTCCATATCTTCGATTGCATTCTGCACAATACAACGTCGGTTGGACTCAGTCCATATCGTATATTACATTCTGTACAATAAACAGTGGTTGGACTCAGTCCATATCTTTTTTACATTCTGTACAATACACAGTGGGGTGGACTCTGTCCATATCTTATATTACATTCTGTACATTACACAGTGGGTTGGACTCAGTCCAAATCTGATATTGCATTCTGTACAATACAAGGTTTGTTGGACACAGTCCATATCTTTTATTACATTCTGCACAATACACAGTGGGTTGGACTCAGTCCTTTTCTTATATTACATTCTGTACAATACACAGTGGGTTGGACTCAGTCCATATTGTATATTACATTCTGTACAATACACAGTGGGTTGGATTCAGTCCAAATCTTATATTACATTCTGTACAATACACAGGGGGTCGACTCAGTCCATATCTTATATTCCATTCTGTGCAATACACAGTGGGTTGGACTCAGTCCATATCTTCGATTGCATTCTGCACAATACAACGTCGGTTGGACTCAGTCCATATCGTATATTACATTCTGTACAATAAACAGTGGTTGGACTCAGTCCATATCTTTTTTACATTCTGTACAATACACAGAGGGTGGACTCAGTCCATATCTTATATTACATTCTGTACGTTACACAGTGGGTTGGACTCAGTCCATATCTTATATTACATTCTTTGCAATACACAGTGGGTTGGACTCAGTCCGTATCTTATAATTCATTCTGCACAATAAACAGTGAGTTGGACTCAGTCCATATCTTATATTACATTCTGTACAATACACAGTGGGTTGGACTCAGTCCATATCTTATATTACATTCTGCACAACACTAGGTTGGTTGGACTCAGTCCATATCTTATATTACATTCTGTACATTACACAGTGGGTTGGACTCAGTCCAGATCTTACATTACATGCTGTATAATACAAGTTGTGGTGGACTCAGTCCATATATTATATTACATTCTGTACAATACACAGTGGGTTGGAATCAGTCCATATCTTATATTACATTCTGTACAATACACAGTGGGTTGGACTCAGTCCAAATCTGATATTGCATTCTGTACAATACAAGGTTTGTTGGACACAGTCCATATCTTTTATTACATTCTGCACAATACACAGTGGGTTGGACTCAGTCCTTTTCTTATATTACATTCTGTACAATACACAGTGGGTTGGAATCAGTCCATATCTTATATTACATTCTCTTCAATACACAGTGGGGTGGGCTCAGAAAAGATCTTATATTACATTCTGTGCAATGCACAGTGGGGTTGACTCAGTCCATATCTTTTTTACATTCTGTTCAATACACAGTGGGGTGGACTCAGTCCATATCTTATATTACATTCTGTACATTACACAGTGGGTTGGACTCAGTCCAAATCTGATATTGCATTCTGTACAATACAAGGTTTGTTGGACACAGTCCATATCTTTGATTACATTCTGCACAATACACAGAGGGTTGGACTCAGTCCATATCTTATATTACATTCTGTACGTTACACAGTGGGTTGGACTCAGTCCATATCTTATAATTCATTCTGCACAATAAACAGTGAGTTGGACTCAGTCCATATCTTATATTACATTCTGTACAATACACAGTGGGTTGGACTCAGTCCATATCTTATATTACATTCTGCACAACACTAGGTTGGTTGGACTCAGTCCATATCTTATATTACATTCTGTACATTACACAGTGGGTTGGACTCAGTCCAGATCTTATATTACATGCTGTATAATACAAGTTGAGGTGGACTCAGTCCATATATTATATTACATTCTGTACAATACACAGTGGGTTGGAATCAGTCCATATCTTATATTACATTCTGTACAATACACAGTGGGTTGGACTCAGTCCATATCTTGTATTACATTCTGCACAATAAAACGTGGGTTGGACTCAGTCCATATCTTATATTACATTCTGTACAATGCATATTGGGTTGGACTCATTCCATATCTTATATTACATTCTCCACAATACACAGTGGGTTGGACTCAGTCCATATCTTACATTGCATTCTGCACAATGCATCGTCGGTTGGACTCAGTCCATAAAGTATATTACATTCTGTACAATACACAGTGGGGTCGACACAGTCCATATCTTATATTACATTCTGTACAATACACAGTGGGGTGGATCAGTCCATATCTTATATTACATTCTGTACAATACAAGGTTGGTTGGACTAAGTCCATATCTTATATTACATTCTGTACATTTCACAGTGGGTTGGATTCAGTCCAAATCTTATATTACATTCTGCACAATACAAGGTGTGTTGGACTCAGTCCATATCTTATATTACATTCTGCACAATACACAGAGGGTTAGACTCAGTCCATATCTTATATTACATTCTGTACAATACAAGTTTGGTTGGACTCAGTCCATATCTTATATTACATTCTGTACATTACACAGTGGGTTGGACTCAGTCCATATAGTATATTACATTCTCTCCAATACACAGTGGGGTGGACTCAGTCCATATCTTATATTTCATTCTGTGCAATACACAGTGGGTTGGACTCAGTCCATATCTTATAATTCATTCTGCACAATAAACAGTGAGTTGGACTCAGTCCATATCTTATATTACATTCTGTACAATGCACAGTGGGTTGGACTCAGTCCATATCTTATATTACATTCTGAACAATTCTAGGTTGGTTGGACTCAGTCCATATCTTATATTACATTCTGTACATTACACAGTGGGTTGGACTCAGTCCATATCTTATATTCATTGTGTACAATACACAGTGGGGTGGACTCAGTCCATATCTTATATTACAGTCTGTACAATACACAGTGGGGTGGACTCAATCCATATCTTATATTACATTCTGTACAATACACAGTGGGCTGGACTCAGTCCATATCTTATATTACATTCTGTATAATACAAGTTGAGGTGGACTCAGTCCATATATTATATTACATTCTGTACAATACACAGTGGGTTGGAATCAGTCCATACCTTATATTACATTCTGTACATTACTCAGTGGGGTGGACTCAGTCCATATCTTATATTACAATCTGTACAATACAGAGTGGGTTGGACTCAGTCCATATCTTATATTACATTTTGTACAATACACAGTGGGGTGGACTCAGTCCATATCTTATATTACATTCTGTGCAATACGCAGTGGGTTGGACTCAGTCCATATCTTCTATTGCATTCTGCACAATACACTGTCGGTTGGACTCAGTCCATATCGTATATTACATTCTGTACAATACACAGTGGTTGGACTCAGTCCATATCTTTTTTACATTCTGTACAATATACAGTGGGTTGGAATCCGTCCATATCTTATATTATAGTCTGCACAATACACAGTGGGGTGGACTCAGTCCATATCTTATATTACATTATTTTCAATACACAGTGGGGTGGACTCAGAAAAGATCTTATATTACATTCTGTGCAATGCACAGTGGGGTTGACTCAGTCCATATCTTATATTACATTCTGTACATTACTCATTGGGGTGGACTCAGTCCATATCTTATATTGCAATCTGTACAATACACAGTGGGTTGGACTCAGTCCATATCTTATATTCCATTCTGTGCAATACACAGTGGGTTGGACTCAGTCCATATCTTATAATTCATTCTGCAAAATAAACAGTGAGTTGGAATCAGTCCATATCTTATATTACATTCTGTACAATACACAGTGGGTTGGACTCAGTCCATATCTTGTATTACATTCTGCAAAATAAAACGTGGGTTGGACTCAGTCCATATCTTATATTACATTCTGTACAATGCATATTGGGTTGGACTCATTCCATATCTTATATTACATTCTCCACAATACACAGTGGGTTGGACTCAGTCCATATCTTACATTGCATTCTGCACAATGCATCGTCGGTTGGACTCAGTCCATAAAGTATATTACATTCTGTACAATACACAGTGGGGTCGACACAGTCCATATCTTATATTACATTCTGTACAATACACAGTGGGGTGGATCAGTCCATATCTTATATTACATTCTGTACAATACAAGGTTGGTTGGACTAAGTCCATATCTTATATTACATTCTGTACATTTCACAGTGGGTTGGATTCAGTCCAAATCTTATATTACATTCTGCACAATACAAGGTGTGTTGGACTCAGTCCATATCTTATATTACATTCTGCACAATACACAGAGGGTTAGACTCAGTCCATATCTTATATTACATTCTGTACAATACAAGTTTGGTTGGACTCAGTCCATATCTTATATTACATTCTGTACATTACACAGTGGGTTGGACTCAGTCCATATAGTATATTACATTATCTCCAATACACAGTGGGGTGGACTCAGTCCATATCTTATATGTCATTCTGTGCAATACACAGTGGGTTGGACTCAGTCCATATCTTATAATTCATTCTGCACAATAAACAGTGAGTTGGACTCAGTCCATATCTTATATTACATTCTGTACAATGCACAGTGGGTTGGACTCAGACCATATCTTATATTACATTCTGAACAATTCTAGGTTGGTTGGACTCAGTCCATATCTTATATTACATTCTGTACATTACACAGTGGGTTGGACTCAGTCCATATCTTATATTCATTGTGTACAATACACAGTGGGGTGGACTCAGTCCATATCTTATATTACAGTCTGTACAATACACAGTGGGGTGGACTCAATCCATATCTTATATTACATTCTGTACAATACACAGTGGGCTGGACTCAGTCCATATCTTATATTACATTCTGTATAATACAAGTTGAGGTGGACTCAGTCCATATATTATATTACATTTTGTACAATACACAGTGGGTTGGAATCAGTCCATACCTTATATTACATTCTGTACATTACTCAGTGGGGTGGACTCAGTCCATATCTTATATTACAATCTGTACAATACAGAGTGGGTTGGACTCAGTCCATATCTTATATTACATTTTGTACAATACACAGTGGGGTGGACTCAGTCCATATCTTATATTACATTCTGTGCAATACGCAGTGGGTTGGACTCAGTCCATATCTTCTATTGCATTCTGCACAATACACTGTCGGTTGGACTCAGTCCATATCGTATATTACATTCTGTACAATACACAGTGGTTGGACTCAGTCCATATCTTTTTTACATTCTGTACAATATACAGTGGGTTGGAATCCGTCCATATCTTATATTATAGTCTGCACAATACACAGTGGGGTGGACTCAGTCCATATCTTATATTACATTATTTTCAATACACAGTGGGGTGGACTCAGAAAAGATCTTATATTACATTCTGTGCAATGCACAGTGGGGTTGACTCAGTCCATATCTTATATTACATTCTGTACATTACTCATTGGGGTGGACTCAGTCCATATCTTATATTGCAATCTGTACAATACACAGTGGGTTGGACTCAGTCCATATCTTATATTCCATTCTGTGCAATACACAGTGGGTTGGACTCAGTCCATATCTTCGATTGCATTCTGCACAATACAACGTCGGTTGGACTCAGTCCATATCGTATATTACATTCTGTACAATACACAGTGGTTGGACTCAGTCCATATCTTTTTTACATTCTGTACAATACACAGTGGGGTGGACTCTGTCCATATCTTATATTACATTCTGTACATTACACAGTGGGTTGGACTCAGTCCAAATCTGATATTGCATTCTGTACAATACAAGGTTTGTTGGACACAGTCCATATCTTTTATTACATTCTGCACAATACACAGTGGGTTGGACTCAGTCCTTTTCTTATATTACATTCTGTACAATACACAGTGGGTTGGACTCAGTCCATATAGTATATTACATTCTGTACAATACACAGTGGGTTGGATTCAGTCCAAATCTTATATTACATTCTGTACAATACACAGGGGGTGGACTCAGTCCATATCTTATATTCCATTCTGTGCAATACACAGTGGGTTGGACTCAGTCCATATCTTCGATTGCATTCTGCACAATACAACGTCGGTTGGACTCAGTCCATATCGTATATTACATTCTGTACATTACACAGTGGGTTGGACTCAGTCCAGATCTTATATTACATGCTGTATAATACAAGTTGAGGTGGACTCAGTCCATATATTATATTACATTCTGTACAATACACAGTGGGTTGGAATCAGTCCATATCTTATATTACATTCTCTTCAATACACAGTGGGGTGGGCTCAGAAAAGATCTTATATTACATTCTGTGCAATGCACAGTGGGGTTGACTCAGTCCATATCTTTTTTACATTCTGTTCAATACACAGTGGGGTGGACTCAGTCCATATCTTATATTACATTCTGTACATTACACAGTGGGTTGGACTCAGTCCAAATCTGATATTGCATTCTGTACAATACAAGGTTTGTTGGACACAGTCCATATCTTTGATTACATTCTGCACAATACACAGAGGGTTGGACTCAGTCCATATCTTATATTACATTCTGTACGTTACACAGTGGGTTGGACTCAGTCCATATCTTATAATTCATTCTGCACAATAAACAGTGAGTTGGACTCAGTCCATATCTTATATTACATTCTGTACAATACACAGTGGGTTGGACTCAGTCCATATCTTATATTACATTCTGCACAACACTAGGTTGGTTGGACTCAGTCCATATCTTATATTACATTCTGTACATTACACAGTGGGTTGGACTCAGTCCAGATCTTATATTACATGCTGTATAATACAAGTTGAGGTGGACTCAGTCCATATATTATATTACATTCTGTACAATACACAGTGGGTTGGAATCAGTCCATATCTTATATTACATTCTGTACAATACACAGTGGGTTGGACTCAGTCCATATCTTGTATTACATTCTGCACAATAAAACGTGGGTTGGACTCAGTCCATATCTTATATTACATTCTGTACAATGCATATTGGGTTGGACTCATTCCATATCTTATATTACATTCTCCACAATACACAGTGGGTTGGACTCAGTCCATATCTTACATTGCATTCTGCACAATGCATCGTCGGTTGGACTCAGTCCATAAAGTATATTACATTCTGTACAATACACAGTGGGGTCGACACAGTCCATATCTTATATTACATTCTGTACAATACACAGTGGGGTGGATCAGTCCATATCTTATATTACATTCTGTACAATACAAGGTTGGTTGGACTAAGTCCATATCTTATATTACATTCTGTACATTTCACAGTGGGTTGGATTCAGTCCAAATCTTATATTACATTCTGCACAATACAAGGTGTGTTGGACTCAGTCCATATCTTATATTACATTCTGCACAATACACAGAGGGTTAGACTCAGTCCATATCTTATATTACATTCTGTACAATACAAGTTTGGTTGGACTCAGTCCATATCTTATATTACATTCTGTACATTACACAGTGGGTTGGACTCAGTCCATATAGTATATTACATTCTCTCCAATACACAGTGGGGTGGACTCAGTCCATATCTTATATTTCATTCTGTGCAATACACAGTGGGTTGGACTCAGTCCATATCTTATAATTCATTCTGCACAATAAACAGTGAGTTGGACTCAGTCCATATCTTATATTACATTCTGTACAATGCACAGTGGGTTGGACTCAGTCCATATCTTATATTACATTCTGAACAATTCTAGGTTGGTTGGACTCAGTCCATATCTTATATTACATTCTGTACATTACACAGTGGGTTGGACTCAGTCCATATCTTATATTCATTGTGTACAATACACAGTGGGGTGGACTCAGTCCATATCTTATATTACAGTCTGTACAATACACAGTGGGGTGGACTCAATCCATATCTTATATTACATTCTGTACAATACACAGTGGGCTGGACTCAGTCCATATCTTATATTACATTCTGTATAATACAAGTTGAGGTGGACTCAGTCCATATATTATATTACATTCTGTACAATACACAGTGGGTTGGAATCAGTCCATACCTTATATTACATTCTGTACATTACTCAGTGGGGTGGACTCAGTCCATATCTTATATTACAATCTGTACAATACAGAGTGGGTTGGACTCAGTCCATATCTTATATTACATTTTGTACAATACACAGTGGGGTGGACTCAGTCCATATCTTATATTACATTCTGTGCAATACGCAGTGGGTTGGACTCAGTCCATATCTTCTATTGCATTCTGCACAATACACTGTCGGTTGGACTCAGTCCATATCGTATATTACATTCTGTACAATACACAGTGGTTGGACTCAGTCCATATCTTTTTTACATTCTGTACAATATACAGTGGGTTGGAATCCGTCCATATCTTATATTATAGTCTGCACAATACACAGTGGGGTGGACTCAATCCATATCTTATATTGCATTCTGCACAATGCATCGTCGGTTGGACTCAGTCCAAATCTTATATTACATTCTGCACAATACACAGTGGGTTGGACTCAGTCCATATCTTACATTACATTCTGTACAATACACAGTGGGTTGGACTCAGTCCATATCTTATATTACATTCTGTACAAAACACAGTGGGTTGGACTCAGTCCATATCTTATTTTCCATTCTGTACAATACACAGTGGGTTGGACTCAGAACAGATCTTATATTACATTCTGCACAATGCAACGTGGGTTGGACTCAGATGATATATTATATTACATTCTGTACAATACACAATGGGGTGGACTCAGTTCATATTTTATATTACATTCTGTACAATACACAGTGGGGTGGACTCAGTCCATATCTTATATTGCATTCTGTACAATACACAGTGGGTTGGAATCAGAACAGATCTTATATTACATTCTGTACAATACACAGTAGGTTGGACTCAGTCCATATCTGAGATTACATTCTTTTCAACACACAGTGGGGTGGACTCAGAAAAGATCTTATATTACATTCTGTGCAATGCACAGTGGGGTTGACTCAGTCCATATCTTAAATTACATTCTGTACATTACTCATTGGGGTGGACTCAGTCCATATCTTCGATTGAATTCTGCACAATACAACGTCGGTTGGACTCAGTCCATATCGTATATTACATTCTGTACAATAAACAGTGGTTGGACTCAGTCCATATCTTTTTTACATTCTGTACAATACACAGTGGGGTGGACTCAGTCCATATCTTATATTACATTCTGTACATTACACAGTGGGTTGGACTCAGTCCAAATCTGATATTGCATTCTGTACAATACAAGGTTTGTTGGACACAGTCCATATCTTTTATTACATTCTGCACAATACACAGAGGGTTGGACTCAGTCCATATCTTATATTACATTCTGTACAATACAAGGTTGGTTGGACTCAGTCCATATCTTATGTTACATTCTGTACGTTACACAGTGGGTTGGACTCAGTCCATATAGTATATTACATTCTGTACAATACACAGTGGGGTGGACTCAGTCCATATCTTATATTACATTCGTTGCAATACACATTGGGTTGGACTCAGTCCGTATCTTATAATTCATTCTGCACAATAAACAGTGAGTTGGACTCAGTCCATATCTTATATTACATTCTGTACAATACACAGTGGGTTGGACTCAGTCCATATCTTATATTACATTCTGCACAATACTAGGTTGGTTGGACTCAGTCCATATCTTATATTACATTCTGTACATTACACACTGGGTTGGACTCAGTCCAGATCTTATATTACATGCTGTATAATACAAGTTGAGGTGGACTCAGTCCATATATTATATTACATTCTGTACAATACACAGTGGGTTGGAATCAGTCCATATCTTATATTACATTCTGTACAATACACAGTGGGTTGGACTCAGTACATATCTTGTATTACATTCTGCACAATAAAACGTGGGTTGGACTCAGTCCATATCTTATATTACATTCTGATCAATGCACATTGGGTTGGACTCACTCCATATCTTATATTACATTCTCCACAATACACAGAGGGTTGGACTCAGTCAATATCTTATATTACATTCTGCACAATACAAAGTGGGTTGGACTCAGTCCATATCTTATATTACATTCTGTACAATACACAGTGGGTTGGACTCAGAACAGTTCTTATATTACATTCTGTACAATGCACAGTGGGTTGGACTCAGTCCATATCTTATATTAAATTATGTACAATACACTGTGGGCTGGACTCAGAACAGATCTTATATTACATTCGGTACATTGCACAGTGGGGTGGACTCAGTCTTTTCTTATATTACATTCTGTACAATACACAGTGGGGTGGACGCAGTCCATATCTTATATTACATACTGTACATTACACAGTGGGTTGGACTCAATCCATATCTTATATTACATTCTGTACAATACAGAGTTGGGTGGACACAGTCCATATCTTATATTACATTATGTACAATACACAGTGGGGTGGACTCAGTACATATCTTATATTACATTCTGCAAATTACACAGTGAGGTGGACTCAGTCCATATCTTGTATTACATTCTGTACAACACACATTGGGTTGGACGCAGTCCGTATCTTATGTTACATTCCGGACATTACACAGTGGGGTGGATTCAGTCCATAACTTCTATTAAATTCTGCACATTACACAGTGGGATGCACTCAGTCCATATCTTATATTACATTCTGTACAACACACAGTGGGTTGGACTCAGTCCATATATTATATTACATTCTGTACAATACACAGTGGGGTGGACTCAGAACAGATCTTATATTACAATCTGTACAATACACAGTGGGTTGGACTCAGTCCATATCTTATATTACATTCTGTACAATACACAGTGGGGTGGACTCAGTCCATATCTTATATTGCATTCTGTACAATACACAGTGGGTTGGACTCAGTCCATATCTTCTATTACATTCTGCACAATAAAACGTGGGTTGGACCCAGTTTATATCTTATATTACATTCTGCACAAAACACAGTGGGGTGGATTCATTCCATATCTTTTATTACATTCTGTACAATATACATTGGGTTGGACTCAGTCCATATCTTATATTACATTCTGTGCATTACACAGTCGGTTGGACTCAGTCCATATCTTTTCTTGCATTCTGCACATTACGCAGTGGGGTGGAGTCAGTCCATATCTTATATGACATTCTGTACAATACACAGTGGGTTGGACTCAGTCCATATCTTATATTACATTCTGTGCATTACACAGTCGGTTGGACTCAGTCCATATCTTATATTACATTCTGTACGTTACACAGTGGGTTGGACTCAGTCCATATAGTATATTACATTCTGTACAATACACAGTGGGGTGGACTCAGTCCATATCTTATATTACATTCTGTGCAATATACAGTGGGTTGGACTCAGTCCGTAACTTATAATTCATTCTGCACAATAAACAGTGAGTTGAACTCAGTCCATATCTTATATTACATTCTGCACAATACGAGGTTGGTTGGACTCAGTCCATATCTTATATTACATGCTGTATAATACAAGTTGAGGTGGACTCAGTCCATATATTATATTACATTCTGTACAATACACAGTGGGTTGGAATCAGTCCATATCTTATATTACATTCTGTACAATACACAGTGGGTTGGACTCAGTCCATATCTTATATTACATTCTGCACAATAAAACGTGGGTTGGACCCAGTCCATATCTTATATTACATTCTGCACAAAACACAGTGGGGTGGATTCATTCCATATCTTTTATTACATTCTGTACAATATACAGTGGGTTGGACTCAGTCCATATCTTATATTACATTCTGTACATTACACAGTGCGTTGGACTCAGCCCATATCTTATATTACATTCTGTACAATACACAGTGGGTTGGGCTCAGTCCAGATCTTATATTACATTCTGTACATTACACAGTGCGTTGGACTCAGCCCATATCTTATATTACATTCTGCACAATACACAGTGGGTTGGACTCAGTCCAGATCTTATATTACATTCTGTACATTACACATTGGGTTGGACTCAGTCCATATCTTATATTACATTCTGCACATTACACATTGGGTTGGAGTCAGTCCATATCTTGTATTACATTCTGTACAACACACATTGGGTTGGACGCAGTCCGTATCTTATGTTACATTCTGGACATTACACAGTGGGGTGGATTCAGTCCATAACTTCTATTAAATTCTGCACATTACACAGTGGGATGCACTCAGTCCATATCTTATATTACATTCTGTACAACACACAGTGGGTTGGACTCAGTCCATATATTATATTACATTCTGTACAATACACAGTGGGGTGGACTCAGAACAGATCTTATATTACAATCTGTACAATACACAGTGGGTTGGACTCAGTCCATATCTTATATTACATTCTGTACAATACACAGTGGGGTGGACTCAGCCCATATCTTATATTACATTCTGTACAATACACAGTGGGGTGGACTCAGTCCATATCTTATATTACATTCTGTACAATACACAGTGGGTTGGACTCAGTCCATATCTTATATTACATTCTGCACAATAAAACGTGGGTTGGACGCAGTCCATATCTTATATTACATTCTGCACAAAACACAGTGGGGTGGATTCATTCCATATCTTTTATT